>NC_090217.1:6928495-8128495 GCF_033026475.1 Channa argus
TTATCACTGCTTTAAGATCTGTAGATTATCATGAGTAGACGTTTTTTTTATTACATACATACCACAGAGTCTTAAGAAAATGACTGCAAACATATCTATTTATCCTTTGCTTTAGTAAATTTCTTAAAATGTCTGACTCTGTACTGTATATGCTTCCTCCTTTCCTGTCTTTGCTGTATGTGAATATTTTAGAGGCTGCTGTCTTGTCTTGTTTTTTTTTTAGAGAACAGGTTTTTTTCCTCCTATAATCCCCCACTGTTTCGTGTTTGTATTGAAGATCATGTATATGCTTTGCATGCCTACCATGTTGTGGTGGTGGAGATAGATTAATAATTGATTGACAGAGAAGTGGGAGAGTTTGTTCTTAAGAATCATGAGTTTTCCACTTTATCTTAATACATACATTGTTAGTCATAAAAATACAAAAGAAGCATCTTAGTATGTACAGTGTTAGCTTAGGATATACAGTGTTACAGCTCAGTTCCTGTCATGCTGTTTGGATTACTCCTTTTGTTTATTCACTTTGTCTGATTGTGTATTCAGAGTTGTCTGGATAATCCAGACTGTCCTGACCCTTTCTGGAACATTTGTTTTTGTGAAGCCTTGTGAAATTGCAGCCAGGCTTTGCTGCCTTCTTCCACACTGCTTTTATTATTTCGAGAGAGATTCACTGATAAAACAATGCATTCACTTGCTCTACTAACAACTCCCATAAGAAGATGAAGATACTCATGCAGGTGAGGTAGACTCCTGGCAGCTGAACTAAGCATTTTCAGCCTGGAAAACAAATGATTACATAACCTCATATACTTATATCCTCTAGGGTGGTTCAAAACCTTGAACCAACAAGAAAGAAGTCAAGTAAGCATGAGCTAACTTTCAGACTCTCATAAGCCGATGTGACTCCTCTCTGACTATATCAGTAGAATTACTTTGCTGCTCACTCACTATTACATTTTATTTACTGATACACCTGATCTTTTGATGAAACTATTCTACAATATTAATTATAAAATTTACTCATCTCTGCCACCATTGCCTTATTCCATTGTACTTAAAAAGAGTTTTAATGTATTTTATACCAAACCCGAGATAAATTGATACACATGGATGCCCAAAGGGTTTTGTTTCATACTGAACTTCTGTACAACACAATGCTGTTCAGTGATGATGAAGAAAGATGAGCCTCAAGGGTTTGGGGGCTCAGTCAAACTCAAAGCCTTAGGAACCTGATGAATCTAAATCAAGAATCAAGACCGTTCTGATAACTAGGAGCCACAGAGAAAGTGAACAATCAGTATTAGGTTTTGCTAAACAAAAAAACAATCCATGCAAAGTATTTGTAAACTGACTAATCTGACACATACATTCATATTTGTTGTTTCCAAAACATAATCTGATTGTTCATCTCAGTGTTCACTTGCTATAATAACAAATGGCATAAAAGATACTACTGTCATCCTTTTCCTCGGTGTTAAGTACAGTATATGAAGCCTGGCTTCATGTTGTACCGTTAAAGGCTGAAGAGGGGCTGCAAAAAAAACAGGGGAATGTTTTGTCACAACCGTATGCTCAAATCTGCCATAAAAATACATATAGTAGCTGCAGCTGGCATTTGGTGGTTAAGTGTGTTTGTGTGTGCTGTTTATGTGCACTTGTGGGTTTCATCTCTGGAAAGACAGAAACAGCTTGACCTCTTTGATATAGAAGTCAATCTGGTGCTCTTGCAGTAAAAAGATGCATGACTCAACGGCATTCTGCCTATCTTCCCTGCCTTCTGTCCTTTTAACAGGGTGTGTGTGTGTGTGTCTGCATGTGTGTGTATATACATGCTCTGATCTGAAGGAGAGGGCTGTGTTTCTCTGCAGGGATTTGGCCTCAGGCTCCATGTGTCTAGTGAAGATGAATGCTACAGAGCTTTGATTTGCCTTGTTGTCTCTACTGTAACACTGCTGCGAATCTCTGAATCTCTTTTTATCTTTCTCTTTCATTGTGTCTTTCTACCTAGTGATGATGAACATTGCAAGCCTTTGATATCAAAAATTTTCTCTGGAATATACCTTACATCTTTCTCTCTTTACAAATGGCATAGTAAGAGGATTTGACATAAACTTTGTGAGAAGAATTACTATCTATGGAGTTAATTTGAGTCAATCTGATCTTACTTTGGTACTTTGGTTTCTTGTCTTATAGAGGTTTCAACACTTCAACAGTAATTTGATGTATGTGACTGGGCTTACTACTTTGTGCGTGACACAGTAAATTACAAAATGTACTACTCTAGCTGGATTATACTTGCACTAAGTAATTAAGTGGCATGTAATATTATGCAAGTTTCTGATTATTCTCTGGAATATATCTCCAATTCCAGTAATGCTTTACAAGTTCAAATATGATTTTTTTTTTGCGGTGGTCTAGATGCTTAAAGTCAGTCTGATGGTGGCAATTAAGAGGATAGGTTATATTGTGATTAGAAGAACAAGCCATATTTGGCAGCGTATTAGCTACATCACTAAGCGCTATAAGGACAAAACTCAAAACTGGCCTCCATCATGTGCGTGTAAACATTCACTACTAACAAAAAGTTAGGGATATTAGACTTTCGGGTGAAATTTATGGACATTGTAAAAAGTTATTGCTACAGTGATGTTATATCATGAAAGTAGAGCATTTAAGTAGAAGCATTCATTGGTAATTTCTTGAAATAAAAGCCAACAGTGGTGGGTATAACAAAAATGTCAATGTCCCAATAACTTTAACGCAATTATTAGAGGTCATCTTGCTCTCATAATGTCAAAATGTGAACAGCATGATGAAGTGGAATGTTTAAATACATACATTGTCATTAAATCAGATTTATGAATCACTTTGTGATTTTTGCAGTTAATTAACTTGTTAGAGAACAGCATGTTATACACTAAGTACTAAAACACTGAGCAGTTGGACATGGGAATTCAAAATCTTAGAGGAGGTCAAATTAAGTTATATAGAGCATTTGAGGTGCATTCTCTGTGGCATTCTCTCTAAGGCTGCAGTGTCAGAGCTATACAGTTAACAGTGGATGATGTGGCCACTCTTAACTGGCAACTCACAGATGGCCACCTTGTTAAGTGCCATGAGTGTAAAGGGGTGTGTGTATGTCTGTGTGTGTGTTAGAGGGTAAAGAGTAGTACAGGTCATTAATTGGATTCTAGCCATATTGGTCTCTTGGAGTGTGAATGAATAATTTATAGAAACCGCACAGTCATTCTTCTTCCTTCTTTCTGTCCTCTCTTCTCCTCTGACTGTTCCCATAATAATGAGGGGAAATCCCTATGGGGGAACATACCGCTTGTTGTGAAGGTAGCTAGCAGAGGTTAAAAGTTTAGTATAAACACATACACACATCGACAGATTAGGCAGCCTTTTCCAAATGTACTTGAGCATTTACTGTACATTCATCTCACGATCCAAAGCATCAGCAAGAGACTACTACATTTTTGCCAACAGCCTTAAAACATGAAGTCATCTTCCTTTCAATTCCTGGAAACTCTTAGAGAGTGAAGTGATTGGCTCCTTCATTTCCTGGTGACATCACGGCATAATTGACACGGGAGACAGGACGGAAGTGATACAGAGGTGACCGAGGGGAGTGAATGTTAGGAGGGCAAGTGCCATGTGTAAATGAGAGGAAAAGTGGGTGGATCATTTCCTCTGCTCCCACCTCTTAGCTTGCATGTGGGTAAAAGACTGTCTCCACTTGACACATCTACTGTAAGATACACTGTGAGTGATGCTGCACATTGGATTACTAATATCTCTCTCTTTCTTTTTAAAAAAATGGGAATTACGTTTGAAAATATTCCTTGAGATAACTGAACCATTGACCTCTGACCTTTCAAGAGCATTGCAGCTTTGGTATACCTCGTTTTTTCCATTATGACATGTCTCTGTGGTGATGACACTTTTGTTGTAGTCGAAATAGAACATGTACAGTAAGTTTAGTATTCCCCGCAATGGATTTTGTCTGTTAAAGTGTCTCACTGAGTTAAATTTCCCGGATGCCTATCGGCAGACTTGGCTGTCAGCGAAATAATTTGTCTTCATTAAGGCTAGGAGTTTCGTTCAGTCCAGGTTTTATCTGTGTTGTCAGCAATCCAACCGTGAAGGATGCAACCGATTTAGCAAATTATGTATCTTGCTGCATGTGTGACTGTTTTTTATCAGGCCTGCAAGGACTGATTAGTGTCTGGAAATTCTTAAGTGTCCTTGATCCATGTCTTTGCTTTTCACAAGGTGTATAGGACAGTTCAGCATGTGTTCAGTCACTAACAGAGTGTATACGACTACAATAATTTTGTATGTAAAGTAGTTTTCACTAGTCATGACTTCTGGCCTTGAAAGCAAAAAACACTGTCCCTTTTTTTTGTTCTAATGTCTAGTGAGAACTATTTTACTTTATATAGTGGACTGCATTGGTTTGTAAAAAATACAAAACCAATGGTCAATATCTGAGAGAAGACTGCTACTATGCATTGTGCAAAAAGGGGCAAAAGAGTTTAAGGGTTTTAGGGGGTTGTTGAATGATAGGAGTGTCCAGAGTACAGTCTATTCTACAACACTACAGTAAATTTATTATGGTTATAATTTTTTTTATTCAACTGGTGGGCTGTGGAGAATGGGCTGTCAGTGTCTTGCCCAGAGACACTTTGACATATAGCCAGGGCCGGGGATCGAACCACTGACCCTGTGGTCCGTGAACGACTGCCTATACCAACTGAGCTACAGAATCCCCCAGACTGTAGTCTTGAGTGAGGGAGGAAAATTATTTCCTGAAGAGAAGAAAAAAAGTTTTGAAGTCTGCTTTATTTGTATACATGCTGATATACTTGCAGTTTTCTTCCTAGCTTTTTCAGGGGCTGTTTTAGTATGTTGCCAGTAGCTGGATTATGTATCATGTCACCCAAATAAATGTGTATCCTTGTGTACATGTACTTTAGCAAGGATATAGGGAGTCCCCCTCTAATAAACAATTCTCAATAGTGCGCCTACTGGTGAAAAACGTTCATGATTTCATAATGACTACTCAAGAAAGGTGTTCAAGGTGAACATAGTTTCCACACATAAAAAATGTCCATGAAGCTCTCCTTAAACAAAACATTGGATCGTCAGGATGGTTTCGAAGCATTTCCACATAGTAGGTGTAAATGGAACTATTGTTGTTCTAATTCCTCTCACACAAAGATGATTAAGATGCTGCTTTTGTGGTTATGGTTTTGGTTTATGGTTCTTGAATGGTTGTGTGTTAAAGGAAGTCTTGTCACAGTAAATGTCTTTAATCACTGCTGATCCAAGATGAAGCACAGTGCCCTATCCTCACTAGTTTCCATGTATTGCATCATAACTGAAATATCGCCATTGGTAGCACTCGAGGCTTATCAGGACTGGTGTATGGTGAAGGAAAATAGGACATTTCCACATAGGGTCCTGCTGCTGCTGCCATGGATTGAAATCAGTTTGACTGCCACGATTAAAAAGAGATTGTATCAAATCCAAATATTCTTCTCCCACCTTTTAATCCCGTGTCTTTTTTGTAATGCTTTTCCTGCTCCCGCCCACCTTTCTTTATGATGTCTATTTTTGTCTCTGCTTTCAATTGTTAAGGTGATGGAATATTTACACACACTCTCTCTCTCTCTCTGTCTCTCTCTCTGTCTCTCTCTGTCTCTCTCTCTCTCTGTCTCTCTCTCTCTGTCTCTCTCTCATTCTGTCTCTCTCTGTATCTCTCTCTCTCTCAGACTGAGAATGGCAGTGCCCTCCATGAGGCAGCTCTCTTTGGAAAGATGGATGTAGTTCGCCTTCTGCTTGACTCAGGTAGGTCTATAAATGTATCCCAGCAACACCTGAACTCTGATTATTATTATTTTTTTTTGCATGTGTGTTTCTCTGGTTTTCCCTACCTAGTTTAAGCTTTGTCTAGATGCTCCATGATTATTATTATTTTTTTTGTCTTTTTCCCAAGTTGTAGGTTGAATTTGTCCTCAGGTGAACTCCAGGCCTCTATCAAAATTCTGTCTCACTGTTAGTCAAGGACTTCCAGTTTTGTTATTATTTATTATTTGGCCATTTCCCCCATTGGCCATTTTTAAATCAGTGTGACAGGATGTAATATCTGGTGTCTGGTTTTGATGATCTCTGTTGCTCAATCAAAGACTCAAGTCAGAGATCACGGCGATATGTAGTGAACAAAGTCAACTCCTGATGTTGTGTCAGCTATTTGCTATTTGAATAAATCACTTTTACCAAAAATTTCATATTTTGTACATATTGTTTCATTTTATTGGGTAATGCACAATAAAAGTGTATAAACCAAACAAATAAATATAAACAAATCATTTTTTCAATGCAAAGTGGCAAAAACAGCAAGTAGTGTGTAAGTGTGTGACTGTGCCTTCCTATTGGTATTAGTATGTGTTCTGGCTTCTTTTCAGTCGCCTATAGATGCTCTTGTACAATATCCCCTTTTTATTAAGGCAATTTCTGACCTTGTATGGGCATGTTGCATTAAAAAAAAAATGTCAAAGCTGAGAGCAGTATTTATAGGTTATTTTATAAGGTTGTTAAAGCATTTAGCCTCCACCGGAAATCACAGGTGCATTATCTATTTTTTTTTACTTTGACCTAAGAATAATCCATTAATAAGAAAATACATTTTCAGTAAATTAACATTTTATAGATGGACAGGAACGTTCTCAGTTATACTATATACAGTCCTTTGCTAAAAGTGGATAAAGTCTGGACATTGCTATCTCTTGATACCTCTGGTATCCTCCCACCCACTTTCCTTAAGCACGTCCTGTTTCCTGCAGGACTTCCTCTGTGTGGCCCTGTTCTTTTGGCCTTGGTTTTATTTACATCCTGGATTAACGTGGGTCTGTGCTGGCCTTATTCACTGAACTTTAACCAATAAAAACTTAAACTTGGTGTTGTGTGGGAGGTAGGGCCTTTGTTGTAAGGCTATAGGATGGACAGCTGGCTTTTCTTTGTCAATCTTGTGCAGAGAAACTGCTGCAGAGGTTGGAAATATAAAGCATAGTTAGGAAACAGGAGTATTGAAATATACAGATATAAAATATGTAGAAAATCAGGTTCAAATGTACTTTTGTTACTTTTATTTTTCTTTTATTCATTTCTTTTTTTTCCCCAACAGAATGACTGGAATGTGATACAATTTTTTTGTATGTTAAATTTACTATGAGCACAGAAAGATTTAAATAGGGCAACTGTCAGATGAATGAGCAAATTTAGGGGAAAATAACCCTAGAATCTTATGAAAATTGACTTCCAGATTACTTGTTTTTCAGCACAATGTTGAGTTTCTTCTGGTTTGTCTTGTCAGGAATTGACACTGTATACTGTGAGAGGATAGTATTATGTGTGCAGTTCAGTTTGTGGTGTGAATTTGGATTTGAGTAAGTTTTAGGGTTAACCTTTTGGATTCAATTATAGGTGATGGCGGTCCTGTCCTGCTGGTGTCCAACAGTTCTAATACTGCATCATCTGTGTGTTTCAGGGATTGACATCAATCTGAGAGATAGTCAAGAAAGAACAGCTCTGGAGATCTTGAGAGAACATCCTGCACCGAAATCCCAGCAGATCACTGCTCTTATCCAAGGTAAGACATGCATCTTTTGCCCCTGTACGAAGACTCAGAAATTAGTTCCTTGCCCTTTGTCTTACCTTTAACCAAACCCTAACCTAAACCTTTTTTTAACCTTAATTGTAAAACCAAGTCCTATCACTCTAATAGCCCTTCGGTGTAGATGTAGATGCCTTCATTTTTGCACTTTTTGTTGTGCATTTTATTATAAATGTATTTTGATCATTTATCTACTGCACACTCAATAACCTATAAAAACAGTGAAATATTTTTTTTGTTAATGTAAATGTTCAAATTGAACATACTTATAATAATACTAATATTCAGAAACTAAAATGTATCATTGAAACCTTCATTGGTAAAATAGCAGCTTTAAGCAGGCCTTTACAATTTGCACACCTGGGTCTGGCTATTTTTCCCCATTCACCCTGGCAGATCCTTGCAAGCCCTGACACACTGGATTGAAAGGATCCATGAAATACCTTCTTCAGCGCTCTCTGGAGATTTTGTAGGATTTAAGGACATATACTGAAGCCACTCCAGCATTTTCCTGGTTCTATTACTGTATATACAGTACTGTGTACTGTATATACTTCAGGTCTTTATGATACTGCAAGTGACTGGAGCAGGTTTTCCAGAGGGCTGAGTACCTCAACTTATGCAGTGTTGCTTTGCTTTTGCAGGTTTTCCACCTTCTGCAAAGGACTTTTGTAGCTCTGTTGAGTGACCATGGTGTCATTGGTCACATTGCTGAACAGACTCTTGTCCCTGATTTGTGCCTTTCAGTCAGTTGTATTCAGGGATAAACCTTGTTTTTTTATTTTACCTGTTTCTTCTTAAATTTTCTACTTTACTAAAGTTGCCTAGCCTACAACGCATCCAAATATACACACTTTTCAATTGTTTACTGATGTTTTATTATGTAGCCTGCACTTTGGCTAATGGCTAATAGCACACTGAGGCTCACACAAAAAGTAATTTTAAACACTTTCTAAAACAGATCAGTGATTGATCCATAATGTTTTTATGACTAATGTTTTTATCTGTACTTGACCTCTGTCCTATAAATATAAAGTCTTCCTTTAGTCTTCCCTGTCTCGTTTTTCAGCCTGCCATTAAGAGACCTGTTTGTGCTCTCATGTTTACTGCACTGTGTTTTGTGTGTGACCAGCAATTGTTAGTGTGAGTTTGCCTCGTAGTCCATTGGGACCCAAGGATTCTCCAGATTGCACCTTCTAAAGACAGTGTTGTCCCGAGGTGATTATGAGTCCTGGTATTGAACGCTGTAATCTGTGGCTTGGAGGCCTTTACTATCTGTCCTTGTGTAATCTGTGGGTGTATGTTAGGCTCGTAGTCACAGATGATTTAAAGAGAGTGAGATAAAGGCAAACAGAAATGCAGGGATAGAGGGATGAGTATAATGCTTGAGAGCCAAGACAGAAAATCAGTCTTAACAAGAAGGCAAAAATAAAAAAGGAAACACAAGAATGTTACGCATGGGCCACAGTTGGAAAATAACTATGATATGAACCTATGACAATACAGTGATGCAAAGGGCAGAGCAATTTAGTATGACAATTCCAGATTCCCATTTTATGTTTGGTGCTCAACATATGGTAGTTCAAAGAATTGGCTGCCCTCTAAATTTGTCCTATGTCTGGAGACCACTGGTACATTAGTGAGGTTGAATAGGTTAGCTAGGTGCAGCCCTTGCCATCTTCACTTGAACTTAGTCCAGCATTCATTGAATTCTGCTGCTTAAATCCCATGTAGTACAAATGGAACGCGTTCTGATGTTTCTGACATTCTGGGATTTCATAAATATGCAGTGAACGATGCAAACATGTTTATAGGCATGAATAGACCCCTTGTAGCTTTAGTGTCAAATCCTTGTCATTTGGCAATGAAAAGCAGCCATAAAAATCTCATTTCAGTAAATTGTCTGTTACCAGAGATTTGGACTTCAGCATAAATAGGAGACTGGAGTGTGTGAGAGTAAGAAGGGGAGGGTGGGGGACACAGCTGTAACTTGGTGAAAAGATCAGCTGTGTGCTATTTCCTGTTGGGGGGAGATGGAGAAGGAGGGACACACAAAGAGCAAAAGACCTGTCATTTACTCGATTGTACCAAGTGAGTAGCATTCTAGTTGCCATAGGCACCTTGGTATGAAAAGACTCCTATTTTGTAAGCAGCTCACACTTGATGCTATAGATCAAATTTATTAACAGCTCACTTTAACACTATGCAGCAGCAAATAAGTATTTACTACAGTGCTGGTCAGTAGTTAAGTTGAAGCAATTCTTTAACAGTTCTCTGTTAGTTCTCTGCAGGGAAGTTGCCATGTGATTTCACTGTGTTAAGTATGTTTGTGTGTTTTCAGCTTCTAATGGCTCATTTGAGGTTTATTATTCAGTATTCAACTTTTTGCTGCCAAACCTGAACCTGTTTTCTCTCCCCCTCCTCTTCCTCCTTCCCTCTTTTACTTGGCTTGCATAATTCTTATCTTATTCTTTTAGGAACAGTAGTGTGCTTTAGTAGCAGAAGCTGTAAATTGAATTTGCGGTGCAAGGAAAAGTGCAAATTGAATGCAGCACAAGCTGTTTACCATGCTGATGGCCATACTATTATATTGATTTAGTAAAATGCCTTTGAAATGGTCTTCCTGCTCCCAACTTGGCAACCCTACCTCCTCCATCTAATTCTTCATTAAACTCTTCTGGTCTTTTTCTTCATATATCTCCCAATGTATTTCTACTTTCTCCCTTGGCTTTATTGTCATTTATCATGTTCCATTCCCACCTTCCTACCCCTTGTCTCCATGTCTCTGTAGATTATAAGATGGACGAGATGGAGAGGAGGAATGTTGTGGAAGAGCCTGTTCGCAAGTGTCCTGTCCCTGCACCTCGAACCTGTGTCCCCTCTCCCTCTGCCTCCCCCTCTCTCAGACACAAGAGTGAGTAAATACATATACAATCACAGTGGAAATAAATCGCTTTTTACTGATCGTGATTTACAAAGCTTTTCTGTTTTCTAACCAGAAAAGTTTTAATCAAAACTTAAGAAATACTAGAAAATAAGATTTCCTATTGACAAATAAAACCAGCATCTGGGATGTAAAATATGTAAATGTCCCTACTGCAGTTGGGTTCAGAATATGCTATAAACTATATTTAAACATCTTTAAAAAAACATATATTTATACAAATATACTGTAGCACAATTCAGCATCACATTGGAAAAAATGGTATCTGTTCATTACAAACTTACCTCTTAACATGATTGGAAGTATCTTACTTTTTTGCTTTATGAGCAAACAATGCAATACAAATCCAGCAATGGAGAGCAGCTCCTGCAGTGGAGAAAATTGATACTGCCTCCTTTTAACACCCTTGGATTTTTCCCTGTCCAGTGCTGCCCCCTGTGTCATTAGTATGACAATGCAGCAAACTGAGCTCCTGCTTATCTGTTCTCTGACTGTCAGCAGATACCATAATTACCCTGATTACCTCAGAGAGAGGGAGACGAGAGAAAGTGATTAGTACAGTTTGCTCCTCAAAATGTGTCTGACTGCAACTTTGAATGCATCAGTGGTGTCTAGGGAAGCCAGAAAAGGGATTTTCAACTAATTGGTTCCATTTCAGATTTCATCAGGGTTGATTTGTACTTTTAAATCAGGCAAAGGGACAGTGGAATCTAAATTATACTTAATATAATAGAAATTATACATATAAATTATACTTAATATAAATAAAACCGGACTGAAACTGCATTGAACAAATTGTAAATAATCATTTTGTTATCTATATAAGTTTTTTTTTACAACTTTTGAAGCATCTGTAATATGGATTGGCTTCATACTGATGCACTTGGTGTTTTTAGGTAGATTTCTTACCCCTTCTCTCTCCATCTGCATCTCCCCAGATGATGCTGTGACAAGTGAGCTGTCCAAACTGCTCCACGAGATCAAAAAGTGCCGGGACAGAGACTACTCCTTTGAGGAGCTCTGCCATACCATCTCCACCCACTCCATGGACAGCTTTGGCAGTGGACGGCTCTCTGATGAGGAGCGCTCAGATCGACCCAATGGCACCCTCACTCGAGTCAGCAAGGTCAGTTGGTTGGTTCTGACTAAGTATTGAACTTGGCCACAAGAATTCATAGGGTATATCTCTTGCCATGGATCTGCTGTTACAAGCGCTCCCCAAAAAATATCTTATTATGGGGAGCATATCTTTGCAGGTTCACTCAAAAAACATCTACTACTGTGAGAGGTGCTTGTTAACAGCATGTACTGT
Organism: Channa argus; assembly: GCF_033026475.1. NCBI lineage: Eukaryota > Metazoa > Chordata > Actinopteri > Anabantiformes > Channidae > Channa > Channa argus. The sequence continues at coordinate 6,940,430 of NC_090217.1, forward strand.
TTATTTTAGAATTTTTTTAACATTGCAAAAAGCCTAAATTCACCACAGTACTTTTTGTGAGTGAGGTAATAGTCCATTCTTTTTGTACTTGTACTGTATCTCTTTGGACAACAGAGGGCACTATCAGATCGACTGATGCCACACAGCTGACTTGTCAGATTCAGTATTTACTTATTGAAACACAACAGCTTCCGTTCGGTGTTTGCCTTAATTCTAACTACTATTTGTGCTCAAATAGTCATTCAGAGCCTGCAGATGCTGTATATATGTTAATATTGTTTGTAGTATATGCTCTACTTGTTTAGATGCTGACTTTCTTTCGATCACATATAGACAAACCTGATTAGAATGCACTGATCTGAAGTCCAGTTTGGGGGGGGGACTGCTAATTTTAATGAGTATGATCTGACTAAAAAGCCATAGTTGCAGTATATCTCTATCAGTCAACACAGCTGACAAGACCCTCTGAGCGAAAGTTCCTCTGTCAAGGAAATCAGTCACATAGCAGGACACACAGGTTATCTAACACACTGACCCCCTGCACCCAAGTCTTTAAACCACACATAGTTACTACACACACAGAGCAAAGCCTCTAAAAAATGTGATTGTCTGTTTTTGTGCTTCTCACTTGCTTATTACAGCATTTTTTTCCCATTTCTCTCTTTCTTACTCACTTACAGCAACACACATTTTCACTTTCACACCTCAGACATCATCAGTAAAAGCTCTAGTATGACACTGATCAATAGCTCATCATCTTTTCCATTTTTGTAATAGGCTCAATATGAAAGGAAGCTGAGGCATGTTTATGTACAGTGCAGCGGGCATCAGACCTGCTGAGGCTTACACGTGTGCATGTACATTGAACACACACCTCTGCTTACTTGGGCTATAATTATCTCTATCTATCTTGTCTCTATCTCTCTCTAGTACCAATTTGTATTTTATTGCTGACATTCACAGTATGTATGTGTGTTTATGGGCTTCCAGGCTATTGTCTCTGCATGTAGCCAGAACCATTAGTATGGGATGCAATGTTTCTATTTCACATGAATAAATCATGCAAAAAGCAGCTTACACATGCACACAGTAGCAATTCATGCATCTCACATTATTATTATTATTACTAGTAATTACTATTACACATTACATAATTCCAAATTACTATTATATTTGTCTTTAAAGTCACAGTCATGTATGTGTGTTTGTTTTTTCTGAAAATGTGTTAAGCTTTCACCCAATATTACATATATTAGAGTTAAATCTAAAATATTAACTACCATTATTAACTATTTAACTACCCTCTACAGAAACATAGCTGCAACAAATACATTAAATATTAATCAATCTGTTCAAATAGATACACGATTAATGTAACTGATAATTTAGTCTCAGACACAGTAAATGTCCAAGTGCACAAAGTGCACAGCAAAAATGCCAGTGTTAAATTAACACTTTCCAAATATGAATTCAACACACTTAATTTACCATTTGTTAAATGAGTTGGTGTCTGGTGTATTCCGATAACAGCCATTTAAGCTATATCAATCTCCAATTCATTCCCTGTTCATCTCTTTGATTACCACACGTTTCTGCACGTACTTCCTACACCACTTAGACAGCCATTTAGTAGTTGTAAAGATACAGTATTTCAGTCTGGACTAACTATCCAATAGTACAATAACGCAAAAATCTGTGTGAACATTAGGTAAATTTTTTTATCGGCAAAAACACTCCTGAGAATAACCATTCATTGCTCATTATTGATTGAGGGTATTTGGTGCATAATCAGCTGCTTAGTTATATTTCCTCCCTGTTTTCCTCTCTTTCTTTAACTATAAACAGAGGTTTGTTGTCAGGAAAGAACCTCCACTTTGATTAGCAGTGTCCTGAGGCAGGAAAACCTTGGGGATGTAAATGTGTGATTAATTAATTAATTTATTTTATTTTATTTTTTAAGTGATCTGCCTTAAAAAAAAGTCAATCAAAATCTGTAAATTAAAAAATGATCACACTGCACTAAAGTTAGTTTAGGTCACAAAACTAACCAAACCCGATTGTGAAGCCTTAACAATGCACATGAAACATACAAAACACATTTAAGTAGGTGATACAACCAAAATATAAATGGCTCCTTGAAGATTTATAGACAACTGAAGTACCATTGATCCGTTGATGCAGTCCTCACTAATGGATAATTAATGTTGTACTTTCTATTGAACAGTGGCTAATAACAGGTTTTCAATGTATTGAAAGAAAATCTCTGTTTAGTTTCCATGCAGACAGTGCAGACTCAGTATATGAAGGCTGCAGTCCTTTACATCAGTCAATATTCCAGAGTTACACAGGGCCCTTTGCAATCTGGAGCGATTGGTGACCTTTTGATTTCTGCCTTATTTTTGCCTCTCTCTCCAGTCTCACTGCTGTTCTTTTGACCTTCCCATCTGTCTTTCTCCCTGTCTTTCACTTTCATTTCCGACTATTTTCTTCTTCTCTTTTTATTCTCCCTTGTTTTCTTTGTCATCTTGCTTCTTTAAGAGTTTCAATTATTATTAGTTTATTTCTTTTGTTACCGGACCTCCCTTAGCTCTCTGCCTGTGTCTCCTCTTCCTCTCCCCCCATTGCTTTTTGTAAAAGCTAGCAGTGATTTTGCTCGATATAATCTGTTGTGACCTGCCTCCTCAGCTGCATCGTATGGTTCACTGAGATATCAGGTGGGGTGGATCTGCCCTCTGACACCTCATGCCATAGAGTTTATCAACACACCTGGAGCCCCAGGAACTGATGTGTTTGTTGTTGCCACTATTTCTGCACCACTCACTATCCCATTGTGGTCCTTACCTGTGCATGGCAAAAGCATTTCTATTTTAAAAAGTTGTCTCCTATTGGAAGACATTTTCCAATTTAAGCATCAGCATGTCAGAATTTTTTTGTTTTTGTATTTTTTGTTTAACTGTTTAGTTGTTTACCTGTTGGTCATAAAAATGATTTGTAAGTTGATTTTTATCATTGACACCTACAGCGGCCAACCCCGCCTCTTGCTCCATCCAGGGAAGAGGATGAGGCTGAAAAAAGTTGTGGCCCTACTGGATTCTGGGAAGCCCTGACCCCCTGCAATGGCTGTCGCAACATGGGCTTCTCCAGCCTCTCACAGGTACACACTGTATGCATATACACAGCCTAAATTACCCTACCTTAGTTGAAAGACACTTACTTAAATTATTGAAAAATTTTAAAACTAATTATCATTGTAATGTAAAATCAGTGTGCACATAAGTCCACATGCTGTATTAGTTTGTCACATAGTGCAACACACAGAATACGTCACTAGAGTACATGGCAATTACAGGGTTGTGATATTTTCATTGTTCTGAGTGAATAATTTCTCTGGTTACCGTGGGAACACAGTGAATGAGTCGTCACTAGAGAGACTGGCTCTCCTGGCAGCTCTGGATACTTTGTTCAGTATCTGTCCTTTTGTCACTCTCATGATTGTTCTGTCATTCATCTTCACCTCCTCATTCAAAAAAAAAATCCACTTTTTAAAGGTTTTATCTTTATAAGTATGACCTACTTTGTGTACTTTTAAATGAAATAACATTCAAGTAATACAACTGATATATTTACTTCAAATAAAAGGTTGATAATCCCCATGTGGGTGATGTCAATATTGCAGCAGCAAGCCTGGAAGGAATGCAATCAATTTTAGCCTTCACTGCATGCTACCAATAGTATCTGGTTTTAACACTTTATATATGCATGCGTGATATATCTATCTATCTATCTATCTATCTATATCTATATATCTATATCTATCTCTCTCTCTCTCTCTCTCTCTCTCTCTATCTATCTATCTATCTATCTATATATATATAGATAGATAGATAGATATATAGATATAGATATAGATATATAGATAGATATAGATGGTGGTTACAATAGGCTACTTGACTGAAAAGTTTTAAACTTTTCAAATTTGAAAAAGATGAAGATAACAAAAAGGGCCCCTGCATGGATAAATGAAATCACAATAGCAAACAATTGTATTTGAATGCAGTCAGGCAGCACGTTGGTTTGCTAGAACTTCCTTGAGACCAACCAAAAGTCGTTCTCCATAGCCTCTCCAAACTCTAAAAGTGTACATTTCACACCACTTGAGCTGGAACCCTTTGGGCTGCCAGTACCCATCTACTGCTACAGGAGACCCCTGGGGTAACTATGCCCAAGAGGCGTCCTCCTTCATGGCTCCTTTACTGCAGGTGTCCAACAGTGGAGCCTCAGGATCCTCAGTTTGAATGACAACAAATCCTCTTTCAGTTATTGCTTCATAAACTGGCAGTGGTATCTGTTGAATGTTTAACCAAGCTTAATCCAAACTCAGCTGTATTCCTGCTACTTCTTTCCTTCCTTCCTGCCCCCTCAGCCCTTTGTACTGCATTTATAAGTGTGGTTAAGTGTGTGCAGATGAGTGTTTAGCAGTGAGATGCATGCTGGCTCGAACAGCGGGACACCTGACATTTACAACACAACAGACCCTGTGTCTCGTATACTGGCAGCCTGCCTTAGTAACTGGCATGCTGCCTGGAGGTTCACACCTGGATGTGTGTGAGACTGTATACTAATGAGTTGATGCTTGGGGGCAAAAAAAAGTCTCTCTTCATATTGGTTCAAATGTATGAAAATGCCTTTAAGCATGTTGCGATATACATTATATTTATAACGTGTCTGAATTTGGTATAACAAGTGAGTTTGAGTGGGATTTTCTCTGTTTTACAGAAAGAGGTTAACAAATGAGTTGTTATTGTGTAATTAAATTAGCAATGTGCTAATTTGCCCAGTGTTATTTTGAATACAAAGTTTAACAAAGGTTGTAGCCTATGCATGCATGTACAGTATATTGATTGTCTGAGTACTGAGCATTCTGGTTTCAACAAAACTTTGCATTTCTCACCCAAAATGTTAGGTTAGACTTGTTAGGAATTTAAATTTAATTCTTATGTTTTCCTTGTTGTTGGTTAAAAGAGCTAGGAAACAAAAAAAAAAAGAGTCTGCATTCATGACTAGATACATGCACAAATTATGTGATTGTGATTGTTAAATTATGTGAATGTGATTGTTAGCTGTCATTTTTGTTTCTGTGCAGTCCTGTATCTTATATTTGATTATCAAGAAAAACAGAGGGTGCACTCTGTTCCAAGCAAGGTCATTATGCACACACACTCAAGTATGGAGGGTGTGTGTGTGTGTGTGTGTGTGTGTGTGTGTGTGTGTGTGTGTGTGTGTGTGTTTGTGCGTGTTTGCAGGCATACGTGCATGCATAAGGAAGCTTTCTCTGTTGGTAATTTTCGTCACAAGCCATGGGTTTCCTCCCCCTATTGCCATGTGAACGCCGACTGACGCCAAGAGGTATGTGGAGGAGGATTCCTCTGCAGTTTTGACTTATAAAAGAAGTTCATATCTAACTCGTAAAGACCTTGAAAGCAAACTAGAGAGAAGGAAAAGGGAAAAAGATGATGAATAAATTCAGGCAAAAGAGACAGAGAAAAGAGAGAGATCGCCTTGGTTGCCAGGCAACACAGAAATTCATGAGATGTCAGGCGTGGGATGTCCACCACTGATAAATTTCAGTCACCGTCAGCACAGGTGCGTCAGAGTGCTGCTCAAACACACACTGTTACACATCAACATTTCCCGAAGCTTCTTCTCAATATACAATCATTACTTCCTCAACCCTTCTTTCTTCATTCCCTCCTTGTCCACACTAACTAGGATGTTCCTATTAGTCTTCTCTTTTTCTCCTGCTCTGTTTTCAGGCTTTCTTGCATTGGCTAATTTGACGATCAAAAACCAATGAGGGCTCTTGAATATGTTAAGCAACATCAGAAGCAGGTGTTTCTGAAAGGGCAGATATTATGTCAAGAGATTTATAAGGCTATAAATGAAGATTGGACAGGTTCAGAACAGATTGGACTTTATGTATTGTTCTGGGATTACATAAAATGTTGTGTATTCCTACTTTAAGCATTTTAATAATTTTGAGAGTTGGGTTGTAACAATAATAGCTTCATGTTTACCCAACAGAGAGAAGATTTCTCTCATGTAGCTACATGTTTCCCACAATGCAAAATGATTCTTCTAATATTGTAAAAAATAATGAATTGAATTTGAGCACAGCCTTTGCAAGAAAAGGAAAGATTCTTGTGAAAAACCCATTTTCGGACAGTGGTTATGTCACAACACCCACACTTGTCTAAGTGTGCATTCGTATACCGCCAGTTAGTAGTGTTCCACTATAAAATACAGACACTCAGTGCACTTAACCTGCACCTAAAGCTCAGTTTTTCAAGTGGTAATCGGAGCCAAGTGTGTCCCATAATTTAGCACTGTCTACTGCATCGCCACATTCCAGTTATCTACAAATGGTCATATTAGGATCAACAAAATTTAGGATTTGTCAAATGCAGGAATAAGCTTCGACAAAAATATAAAAAATATTCTTTTGTCAATGATGAATGTACCTATATCCAATTTTATCAGATACTGACCATAAATATACTGTAACATTGTGCCCAATTTCTTTTGAATATAATAGTCTTACTGTAAATGCCTCTATATTCTTCCTTCTCCTTTTCTTAACTTATAAATACGTGGTGTCACAAAATTAAAACATGTTTTAACACATCTTTGCCAAATGGCATTTAAACAACTCTGAAGCCACTTACTGTACATAGTTGCTTTTAACATGTTTGCATCATGGCTATCTTGCATACCCTGCATTCCCGTCACATGGCAAAAGAAGGGAGCAGATGGCGCTGTGGTGGTGCAGCAGTGGTGGATCTCTACAAAAAGTAAAACGCTTTGGGGAGAAACTCAAAAGAATTTGTTATTTTCTTACTGTCATCTGTCACCTGTAATGTTACCACTGTCATTTTCTCTTTCATGATCTCAAAAAGAAAGTACTCTATATTAGAGAGCATAAGGTAAAATGTAACACAGATTTAAACTCTTTAGTGCAGAACTACAGCATTATGTCTAGCAAATATTGGGTATTGGCTAATACCATTCCTTTGGCTAAGCTATGAGGTGTTGGTTCTTGGTGGCAGGGAAGTTAAATGCAGCCAAAGAGAGAGAACCTTAAAGAAAAGGCTCTGATAAAAATTTGACTGGCAGCTATTTTTGTAATTGATTAGGTCATGTAACATTAGCTGAAAAATCCTGTTGAGCTTCTTTTTCTTTTTTTCATGTTAGAGTATATTGATTACAGGATGTGATGCAGCCCTGTGCTTACTGTAATGCACAGACTGTGGCACAGGAAGGTAGACCGGGCCACCGCCAATCCCCAGGTTGATGGTTCGATCCCCGATCTGTCTGGTCACATGTTGAAGTGTCCTTAAGCAAGTCACTGAACCCTGGTGCTCCCGGTGAATGAGAAGCATTGTAAAGCGCTTTGAGTCCCAATAGATAGAAAAGCATTATATAACCGCAGACCATAATCATTTATACACACACACACACACACACACACACACACACACACACACACACACACACACACGCACCCCTACAGTATAGTTGCTGACAGAACAAATGCTACACACGCTTCATGCAACTACTGTTTGAGTAGTTTGAATTTTAGTGGTGTTCTAATATTTCAGTTACCTTGAGGTAAACAGGAAAAGGGAGAATGTTATTGAATTTTGAAGGAACCCTGCCAGTAGGGTTGGAGTCCCCTTAATAGCTGTTTACCACATTCACCCTTTGTACCTGTTAACATGCATTTATTTGCTAGTACTGAATACTGGATACAGTACATCTGAGGCTAATGACAGTATGCTTTGCTGATATTTGAGATGATTTACTCAGGATCTGACAGATCCATCAGCATTGCCAGTCACACTGCACAGCCATCTGGCAATCGTGACTAAAAATCTGCCTACCTGCTCTGCTAAATCCTGCTGATTAACATGCTGTATTTCATGAGTTTAATCCAAACCAGACAGAACATCTGCTCTTTATGATGATATAAGCTGGTTTGTGGCTGTACAATCATATTTACCTGACAGATGTGAGAATTGTATTGATCTTCATCTTCTTGAAAAATGAAAAAGCCTCTTTCAACATTGTTGCAGTGTTTTTAGGCACTTACGGCATGTGGAGACCTAAGGAAATCTAAGACATTTCACAAAGACATTGTGAAAGTCAGCAGTCTCATAAATCAGGTGTGTTTCTGATTCCCCGAGGGAAAAGTCATAGACCTTAGTTTTCTTTATTAAAACTGACTTTGTGTGGCTCTTCAGCAGTGCTTAGTGAATTTGCCTTTTTTTTTTTTAATCGCTTCTTGAAACACACTTGTTTTGTGGCCTTTTGGCCTTTGACGCAGTCTGAGTTGGTGACATTATTTTATCTGTCCGTTATTTTTTTCTGTCTGTTAATTTTTGCTATCTGTTTTTATTGTACACGTTTTATGCTATTGTATACTTCTATGTTGTGTTATTTTTGTCTTATTTTATGTTTTTAACCCGTACAGCACTTTTGTCAACCTAGTTGTTTTAAAGGGCTTAACAAATAAAGTTACAAGTTACAAGGAGACTTGGTGACAGATAATTTAGGATTTAATGTTCCACCTTCTTCTGACCTTAATATTTTCACATTCCTATTATTTTTCCTCTGAATCAATTACATATTTACATGTGGCTCATAGTTTTGTTTTTTGTTGTTCTTTTTAACCATCTAAGAACATTTTGAACTTAAAGATTTTATAAGGACCATATGGTCAGGTTTTTTCAGCAAATTTTATCCTAGACTGAGTGATAGGTATTTTATATTTGATGTAAGGCTACAAGGCTTTTTGTAGAAAAATGTGTTGTATTTCTATAAAATTTCTCTAAGCTGTATGGTGTGGTGGGGTGGCTGGGGGTGTGTGTTTGGTCAGGTGGCTTGGCGTTGCTGTTGCACCTTGTATTTGTAATCTAGTCCTAAAAAGAACAGAATTATGAGTGTGTGTCTTTCCAATGTTGATGTAAAGCCGATGGAAAGACTAAACATTCTCTTAAGCAATTCCTATGTCATAATATGTATGTGTATATATGAGACATAAATGCAGAGCACCCATAAAAGTAATAAAGAGGTAATTTGTCGCATTTTAAGCTGTCAAAGTGGTAAATGTACTAGCTGGTACACAAACAAGAAAAACACATGCAGCCAAAGAAGGCAAAAAAGACACTGTCCTTAAATTCACTGTGTTAGTTTTTATTCAGTCTTATGGAGACAAATAAAACAATCAGAAAATAGGTTTCTAAAAATACAACTTGTAATTGTATTTAAACATACTGCATGTACTGTACTGAACTTTGTAGCATGAAAGAACATAAGTTTTTATGCATTGAAGTCTGATGTCCAAGTGAAAATTGGATCAAACCAATCCTGTGTTTACAGGAGACGTGGGTATGTTTTGTGAAAATGGTACGAATTAAAATGGTACACTGAGAATTTACATTATAGTTATATATTTACTTTGATGTGGCTAATCGGTGCATGCCACAGTTTTTCCTGGATTAACTAATGAAGATTTTATTGTTGTATGCAGAACATAAAACTGTATCACACATTTATGCGTCCCACTTATGGCTGAGCTCCTTAAATTACCACTCCAGCACTTCACCCAAAGTCGTCGGGTCTCTAGCACAGTAAAAGTTCAGTCGCACAGCAGCTCTTTGTCAGCACCCTCTCTGGTTGCTTGCTGTATCTGTGGGATTAAGCCAGGGAAAGCCCTGGTTTGAGCTTGGCTCAGTACAGCTCAATCCAGTGGCCATTATAGGGAATGTGAAGGGTGCTATTTACTGAGGAGTGACAGTCTGTGTCCCCTGGGTGGTTCAGCCAGTTGATTTCTGTGGGATTAGCCAGCCATAGAGGGAAAACCAATTTTGCTTCCCTACTCACTGCTCTGAAAAACCTGTACCTCTTTCCGATTCTTGAAAAATAATAGTACAAGATTTTGGGCACATATATTCTACTACTTTTGTCATTTCAAAATTAGCAAGGGGAGACAGGTTAACTGGTTATTCCCTATATGCATTCACTCCAGACAGGGCCTCCTTTTTCTTTTTTTTTCTTAAGGTGACATAAAATGTCAGATTTTGTTTTTCTGATGCTTTAAATTGCACACATGTCACAGGGTTTGGTTAAATTACTTGTTGTGATTACAATTTCCTAGAGGGACCATAAGGGGAAAAAACCCCAATACATGGCTATAAACTTGGTATTTAGTCATATCACTAAGTATAGTTTTACACAGCGGTGTGCATGGCTTGTATATGTTAGTTTTTGATTCATTCACTTTGAAAATGCTGATGATAATAGTAAGCTAGGCTAATGCAGAGATACAGAGTAATCTCTTCAGCTCACTCTCCGAAAAAAAACCAATTTGTATTAGCTTGAACTGAGATGTAGAGTCAGGTTCTTTTGCTGCATTTAACCTATCTTTCTGTATTTTCCATCTGTCTGCTCAGTGTGTGTCTACTGCTGTCCTATTGACCATATCTCTCTCTGTCAAAGGGCCCTCAGTGGGTCCATTGTCCTCTCCCTGGTGTCCACTCCTCCCTTTTCTCTCTAATCAAATAGCCTCCCTGAGGAAATGCCAGCAAATTATAGCTTCTATTCATATCTGATGATCTATGAACTCAGTGTACAGTGTATGAGGCAGCAAGTTGGGTCTGGGGTATATACAGTAAAGAAATAAACAGGGGGGGAGAGAGCCACAGGATTTAGATAGAAGTTCTTTGGACGTGACCAAGACAACAGCATATTTCCTATTTGTGTTATCAGCTCCACACACACAGAGAAATGGGCACTCACATACAAAATAAATTTACTTAAGCTCCCAATTAATCTTATACATATTAACTGGATGTCCTGCAAGCACACACATGCACAAACACCCCATGGCATTATAACACAGATTAAGTCACTTGTTTAACATACAGTAAAATCCTCAGTTCGCATTTGCAGGCGCGGTCACATGCTCACACACTCAAACGTTTAATCTGGCCTTTGCAGTTGGACGGGAGCTGCATAAGACCTGCTAATTAGTGGCCAGAGGAGGCCTCTGTTTGTCTGCTCTCTTCCTGTTCAGCTCAGACACAAGTTTCTCTGTCTCGTATCTCTGCCCTAAAAGATAGAGAGGAAAGGAGGAGGGTAGAGGGTGGAAATGAATGAAGACCGAATGTGTTTGATTCTTAGCTGGACTGCTTGTGTCGCACCCTGTGAAGTAGGAGGATACCATCCGAATATCAGGTAGCTGAACCTGTTGTCACATCTCCGCCATTTTCATTAGTGTGCTCAGTGTGGACTGTATGTGTATACGTGATTTGTTGTCGGGATGTCTGTTGTGTTTGAGATCACGTCAGAAGTAGTTTTCTGCTGGCGAGGGAACTGTTCAGACTTTAAACTTATAGCTCACTTTGATGCAAGTGAATTAGATTTTTTTTTCCAAGTGCTCTTTCTTGATGTCTTCTGTACGAAAAATCAAGCATGTTGATTGTACTTGACTCCCATTTCTGTCTTTCCTTAGTTTGTGTGTGAGGAAATCCCTGCTCCAAACTGTGCTGCACTCCCACTTCCTCTGCTTCCCCTCCTTGCTACAAACTCATTTTCCTCCTTTCACTCTGTCTCATGCTCATCTCCACCGCATTCGCTGACACAAACTCCAAAGTAAGTGTTGAGTTGAATCCTGGCATCCTTTGATCTACCTGTGTTTTCTCCTCTCTTTCCTTTTCCCTCTCTGTGCTCATCTTTATTGTGGGTAATGGTTTTTGTTATGCCTGTCAGCTTTGGACTTGTGCTTTCTCTTTCCATTTTATTCTAAGCCGTTCAGGTAAAAGCTGGATTTTTGGGAGAACAAGGCAAGGTGATATAAAGGTAAGAGAGGTAGAAATAGGAGTTGGAACTAGGCATAAGGGGCAGAGAATAGGTGGAATTAGAAATGGATTCATAGTACACACTATGGTTGATTTCTTGCGTTCCTTTCCTTTTTTTTTTTTTTAAATGCTTTCAGGCATAGTTCTTAATAATCCTGCTTACTATTCTTTTATCCTTCACTCATTTCCATTGTTTGTCTCCATGCTGAGAAGTCTCTTTCCTGAGCTTATGTCATTGCAGCTATTAATAATGCTACTCTAGCCCTGGCAAACTTCTGGAATTCTAGTTATTTCATAAAGCCGTTTGGGGAATTGGTGTAAAGAAGTAGACCATAGTTGAAATAATTGGTATCTCACATTTTGGTTTCATTGAATATGATGGGCATAATATCCATCCATTAATTATCTATGGCCCACCTCTTGTACTGTTTAGGGTCGTGGGAGGTGGAGTTGGGGCTGGGGGTGCAGCTGGAGTCGATCCCAGCTGTTGAGAGGCAGTGTACACCCCGGATAGGCCAACACTCTCACAGGGCAGAAATAGAGGGAGACAACCATTCAAGCTTACATTCTTGTGTACAGGCAATTTAAAGTCCCCAATTAACCTATCTGGATGTCTTTAGACTGTGTGAAGAAAACTGGAGTACTACAGGCAAAGAACTCCTCAAATTCCCCACAGAAAGGCCAAAACTAGCTAGCATGTTCAAATTCATGGTCATGGTCATGTAGCTATGAGGCAGGGGTCTACCCACTCCAACACTGTAGCCTTAATGTTTATTTTTCAAATTAGGAAAACATTTCCCGTAAACCTTATCACTTCTTCTTCCAAAGACAATGGTTTTACTCATCTGTGTTTTTTGTTGAAATCTACTTTCACTTTCAGTAGCTGCTTTAGCTTGGATTGTTTTATATCCGTCTGTTCAGAAGAACTGCACTTTTTTTATTTTTTTAGCTTTATGCCATAGAACAATCTAGTCTGTTTCCTGGTGACACACAGCAACCTCCTGGTGACACACAGCAACCAGATTACTCTGGGTGCCAGAGTAATCTGGTTTCTGTCAAAACATTTATACTTGGAAGTGGCTGGTGACAAGGGATCTTAAAATTGTGTTGATTTCCAGCAGCGTTTTACACTTCTTTATAAAGAAAAGTGATACATTTCTTAACTACAACCAACCTCGTTTTGTAATTAGGTATTGCTTACTCACTGCAACCCACATTTGAAACTTCCAATACCATGTATGTTTTAAATTTACCAAAGTCAAAAGTGGAAATCGGCATTTCTACAGGCTAATTTGTTTTGATTTCAGTTTTGGTCTTTTCATTAGGCCAATTTGGTGCCATGGCAGAAGACACTCTTTTCTAAGACAGCGTTGATACCGAAGTTACCGTGTAAAATCAAATTTGGGGTAGAGTTTTTACATCCTAAAAGGGAGTGAATGAGCATCAGCTCTTTCTGGCTTTGTCGATGTGACCTCAGTCTTTCCATCACCTCTGTGAGTGAAATCTGCAGCTAACCAGGCTGTCATGTCAAATCAGTGTCAGCCAAGGCTGGGCCACCTGCGGAGTGAAGGACCAAAGACTGAGTGGATGTCTATTAGCTGATAATGGCAGTATAATTGAGTGCTGATTGAGAGAGAAGGGTATGGAGAAAGGTAAGGAACTGGTACTTTCTAGGTCCTTTTAATAAAGTCCATTGTGAAATAAGTCTCAGATTGAGTGGAGAGGGTGTGAGTGAGAGAAATCATCACGGGACTGATTGGTCTATCAGCCAGACTGATTAATCCATTTTGAGCGTGCTCATCAGGTGATTGATGGTCTGGTGCAGTCTGGGTAATGTAGTAGCAATTGATGAGACAAAGAGTAATGGCTGTTCAATGAGGAATGAAGGTTAGGTACTGTATGGGCAAAAGGGGGAGAGAGAGTCAGAGAGTTGAGAAAAACGGCAGTCACACCCCAACTTGGTGACAAGTTTACAACTGATCCCATTAGGAAGAGTACAACCAGGGGCAAGTTGCCAAGTCACAGTGCAGAAATGATAATATGGTGAGTTTTGGGAAAAAGGCAGACATCCAGAGGCTGTGTCACTGCAAAGAAATGCTTTGTCTCTTTTGCTGAAATGACACTCGCCCCTGTAACCTTTTCTTCTGCTTCACATCACTCACTCGTGTTTTTCATTCTTTCTGAGTACACATCTGCCTCAGAGATAAAGGACCTTTTGGTTGTAAGCGCTCTCTCTGAGCCCTTTGGGGCACAACCTTTTCACCGATGCAACAAAATGCTGTCTAAATTTCCTTAAATATCTAGAGGGAATGTGGTCAAACAAAGATCTCAGAGAAACTTTTTGGCAAATACAAGCCCAATTAAAAAAAAAAGTTGGGACGATGTGTAAAACATAAATAAAAACAGAATGCAATGATTGGCAAATCTCATCAACCCATATTTTATTTACAATAAAACAAAAATGACATATCAGATGTTGAAACAGATATTTTAACATTCCATGGAAAATATTAGTTCATTTTGAATTTGATGGCAGCAACACATCCCAAAAAAGTTGGAAGAGGGCAACAAAGCCTGGAAATGTAATTGCTGCAAATCAAAAACAAACCGAGGAGCATTTAAAAACTAATTAGGTTAATTGGCCAGTAACATAACTGGGTATAAAAGAAGCATTTCAGAGAGGCAGAGCCTCTCAAATGTAAAGATGGGTACAGGTTCCCCAATCTGTGGAAAAATGCATCCAAAAATTGTTTAAAATGTTCCTTAAAATAAAATTGTGAACACTTTGAAGATCCCACTATCTACAGTATACAGTGTAATATTAATATATAATCAAAAGATTTAGAGAATCAGGAGGAAGGGACAAGGCCAAAGGTCAAAGTTGCATGTGTGTGATCCTCAGGCCCTCAGGCAGCACTGCATTAAAACTAGGTGTGACTCTATATTGGACATCACTGCTTGGGCTCAGGACCACTTCCAGAAATCACTGTCTGTGAACACAGTTTTCCATGCAACCAACAAATGTAAATTAAAGCTGTATCATGCAAAGAAGAAGCCATATGTGAACACGATGCAGAGATGCCGCCGTGTTCTCTGGGCCAAATCTGATTTGTAATTTATCTGAGACAAAATGGAAAACTGCTCTGTGGTCAGATGAATCAAAATTTAAAATAATTTTTTTTAAACCATCGACGCCGTGGACTAAAGAGGGGAGGGATCATCCAGCTTGTTATCAGTGGACAGTTCAAAAGCCTGCATCTCTGATGGTGTGAGGGTGCATTAGTGCAATAGAGGTTTTAGAGAAACACATGCTCCCATCGAGACAACGTCTCTTTCAGGAAAGGCCATGCATATTTCAGCAAGATGATGCTGAACCACATACTACATCCATCACAACAGCATGGCTTCACAGGCAAAGAGTCCTGGTGCTCAATTGACCTGGCGGCTTTCACCAATAGAAAACATTTTGGACAACCCAACTTAGATGCTCCCGGTGAGTGTTGGCCAGCTGCATAGCAGCTCCCCCATCGGTGTGTGTGTGTGTTTGTTTGAGATTGTGAAAGCGAATGGGTGAATGAGAAGCGGTGTAAAATGCTTTGAGTACCAATAGGTAGAAAAGCACTTTATTAGTGCAGACCATTTAGCATTTAAATCATCAAATGAAAAATCCGGGAACAAAGGCCCAGGACTGTTGAGCAGCTACAATCCTGCATCAGACAAGAATGGGACAACATTCTAAACTAAAACTGCAGCAACTGTTCTCCTCACTTCCCAGACAGTTGTTAAAAGAAGAGGGGATGCTACACAATGGTAAACATCACCCTCTTCCAACTTTTTGGAGATTTCTTGCTGCCAACCGTTTTAAAATAAGATAATATTTTCCATGAAATGTTAAATTATCTCAGTTTCAACATCTGATATGATTATGTTCCATTGTGAATAAAGTATGGGTTTATGAGATTTGCAAATCACTTCATTCTTTTTTTGGATTAGGGTTGTATCTATAAATGTATCACTATTTAGTATGCAAAAAAGTAGTTAGGCATTTGGTCCTGGTCCCATCAGATAAACTTAAAATAAACTACAGAGTAAGTTAAACAACAATATTTAAAAATTTTAAATGAAAAGTCACCCTTATTTCACTATTCAAAAACTCTGGACTTTGATTGAAAGTTTTAAAATAATATGGTATGTTGATGATGTCTGTCTGTAATGTGTCTGTCATTACTTTAATTTGCTTTGTCAAAAGAAAACAATGTGTATGGATTAGAGCAAAGTTACAGACAGTGCTTTAATGTTCTGTGTTAAAGTTGAATACAGTTTTGCTTATTTTGTATCAATCTTTCACATTTCAGAGCCTCAGTGATTAATATTTTGAGAATAAAAATGATTTTATTCTCAAAATATTAAACACCTGGAGATAAATTGGTCACAGTTTGATAGACTAATCAGGTACTTTAGTTCTGTTGCTGTTCTGTTAAATTGTCCTTTTTCTAAGCAGTTGTTTTGCTTTAGTTTAAAATTAATTCACACCATGTGACGAGGCCCTGAAGCTATTGCAACATCAGAAGATAGATTTTAACAGCCACCTCTTTCATGTGTTTGGAACTAAATAAGTTGAAATAAACCATTTATATATTCTATTACATTTTATGTTCTAAATTATAAAACATACATTTATTGTAGGATTTTGCATTGTAGATTGATTCTGGCACATTTATCGCATAACATCCTTAATCTTTTGGACTGAGTTTTATCAGATTGCACCATGTCACTGCAATCTCCTTCTCCTTAAAGGCACTTGGACATTCAACAGAGCGCATCAACATAACATTGCCTGTGACTTATCCCAAAGCCTTACTAGTTTTAACAGCTTTATAGCAGATGAATGTTGAGAACATGACTGTGCTTCTCTTTTTAAGAAAAGCTCCAGCAAAACCTATTCTTCACAGTAATCACAGAAGGAAAAAAAAACAAAATCCTGAAGGGACTGTTAAGAGCCTCTACAGTAAATTCTCCAGGATTGAAAAGAAGAAAGATGGAGTGTAAGCTTCTCCAGCCCTCTATTTTCAGTATGTGCTTCGAGCAATGAACTGAATCTTATGTTATGATAATCCAACTGTATGAATGTGCTTGGACTGTGAGATCAGATGAGCTGATGTGTGATTGTTTTCTTTTTGTTTGTTATTATGGACCTCAGGCAAAGAGTAAGAAATAAGGGCTTTGGCCTTGGATAGACACTGTGTTTGTCACATATTTGAAACTCCACATCAAATATCTCTTTGCTGCTCATAAAATCAAAATTACTCTCTCTTAGATAACATCTCAAGTCAGTCAGAGGGCTCTTCACTTTGCTTTCCAAACATTATTAACTAAAACATCCTGTTGGTGTCATACTGATTAATTCTGAGCACATTAATCTTTAAGAAAATACTTCAGCTATCAAATTGTGTCTACTTTCTTACTAAACGTGATATACTGTATTTTACAGATTGCCCTCACATTTTTGTTTACCTGCCTTTCTGTCCCTCTCTCAGGATTCAAAACGCTCAGAAGAAATTGTCACCTCTCCATCTCTGGATGTTTTCCTGCCGGAAGATGAAGACAACCCATATGAGTCAGTGACCACTGCCGTTACACGGAAACCCTGCTCGCTTGATATCAACCACAAAGTCAACACGTGTCCACCCAATGGTAGGACAAAATATATACATATGATAAGTTTTAACTGTTTGTTTTTTTTACCAGCTTGGAGTTAATAATGCTAAATCTGCAGATAATATCATATAAACTGGGCAATTCTGTATTGTGTCTGTATAAAGTAACTTAGAAATACATTTAGTAATTTTGGTGGTGACTAGTAGGCTTGTGGTGAGGTCTATACCTTATGCCACCTCCACTCTACCTTGTCGACTCTCTCTTTACTCCCATACTTTTTCTTTTTGCTTGTACTCTTAGCAGTATAGGCGTTACCTGTGACCGCCTGTTATATAAATCCTGTATCAATAAGGATTTATAACTAAAGTAACTATTGAACCTTTCGTTCTTAATTCACTTCCCTTTTTCACTGCCTTCTCAGTCTTCAAAGCTGTTTTCACTTTAGGATTCAGTATGAGGTAATCCCCTGGTCTCAGACCTTTGTTTATTGGTTGTTTGGTCTGCAGCATTATACTTCCAACACCTTTGACAACAAACACCCACAATGTGTTCTTCCCTTTCGCTTGGCTCCCATAGCAATGCTACACACTACAGGTTGTCACGGCAACTGCATCACCGACTGGTGAGTCACCTGTAAGTTTCCATGGGAACTGCTTTGCTAGTGACACCCCACTCCTTCCCCCACCAATACCCGCCTGACAACAGCAAAGAGAGGCTACTGCAGAGGCTTGTGTGGTGTGTGTTCATGCATCTCGTTCCATGTTTGGCTGTTGCGTCTTGCCAGTGATTGGCTGCATGGTAGAGGACAGTGTTGACTGTATGTGCGTGTGTGTGTGTAAGAGAGAACCAGGAGGTTATTTGCTCTATGTCAAAGTCTCTTTTGGTAGAAAATTGCTCCACTGACGCAAGTGAACAGTGTGGGTGTCGTGTTTGTTCTCAGATCTCTAAGCTCTGCTACCTGGCGAAACTAAATAGTGAGAGATAGACAGACTGAGAGGCAATAGAAATGAGAGTGAAAGGGCCACACAGTGAGAGAGCAAACAGGCAATAGAAAACAAAATGTAAAAATCATAGATGAGGTTAGGTAGTCGTACATATGTTTCCATGTCGTTGGAAGAAATAACATGCATTATTCCTTACAGGCTGGAGATAAAGTCTTGTTGCAGAGAGATGAACTGTAACAAGAGGTGAAAGGGAGACAGAGCAGATTATACATTTAGTCGACAAAGTTGGAAGGTTGTCTGAGGTTAAGCCATCTGTGAATCTGTGATCCAGCAGGAGGGAGTTCCTGCTGGATTCCGGCTTCGAGTTCAGTCACGTCAGGCTAATTGGACATGGGTGTGAGTCGGTCTCTCTTTATCTTCCTCTGAGAGGAAGGATACGATGATGAAGAAACCTGACAAAAGAGGGACTGAAGAGAAGAAAGAGTAAAAAGA
Organism: Channa argus; assembly: GCF_033026475.1. Lineage (NCBI taxonomy): Eukaryota > Metazoa > Chordata > Actinopteri > Anabantiformes > Channidae > Channa > Channa argus. The sequence goes on from NC_090217.1 coordinate 6,959,439, forward strand.
AACTAGAGCAGTCAAGGAGTAGTCATGGTGCATTGCACTGTAAAAAGTTTGTTTATTGATACAGCAAGGCCGTGGTTGGTTTTGGAGCCTTTTAAATCTGTTGTAGGTTGAGCTTAAATTTGTCTTGATGATGTAAATATATGAACGAGAAGACCATATACTCATGGCACACTGATAATACAGCTGTTTCCAACATATAAAGTAGATTGATGATGACAGCAGATTTAGAGTTTCAGTAAAAGTAATACATGAAAATACAGTATGAATTGTTGGTAACGAGAAGTGTAATATGTTAAGGAGGATATTTCTGAAGAAAATGAAAATTTGTTTAACCTTCTAGTAAAAATTGGCATTTGTTATTAAGGACCAGACTGCTGGAATTGACTGATTAAACTGCAGGTGCTCAGTATCTTCTTAATGGAATCTCTGCTTGTGTTGGTCCACACTGCTGTGTTGGGTGTGGTGATCCAGATTTATGAACTTAATTAAATCAGTACTTTAATGACTTAATGATTCACTACTACTTTCATTTTTCACGCAGTTCTGCTAAATAGCAGAACACTTTGCCTGCTGCTTTTATAATCCATAATTTGATACCATAGGTGTGATCAATAACACATTTCACGTTTTATTTTGTGTGCACATGGCAATTGAACTGGATATATAAGTTGTAAATGCTATTAAATGGTGTAAGGGAGAGATTTATTTATTTATTTTGTGCCATGAAATGTTTGCCAAAAATATGTTAGTATAAATAAAATTTGTTAAATGAAAGTTTAACAAAAGTACACTGTAGCTAATATGGTAGATCAGCTATGTTATTTGGGGACTAAGCGCAGGTTGTTCAATTTAATGATGATAGGATTTAAAATGTAAGAACAAAACAGTCAAATCAGCAGACAGTAAAGGTTTAAGGTACAGCTCATCTACAGTGTATATAGAGACTGATTGATTTAAGACATGGATTGATACTAAATTCAAACTTGTGGTAACACTAAGGACCAACAATAAGGATATTTATGGAATTTGTTTTAAAGTGAACTGTGTGATTTAATAAAATAACAAGAATACATTGTTCATAGATTCATAGAAACAAAACGTTAAAACCTAAATATGAAACTGAAGGTGAGGGATGTTTTTGCTGTATAAGCCTTGGTTGAATGTCCTTTGCTGCTGACTAGCAGCTGCAGTCTTGCAGTTGATAAGACAAAGACACAACAGGGTGCTCTCCGAAAACTCACACTATCAGGGCGGATTTATCAAAATCTGTCTGTCACTTAGCTGAGCCACTACAGAAACACTGGAGACCTGTTGTCAGTGAAACTCGTGCGCCCGACTGCTTTTTCATTGCTCTGTTCTTGGATATCTCCCTCTCCTGCATCTCTCTTTATTCTCGGTTCTTTTTGTCTCCTACAGCTTTTCTCTTGACATTTTTACAAACCTGTTAGAAGCTGCTGGCTTTATGAAAGATCAGATGGAAATGTAAAGCACAATATCCCATCATACCACATGTCCTCTGACAAGATATGTCATATCTGACAGTTAACAAATGGGATTCTCTACTTTATAATGTAGAGTAAGCTGAGTGCAGACTTAGGTGCATAATTCTGTCAAAGCAATCACTTTATACACTATCCCAGGATTATACTTTTTCTAAGGGATAGAATTTAATTTGGTTTAAATGAGGGGATCCATTTCTGATGCACCACTTTGCTGCAGTACATTTAGTGTACAGATTGAGGTGGAAAAAAATACTGTAAACAACCAACAGAAATTGTAAATTGATAGTAAATACGTTTGTCAATTAAATTTATAAATGTATTATTATTATTCGCACTGCTCATTGTGGGGGCATTTCAGTTCTGACCTGAAGATGTTTCTGATTTATTTGCTATAAAAGCAAATTAATAAACGCCTCAGTTTTTGTGATGTGGCTGTTACGAAGCTCTTATCAGCTCTACCATAGTTGGGTTTGATCTGCTATAAAACGTACTGGGGAGATGGGGAGACACGTAGCAGAGTGGTGAGGAGGAACCTGCAGGCAAAGCATCGCAGCCTCCAGTCACGTATGGGGCAAACAGAAAACGCAGAGCGGTTAGAGCAAAAGTGCTTCTTCTCTGCTGCTGACTGACTCCTCCTGAGACGAACATACACTTGTCTTCTACTGGTAAACACGGCACTGCTGCTACACAAAGCTACAAACCTATGTGTGCTTGTGTATTTGTGTGCCCTCTGCAGCATTTCAAAAGTTCTATATATTGTATGTATCCCATATCTCAGCAAACTTGAAAAAGTAGGTCAACACTCACAGCTAGTATCTTGAAGTTTCACTTTCTGGAATCAGTACAGTCTCACCCTTTCATAGCTATGCACTGATTTAGTATTTACATTGGATAATGGGATTTTTGTCGTTGGACTGAATTATAACAGTCAAATTCAGGGTGTTTAGTGCTAAATATTTAATGCTAAATTGTCATGTTAATTCTCATTGGCTGCCATTTGGGATTTGTAAGAGATGTAATATAATATTTGCCAGCCTGTTTTTTTTTGGTCTATACATTATTTGAAATCAGCCAGTCACAGGTCTGATACCACAGTGCTGCTGCCTTTAAGCTTTATGAATAAAGTGCTCAGTCTTTTAGTTTCTCTATTCTATATGAACTTCTACCCTTAGTTTTCTCCCATGGATAAAGCTGTGATGTTGCTGTGTTGCGCCCCATTTATCCCACTTCAGTTGGTGCTGGAAGCTTAGAGTGGCTAATAGCAGAAGTACTAACTCCAGGGCTTGGCCATTAAAAAGGGTTGTGGCCCATTGACTTGTCGGAAGACAGCAATAGAGAGTGAGTGTTTTCTTGTGGACAGCCAGAGGAAATCAATGCTGAAAAGTTTTTTGCACATGTTAACACAATGTTTTTTCAGTTGTTAATCATTTTAGATTATAATTTCAAAGCAAGTTTAGTTTGCGAGTAGCAGTTATACTTTACAGTACATATAATTTTAGATGATTTTTTTAAGTTATAATTCTAGTCAAAGGCATTTCTGTTGTAGGACTGAGAAGTTAAATGTTTCCTAACATGTATACCAGAAGCAACGTGGTGCATATGAAATTTACGACAGTACATTTTTTCGAAGTAATAGCCTTTAAAAAAAGTTAATGTCCAATGGTATTTCTAGCATTAATTGTAGCCGGTATATAAAACTTTCAAGCCTACTACTGATTAAGTTTTCATATTGGTCATTGTTTGGTAACATTTGGTAAAAAGAGCACAACTGTAATTTACCACGCTGGCAAAAGAGTTCATGCAGGCAGCTACTCACATACACACAAAGACGGTATACATATAAAACGCTACTTGTCAGAGTGGCATAAAGGCAGAACTGACATCCTAAAGAACTTGTCTGAAATTGACAGTTTTTGTCTTGTTATTCAAGTAGGAAGAGGACTGCTGATTTGAGTGCTTGCTCCCACCAAGCGTTCACTTAGACACTGCTTCATGCCTGCAGTAACAAGATGAGCAGCTGGCTTTGTATGTACACAGTCAGAGGTTAGTGTCAGTACAGGCTTTATGTCATTAACTGTACATCGAGTACAGTTTAAAGAACCTGTTCTCAGAAACTCTTCTGTGAAACCCGTATGGATTTGAAATTTTCCCAAATTTCCCAGTTTATTTCTCACTTTCACGTGCATAAACTTGAATATATGGATGTGAGCAGTTAGGTGTAATTCCCTACATGTTGACCGTAACTGCATGCATCATGTATGTACATAAGCACACTCACAGAAAGTGTTTTCCCAGCAGTGAGCCTAAGGCAGCCCTGAAAGAAGGATCTCACCTCAATCTCTTATTTGTCTTCCTGTTGCATCCTTCCTTTCTTCTTCTCATTCTTCCAGTTTTATCTATTTATACCCATACGTAAGGATTGATATAGCTGCATGCAGCTCCTTTATGATGCGAGTGTGTGTGTGTATGTGTGTGTGTTGCTTTGTATACTTGCACAAGTAAAATCTACTAAGCAACACTTTGTGTTTTCAGGTGCACACACACAAACGTGTTGCTGAAAGATTTAAGAGCAAGCTATGTAGCTATGTTAGTTTCTCTAAAGTTATAGTTTTTTTTTTTTTATTCTGAACTGGCTGTACAGTAGATACAGTGTGTTTAGTTTTACATCAGTTTCATAAAGGGACAGAAAGAATGGAAATAAAGTTGATGGAGTTTAGAGCACTTTATGAAAATAAATACAATATTTATTTATTCAAGTGTTTTGGGGCCTGTGTTTGGTTATTATGTTATGCTTCTAGACTACTATTGTCCTTAAATGTGCTTAACCTGGCATATATCTTGGTGAACCATGATATTCTCTCCCGCTGATGCTACTTCTAGTGTATTGTTAATACTTGTTTTTTGCATAGAATGTCTTAGTCTGTATTTATGACAGAATCCTTCCAACTGCTGCTTGTCTGCATGAATTTGAATCAATGACAAGTGTCAAATATGTGGGCAAATAACCAAACGAAGCTGAAATTTAAGGAGTTAAAAGCGAAGACCAAAAATAAAATTAACTTCATGCAATTCAAATCAAGTTTTCTGAATGCTGCTTAGCAAAGTTGCAACCTTGTTTTATTTGAATTAGAATGAGGTTGGAAGGAGAAAAGTCATTGAAGTTGGTGACACAAGCAAAGGTGGAGTAGGAATTAGGTCGTCTTTTTGTTGGGTTTGTTCTTTCTAAATAATATTTGTGGCAGTTGTGAAAAATCCCACTAGAGGCCAATGAGGAATGTAGCTTTTATTTCCAGGTCTTGATTTGTAATATGATAATGGATCGATCATGTACATTCTTATACTTACCATTAAGCAACTCCTTCTATTCAACAAATACATTACTATTACTGGTACTGTGTGTGTGTGTGTGTGTCTTTCTGTCTGTCTCCTGGCTGGGTCTTACTTGATAATTGGACGATGTTCTGGTGTCTGATAGGATACACGTGCCTGTGTTTAAGTCAGCACCTCTGGCAACAGTATTTTAGGAAAGGTGTGTTGGTCTGTGTTGTGTATTTCCTCCAGTTGATTAAGACAGACTCTATCTCCCTCTGAAATGTAATTTTGGCTACTTCAGCACTTCCTCCTCCTTTCTTCCCTTGTGTTCCTTCCTCCCAATTTAATGATCATACACTGGGGAAATTAGCTCTGACACCAACATTTGCACTCAGCCACACACACACACACGCGCGCATTTGTGTGTGAAACACTGAGATAGACATCAAACTGCACTGGGCAGTCATCATATTTTCCTGCAGTGGTTTTTGTGGAGGCTTGTCAATTTACAAAATATACTCTCCTCACCTGTTTTTGATGTGAACAAATACACTATATTGCCAACCGTATTCGCTCACCCATTCAAATAAATGAATTCAGGTGCACAAAGCAAGGTCCATAAAGACATGGATGAGTGAGTTTGGTGTGGAAGAACTTGACTGGCCTGCACAGAGTCCTGACCTCAACCCGATAGAACATCTTTGGGATGAATTAGAGCGAAGACTGCGAGCACTGTGTATTATGTATTTCATAAACACTGTAACAACAATTGTAGTAAATGTATTGATAATCTCAAAGAACGGCAAGTGTGGCTTTGAACTAACATAGCAGCCATTTTAAAAATAACCAGCGTGTCATATAATCTAACTATGGCAGAATTTGGAATTCTGAACTCTGCATCTATGGTTGGGTGACAATAATTGAAACGCAAAACTAAGAATCAACAAATCTTCCCCGTCATCCCTACCTGTTTCTCTTTCTCTCTCACTTTTTCTCTCTCTTTCTACAAGGTCACTTGTCCCATGTAACGGTGATCGGGGGGGATCACAGTAACCATGGCGACTGCTCGACAGGTCCCACTCCAGACTGTTCACCTCCCTCCCCCGACACGGCCCTGAAGAATATTGAGAGAGTCATTCGCCCACAGGTATGTGCATGTACATACAGACAGAGAGAGACACACACACACACACACACACACACACTAATGAATGTGTTGCAGAGGCACCTGACGCATTATAGAACATCACAGTATCCACCCACAAGTTGCTTAAACACCTGCACCCCCACACACAGTGGTAAACATCTTTGTCTGTTTCTCTCCGTTTAATTTCATCTGCACTTCTCTCTCTTTGTTGCTCTGACAATCACTCTCATAAATTGGAGTTTAGAGCATTTGATGATGAGGCCATGTTCTGGGTTTGAGAGCCCATTGCACTAAAATTGGCTAAAACAGTAAACACCTGCAGATGCAAACATCCTCATGATTAGTATCTGGACCATTTATTTATTTTCTATTCATGAGTTTATGAATTGATTCAGATTCACATCTCAAGTGTCCAGGCAAGTTAAGTTGGGTGCCTTATGTATTTTGGAAATTATGATTCAGATTGACTCATGTAGATTTGTATGTAAGGGCCTTATTGGCGAACAGTCTAGTGTTAAATAAATGTACATGGACTGTACATTATGAAAAAAGAGCCAGTTCAAAATCTGTGAACACATCCTTTAAATGCTCAAACCACATGCCACCTGTCACTTCTGTAATGGACTTATACAAAAACAGAATAGATGAATAATAATGAATCATGTCACTGCTAATGAACATATTTAAATTGGCATTCAAAAATTCTAATGCAACAATAAATCCATCCAAGCCATATTAGTGATTTTACATTAATGTAGTCCTCTCACTTCTGTCACTGAAAAAATAGTATCAGACACACACGCGCAGTGCAAATGTTTCACACCTTGATAATTAAAGGCAGTTGTTTTCTCAGTCAGTGGATGATGTGTGACAGCACAAAAATAAATATCAGTCTGCTTGTTCAGTGATTAATTATAAAATATTAGTTTAGGTGAGACAGACAGTTGGATGAGATAATTGCTTTGGAAATTAAGTTTATTCAAAAATGTTCTTGGCTCAGAAGTTTTTTCCTCATTCAGGATACAATAAATACACATTTTCTTTAGTAACATTTTTTTTATAATAGTACAAGAATAAATAGACTTTGAAGACTGACAGCTTCCTCAAATCCTTTCCCCAACTTCACCTTCCTCTCTGAATGTACTTTTCTCAAATAAACATCTTGGTTTCCTCATTGTTTTTTTCTAATGTCACCTTCTCTTCTATCATCTTCCCGTTCACAGTTCTATCTTTGGCATGTTAACTAATGTGTGTAGAAGCATCACATGCGGTGCCCAGCAGGTCTTCACCCAGCTTGAAGTGCACATAATCAAGAGCACCAGACTTTACATTTATAGTGCCTAATTAATTTTCTTGAATTCATTTCATTTCTTTTTTGTGCTCCTGCTGGTTATTTCACGAGTACACAATGGAATCGGAACTTCAACACAAACATACAAAACAATTGCATGTATATATGGCTATGTTCACATTAAATTCTGTTGCCTCAAAGAGACTCGGATCCGATTTGTATTCTTAAGGAAGACTGAACAAAGCCAATTCAATTTTTTCACACCAGATCTGGGAGACTTGCAAATAACAACATTATTTGGTACAGACACATGTATGTAGAGTGCTAACATTTGAGCATGGTTGCCTGCTGATGTTACAAATTCAATTCAAGTACCTTTGTGCTTCCTAAATATAGCTTAAAAATGTTGCTTGTACTTTCATATAATTGATATCTAGATTGATAGAATTGATAGACTTTGTGACTTTTCTTTTGGTATAGTGGCCCACAGAGCTCCATGCACTGCAAATTATGAAAACATGCATATATAAAAAACATAATTACATTAAGACAACAACTTTAACAAATTAACAACACAGGTTCCAATTAGAAACTGACATGTTACACATAGTTGCTATGGGCCCTGTCCAATTTTGAAGGACTCTTCAAATGGAAGCCTTGTCTCAATGCTTTGATGTTTTTAGTCTTCAGACTTTGAAAGACGTGGCCCCTAAATCAAAACACAGCTAACAAGTGTGTTCCCAGCCGTTGTGACATGTGGGTTGTTTCTTTATTTGATATACAGTACGAGGGTAGTATGCAAGTTCTGGCAGGTAAAATGCATTGTTCACATTCACCATGACCGCACTTTGCATGAACACAGACAAGGATTCATGGCGAGAGCACATAGCTTTCCACAGCACATACAAAGGCACAGACTTAAAATAAAGAAACGGAAAAGCCCGTCTAACTGCTTTTGGTTATGTTTCATGTGTTTGTTTTTGAATTCTCATAGTCAAAAATGTACTTATTTACCTATTTAATGCAATGGGTTATTTATAATATTTTTTCCATTTTCTTCCTGTGAAAGTATTTTTTTGAGTTGGGTATCCAGTAAAGTACCATGCACTGGAAATGTCTGGAGTTAATCTCACTCCGCTGCTGTATTTCTCAGTAAAGAGGCAAAGTAACAAATGGAGACTAGTGTGAGATTATGGAAATTTTTTGCACAGTGTAATCCTTTCCCCTCCTATAACAAGGCTGCCAGGGGCTGTTGCTGTAAATAAAAATGTATTCTGAGTAATTTTGCTCTTTAAATCCACCTTTAAAAGACAATGTTTGAGAGAGGAGCTGTGGTAATGTATGAGGAATTCTGGAGTGGCAGAGAAGTATGTTACTTTGGGGCAGTAAAACTGTGGTGAGGTGAGCTGTAGGTGTAACAGAGGAGTTCAAGGTGGATGTGGGTCTGCATCAAGGATCAGCTCAGAGCCCCTTCGTGTTTGCTCTGGTGATGGACAGGCTGACAGATGAGGTTAGACAGGAATCTCCGTGGACTATGATGTTTTCAAATGACATTGTGATCTGTAGCGAGAGCAGGGAGCAGGTGGAGGAAAATAGAGACAGTGGCACTGAAGAAAAGACAGAAGGCAGAGCTGGTGGTAGCAGAGCCTAAGATGTTGAGGTTCACTTTGGGAGTGACGAGGATGGAGGATGGTAGATGTTTTGGAGATAAAGTCAGAGAGGCCAGATTGAGGTGGTTTGGACATGTTCAGAGAAGAAACTGTGAATTTATCGGTAGAAGGATGCTGAGGTTGGACCTGCCAGGCAGGAGGTCTAGAGGAAGACCAAAGAGGAGATTTCTGGATGTAGTGAGAGAGGACATGAAGTTAGTTGGTGTGAGAGAAGAGGATGCAGAGGACAGGGTTAGATGGAAATTATTGGCTGTGGTGACCCCTGAAAGGGAACAGCTAAAAGAAAAAGAGATGAAGAGAATTCAGCTTGTGTGCTGGTAATGCTGCTGCAGTATTGGTCATGTCTGTTGCTGATTTAAAAAACATAATAGGTAAAAATCCGAAGCCTGGAGAAAGCCTCACAGCCTCTATGTTGACTGAAATCTATTAGCTTAGTGTTTGGGTCATTTTTATTTCTTTATGCTTTGCTTTTTGTCCAAATTGTCACCAGGACATGTTAGATACCACAAGCTCTTGATCACACTCATGGGCAGATGGGATGTGAAACACAGAAAAATGGCAGAATAATGAAGTGGATGTAGAAATAGGGAGAGAAAGAAGTACTGAGACACACACAGCACAACATGGGGTTATCAGCTTCATACCCACTGGCTCAGTGTCCTACTTTGTGACGTGTGTGTGTTTGTGTTTGCGTGTACTTTCCTTTCTTGCTTTCAGGAGATTTCTAGTTCCAAACAACACAAGTTGTTTTTGTGCCCACAAGGAAGTTGGTATCTCAGAAAATCACATGGTCACAGTAGATATAACAAAGCAGACGTTAGATGTAAAATTTCAAAGTCTAAGTCAATTATTTATTAATTCACTCGTTTGCAAAATTTAAGTTGAACAGAAATTGATACTAGCAACTACAGAGCGTGTAATAAATAGATTATATTTTATAATCACTCGACAGCCCTAGTTTTAAATCTAGAAGGATTTAGGACAGCCACCATTTCTGTGGTGTTTAAGGGTTAATGCAGCATTCAATTCAACATTAGTATTTTGTGAACAAAGCAGAAAAAGTACCTAATTTCGAGTTTGGGGTTTTTTTGGAATGGAGGAACTTTTTTGTAGTATTTGAAACTATGGCTGGAAGTTCCCCCTTTTTTGTGTTTCTGCATGTTGGAAACTACAAACAAAAAGATATATATATATATATTTTCAAAGAACTGTTTTAGCTGTTTTTCAGCCAAATAGGATCTGTGACTTGCGTATAAGTAAGCTGATAATAGCAGGGAAATAGCAGAGAAATTGATTGATTGATTATATATTTCATCCTAGGCTGCTGCTTTAAGTTTCAACTTCGTGAGATCTGCCAGGTGAGACGACAGCGATCTCAAAAGCCCTTAAGTCAGCTCCTTAGAATGACCAACTGGTCCGCCTCATTTCCTTGTGTTAATCTACTGCCAGCCCGTGTTCCATAATAAAACATTCTAACATTTAAAATGTTGGAATTCATTTTGGAAAGTAAGAGCCTGTGTCAGAGTTGTTACAACGTGATACTGCCATTTGGCCAAAGGGAAATGTAATAAATGACGAAAGTCCAACGATTAACAAAGAAATATAAGAATACATAAATGCATGCCGACACTTCGATTTGAAATTAAACTATTACATGTTGTTTGAGTGTAGACTCAAAGCTTTAATTTAAGTTAGTCTAAAATAATCGTATGAACCATATGTGAATTCTACAATATTTTATATAGCAATTTGGTGCTCACAATAAATTAATCATACATTATATCATATCATTAATCATAAATTCTATTGCCTATTATAATACTTGCTTGCTAATTATTTGCAGTTAGTGACATGACTTGAAGTCCAATCCAAAGACGTGTCTGATGCTGAGCTTCTTCCCTAGTCAAAGATCAACTGCTTTCAGCTTGTCCCTTCAGAGGACGCAGCGGAACATGTTCCGCATGTTGATTTGGCATGTGTTTTTACGCTGGATGCCCTTCCTGCCACAACCCTCCCATTTTTATGTCCGGGCTTGGGACCGGCACCAAGGTTGCCCTCGGTAGCTGGGTCCCCCACACCTGGTGGGGTGGGATTCAAACCTGCCGCCTTCTCCAACTCAATGCTCTACCACTGATCCACCAGGCCCCCCTGAGCTTCTTCCCTAGTAATGCACATTTACTGATTTACTGCGGCTGGCTTCAGTTCTTGCATTTTCTAGAGGCATTTCAAGTTTGGTTTAGTCATACAGCAAGTGTTGTAAATTCCCAACAAATTCCTCTGTTCTAAATCTGATCAGCGTTCATCTTTTTATCATCTTTATCTGTAGCAGCACACTCTAAAGAACAGTCTTTACAGCATGCCCACAATCAAAAAAGTCAAATAATGGAAGGCATCTTAGGAAAAACAGCAGCAGAGGAATCCCTCCTTCATGTTTTTTGTAGAAAATAATAATTACACTAAACTGCATATAGTGTATGTTTGTTTTGGTAGCTAGGAACATGTATAGGGAGGGGTCTCTGTGTGTGTCTCAGTAACAGAGGACAATTTATTAGTCATTGCTTTTTAAGTGTAACTCATTCTTTAATTGGGACCACAAATACTAGAAATCTCAATGCTTGATATACAGTACGAGGGTAGTATGCAAGTTCTGGCAGGTAAAATGCATTGTTCACATTCACCATGACCGCACTTTGCATGAACACAGACAAGAATTCATGGCGAGAGCACATAGCTTTCCACAGCACATACACAGGCACAGACTTAAAATAAAGAAACGGAAAAGGCCGTCTAACTGCTTTCTGGTGAAGAGAAGATGTTTTTCCCATCCAGAGGATGCAAACATGCACAGAGCACTTTATAGTAAATGCTCTGAAAATGACACAGCTGTCACCTGGTTTAGGTTTAAGCAGTAACCTACATAAGTTCAAAGTTGACAAAAATCTCTGAAGGATCAGACAGAGAATAGTAAACTAGGTAAGCTATCAAGTACCTATTTTACTGTTGCGAACATCCTTGTGTGCAAGATACCTAACGAGGTTCATCTTTGTCTTTTATATATATTATGGAATACAAAGTATTAATGTTAAAGTTGAGTCAAATGATTTGTGAAACTAAACTAATAGATTTGCTACCTCTGTAAATCCCACTCCAAATCAACACGAGGCAGTTCAAGTACAGTTCTATACAGCATCTACAAGCTAATGAGAATGGTTTTACTGCAAATATGTCACTTGGAAATGTGAGTGTGAACGGTTGTCTGTCTGTGTATGTCTTTCTGTGGCCCTGCGATACCCCGCGTCTCGCCCGATGACAGCTGCAATAAGCTCCAGCCCTCCGGCGACCCACAAAAGATAAGCGGTGACAGATAATGGCTTGATGGATATGTATCTTGGGAGTTAATGAAACAATGGTTAGCATGCAGGTGACTTATGCATATTTAGCATGTAGTGGAAATTCTCCTTCTACAGGATGATTGCGATCCCATTACTAATGTAAACCTTGTAAGCAGATACGTATCAAAAAACATCAGTAAACATTTTAAAGTTCAGAAACCGCTAGGAGATGTGTGTTTGCTTCTTAAAGAGATTTGTTTTTACTGGCAGCAGGTTGCCTGTGGCCCCACAGGAGGGACTTGGGTCATACATTACTAATTGGACTTACTTAAGCTAATGCTACAAATTCTCCAGTGGGAGTTACACATCTGAGCTATTTCTTGGCGTTCCCCATATGCATTGAATAAATTTATATGTAACATTTGGTGGTTTAAATAAATCTCGTAGTTCATTCAGCTCATTAGTTACTGTAAGGGAAGAGGACGACAAGCCTTTACTGGCCTACGCACTGCAATTTTAATTGTGTGCCATTAAAGGTGATTTGGAAATGTATTGCTTTATTTCTGTGTTTGACACAAAACAGGAGGACTAACAATTGTTCCAATTTAAGCACCAGAGGACTGATGCATGAATCCAATAAAATCCAAGTAAATAATGAGAGGGAGGAAACTTGTGTTTCAGGAAATGAAAGCCAAAAACAAGCTGATCTGAAGTTGCAGTCTGGACTACCTCAGATTGTATATTTAACTGAATCTTACACACTGAAGCCAGAGCAGCACACAATATTTGGGGATATAACCTCACACGTTGATTTATTTATTATATTTAGAAACTGACTTCTGTGGATTATTTAGGGGATTTTGTATAATAGAAATAAATATAATTTATTAATTTTCTGGCATGTTTGTTTACTTTGTCAACCAGTAACAAAGTAAAAGCTGATGAGGTGGACTTTTTTCAGTGTCTTGGTAAACTTGTCAGTCATCTACTGTACAACCTGACACATCTGGGAGAAAGTACCTTTTGAGTCTCACTAGACAACAGCATGCAAAATTGTATTGTTAAGCTAGAACAGTCTAAACCTTGAATAAATATTTATAGCGTGTTCTGAGGGACACTGCACAAGCATAGAAGGGGATACTATCAGTGAGTGCTTATGCCATTGCATTTATCATTACTCGCGTAAATAGTTTGGGCTATAAGCATATTTTCTTATGTTCTTTCGTATTTCCAACACATACAGTAACTAGAATGCAAAAAGTGGATCTTTTAACCATCATGTCAGCATTTCTTTCAAAGAAAAACAGCTTTCTCTATTAAAGGGGAGGAGTGAACTTCACTGATGCAGATGTGCGGCCTTTAGAGGGGCCACTATATATGTTAATGTTTCTAGATATCAGACGTGAAGTGAAATTTACAAAAATGATTCTTGAAGAGAATAATAAAAACAAAGCCTGACATTCACACGAAAAAGAAATGGCTTAATAGAAATAGGATAATGGTTTTAGGAGTCGCAGTTAAAAGGAAAAGAAGGTTTAGATATTTATGCTGTCTGTTATATTTTCTGTTCTCTTGTTCCTTTTCCCCCTGCAAGTAGATGAGTTGCTCCTCTGAGGTTATGGCCCTAAATCTTTTTGTGGATGTTTGATTGAGCTAAAATAATAACAGAAAAAAAGGTTTGAGAATAGATGAAAAATAAAACCCTCGAATTAAAAATAGTTGTTATATTGAGCATCATTTAGCTGTGGTTTTAGGAGGAGAGAGGTTGCTCACAAACAGTAATTTAAATTATTATGCTAATCACATTTCAATCCACTGCTGCAGAAAAGCAATGAATTAGTAAGCCACTAAAGAGACCTAATATAAATGTACAATTTTTGCAACATTATGGAATAAATAACCTCCCTCTCTTTGGTCCAGTGATAATACGTTACCTATGATTTTTCTTTTTAAAGGCTTACCCCAACATAAGAGCACTATAAATTCTGTTTCTGTTCTGTTTTACTTATCAGTAGTGCACACTCATTTTCCTGGGCAAGACGCTCAACCCCTAGCAGCCCGTTCCCACCCCCAGCTGTGCAGTGCCGGTCAAGCCCGGTAGAAATTGGGTAGGGTTGCGTCAGGAAGGGCATCCGGCGTTTAAAAAAAACAAAACAAACAAGAATAAACTGTGCCAAATCAACATGCGGACAATGATCTGCTTTGGTGACCCTGAACTCACACAATAAGCAGAAAGGACAAAAAAAAAGTGCACACTAATTTTCCAGCTTTAATATACTCTGAACTTTTAATTGTGATAATTTCATAATTGATTATTGTGTTAATCATAAAGTTCCATTGTCCCACAGAAATAAGTAAACTCGAATTGACAAAGCACATCCACCTCATCTTATTTGAGGAATTACATTTCTTAGTTAATGACTATCATTTATTTTCACCCTAATGCATTAGTGAAGTGTTAAACTGCATGTTTTTCCTTAGGGATGCTGTTTCAGGCAGTGAAAATGTTTATTTTGCCAGCATTTAGTCAAGCTTGGAGAATCTGTGTGACTGTGTATGTGCGCGTGTCATTGTGTGTTCATCTACATGCGCATCATTAATGCTTTTACAATTGGCCATGACGTGTTCATTAGTCTGCCGTCCATTTGCATTGTAACGCTAAGCCTCAGCAGGAGCTACCGTATGTATATACATTGTACTGTGTGTTTTATTTGCGTGTGTATACATGTGTTAGCTGTTAAACATGGGTCTGTGAGACACCTAATGTGTAGTTTTTAGAATGAAGCTAAAGCCAAATACACCAACAAGACAGATAAACAGAGAATGGAAATACATGAAATTGCCACTCAAGCCATGAAACTTGAGGCTCACACACACAAACACATATACAGTTCCCACCTCCCACTTTGAATAGCCACCGATTAACATCACTGCAGATCCATAATTCTGATTTAATTTCTGTTTCATTTGTTTTCCATTCATTTTTAATTTTTTTTTTTACTTGCATTTTAACCTGCAACAAAGTAAACACTTCAGGTTCACTTTGCAGGTCTGCAGTTTAAAGTGGTTTTCTATTAGTATAATTGATTGTTGTTGACTTGCTTTACATCTCTCACTTCATCACAAATCTGTGATTTTGATTGCAGAGAGGCCATTACCATATACATGTCTAAAATTTGCATTGCATTTTTTGACAACTAGCTTGTGCAATGCACCTCCCCTCTGCCCAGTCAGGATGATTCCCTGTTGGGCTTCTATATCAAGATCTTTATTACCTGTTGCCCTTCTGTGCTGCTGTGATCTTGTCTGGTTGATGCATTGGTCCTTTAAACATCCATAGTCTCGGTGGGATGCTGCTGCTGTGATGTTATTCCCTAGTGACCAGCTCTCCACTGGAGGAAAAAAAAGAAAGTCGATCTTACTGCTGTGGCTGTGCCGCATTATGGTCTGCTGCTGGAATATTAGTACAATGTGAGCACATCTTCTGTGCTGTTTTTTATCTACATTATAAGAAGTGCTCACTCTTTGATTGGTTGATACCAGAATGTCAATGAGAAAATGTCTTGAGGTAACCGTTGTTCATCTACTAACTCAGGGAAAAAACAGAGCAAAATGACATTTAAAATCAGGTGCAGTAACCATAGTTGTAGAATTTATGGCTGAATTCTTCCTTTAATTTAGATGTTAAAGAAGCAAATTGAAATTTAGGGAAATAGCTTTTAATTACCATAAGTAATCTTTATGAATAAAACTGTAGCTATTAGAATTCATCAGATCCTCCCCCCAATTATTACACACAGATCTTCATGTACAGCAGTGCTTGAATCAATAAGGCCCCAATCCCTCTTAGACTGCTTTTTACCCGTAGATCTCGCTGAGCTTTAAGCTTTGGACATTATTCAAGTTAGACTGTTCAAGGAAACTTTACCCTTAATAGACATGTTTGTATTAGATATCATCAATCTACCACAGGCCTATAAGGTAGCCGTAATCAAACTGCTAATAAAAAAAAAAAAAAAAAAAGTCTTGACCCAACTGTTTTAGGAAATCTTCCTTTATTTATAAAATCCTTTAAAAAGTATCTGAAAAGCAGTTATGACACCACCGATACAGGAATACTTAGTTTAAAGACTTTCAGTCAGGATTTAGAATTCATCATAGTACAGAAACAGCACTGGTATAAGTCACCAACGATCTTCTCATGGGCTCAGATAATGGGCTCGTCTCTATACTTGTTCTGTTTGATCTTAGTGCTGCATTCAACACCATTTATCACAACATTTTATTACAGGGACTGGAACATGAAATTGGCTTAAAGGAACTGCACTAGGTTGGTTTAAATCTCTCAGATTCACACAAATGTTAGTTATGGAGTTCTATTAGCACTATTAGAAAACTATTAGAAAACACTCCATACATTTCCATTGCTATGATACTCAGCTATATCGATCTATGGAACCAGATGAAAAAAAATTGTTAATCTAGCTTCAAGCATGCGCTACAAGACATAAAGGTCTGGATGTCCCACACTTTCTTACTTCTGAACTCAGACAATATTTAGTTATGCTGCTATAGGCTTAGACTGCTGTTGGGCCCACCTAATTTACAGAGCACCTTTCCTTCTCCCATCCCTCTCTCCTCTCCCCTCACCCCCCATTTATTTGTCACCACTGCATAACATTACCTTTGTGTCTTCTTTCTCCTGTAGTTGTCCTTCTCCCTCTCTCTGTCCATTTCTGAAGGTGTCCTCGGCTTTGAGGCTGTGTGTTTTCCAGTGCACAGTTTTGCTGCTTTTTGTTGCTCTTTTCTTTTCTCTCTCCACTTTCCACTCACCCCAACCAGTCAAAGCAGATGGCCACCCACCCTGAGTCTGGTTCTGCTGGAGGTTTCTTCCGTTAAAGGGAGTTTTTCCTCTCTACTGTTGCTTAGGGCTTGCTCAAGGGGGATTTGTTGGGATTTCTCTATATAACTTCATAGTCTTTACTTTAGTCTGTAAAGTGCCTTGAGATGACTTTGTTGTGAACTGGTGCTATATAAATAAAATTGAATTAAGTTAGAAATCAATGTTACTCCCATTCCTGTACTGTAAACCAAAAGCCAGGTAGCCTAACTAAGATGGGAATCAGGTAAATGGCTCACGTTGTTTCATTAAAAGCTAACGAAATTTATCTACTAGCAAATCTAAAGCTCATACAAAACCTCCCTTGGTCAATCTTCAAAAAAAAAAAAAGATGGTAGAAAGTCTCCTTGTGCTTTTATGTCAGAAGTAGTGACTGCACTATAGGCAGCTGTTTCCTCTGTCAATTGTATTATCTAACAACAATTGATTTAATACATTTGCTCTTTCCAATAATAAAAGGCATCTGGATGATACATTTTTAACATTACATGTTTAAAATATTGATCATTTGGAGCTTATTCCCTTTTATCCTTTATTATAATGCTACACTTTTTCTTCTTTTTTCTCTCTTTTTGGTTCTGCTCTCCTCACAATCTAAATACTGCTGGCCATCCTACTTATTCTTTCTCATTCCACTTCCTATTACCACCATGTCCTTGTGTCTTTTAATAGATTGCTATACTGTACCTCCCTCCATTTATCCTTCATTCCTTTCTTCATAACATCACCTCATCTTGCCCAACTCCTTTCGGTACATCTTCCTAACATTAGATTCTTCTCTTTTTAGGTTTTTGTCAGTTCTGCCATTTTCACGCCCTTTTCATCTTTCACTGTCAAATCCTCTTTACATTTTTCATGCCCTTTTCTTGCTTAGCCTATTTCCCTGCTCTTGTTTTGCTTATATTTTCATCTCACTTTAAGTCAGTCGTTGAAGATGCTTCAAAGCCCAATTTGAGTGCACCACGCATAGAGAAAAACATCCTCTTTTGCTTTCATTTCCTTTCATATCCTTTTCGCTTAGATTCTCTTTCAGTGTTCAGGTTTGTGCCTTTAGCCTCACACAGCACTGTAAAGGTCTTATGAAGGTTGTCCTGTCATGTGTCAGTCTCTTAGTATTTCAGGAAGTTATTTCTCCTTTATGGTTCACTGTATTGATTTACTTTGCCTAAGTCCTCTGAGTTCTGCACTCACACTCACTCACACACACGCACACACACACGCACACGCACACGCACACGCACACACACACACACACACACACAGCAGCAGGGTTTTGACTGCCTGAGTTGTTTGTGAAGCACAGCAGCAGGTTGTTGAGTGCTGCAAATGTCTCATTATGTAAGATGTGTTTACTAGATGCCAGTCTACCCTTACAGTTGTCCTCACTTCCTCACGCTCACTCTCTTACTGTCTCACTTGGGTGTAAGCAATCTCTTTGGCTTGCTCTTTCTGTCACATTTCCTAATTTACCCCTGTCCCTCTGTCTTCCCATTCTTTATTCAGAATTGTACATTACACAAACCATGTGTGTGCTTGATGACATTAAAACATGAGTCTGAACGTTTAAGATATTTATGGTTGTACTGACACAGAAAAATATTTTGTAGTTTTTTTGTTATCCCTCAATAACCCCAACCTAACCTTAACGATAAATGTGATATTTTTCTCCAAAATGTTTGATTCCATTAAATATTTTGCCTGATATAACAACACATCAGCCATTATTTCTGTATATGAGTAGTATAACAAATTCAAAGCCTGTTAAACACTTTTAAAAAAACCAATATTATTTTTTAATATGTTAAAGTTCAGTTACAGTCATAAAAATTGACATTGGAGTAATATATGATGATACTTTATTAGCACTGGACAAACAATAAAAAAGTTTTAATTTACATAGATATTGTCCTTTCTTCCTCCTGTCTTTCCTCCAGCCCAAGCAACGCACCTCTCTGTCTTCGTCCCTTGACGTCCAGAGGCCTGTTAACCACAGCTGCGAGCCTAGTGAGGTGAGCTCATCTCTGGGCTACGCGAGCTTCAGCACTAGCCCCCCTGCCAGCCCTCCCCTCAGCCCCAACCAGGAAGACTCTGCAGGCTCTAACGATGACTGTCAGCTCACAGGTAAGACCCATAAAAATGACAGGAGGGTGGGAGCTTAGTCTTGTTACAGATTATGCAGGAATAAACACCATACTGACTTTCCTGTGGACCAAAAGCATGAGAGCTGCTGCCTACAGTCCCCTCTAGGCTGTCTACTCTTTTAACCTTTTTAACCTTTTAATGGTTATGTCCTGACAGACAATAAAGCAGTTAAACCAGCAATGCATTCATTGTCAATCAGAAAGTGATAAAATAGTTGGATTTAAAGTTCTAAACTCTAAAAGGGCACCATATAATGTGCTGTTATGTGAGTATGTTGCAGGACTTAAACAATAACTGTGCTTATATTTACATCCTAAAATACAGGGAACAGTTAAGTAAATGAAAATATTGTAATCTGTTATCTAAATACCTTTTCATCCAAGAATATGCAGTTTCTATAACACTATATCTCTCTAACATTTTCCAGTTACAAATCATAAAGCACAAATTTACTCAGTCAATATACTGAATGCCTGGCTTTGTGGTGCATTCATTTCTTAATCGTCTGTTATGACACCACCCAGCGGATCTATTTCTGTTCCTTGTGTGCCATGGTGCTGGTGTTGTTTAAACTTTTCAGCCTGAGTACCAAACAGAACTTTACTTTCCTCTTGCCCTGGGTCAGATTAAATTGAAATCATATGTCTGCTCAGGTCATACTGGGGACCAGAGCCAAAAGGCAAACTCCTCAGAGGCTAAGAAAAGATCTTAGGAAGAACTGGTGGACTCTCACACACTCGCACACCGTGAGAGCTGCAATATTTCTGTCTAGGATGACAGAGACATATTATTCACAACATGCAGATATTGATTGTAAATGTGTTATGTTAATTCAGAATGCTAATCAATGCTAATGTGGCAATTTATTTTAGATCCTCCAGTATTTTAGGATGTCGTTATTGCAACAAGTAACGTAATTTATACCAATTACTGTGAATTCTCGGAGACCTGGCAATTTTTTACAGTCACTGCAAGTTGTACACAAATTTGATCTCACTCTGCACTGTCCCTAAACGCATCAATGCAAACTAGAGCATCTAATGGGAGAACAAGCTGCCATTAATATGCAAGAAACTGCTGTAACTTCCAAGCAAAGCCTGCAACCACATACCTCTGAAACTTACTGCCAAAGATTATCTCAGGCAATTCTATTAGATTCTGCACAAAAGCAGCGGTAAAATGCACCATGTACAATGTTGTTGTGGAATACAGACAAATCATTAAATCAAATTAACTTTCCAACATTAAACTTTTCAACTTTACCACCTGGAGAATGACTGAAACATAAAAGACAAGACAAATCAATATGACAAAGGCTGTTGCAACAGAGCTATTCTTTTAAGTGCTTACACAATCAAGGTGTTAGATTAAATTGGCATGTTTAGTGTTAATGGAAAAAAAATTTCATGGGGCGACTGTACCATGCCAAACAGTGTGTGTGTGTGTTTGTGTGTGTGTTACTGAGAATACTTAAAAAAGTAAGATTGTAAAGGCAAGAACAACTACCCTCAGTTCACATTAGAGTAAACCCTTGTTTAGCTCTTGTTTGTGCCCCAAATAACATTTATAACAAGAATAGAGAGTTCACTGTTGATTCCAAGGCTTCTGCTGTTGGTAAATTAAGCATCTTTGCAATTATCAACTTTACTGTAGTTATTTTGCCACTGTTTTTTGTCTGGTAGTTAATTAAGGTCAACTATTGTCTGTAAGGGCTATTTTCATGTTGCATCTCAAAGTAAAAGCATTCACTGTTTTCTTTCATGACTTGCGTTTTGTTATGGCTACTGAGCAAACTTTAGTGTGAAAGAGGATAGGGTGACAGTGTCTCACATGCAGTATAGATCTGTTAAATATGATTTTGGTCTGTTTAATGGATCGGGTGACTAACTGACAAAAAAACTGATGTCAAAGATTTTCTGTAGGAATTTACCTTGAGAGGCAGTTTAAATTAAATTAAATTAGTAAATTCATAATAAATTAATAAAATACGTTGCTTTATAACCTATTAATGTTAATACCTAAACTATTGGTAACTGTGATGATTTTCAGAATCTAGAATTGGTGAAATTTGGTTTGATGAAATTTTATTGGATATTGGCCGTTCACCAAACTTAAACTGATTTTACTTTGCATACACAAGCAAATCCACCTGTTGCTTTTTGCTGACAACTGGCAAACATTGGTGTGACCCGGTCTTAGAAAGGACCATAGTTTTAGACCTGGTCCTCCCGTCCTCAATGGCCCCTGTCTTGCCTCTTTCCCTGCGTGTTTGGGCAGAGATAGCTGTAAAACAAGCAGCAGAGGAGCCCTCAAGGACCAGAATTGATAGCCACTGCTTCAGAAGATTATTATTTATTAGATTAAATTATTATTATTATATTATATAATTATTATTCATTATTATAGTAAATGCAGTTGCCATCAGGATTTTGACTTATTTTTGAAATTAAGGTGACAGCTATTCTCAATTATTTGTTCCAAGTGTGTTTGTTTGAAGATTAGTATGCAAACAAGCTCTTTCAGAAAGAAAAGTCTGCAGAAGATGCTCTGTTAGTCCTGTGGGGAGTCCCTTTTGCTGTCGGGATAGATAAACACTGCCACTTTTGTCTAATGTTGCCCCCTTGCAGAGTTTAAAAGTTTCTCCTCCAAAAGGAACATTCCAACAAAAAAAAAAAAACATCTTTTCTCATAAGACTCTTATAATGAAGGAAGTCCTAAACTTGCACATGCACACATGTCAGTGCTTTTCTTTATGTTTGCATATTATCCAGGGGATACCGACACTAAATAATACAAATATTTTTATGTGATCGTATCATTTGTGAAACAATTGGATGTTCTAACGTCAATCAGCAATAAAGCCTCCATTATAAAGGAAGTACATTTTATTTAATAATGAGCAGTCTGCTCATTACTGGTCTGGGAAATCAACTTATAGTTGGTTGAACTATCTGTTTTTGAATGCAGAATTAGTTTTTTAGTGGCTCTGATCATACTTACACGCAGTAACCATGACAAGGAAAGACACACAGCATAAACAAAGCTTGCCCAGCTTGCTGACCCTACAATGCTTTCATGCTGCACTTTGGGAACCCCTTGTTTACTGCCAAATTTACTCTACGCCTTTGTTTCCTTTGCATCAATTCCTAGTATCTATCTTCACCAGGTTACCAAAGTGTTAATAGTTCTTGTTGTCATGGCAAAATGGTGGATTTGGTGATATTTAGCTGGTGATGTGGTTGGGTATACTTCCTTCTCTCACCTGAGCTTCAGTCAAAGTGTCCCTAACACCTGCTGCTATCAGGCACAGACAGAAGGGGCAAAGCAGGCAAGGGAAGCTAACCAGGCAGGAGGCACTTGTGTGTTTGTGTGTGTGTGTGTGTGCGTGCGTGTGTGTAGCTGTGTGTGTGCGCGCCATCCAGGAGCAATTTAGAGGCCTAGCTAGACTTTGATCTCTGTGGTGCCTCATACTAAAACACATTCATTAGCAACCTGCAGGTGCATGCACACATACATACACAGACATAAAACTGAATGAGAGATGTTCATCTATTTTTCTCATAGAAGCATCACCATATTTATGTAACAAGACAGTGTTTCGCTCTTATTGCTACATAATGAATCTTGTGTGTGTCTTTAATCAGCCTTGGTGATAATGTTGGTGGTTTACACAAATGACTTATTGTGTGCATGAGACCTGTTGCTCTTGAAATGCGCTAATGATCGTCTGCTTAGTTACTGGCTAATGAAAGTATTTCCAATGCCTGTTTTTGTACCGCTATTTATTTCACTCCGTCTTATTCTGTCAGTCCCTCTATTGCTGTCCTCACCTGAGGCTACACCAGAAATAGTTTGGTAACCATTTATTTTCTATTTATTTTTTCTCTATTTTTTCTTCTCCTTCTTGTGCTATTCTGCTCATCCCTCTTGCTCTCTCTACTTATTAGCTTTATAAGGCCTATTGTCAGGTTGCCATGGTAACAAGTGGCTTACAGAGAGAGAGAGAAAGAGGGAGCATATATGTATGTGGGTACAGAAGGCAAAGAGTCACAGAATTCAAAAGATGCCAGTGAAAAAGAGTGGGTGAGAGAGAATGAGCGAAGGGGGGAGGAATTGAGAGAATGAAATGTGAGATTTCAGGGGGTTGGATTGAGAAATGAGGACAAGAAAGTGAAGGGAACATTTTTATTTTTTATTATATTTTTTGCTTCGACACCATAAAAGGTCTTTCCTTCCTTCCTTTCAACATCTGTCTACCCTCTTCCTACTCCAGTGATTCTCTCACAAAAAATTGTGAACTGTAATTCTCTGGTTCTGCAGCAAAGTATGCAGGTGTGAGCTACCTGTGTGGGCAGTTTAAAAAGGACATCTATTTATAACCTTATACATGACTGGGTACGATTGTTAATGCTGTAAAACTACATTAACATAAGGGTGGATATCACTTCAGAATACATTCCCATTGCTATTAGTCCAAGTGAAATGCAATGTTACACAGAATTAGTGCAAGTGTCAAGGCAGTCGTTTTCCATGAATTACGCAGTCGTCCCTGTGAGTATTAACAATCTGGCACAAATCTGCAGCTCTGTATTTATTCAACTGAAAACTGAAAGTCTAATGTGTACCTTAATTCATCATGTGGCTAGAAACATTTGGGGGAGAATGTTGCTTCACGTCTGCTTGAAGTGTATTGAAATGTATTTCAGCTCTTTACTTCCTGATAATATATCAGGGTTTCGATCTTCTGTTTGTAGACAAACATTATGCTTACTGCAGTACCTACAGGGTTTTTCTAGGGAAACACTGTCCTTTTAAAGCTACAAAATGCTAAACCTAAATCCACTCTGCCCTGTCCAGCACTCCCTCTTCCTGCTCTGCCAGGCTCTGTAGTACTAGTCGGTATCATTATTGGTATGGTAATATCCAAATGCTGCAAAAAATACATTGAACTTACGTGATTGGTTAAAAGAATGAGCTTCACAAAAACATTCAGAAGCATATATCTCTGCACTGCTGCTAGTGTTGTTGATTGCTTTGTACCACAGGCAAAAACAAACTACAAGCTTATATACTGTATGATGCAGTGTTGATATAAAAAGCCAATAGACGTTTAGTTCTACTGTATTTTACCCTAAGAAAATGAAATTCCCAGAGGGACTGTGTAATCAATGAGTTCGAATAGTTAATTAGCCAGAAATGGCTGACTGATCAAGTGCTCTTTGTTCAAGTGGGGACCTGGTTCTGTGTTTGCTTCCCCTCTTTTATTTTCACACACACCACTTGTGCCTTGACATCAACTTACAAGCATAAGCACACTTTTGTGCACAAACGCACAATGAGTCTCTCAGGCTGCTGATCATTAAGTCATACTCAAAGTCAGCGTTGCCTTTGTTTGCAGCATATTAATGTCATACTCACACACACACACATACACACACAAAGAAATGCATACAGTACACACAGGCACATACGCACATTCACACTTACACACAGAGATACTTTAATGGTGTTTCTTGATTTTATTTATTTATTTTGTCATCACCACTGTCTTAAGTAGTGCTGCCTAAAAGGGCTGCTCTGCTCTTGTTTCTGCATTTAGCCATGCTTGTGTCATTTGTGTCTGTTGTGCTTCCATCCACTCTTTTTAGTAATAAGCCTCTGGAGGATGTATGAACACCAAAATCAGCAAAATATATGAAAGTTTTAGGGCTCTTTTATGGTTGCTTTATTTATCAAAGCAGCCATCAACCCAACTCCTCGCCTCATATCTGCCTGTCTCTTCCCTGCCTCTTCTCTCCCTTGCACTGTCTTTGTATTACTGTTTGAATTTTGTTCCTCCCGCTCCTCTATTCTTTTGTTTTTGATAGAAAACCTTTAGGTGATGGTGAGTCATGTTTCAAAGCTCTGAACACATAAGAGGCTCAGACAGACACCCAGACTTAGTTTATAAAAAACAAAACCAAACCTAAGACTAACAGAATTCAGTAGGATGCATAGAAAGACTCATCCTGCTCTCGATGTCAGGGAAAAGAATACAGGACCTTACTCGACAGAATAAAGTGAAGCTTTGCAGAGCAGTGATGTCTCTGGTGCTCTTGTTTTTTATGTAACCGATGCCTATAAAACACATTAACATACGAAAATGGCCAGCACAATACAGCGCAGTAGCCAATAGCCACCAGCCATTTATTGTGCTTTAGAATTTGAATTTAGAATCTATTTCTTCGTAAATATGATCAAAATATAAAACAAACGAGACAAATCATTTTGAATAATTTATTTTGTTATCCACTCATACATACACACACATTTGTGTTTCAGTCAGTGGAATGACATTAGGCTTGAGTCTGGAAAGGCTTGCTTAGGTAAAGAAAGGAAATCTGGATGTTCACTGTCAAACTCCAACAAATCTTGACAAATCTTATTACATACTCCATGCATACTTGCATACTTGCACACATGCAGCAGGTTCTACATGGCATTTTGCTGTGGGCTGATTAAGGGCTAAGATTCTACTACTGCTACAAATACATTCATACTTGCATCCCACGCAAACAGCCACATATGCACAGTTAATCAGTGGTAGCCTCACATCATGTTTAACTCTCACTGTCCCTCTCTGTCTCTCACACACAAACACACACATGGAATTTCAATGACTCTAGTGAGAGACTCTCAGTCAGACTTCAAGAGACTTCAAAAATGGGTTACCCCGGGAGACAAGCCAGTTGCCGTGGCAATATATTTTGTATATTTGAATCTGTAATAAATATGAATTCAATATCTGTAAACTGGCCCCCTCTCCCCATTAAAGGTGGGTACGAAAACCTAGAGGCTATCAGACATGAAGTAATGATCTCAGCCTCCCACGGGGGGGGGGGGGGGGCATTAAGAATGACCTCCACCTGTTAAATCATGTATTTGTGTTTCTCAAATAGAAGCCTCTACCAAGCTTCATTGCTCACTTTGCTTGTAAAGAACGGGGATCCCAATATTAACGGTCATGTTTTGGGTTCTAAACAAAGTCAAAAAGTATTCAATGTAGATGTTTGGTCTGTTGTTACATGTTGCATATGGTACATATTTAACTGTAAGCATTTAAAACAAAAAGGAAATTTCTTATTCTGTTTTTAATTTTCTTTTCCTGCATATTTTAAAAAGTTAAAAACCTTTTTATAAGTATACCATGTAAAACCGGTAAAAAAGTGAAGATCTGAGGAAAACAAACACATTGTACAGCAACAATATGGTATCGTCTGTCTTTCTTATCCTGTCAATCTGCCAGATTTATCTTGTGATAACATGTGAATAAAATGTAAATAAAACCCCCCAGTTTGGAAAACACTACATGCTGAACCCTTACATAAACAGTGGATAGAAAGCTGACATTTGCTAGGACTTGAAGGGATAAAAAGTAGATCTTATATATAATTAAAATTGTTTGTAAAATTTTTGTTTTCCCACTGCTGCTTAGGAGTACTTTTGTGCCTTTAGCTCATCACTGTGACATTCCCAACAGCATTTCAAAGGTAGCCTTTCTGCTTTAATTGATTTTTTTTTTCTCTTTAACACTTTCTCAAATGAATTATTCAGACCAGAAAAAAGTACCTGTCAACAATCCCGGTAGTGACTAGTTACAGTTCTGGCATCATCCTAATGTGGCTTTGTAACCGAGCATAGCACTACTGTAGCATAATCTTAGCACCTGAGGCACAGGGAGTTGATAATGATTTACCCAGCCCTGGGGTTCTTAGTAAAGATAGGGCTCAGTCTTTAATCTCAAATATGACTGACATCTCAGATATTACTCTTTAGTTTTTAATAACAGTCAGTGCGGTGCCACAAGAGATGTGAGCGATGTACACTGCACTCAGATGTTTAGATCACCTCCCTGCACCTCCTGGTAGCACACAAACACACACACTGAAATATCCAATTGTATAATAGTGTGTGTAGTATTTCTAATGATTGTGCTTCTGTCTGCAATGACATGCCCACAATTATTTGAGTAATTACTTTACTCATACCACACAAATATGAAAGATGCAGTGAGACTTCCTGGCAGATTTTCTGTAAAACATTGTTGTATTGTCTTTTATTCATTAGTGTTTGTGGTTTTTAATATTTTACTGGAAATGTAAATGATTTCATGAGGCTCAGTCCACGTGTAAGTTAATGTATAAACGTGTATGTTTTCAACATATCAAAATTTTCATTAGGAACCGAACTTTTATTGGGTAACTGGCTTTACTCCAATAGATCAAGACTCAATCCCATCTCTCAATTGACTTTTCTCTCCCATTTTGACATATACCCCCAGCTCTATCTACTTTTATTCCCCCCCGTCATCCAATCCCTCATTCTGTCACTGCCTTATTTCTCTAGCCACTTTCATGAACTCTCATTTGTTTCTCTCTCTGTCTCTCTTTCAACTGTCAATCACCGTTATGTGCTGCCTGCCCACCCAATTCACTATACCTCACCCATGTTGCCATTAGTCAACCCTTCATCCGTTTTCTGGTTTTACTGTTTTGACATAGTTTGCCTCTCTATAACTAATTTGCCCTTATGCTCAAACTCTGTTTTTAATTCAGTTAGATACTGTAGCCTCCCCTTCAACCTCCTCCCTGGCTCTTTTATCTGCTCCCCATCTCAGTTTTTTGTCATTTAGCTTTTCAGTCTATTCACCCAGGACATTTTATCCTATTTTCTCCCATTTCTGAGCACTTGGTATAAAAAGTAGTGACATTGGTGCAGCAAACACGTATTAATGAGAAATTAAACGGCCTTTTACTCTACTGCATGCAAAATTGGAAAGCACAAAATGTTTTTCTTTGCAGCTGCTTCTTCTTTATTGCCTTATACTCATGTAATCTTTTTCTCTTTTTAGATAGTGTATGTGGAACTTCCTTTAGAATTGAGATGCCATATTCACCAGTCTGAAATTAAATTTTACTGTAAATTCATTGGTGGCAAGAGAGTAAAAAAAAATCAAACAAAATCATATATACATAATAATTAATAAGTCCAAACAGAATTTTAGAAATATGTGTACATTTATTAAAAAGAAAAACTCTAAACTAAAACAATTAAAGCCTAAAATCTTTTGGGGATGACACCACAAGCTTTGCAGACATGGATGTTCTGCTATTCCTCTTTGCGAATGTTGTCCTATGTTGTCTTGGCTGTGTGCTTAGGATCGTTGTCATGTATGAAGGTGAACAATTGGGCCAGAGTTCCTTAGCACTGTGGAACAAGTTTTCATTGAGGATATCTCTGTACTTTACTCCATTCAGCTTTCCTTCAACCCTGACCAGTCTCCCAGCCATTGCTCCCCAATATGCCCCCACAGCATGGTTCACTGCAGGGATGATATTGTCTTTTTGGAAACTCCAAATGGGCTTTTGTGTGTTTTGCACTGAGGAAAGGTTTCTGTCTAGCCACTCTGCCATAAAGCACTGATTGGTAGCAGTGATGGTTGTCCTTCTGTAACTTTGTCCCATATCCACACAGGATCTCTGGAGCTCAGTCAGAGTGAACATTGGGCTCTTGTTCATCTTTCTTACTAAAGCCCTTATTGGGCTTGCAAAGGGTCTGAATTTTTTTTTAGCAGTTATAGTATTAGGCTGTAACAAAACTAAAAAAATTAAGGTGATAGGGGTCTGAAAACTTTCCGAATGCACTGTACACTTTTATTTGACAACATAGTGTTGACAATTTTGATGACCTGCAGGCATGTAAGTTTAAACCTTGTCCTAAATTATAAATATGGACATTTTACAAGACTTTGATCTTATACTACATTTTACCAAATCAAAGTCCAACAAAATCCCCCAAACTGTAGGCTTGAAACTAAACAACACAAATGGCACTGTTCTGTGTTAAGCTTACTGTTTTCTGTAAAAAACATTCAGTATGTCAAATTAGGGCACTGATTGAAAAGACTATTGTTGTCATTTGGCTTTAGATGGACTGTCTCAGAAATTCTTAGTGTATGTGCTGCTCTTCTCAATTAACATTTACGATATAAGTATCTTCTAGGACATTCCAAAAAAGTGTCTTTGCCAACTGCCCATTAAATTGCACCAATAGAATAAAAGTGTACTTCCACAGATGTAATATGGATTTTTATATTTTTAGTGTCTGATATTTTTAAATACTTTTTTATATTTAGGCTATCTTGGCTATCTACAGTGATTTTTTTTTAATAAGGTTTTCCAGTTGTGAACAGGTCAACTTTGTCCTGTCTTACTGCATTGTGTAACAGTTATAACATTGCCAGCACACTCAACAATCAAACTTCATATACAAACAAATTTCCTTACTGACAGTATAATGATTAAGTAAACTTAGTTTACCTACTTTTTCAGGTTTGTCATTTTATATGCATATAGTACCTGTTGGGTATTGGTATATAATGTGGAATTGGTTGGTGCTACTCTATCTTCCACTGCTGGGCCACCATGATATCCCAGCAGTGATGAATTTCATGTATTGTTTTCTATAAATAGGTATAGTGTTATGGTACCTGGAATAAAAGCTCAATTTCAGATGTTTCTCTTCCACCCACTCTCTTCTTCTCTGCCTGTCTTCCACTGATACAGTAGGTGGGTGGTGGATGGATGGGAACAGGGGAAGGTTTGCTTCTCACAATTTATCAACTCAAAGTTGGCGCTGGAGCTCTTTAACCATCGGGTTCTTTCACGTTGTCATTATGGGGTTATAAGGTTGTAAAAAAAAATATATATATATATATATATATATATATATATATATATATATATATATATTAATTTTTTATTTTTTATTTTTTCAACCTTTTTTTACAACCACTCTCTGTGGACAGGGAGAACCTTCTAGAAAAACAACCATCTCTGCAGAACTCCACAAATCAGCCTGTATGGTAGAGTGGCCAGATGGAAATCACTCCTCACTGAAAGGCAAATGACAGCCCCCTGAAGAACTCTCAGACCATGAGAAACTACATTCTCTGGTCTGATTAAAACGAAGGTTAAACCCTTTGGCCTGAATGTCAAGTGTCATGTCTGGAGAAAGCCAGGCAGCGCTCACCACCTGGCCAATACCATCCCTACAGTAAAGCACGATTGTGACGGCATCATGCTGTGGGGATGTTTTTTAACGCTAGGAAGTAGGAGACTAGTCAGGGTTAAGGGAAAGATGAATGGAGCAATGTACAGCGACATCCTTATTGAAAATCTTTTCCACAGCGCCATGGACCTCAGACTGGGGCGATGGTTCATCTTTCAATAAAACAACGACCCTAAGCATAGAGCCAAGATAAAAGGAATGGCTACTGGACAACTCTGTGAATGTCCTTGAATGGCCCAGCCGGAGCCCAGACTTGAACTCGATTGAACTTGTCTGGACAGATTGGAAAATGGCTGTGCACCGATGTTCCCCATCTAACCCGATGAAGCTTGAGAAGTACTGCAAAGAATAATGGGAGAAACTGGCCAAAAATAGGTGTGCCATGCTTTTAGCATCATACTCAAAAAGACTTTAGGCTGTAATTGGTGCTACTTTAAGGAAAATTATTAATTTAATACATTTTGAAATTAGGCTGTAACATAACAAACTGTGGAAAAAGTGGTGGGAATACTTTCTGGATGCACTGTATATATGAGTTCATTTTATGTCTCTGAGCAATATTGTGAAATATGTCTATGTTGAAAGGAGACATACATTACCGTCGTAGATCACAACTTCCAAATACCAGTCAGTTTTTAGGCTAAACGTCTGCATGCTGCAACCTGTGTTTGTATGTTTCTGTGTCTGCGTTTCACAATAAAAA
The DNA here is from genome assembly GCF_033026475.1 of Channa argus. Taxonomy (NCBI): domain Eukaryota; kingdom Metazoa; phylum Chordata; class Actinopteri; order Anabantiformes; family Channidae; genus Channa; species Channa argus. The sequence goes on from NC_090217.1 coordinate 6,990,547, forward strand.
TGCAGGTATGCTGAATGATGCAAAAAGTATTTTGCTGAATTTCAGCAGAGGCAGGGTTGTGCTTTACTTTAAATATCTACAGTACATACAGTGTAGTTGTTCTTCAGTTTGAGCTGAGAATGCCTTGGATGTCCAGGTAAGAAACACACACACTCACATGAAGGGCAGTCAGTGAGGTAAAGCTCAGGTATTGATAAGTAATGAGTGTTGAAACAGACACGGAGGAGGAGTATTGATTTGTTTGCAGGGGGAGAGAAGGGGGAAGTGTTTTCCTCTCTCAAAGAATATATATATATATATATATATATATATATATATATATATATATATATATATATATATATATATATATATATATATATATATATATCTCAAATAAATTTCTCAAATAAATTTGGGTCCCTCAATTGGTCAGTGGGTAATATTCACATTAACCCATGTGATATTAAATTTATTTCTCACTCAATATTTATAATCTTTACCTGAAATACATTTTTTCATCTTTACAAAGCTCCAATGTTTCTGTCTGTCTTGTCAAACTCTTTTTCAGTTGCAGGTATCTCAGCTATGCCTCAGTAACGCTTCTTTTTTCTGTCTAGACAAACAAACACACCTGCTGATTTGATTGCTGCGTTTATCAGCTGTACACTTTCCCCTTGCGCTTCCGAAGGCTAAAGGCACTTAGCCGCACGAAAACTGGGACAGATGCGGGTGCTCTATTGCCATAGCAACCCACAGGCTTACCTGTTATCAACAATTTCCATTTTTAAAAAGGGGAGAAGCAAAGGGACAGTGATAAAGTACGGCATAACTGGCATGCATGACATAACTGAGAGTTACAAAAGTTTAATGACAATTGTGTAAATGAAAATATAATAGTAAACTAAAACATTTCTTTAATGTGCATTCAGTATGTAGGATTTTCCAACAACCAGCATTTCAGTGCCTTGTGTAAAAATGCTCCTTGTGTGATTGATCTGACTAAAAAAAGATTTATTGGTCTAACTTAGTTTACAAAAGTAGGGTTTGTTTTCTTACCAAGTCAATTATAATAACTCACAGAATTTATTCTGTGACATGCTAAAAATCAAATGCTGCACTGCTGATGTTTGAGCCACTTTGTCTTGTTTAAGCTGTAAAATGTTGAGGATTAGTCAGAGCGGAGGGGATTTTAGCTTTGTGTTGGTAAATATTACAATTTCAGTCCACATAGCACTTGATGATGAATCATGATTCCAACCTTCATTACCTGAGGACTATTATTGGGTGTTTTTTTTTTTTATTAATACACAGTAGACAACATATTTAATTTGCACTAAAATGCATATTAAGTATGTTTCACATGCCAAAAGATTTGTGGACTGAATGATAATATTTATTTTCTAAATTCTAATCACTGTGAATGGTTCCCCTTAGCCACTATTTTGGGGTTTTTCTCAGCAGCAGCCGAGTGACTATTTCAGACCTGTGCTGCCTAGCTTTACAGTGTGTCCTCAAATTGCATTATGTAATTGTTGCATGTGAAAATGTGGCTGGATGTGCCAAGGACAGTCAGAAAGCCCTAGCTAAAACTGGCTGACAAGAAATGTTGAGGGTGCATGTAATTATTCAACAGTTTTGATTACAAGACTGGAGTTTGCTTTTACAGTATGTGCGTTACAGTATATGTGTTCACTGAAGTGACTGTGATCACTGGATGTGCATGTGTGTGCGCTAGTGTGTATGTATTACCGACAATATTCAGTGCAGGATACCTCTTGGGTGTTCATCATCATTGTGCAATAATGTATCCAAACAAAGTTTTTGAATTATTGTAATTACAAACATAAAACACACTATGGAAATACATTTAAACCAGGGGTTGCCTCATTAAAAGTCAGCAGCAAAAACTATAATGTATACGAATTTGAGTTAAACCTGCATAAACTTCTTTCTAATCCACTTATGGACCTCATTAAAAAAAACTAAATGATACCCAAACACATCTCAAGAAACTGCCAAACCAAAATGTATTAGTAGCCAAATGCACCACTATTGCTAGTTTGTTGCTTTTTGCTAAAACAGCTACAGTTGGGGAAAAAAATTATGTTTAATAAGCATTGTTTATTTATGTAGCACCCTTGTAGATCACAAATCAACACATAAAACAAGTCACAAAATGCATTACTGTAAAAGATACAAGATCAAATAAAATACATGCATAATATACGGCACTTGTGTGCTTGTCCTGGTAAAAATGTCTCAGATGCTGCACCTGAAACCACATTAACGTCTGCATGTAGGCAGTGGTAGAGAAGTATCTGTGGTTTAGAGATGTTTTTAAAACGATTAATGATGACAAAAGTAAAGATCCAGTTACTAACGGTCATTCTCATGTTCCTAAAGATTATTTTTAACATGATTTTAACATACATCTGTGCTTTGTGCATCATTTTTTATTTTTCACCAAAAGTTGCTTTTGGTCACCGCTATATACGTTTCTTTGAATGCTTTCAGGTATTTTCCTCACTATTAATTAGACCAGCAGTGTCTGACAGTGTCTCTAATCAGCCTGATTGTTCGGTGAATTTATGAGGACTTTATTGTCCAGCAACTCATACTAGAACCAAAACAGTTTAGTACTCGTATCTATATTCTGTATCAACATGTCTAGTTGATTAGTCTAGTCTGGTTAAAAGTGGTATTGGGATATTGTTACTTTTAATATACTGTACAATATCAATTACATTAAAAGGTAGAAGAAATCATTCATAGGGAGTTTATGATCCATGCTCTTTTTTTCTACATCTGCTTCCCCCTACAGTATGTCCCAACCAGTCTGTCATTTTCCTGTGTAATTCCTTCCACCTCCTTCTTGACTGTCTGTTACTCACGCTTACTTTACACCTGTACTAATCACTCTAACTCCATAAATTGAGCTTTTTTTTTCATCACACTGTGACACTGACACTATAAATACTGTAAATAACAGCAGCGCTGTTCCTCAAGGCGCTAAGCCACCTGCATCTTACAAGAACATAATGTTACTTCTTTGATAGTCTTTTATTGGTTTGAAGATTCATCATTATAAGTTTGAAAGTGACACTGCTTTCGTGAAGCATAATAAATAACCAAGGCAGTGAAATAATAAATACTGCACCTGTTATTTTACATCTTCTATCATTTGGAGCTGATACGTGTTTTAACATAGATAGCAGTTGTTTTGATCTAACTTGAGGAAGTGAATATAATCATACACAATCTAAGCAGACACACAGGCTCATGCAATTATGCACACACTTATATGTAAAGACAGATGAAGCTTTCAGCAGTGTATGTCATGCTTCTGCACCCAGCCAATGAGAGTGCGCCTCTGAACTCATCCCTTGAAAAAAGGGTATAAAAACATCTGGATCAAGTTTATGCATACTGCACATACACACGTTTAAATGCATTAATACACACTTTTGCACCAAACACTGAAGGACTAGGGGTATAAGATTCTAAAATTCAAGTAGGGAGTTTATTTTTCCTTGGAGAAACAACTTTCTACAAAAGCAAAAGATGTATTACCTTGTTCTTATCTGCCTATTTGCAGCTTCGGTTGTTTGGCAGTTTTGCTTTGTTTGTTTTTTTTTCTGTTGTGTATTTAGTATTTTGTTTGTCACTTTCAAATACAAGTTTCTGTGCCTTGTGCAGTGAGTATTTAATTCTGATCTCTGTCCTGTTTTCTGGTAGAGCAAGGTTATTAGTGTAGTTGTTTTGTAATGCAAATGTCTGATTTAATCCTGATCAGTTGGTGTTTTTGGGTGTCTCTTCTTTCCAGATGATGGGACTTACCAGCAAGATCTGCCTACTCCTCTCTGCTCTTCCTCCACATCAAACCCTCTGTTAGAGGAGCACAGAAAGAGCCACATTCCAGAGGAGTTTGCAGGCCTCCTTCATGGGTCTTCCCCAGCCTGTGAGACTCCCCATACACCTTACCATCTTTATAGCCCAAAAACGCGTAAATACTCCTCTACAGACACCCAGAGCAGCCTGCTGCATACACCAGAATTCAGCCTTGTGATTGGTGGAGAACCCACTCAAGTCTTTGCTAGGACAGGAAGTGACTCATCACCTCTAACGACTGCCAGCGACCCTCAAAAACCACAGGTTGTATATCGGACTGTCTTCCACACTAAGGTCAACCAGGATCAGGCTCGACCCAAGAACTGTGAGCTTGGAGATACCTCCCGTGGATGGTCTACATTGGGCCACCCATCTTCCTACTTTTCTGGTCAAAACGGCAGAGTTCTTGAGTTACGAGGGATCCAGACAGGAGGTGTGCCCAAGGACACTACATCTGGAAGTGGATACGAAGAGAGGGCTTGCACACTGGGGAGGATGAGGTCCATGCCCCGCAGTGTGTTGGACCTGCAGTTGTCAAAGTCTTTGTCCAAGTCTGATTCCAACCTGGTATCTGTATCTCCAATACAGGTAAGTTTACATATAGTCTTAGAGTCTTTATTTTTCCTGATACTGTTTTATTCTTCAAAGGAATTTAAAAGCTTCTTTTATTATAAAAACATAGAAATCTTACTTATGAAAGCAAATGTGTTGTGAAAAATATATTGTATAAATTATGCAATCATGGAGATCAGCAAGATGGAATTTTGCATCTTGCTGTTTCATGCAGTGTGACTTCAAAAACAGCACAGAAATCAATCCACCCAATTAGATAACCCCCTAATCTGGGCCATAGTGCTCCCTGCTTTGCAGCACATTTCATAAACATTCTTCTTTAATTCATAGTAAATAAGTTTTATTGTAGATGAAATGATCATGAGCATTAAAATGACTCTTTATGTGCACAGTTGTCCATATTTTAAGGTTAAAACATTTGGCAACCTTCGCCAATCATTATTTTTTTATTACTCTCCTCCTTTACAGGAGGAGCACAGCTGGGGGTCTGGATCTCGGGGACAAGGGCCGGGAAGTCATAGCCCAGGTGAGGGTGCCAGTTCAGGTGGAAAATTGGAGAGAACGCCTTCCTTCACTGCTGAGTGGGAAGAGGTAAGAAGTGTTTTGTGGCATATACAGGTAGAGCACAGCATTTTACCTAATGTTTAGGATCAGTCAAGACTCCATAGAAAGGCAAATGGTCAGTCAGCCCCCTCAGATGTATACAGGCTTACATGTCAGCCCCTGTACTGTCACATGTACACAGCATGTCTTTCTGATGTTAAATTGATTACAAGCAGCATGCTTTTGGAAGTGAACTCTCTCTGCAGTGGACAGTCGAAACCCCAGCATGCACATCAGTGAGCTGCTTCAGTTTCTTCACCCTTTGAAATCCACTCAGCTGATGTGACGCCCAAGTGCTAATTTAACATGCTCCCACATAGATTTTGCTGTGTAACTAGCACTGGAGCTGCAGGGAAGACCAGATATCAGAGAGAAAGCAGTTTCTGTAATTGAGGGTTAAGACTCAATTTCGAAGGAGCTCCTTGTTTTATTCTTGCTGGGTTTTGCCTGGGGGTCCTTTGGTATTAAAGGGTCTCTTGACACTGATGTGATCCATTGACTCCACACCATTGTTGGATCTTTACCCTTTATAAACAATTGGGGTCACAGCTGTATGCTCACTGCACATTGGTCATACCACAGATAACATGCCATCATGCACATCATTTATTTTTGAAAACATTTATGAGAAGAATGTATGGAAGTGAGGCTTAATTAGTCCTGTTTTTAAAAATAATGTTTTGTTACAGTTTTGTGCTTCAGTATGGCAACATAACAGATCTTTGGAGGTTCTCTGCAGAGAAGGGGAAGAGAGAGAGAAACTGATAGAGATTTACTGTACCCAAAAAGATTCACAGCTGTTCCCAAATGGGCTTGTATAAAGTAATGACATAGAGTAAGGGTCTAAATAATTCTATTTTCATTATGGGTTACAGTGTGAGGATTGATGGACAAAAATAGCATTTTTTCCATTCAAAACAAAAACATTTAATAGTGAAAGGGTGTGAATACTTTCTGTTCTGTATGTGAATTAGGGCTTATGCTGCTCCAAAGATGTTGTGAGCTTCATCAGTTTATAAACACTGTTTGCATTTGTCAGATCTGACCCTTTAAACCTCTCAGACCAGTTACAGCAAAGTCAGGTTCCTGACAGGTACATGGATGTTCAGTGGTTAGCTGCAGGACCAGGGTCAGGGATGACCAGTCAGTAGTCAGACAGTAATGAAGCATTAATTTACCTCCCTTCAGTCCACTCTCCCTTCATTCACCTGGTCTTAAACTTTCCCGCCATCATATATTTTCCCTACACTTCTCCTTCATGGTTTTTCAATTCACAAGGAGGGAAAGACTGACATTCAGCACACTGGCTGGCGTAATGATCATGTTATATGACACTTGAATCCAGAAACAGGGGTAAGCCTTATTAATGAGGTATGACTTTCCCTTGCATGTGCTATACATCTCTTCCTGTCTTTCCCCTTTGTTTAGATCGACAAGATTATGAGCTCTATTGGAGCAGGAATAAGCAGTGGATTGGACACCAAAGAGGACACCTCAGGTAACACATAAAAATATATGTATGTCTGTAAATTCAGTTTATTATTATTAGCGTTGTTTAAGCAATTGTTACTATTGGTTATAATAACACTGCCTTCATCAAAATAAATGCTGATATCTGGGACCACATTGCATCGAAAAGTCTGAAGGAAGCAGACTGTAAACCATTTTGTTTGGTGCTAAAAACAAAAGTAAATGCAGATGAAATGCCAGTCTCAACCTCTTATTGTACAATAAAATGGTGCATGCACAGTTGTGGCAAGTCAGGTAGGTCCGAATTAAAGCTGGTCTCTGGATGTTCAGATTTCCTGACTCTATTGAGCCCCCAGGATCACCTGTGGGCAGTGAAGCAATATTGGCATTGTTGCACTTCCATGTATGATCATGTGACCCAGACTGGCCCCAAAAACAGTTTTGCTCATAATGAATCAATGAAAAGTAGGCAGCTATAAAAACCAGCAAATTAAGTGTTTTTTGTACTATAATTTGATTAATTTAGTCCACTGTCATTTGGAAAGTCTAGAAGTTTTATTTTATACCCATTCATGGGTTTGGGGACTCCACAGCCCAGAGTGAAGGAGTTGGTCTGTGTGCATGCTCTATGAGCACCGAAGCATTTGGATCAGTGTAAGGACTGGGAGGATTCTGGTGTGCCACCCAGGAACATTCATAGTCATTAGGCACTGTGTTTCGATCTGTTATCCAGTTCTAATAATTCCATAGAGTCACTGGATGAAAATTAAAAAGTGGAGCCCTAAAGAAATAATGAAATTAGAATCACAATTGCCTTCCTGCTTGAACTAAATGCTTCTGTGGTATTACTAATGAGAATGATCGCAAAAATAAGACCTGAGTTTTAATAACCAGGAATGCACTCATTCGCTTGTGGGAGGGTGTTTCTGTGTGTGATCTTGCATAATTCTTGCATGGGGTCAATTTTGTCTTTCTGGAGTGCATCAAATCTCTGTTTTTGCCAGTTTACTCACCTGTGCATAGGGAATCATCCACTATTCACTCCCCTCTGTCGATATCAACTCTCCCATTTTCCACCTTCTGAACCCCTCCCCATTTCCTCTCTCTTTTTATCTACTAACGCTAAGTCTGTGCTAACCATAATTACCACATGGACACATGGTATAGCTGGTTTGTGCCAAAGCAGCTATACCCCCTTCTAACAGACACATTGCCACACCACACCACACCACACACAAACGCATAGATCTACATGTAGCTGCATACAGAAACTGAGAATAATGTGTGAGTGGGAGGGAGCTTGGCTTCTTGCAGACAAAGAAGCTGGAGTTGTTGTGTTCTGGCTATTATCAGCAGAGAGAGCCAGATATATGTGGAGCAGCAGAGAGAGCAGGGTGACGATCGGCACCCTGTGAGAAGACAGAGACAGGAGGCAGACAGACGAAAGTGAGCGAGAGAGGAAGGCAGAGCTAGATTAAGGGAACGAGGGAGGAAAGCAGAGCTCAGAGAAAGGAGAGGGAGAGAGAGGAGGCTGCAGAAGCATACAGATGAGAGTGGGAGTACTTGATAAAGAGAAATCTACAGCACAGGCAGCTCTCGCTCTTTCTCTCTCTCTTACACACACACACACTCACACACACTCGGGAGCAGCCAGCGAGCGCAACAGCTGAAAAAGAAAGTGGCTGATGTGCAGTGTGCGACAAAGCACACGGTCGCTTTTGCGTGTGGATCTATAGCTCCAGTCTTTTGTACCACCCGTCTCTGGCAGGATTTTACCTTCAGGACAGAGGCTCTTTTCTTGGATACAACTTCTGCTTCCACCCATTCATATCCCCCTCTGGCTGGATTCAATAAAGCATCATTTACCTGCTTGCACCTTGCATGCTGAACCCTTCATCCTCACCATGCCTCTAGCCTAGCCCTTCCTTCCTCCTTTTCTCCTTTTCTCCTTCCTTCTTCCCTGTTTTCCCTCCTACCTGCTTTACCTCCATTCTCCTCCTCCTGCTGCCTTGCCAAAAGACTCCTCAAAAGCATGGCGGGCTCTTTTGACAGCCACTTTGCCCGCCATAATATGATGTGGCAGTGCCAGCTGTCTCAGCCGGACTGCCGCTGCTACCGTGTGGACGGCTACTCCCTACTTAAGCGTTTGCCCCTCCACCCCCTTATAGGTCCCCGCTGCCCACTGCAGTCTGTGGGCCAATGGCTCGACTCCATCGGCCTGGTCCAGTACGAAAACCACCTGCTGGCCAATGGGTTTGACAACGTCCAGTTCATGGTAAGTGTTTTCACAAGTGTTCAGGGGTAGAGGAGGCAGAAAGAAATTTGGTGCTGGGAGTTTAGAATTGATTGTGATCATACATTTTTTTGCCCATCTTATTCTCTTTTTATCTTAGCTTTATTTTATTGCTCTTCATCTTTTAAATGTAATCTCGTCTCTGTTTATCCCACATCTAAGTTCTCCCTGCTCTCCTAGGTCGAGCTTATCATCTCTCATCATTTTATTTGCAGTGATGAGTGTGACAAGTTCTTTTTTCTTCATCACTGACCTTTTTCATTTACAGGATTTCTGCTTATTTGTTTCATTTTCTCTCTACTTGTTTCTGTCTCTTCTTCCCATTATTGCTGCCTCTCCCCACTGATGCCATGTGAAGTCCTCCCACGCACAGAAATTGTACGCCACATCCACCACAGCAGAAATTCAGTTCCAGCCTCAAGCTGCTCATATTTTTTGCATGCATTTGCAAACACATACACATAAAAATATTGTGCTACAACCACTTGTAGCCTGTGCATCAGGATGCAAACTGATGGACATGGAGTGGTTGCTTCATCTCAAGTGATGTAGGAAGAGAAACTCGCATTCAGAAACTCTTGATGTGCTGTGGGTGTTGTGTGCATATGTGTTAGTATACAGACATTCATAAGGAAAGTTGGTGAGTGAACTATAATGTAGGAAATGAGGAGAAAGAGAGACAGCATAGGAGAAGCATTAAAACTAAACTGACAGAAGGGATGCTTATCTGGAGTTGGTGATTTTTCACTATTGAAGAAAGATTTAATATGAACAGAATGACAATGTTTCAGGACCAAAAACAATGTCTGGAGATTCACAGGCATTGTGAATGTAGTTTTACAGACTTAGTGACCTAACAACTTCAGAGAGGTAGATAACTGGGCTTCTCAATCAGTCGATTAGAATTGAATAAATCTTTCATTTGAGAAGTATCTTCTAGAACCTCTCAGTTCTCCACTTACCAACAATAGCGATTTAGGCAAAAAATAATGTTTGGAGGTTTATGGAAAGAATATTAGAGGGAAAATACTAATAGTATTAGAGTATTTTGGGGCAACTGTGTATAATTATAGTATTTTACCACATCATATTCATAAGAGAGGAAGAAAAAAGGTCCTTTTTATCCTGCCAACAGCAGTGTTTCTTATAGGGTTAGGGTTAGTTTTTCTGCCAAGCATAGTCATGTGTATTTCTGTTTTTGCTTCTGTTTTGGGCTTGAGAGAAAGTTGTGTATAGTTTGTGTGTGTGTGTGAGGACACACACTGTCTTCTCAGTATTTCCTTATCTCCAGTGAAGCATCACAAATGCCTGCAATGGCTATGTTTCTCTATCAAAAAGTGCTAGGCAGCTAAAAATACACCAGCAAGCAAGGGTATCAGAGTATTCATCAGAAATACAGTATCATCTTCTGTTTTCTTTGCCTCTTTTATTCTTTTTTTACCCTGGTCTTCCATTTCTTCCTTTTCTTCACATTATGTATTGATTTATGCAAATTTGTATTTAGTGAAGACCATGTTGCCCTAGGACATGCAATGGAAACAAAAGATTATCTGATTACTTAAATAAGTAAAGAAAAACAAATGATATAGTAAAAGTAAAAATTTGTATTTTGGCCTCCTCCTAAATCCTTGGAGAGTTTATTTATGCCTTTAGCATGAATATTTGTATGTTTTCGTTGTACAACTTGTGGCATGGTTTGCTGTCAAGAATTCATGCCTTTAATTTGTCGGACAGTGCTCATTAATCTCGTTAATGTGGCCTTTTAAATTTCATATACAGTCCCCTCCAAAAGTATTTGAATGGCAAGGCCAATTAATTAGTTTTTTGCTGTGAACTCTCAACATTTGAGGTCAAATTTGAGAATTGCCTCTTTTATTCTCTGGTATTTACATCCTGTTATAGCAAACAAGATTATAGCACATATTGTATAAGACGTAAGTTTGTACAAATACTAAATGGCTCCAAATGACTTTGCTTGGTTTCACCCTTAGGATTTGCTTGTTAGGACTGGATTTTATTGAAGAAAGAATAAATCAGCATGAAGAACAGAGAGCTGTGTGTGAAAAAGAGAGCTTTTTGAATATGAAAAAAAGAGGGTAAATCATAGACATTGCACAAACATTGGGCACAGCCACTACAACAATTTGGAATGTCTTCCAAAAGAAATCACTGGCGTAAAGAGAAACGTGCACAGGGTGGGTCGGCCAAGCAACAGCCAAGAGATTGACCCCAAAACAACAGACATCACCATTTCCATTAATGGAAACTTTTGTTGTTTTACTCAGTGTAAAGTAGTTTAAGGACTGCAGATGCTCAAGGACACATTGTTTTACTTGTTTTTTTCCACCTTAAAAATTCCAATAGATACGCTTTACTTTAGTATTACTTTCAGGAATGACTATAATTTGAATAAATTTACAACATAAACTCTTCTTTGTCTTAATGAAACACTCTTATTACTTCTTCTGGATGTTGGCTGGATGTTTCATTAGTTTTTTGCCATTGTAAGCATGTCAGCAAGTAGATCTTCATTAAGAGTCATTACAGCACCTGTGAGTGTGTCCAACATCACCCATAGACTCCAAATGTGATCAATTGATCAAAAATATTTGTTATTAGTAATGTTCCCTGGTGAACCTTCAATTCATCTACTCTCCCTCTTTCTATACTGGCACACATCAACATGCACGGCGTCATTTTACTCTCATTTGCACCTAATTTATAGTCGCTAAAGTTTTTGGCAGTACTTCTGAGACACTTTGGGGATTCTCTTCTCTCCTGGCCCTTTCTTCTAAAATTTTTTTTCAATTGTTGAGCTGCTTCCTCTGAAAGGCGTTTAGATACAGTTATTATTGAAAAGAGCTGAGATGAAACAGCGTTGCAAACATCATGGTCACTTCAAGGTCTTTTTTGTGAGTGGATCCTCCTTTTTTTAAGTGTCCCAGAGTGAAGTTTTAACCCCTTTTGTGAAACGTTAATGTTCTCTAACCATGGGAACACTCAGTATCTTCCATAAATAATCCGAGTGCATTTGAGGTTCAGGTTACAGGGATTATGTTAGTTTTTAGCAGGGCTCCTTTTTGTTCTTGGCTGTGGATCCTTTAGGAGAGATTTGGGTCAAATTCAACTCAGCAGCATTTTCTGTGCAAAACATTGTTAAAAGGCTGATTCAAACTGAATCAAGTCCGTGCAATAGAAAATAAGAGACGTTTTCATTCCAGGACCAGTTCAAGTTAATTTGGTTTATTTGATTGCAAATAAATAAGATTCCGAGTCGGATTCTTTGTAGCATAGAAAAGGTACAATAGTGTGTAGAAACATATGCACATGAATGTGTAACCATGCACTATTTCTATCCACCATTACCATTCACCACTAATGGGATCATTAGTGCGGCCGTGTCTGGTCGTCTTTTTCAGCCAGTAGAGGACAAGTGCTGTTGGATTTATGGCTAGATATTAAAGGGTTGAGTGGCATTTAACACAAAGGACAATGTATGGACAATAAAGTACAGTAGCTGATGACAGTGGAACTCAAAGTCAACAGATATAGAGAGAATGTGTTGTGTGGCTTCAGTGCGTGTACTGACAGACCTACTGAAAGGACAGTGACTAAAAGCAGAAGCTACAAAACAAGTCATGGACTTTGGGCTATAATCTTAATTAGGTTTTTATAGCCCTTTGCTGGCAAGTTATTAGCTAAGCAGGTTTTGCACAGATTTGATACCTAATAAATAAAGCCACATTAATTGATGACCACTTAAAAACAGCACAAGAAGGTGCAAGCACAACATTGATATATTGTTCTTGAAAAGTTGAAACTGAAGCCTATTTACAGGTAAAGCAAACAGGGTGCACATTAAAATGTATTTTAAATTGTATTTTTGCTCCACTCTATTTACCACCTTGTCGTTAATTTGGTTTCTGTGTTTTGGAGCTAGGCAGTTTGTGTACAGTGGTTTTATGTGAACTTCTTGTCTGAAAACAGCTGCCAGCCATCTCTGTAAACTGTACTGATAAAAATGTGAAACAGAACCAAACTTGTAGAATTGCAGGCTGTAAAACCAAAACCAAAAGCTTAAAGATGCTAAAATTCTCACAAAATTCAATTGAGTAATTCTCAGATTGTTCATCACTCCAAGCAGGCCTTTTCAAATGACACGTTTTACTATTTCATATATAGATAATATAATTATGGGCTAATTGTGTCATGAAGGTATGGCAAACTGTTATTTAAGTTGGTTTGAAAAAGAACCAATTTTGATTGCATGGTCTAAATATATCTAATCAGCAAAGCAAAGCCTGTAAAGCAAAGCAAATCTCAAGATTACGGCTGCTCAGAACCACTTAACAGTGGCATCTTTATTGAACTAGTCTGCAGCAAAGAGCCCGTTCATCCTGCACTCATCATTCATCATTGCCATGAAACATACACGCACCCTTCACTAAACATTGCACACCAGCATAGAAACTTCAATATGCAACCAGAATTTGGAAGAGGAAGAAGGAGAGAAAAGGAGGCTGATAGTGGAAAGAAAAAGATTAAGCATGGTTTGTTGCAGAAATACTACAGACATGTAGTATGTGTCACATAAACTGATGCCAATGGACTGTGGATTCATTGAAGCACACAAATACTGTGTGAAAGATGACAGAATTTCATGTAATTATTTATTACAGTTTATTTTTGTAGTTTGGTTTCATACATCAGGAGGAGACAGTTGATCGTGCAGTGTGTTGATGAGCAGCAGCAGAACTAGTGAAGCTAATCTGGCCGAAGTGAATCTATGTCTATATTAATCTTTTGTTTGAATGAAGCACCCTTAAACTCTGAAATAGAAATTCTAATAAACATGTAACTTGAAAATATGCTTAAGTCACTGCTTCTTTACATATGCAAGATAAATCTAATACTAAAAGACAAAATATAATAAGAGAAACAAAATGGACAAAAAGTCAGGGATATAATAGGCCAAATGGTATTTGTAGTATTTGTCCACGCCTTGTGGCACTGACAGTGGCCTTCAGTACCATAGCTGTACCGTATAACAAATTTTGCTAAGTCTTTAATCTTGCCTCAACCACCTGCCTTTGCTCATGAATTTTCATTTCTGCACTTGTGACCCATTGTGGTGCTGGTATAAAGCATTGTGTCAAAGTATCACAAGTTAACCACAGGCCACAGACATTGTATCACCCCTGATAATGCTCTGATAAATACCTTTTGCCACCAGCAAAGTGGTTTTGTTAGTGATCATGCAAATTCTCCATCCCAAGATTTATCAGACTCATGCATGATACAGTAACTTTGTTTCCTTCTAGCCCTATGGCATACTTCATAGATTCAGGAGAATAAGCTAAGCTCAGTACCAACAGTTTTTTTTGTAAGCGCCAGTTGTATTGATGTATCCACAAATCCAACATGTGCACCTATGAATGGAAAATAGGGGATAAACATAATGTCAGAAAGGGAAACGGGACCTAATAGGTTCAGAAAGAGAGAGGACAATCATTATGGACCTCCATCTGTCTCTATCAGGAGCTCAACAGGGAGCAATTAGTCATGCCTTTGAATCCCCACAGTCTACTCTGCTCCAACTCTGAGTCATTACTCAGCTGTAACATGGTAACTCCAACACTGGCTCTGCTCTGCACTCTATTAATCAGCCTGGGAGCTGATCTGTGAACTTGCAGAAGCCCCAGCGTAGAGGTTGGTGATGAAAATGTGGAAAGAATACATTTATCCACAGTGTGAGCCCAATCAGCTGCTGCTGCCTCAGTCAGTACTGAGTCAGTACAAAGATGGACTAGTGGAGCCCCGAGGACAAAGTTTTGCTGATAAGCCTGCAGCAACATCACTGAGATTTAAGTACTTTTTTCATCTAGTGTGTGTTGATTTTTCAAACTCATTTACTAAGGTTACCTTTGGAGAACCTGCAGCTTCACACAGAAAAAAAAAAAAAATACAGACTTGGAAATTAACCCAGCGTATTAATGAACTGAGAGTATGGATTAATAGACCATGTGTTAGATTAGAGTCTGTGCTGTTATGTGGGAACAGGTGGGAAGGTTAGACACTTTTAAGGTATTAGAATTAGTTATTAATGTGTCTATCAACTAAATGAAATGATATAATAATTGATCATGCAATACCAATGACTATCCAGCACCACCCAAAGCAGTGTGACAGTCATCGTGTCTTTAATGCAACATTTAGACTCCATGTAGCTGGTAGGACAACTAAAGACAGTTGTAATGTAAAGTGTCTACAGTTCCCCAGCACTGTTCCAACTAAGTGAGGAGCACACGTCAAGGGCAATTTTGGGCTTCAGTGTCTTGTTCAAGGACATTTTCAACTTGTGGTCAGAAGGAGCTGGGGATCGAACCATTGAACGTGTGGTCTGTACACAATTCCTCTGCCAACTGATCCACAGCTGCTATCATTATTTAGTTGAGTTCAGTTAAATTGTACGTGAACGTTATGCCTGTCGTCATCAGTCTGAGTCATCACCTCACAGCATGGTAAAACTAAACATCGTGGAGAAGAACAACAGAGATGGGGGTCGTCGGAGATATAAGGAAGTTTAAAATGTATTACATATTTATGGAGAAGTGTCAATTCAAAACAAACTGTAAGGAATATTGTGTTGTGTGTAGTGTAGTGATGCAGCAGTGTGAGTAAATTGAAAAATTTGACTGTCACATAATTTTTTTTTGCATCTCCCATTGCAGTTAAATCTGCAGTTGTGGCAGTGCATGATATTAACCCTGTTCTAAGCAGAACTGAAAGCTTGTAACTAACCAAATCGCTCTCTTTATGTTTCAGATGTCTGTTAATTAACTGTGTGATGAACATTCAGAATAACTCACTTTAGCACACAGAGTCCTCTATACAGCAGTTAACACTTAATTGCACTAATTTACATTGAAAATTGACCATACAGGAAATGTTTTCACTTTTCATGCATCGCAGTAGTAAATACTTAAACTTATGATATCAACCTAATTGATGCTACTACTAATAACAATATTTCTAAATTCAGTATGCTGCAGATCGTATTGTTAAAAATAAATAAAAGCTATCTATGTAGCAGTACAATCTAACACCCTTATATAAAATGTCCTTTTTTGAGAACCCGCCAGTCCCCAGAGTCGACCGCTGGACAAAGGTGAAATTGAGGGAGGAAAAAGTGGATATCTGGTGTCTCCTTGCATTGTTTTCTTCATCTCCTAGATGTCTGATCACTTTTCACTTTTGTTGGTTTAACAGGATGGAGGTTCAGCAGGACTTGCAAGTGTAATCCTTCAGTCACACGTGTGTGTTTGTGTTGTCAAATACTTTACATGTGATTGGCCTAAAAGCATAGTCAAACCAGTCAAAACTGGTCTGGGATTCAGTCGTTTTTATACTTCGGGTGTTGTTGGAGTTCTAACCTTTGCAGAGTAATTTACATTGCTGGTGCATTTTTGCAGTGGGTGAAGTTGGGCGAGATATCCCTCCACTGCCTCTAGGCTAGTCGGACTGCCCTCCTCCTCCTGCTCAAATACTGTTTCTATACCAACATTTTAGTGAATACCTTCTTTTACTTTTCACGTTCATCACAATCTATATTTCTGATATAGTTCTGCATTTGTTGGCTATATTCTATCTGCACACTGCATCTATTCCCACACCTCCCTTTGTTCCATGTTTTTTTTTTCTAATTATCTGTCTGCATGAAGAGTTAATCTTTCACATCGGATTAAAAAAAGTGAAACTTTATGATATAGATCAATGCAATTATGTGTGCCTTGTGTGAGTCTCAAACATGATGTGTATTTCCCTGCCTTTGTGTTCTTTACAATTACTTCCTGTTTATTCCTTTTTCTTTTTCTTTTTTCGCCTTATGGTTTCATCTTATGAACTAGAGGTGTTATGCTGTGGCCTGTTTGGTATTTGGCATAGACAGCAGGTTTCACAGGTTTGCAGTAGTACCAGTGTAGTGGTGAGAAAGTTGTTGCACCAGATATTCCAAGCAGTCATCAAGAAAACACATGCATATCCATTTGTTCTTCCAGATCTTTAATTGAAGATGATTAAGTTTTATTAGTTTAGTTTATTAGTTTAAACCTTTTATTAGTTGTTTAGCTTTTTTGTTTGTTTCTTAAAGTGAATGTGAAATATTTTAACTACTGCATTATTTCCTATTTAAGCTGCAAACAGATATTAGCTAGAGAACCCTGAATAAGACTGGCTACATGTGGCAAAGGCCAGAAGAGAATCCTTGGTATCATACAAGCCAAACAGTAACAATAATGTAAAGATACATTTAAATAGCATGCTTATTTTAAAATTGTAATGTTTTTACTTCTCCTTGCATACTGTATACTTTACATCCCACCCTGTCAGTCTAAAAAATATATTGCTATTACAGTGTATACTAGTATGTTGTATCAAAATGTTTTAAAATCTGTAATATGCCTTTTATATATGGGATTTTTAATATTTGTACTTAACTGCTTGCATGCTTGACACTGAATCATGAAGATGTTCAGTTGACGTAATCATGGTCACTAAATTGAACTAAACTGTGTGTCAATTGAAGAAAGTAAGAAAGAGATATCTGCTTAATTTACAATAGATGCTATTGATGAAAATAAATACTATAGCTGGAGAAAGACTCTGTGCCAGAGTTTTTCATGTTTTGTGTCAGACAGATTTTCCTACGACACACTTTCTGCATATTTACCGGTGCAGAGATTTCAAATGTCAGTTGAAGAGAATATTATAAATATGATGCATTGTTTTCTAAATGGGAATGGCTGTTGTTTTGTTACTCTGCAGGGCAGCAATGTGGTGGAGGACCAGGATCTGCTGGAGATTGGGATCCTTAACTCTGCACACAGACAAAGACTCCTGCAGGCGATACGGCTGTTACCCAGGGTCAGTACTGCAGCTGATCAAACAGCGCACCTAAAACAATTCAGGGAGAAAATAAAAGACATTTAATAAACAAACTTTTAGTATTACCAGAGAAATATAACTGTCAACTGCCATGCTGAGAAATGTCTTCTTTACCAGTAACTGCAGCCAATCTGTTCAGTTAAGCATAAATTCAGCAGTTTTCCTGCTCCATCTGGGTTTTCATGTGCTATAACTCCATCTACTCCATGGATTTCTATCTGCTTGTTGCGGAAATTATTTGAACATGACAAGGATTTGGGGGGTTTGGAAAAAGATGCACTAAGCTAGATCACTATAGATCACGGCTGCTCAGGCAGCATTTTGCTGTATGATAGCAAGGGCAAATGCGTGTGTGTGTGTGAAAGAGCAAGAGAGAGAGAGAGAAAGCTGAAAGTGAGATCAAAGGCGTGTGATTGTATGGAGTGAGAGCAGAAAAAAGTATTCTGCAAAGAGAGCACAGACAGAGAAGAGAGACTCAGAGATATGTAGGTTTCACACAGATACCCAGAAAACTTTGATCTCCAGTCAGCTCTTTCCTCCTCTCATCCCCAATAAACTTTTTGAAACACTGTAAATAATGAAACCTTTAACTTTTCTCTGCCCCCACATTGACAGACATATCTAGACAAAATGCTCATCTTAAGGTGGAGACTGTGGGTTGCTTGTGTGAAGCATCATAGGCCCTGTGAAGCTGTTTTGGCTGCTAAAATAGAAGTGAATGAATTATGGATTATTTGCTGCACACAAGTCTTTCACTCTAAACAGTTACCCCCTGCTGTTGGTGTCCTGTTAAGCCTTTACTCAAAAGTTTGGTTTTTATTTGTATATGCTGCAAAAATAAGGCAAGCATGCAGTCTTAAGGCAGACTGGTCCTTAGCTTAGTGTATCTAACTTCTGCACATTTTGCCTACTGAACTGGGAAAGTTGTTCCCAGTTCTTCCCATTTCAGCAAATCACCATAATTCCAATGTAGAAATGAAGCAAGAGAGAAAAATGACATTTAGTGTAGCAATCAAATATATGGTAAAAATTAACTTAAATGGCTGTCATGTTGGTTTCGTAATACACGTCAGCTCCATTCTAATTCAGTAGCAGGTGTTCTATGCTATAAACCTCCAGGTCAAATGTAGCCTATTATATAGGCAGAATAACAGCAAAACACATCCAATGTTTACTCACACTGTCATTGAGAACATGGAGAAACAAATATCAATAAAAATATGTAATGAGATTTTGTAATACAGAATTTCATATATGACTTTTCTCCTTGTCCCCTCTCTTTCTGTACCAAAGGTGAGGCCTGTCGGTTACGATGGCAACAACCCCACGTCAGTGGCAGAATGGCTGGAGTCATTGGAGCTTGGCGACTACACAAAGTCTTTCCTTATCAATGGCTACACCTCTATGGAGCTGGTCAAGAAGATCTGGGAGATTGAGCTCATCAATGTGAGTCTGAGGTTTTTTTCCACTTTGGTCTCTCTGTGTGTGTGTTGCTGAAATGATTAATGATTCCACATCACATTCACTGAATTCTCTTAACTGCAAAAATCCATCGTTTCAGGCTGCTTAGTGACACCATTTCATGGGGAGTGTATTCATAAGATTCGAACATTACGTAATCAACAGCCCTTTTAAACTGCCTGTCTGTATCACTGTTTGTCCAAAGGTTTCCTTCACATACATTTTATATGAAAATAAAAATAAGCATTTCACACAGCATCAAGTCTGTTGTCAGAAATAATCAACAAATTTAGCAGAGCCAGCTAGAAAATATTAATAGTTCATCTGTCAGTGACGTGTGATCAGAGAAGAGCTGGTAAAATAAAGAGGAATTGGAACAGGCTGCATGAAGTTAGATGCCAAAAACATCTTTTTTCAAAGCACTCCATTAATAACATGCAACGCTGTCGAAAGGAATTTTAGATATTAGAGAATAGTCCAGCTAATGCATGTTATGTTTCACTGTCTATATAGATAAAAAATAAATAAATAGCAGAGCCATCAAGAGATTGAAGAAATTCATTCAAATGAAATGAACTATAGTTCTCTATGTGCTATAATTCAGACAGTTTTAAAATTTGGCAAAATCTTATCACTGCTGACGTCATTTGTTGTTGTTTTTTTGTTTGTTTGTTTTAAATTAAGTTTATTGTGGTAGAATTGGAGTAATACCTCTTGTGTTTATGCACAGTATTATATCATATTTAATTAAAGTTGTGTGATGTGGGCCTTTAGGCTAACAAAAACACAGTTCACAGTGCCATGTCCAGTCAGGTGTAGAGCTTTGTTGGTTTCTGTCATTATCTTTATCTTTCATGCAAAGTATATTACACTCCACACCCGTACATCAATATATGCACAAGATTTGTCCTTTGGCTTTTTATCTGAAACAAGGCTGCATCAAAATAAATGTTCCCTCTGTGGGAAGCATGCTGCAGTCACACTGCAGAATGCCCATCAGGCATTTTCTCTCATTACTTGCTGTGAATACAAACAGGAAGGAGGAGCTCTTCATCTTGTACTTGTGCTTTGAAATTTGCAGTAATAAAGGGCAAGTAGATGGTATGTTGTTGCTTTCCGTTGATTGAATCTCTCTTTCTGCAAATAATAGCAGTGATAGAACATAACAAGGTTTGACTTCGGAGCTTGTATGTTGTTCACAAGTACTGCAGGTTTATGATTCAATTTTTACAAAAGTAAAATCTTCACCATAGATGGGATTTACTGCAGTCTGATCGCATCTTCGTGATGTGTTCCTTTGATGCTCAGGGTGTAACGAAATCATGCTCAATTTCAGAGGGGGACCCATCTTGCTGATTTCAATGAGAGAGAGGAGGGAAGGGGTGTTTTTCCTTCCCAGCGGAGGATAAAGTGATAAAGTGATGAGTTATCAACTGGAGGAGGTAGAGAGGGAGTTATATAAGCATGTGGGATGCAAGATGTTTCACAGCGCTGGGGATACCGCCCACATGATGCACTTGTGTGTGTGTGTGTGTGCGGGGATGTGTTTTTCTATGCATATGTGTGATAGAGAAAGTGTTAATACATGCTTATGCGTTTATGTATGTGTTGAAATCTTAAGCACAAGCCAAGCCATAGGCTTTATTTTCCATACATGCAGATAAGACATATTACATACTCCTTCAGTTCTCCATTTAGACTTCCATGTGCGTGTTATTAAGATAGTGGACTGTAAAACACGCTAATTCATGAACACACCTGCTGTGTAGTTCAGAAACAATTGTAATGTAGATAGGAGCCACTAGAGGCTGCACAAGTACACGTACACTACATGCACACAAAATATAAAATAGTCTACGGAAGATATGGGAAACTTAAGGGAAACATCAGGAGGGCTGGAGCCTATCCCAGGTGTCATTGTGCAAGAGGCAGTTCGTCAGTTCTCTCAGTCCACCTCAGGACAGACGGACAACTGTTCACATTTACACCTACGAGCGAATTAGAGTCACCAATTAATCTAACATGCATATCTTTGTGCTTCGGGAGGAGACTGAATTACCAAGAGAAACCCCACCCAAGCTCAGGGAGAACAGGCAACTTCTCACAGAAAGGCTGCAGCCGGCCGGGAAAAGTCAACAAGGGACCTTCTAGCTGCGAGGCGGCAGCACTAACAACTCCACATCACTGCTGTCTGAAACTAGAGAACTTCATAATAGAATCAACAAATACGTTAAGCACAATGTTTCATTTGAAATGGTAGAAATGGTACTTGGAGAGAAAAGAGAGAATACATTACAACATAAATTAATACATTGAATTAGATTAGATTATGTTGGATTAAATCAGTATTTGGTTGGCACAAGGTTGGAGTTGAATGTGGTAAGAGAGTTTTGGGTTCAAATTTAAAATCTGACAGGGGTCTTTCATGTGGAGTTGGCATGTTGTTCCTGTGCTGCATGTTTTGTTTTTGTTTTTATTTCTGGGTACACTATGTTTCTTCCCACAGCTCAGAGACTGTGCTTGGTTAACTAGTGACTTGAAATTGGCTGTATTTGTGAATGTGAGTGTGAATGTTATATACAGACGACCTGTCCAGAGTGGACCTCACTTTGTGTTAGTGTTAGCTGTGACTGGCTCCTGTACATTCAGATTAAACTTGAATAACAATGATGTTACACTATTAGAATAGAATAGAAGACAAATATATTCAGTAAAACAGCTACAGCTTTGTAACCTCTGCATACTAGGCTAAACCTTAACAATGTCCATTTGGAGATTTTATTATACACATGTAATACACCAGGTATTTGCATACTTTTGGCCATGTAGTGTATAAATCTAAAGCTGTTTTGGTTATTTGGTCCATTTGAAAGAAAAATGTATTGAATGTGTATTTGACTGTGTGTGCGGTACCACTGCAGCAGCACACTGCTCCTGAGGTAGTCTCTATGGTGATGGAGAGGTCACTGTGAGAGACAGAGAGAGAAACTGCACTCTCCCTCGCAGTGATGCAGAGGTGCAGTGTTTACCAGGTTCACCTCTAAAACAAAAGGTCTGAGTTTGAAACTGACTCGTATAGGTGTTAAAGAAAGGTGAGGAAAAGAGCAACAAAGAGGACAATGAGGTTTCGAAACAGGCTTCGACTACTGCTTTCATGTAATCACTACATAATGGTAACGGAACAGATGCTGTGGTGTCCAGGAGGATAACGCACTGTTACAGCGTTTAAAACACACAGATACACGTGTGTGTGTGGGTGTGTGTCATTTTGATTGGGCACATATGTGCAGTCCTGCTGTTATGGGATTAGAGGAACTTTCTCAAACTGCCTTTTAATCCAACCTGTCCACACTGAAACACAGACAGTATATTGCAGATAGAGAGCAGGTCCCTGTCTTTCTCCCCTTCTCTGGAGTATTGTGTGTACGTGTGTGTGTGTGGCTGTAGCTGTGATATGGTTAGTCATTTTCAGTCACTTGGCCTAACCCGGTGGTTTAGAGCCTTACTGACTGTATTGTTGTTTCGCCCTTTCTGACTGATCCTATGACAATGAAAACAATGGACTTAACTACAAAAAAGGTCTACGCTGTAACAGTTCTTTAAAGCACGGGTGAAACTAGGAGTCAGACTTTTGGGGGGAACAACTGCACGTGCAGGGCAGACTTGTTGTGCTTAAAACAGGCCTCTATGAGGAAATATTAGATATAGCATTAAATGATAAGAATAAAGGGAATTGCGGTTAAAATGTGGGCTAAAGACACCATTTTAATTAACTGCTCCCTAACTGATAGATGAGTTTAAATTGACTAATTAAATATATTTGTAATTATCATATCAGCTAAAATGACCTTACCACACACTTTCTATATACTGTATTTCTTTTACCATGAACTATTTAAAACAATCAGGTTTTATTAGCATATATACTAAAGCCAGTCACACCTGAGTTTTATCTTTTATAAAAAGGATTAAACACCAAGTATTTCTTTATACTTCTCCATATCTATCCATGATTTGCCAGTGACACTGTGGGAATGGAGCTAGACACTACACATTGCTGTCCAAGCTGCGAGGCATAATGGACATTGGTTCCCATCCTTTGCGTGACATGCTGGTGACACATAGGAGCACCTTCAGTGCAAGGAAGTCATTCCTTCCTGTCCATCAAGCTTTATAACTCCTCCCTCTGAGATCAGATACTCTGATTAAATTTGTAACTTTATATTTCATTTATGTGTTCTCTGTGTATGTTTACATGTTTTGCTGTTATGCACAATTTCCTATTCTGGCATGGAGCATCTGGAACAAAGGCAATTTTCCCCCGAGAGA
Source organism: Channa argus (assembly GCF_033026475.1). Classification (NCBI taxonomy): domain Eukaryota; kingdom Metazoa; phylum Chordata; class Actinopteri; order Anabantiformes; family Channidae; genus Channa; species Channa argus. The sequence goes on from NC_090217.1 coordinate 7,014,089, forward strand.
TTAATAAAGTATTTCTGATTCTGACGATAAGGACCATGCATTACACACACTGTGCACCAACCATGAGCAATTGTCTATTGGTGAAACAATCAAGCAGTGGCAGACTTTATATTTACCATTAGTGAATACATTGGTGTACCTGTAAAGATATAGAGCCATAAGTTACCTATGGTTCTTGGCATATGGGGGATACTAAATGATAAAAACCTGGAGACGTGTTGTGAGCCAGAAGCTGCGCTCAAAACTGTTATGCTGACTGCTACTGGTTGACATGTAATTAGCAGCATGAAGCAGGAGGAGTGCAGGGAAAACACAACATGTTTAATGCTTTTGGGAGGAGAAAATGTGTTTTGCCTTTAGGATTTGTTACAAGGACTGACATCAGAGAGCTCACGATGTGTGTATGTTCAATAATTGTAGTCAGTTATTCATGGGACGGTTTTGACATTTCAGTAAAAAGTGTAATTTAAAACTCCCCAGATTTGAAATGAAAACTCATTATATCAGACCATCTGACTTTAAATATTAATATTAATAATTTATAGAGCTACATTATTAAACTGGTTGAGTAAGTGTGCTTATAATTGGAGTTTTTTACACTGCATTAATTTTTGACTGATCATGTTCCCCCGTATGTACTGAGTATTTCATATAGGTAATTGTCGAAGTTTTTCTGAAGTGCAAACTTTATCGGATTAGTTGATTGACAGCAATTTATTAGCTTAAATAAGAAATATTTCAGGTTATAGCTTCCTATTTTTATAAATGCAGCATTTTCTTGTGTTCCTTCGTGTTAGATGATGGTAAATGGACTGCTGTGTGTGAGAGGACAGCAGCTTTTACATGGTATTGTCTCTAAGGAGTTGCATTATAAGCTGCTTTGTGCCCTTAATTTTCCCCTGAACCCAAACTAATTTAGTGGGCTGTGTCAGGTACTTGAGAATGTAATAATTGGAAGACATTATGACTTTATCAGCCTGCTTTTAATATCACAAGTCTCTTGGTAAAATCTGTCAGCTGTCTCAAGTATAATTTACTGTTATAATCTTCATTATACAGAGCCTGGAGGTTCGACCCAGGCTGTAAGAACAGCTTGTTTGGGAACATTCTAGCTGGATCTGCACGGACATAGTGACTTTGAAAAGCTTCATTAAGAAACTTAAACACTAAGCCAAACACTAAACTTAATTGATTCTCTTGGGCTAACAGTCAATCTGGTCAGCTTTTGACTTGGAAAGGTGTCTCATCTGTTAAAACCAGGCATCTCAAAATAGTGTGTCGTGGTTTGTAACAGAATTTGTGTTCTTAATTAATTGGTTGTTATTGGTACAGTACATTTTTGAAGAAAACCACTGCGGGCAAACAGTTTAAATGTATTGATAAAAGGAATACAAACACACGAATGAACGCAAGCTGTGTGAAATGTTAAACCTTAGCATAAAACAGATCTCTAATTATGTTCTGCTGCCAAAAGGCTATCTTCTGTTAGCGGTATCGGCTATGTTGTCACAGTGTCTATTTCACCTGGCAAAGAACGGACACCCTGGCATAAATATTCATTTCTCTGCAGTGCAATGAGATGCGGACACATCTTGTACAAATCCACATGGTGGTGCTGCTGTCTCTCAGTTCAGTCCGACCACCTCGAGGCAAAGAAAGTACAAAACTGCAGCAAGGCAGCAAATTGTTCTGATTTCAAATGAGTCGTCAGAGGAATTAGAAATGGATTTGGAAAGCTATGCTCATGATGGTTGAGGGCTGATGGTTTCTTATCCTCAAGTAACAATTCCTCTAATGTTTTCTAGAGAAGTGGACTTTATCAGAGTAGGGCTCCTTCGTATGCGTATAGTTGTGTGTGTGTGTGTGTGTGTGTGTGTATATATGCTCTGTGTACTTGTTGGTTGTTTTATTGTGCTGAAAATGCACAAGGTCAGAGAGGGCAGAAGGTTAAGTATTTCTGGTCTTGCTTATAGCCGTTTCTCTGGATGCAAGTATGTACATTTGAGTTGCATTCATATACGAAAAGACTCTTATGTAACACTGTATGCTATATACACACTTTGTTGGTAGTTTATGTACACCTAGCTGAAAATATGCATTCTAATAAAGCAGTGCTGCAATAAATCCTACCTTTATGAAAGTTATAATCTTCATTTGTTTCCCGTAAAAGCAAAGCACAGTAGTGGCTACTTGCAATGACATCAGAGGTTTTACCTTCTGATCTGTGAGCAATTCAACCAGATTTATATTCACCTCTTGGGTGTTTAATCCAGAATCTATCTAGAATTTCATAATAATTGGAGAGCACTGTGATACACTTACTTACTTGACCACGCTGTCATGGTGCACTGTATGTGTTGGATATAAACCATAGCCACAATACATTTACTAAATATTTTTACATGTTGTATATATTATTTCACAACACTTCAGATTTATCATGAGACCCCTTTGGAAGGCTCCTGACACCCCACTACCACTGACCTAAAGCCAATTTAGATTTAAAGGGATGGTTAGTTCTGTAGGAAGACCCTTATAAAGTCTGTTCTGGTTGACAAATTTCAATAGTTCTATGGTGTATCATCATAACACCACAGTACAAGACAGTTTGAAGCAAAAGCTCTTGCTGCTTCATGCCTGTAACAGCATGTTTGCATGTGTTAACTCTGTGTAGGTGTGTGTAGGTGTATATTTGTGTGATTCACCTACAGGGCCTGACTTGTCTGTACATTCCCCTCTATTATTACAACACAACATTTTGGAAAGTGCACACACGCACACACACACACACACAAATGGGAATGTGTTCTGAAAACCTCGGAATGACTGTGTGCGCGCACGTTTGTTAACTGTACGAATGGTCTAAAATAAATCGAAGACAGTCATGAGAGTTCAGCCGTTGTACTTGGTTGCCATGACGGCTACTAGTTACCATAGAGACTAGCGATATGAGCGCTTGATATAAATGCATTGAAATGTGTTTGTGCATGTCTGTAGACAGCACTGTCTTTACTGACACTATTTCAAATTGTGTGTGTGTGTGTGTGTGTGTTTGTGTGAGGTATGTTCCTGTGCTTATCACCTTCTTTGTCACCTCTCCAAATGGACAGATTGTCTCACATCCCTGCACCAGATGGTTCCTGCCTTCGTTAGACACTGCAGAGCTAAACCCTATATATCACACAATACACAAACACACACATGCGCACACACATGCATCCACACTTATGTTGCTTTACCTGGTGGCATATTAATGAAATGTCACACCAGAAAGACATCTTCATGTCTGTTAACATGCGTAATTGCAGCTGTCGTCACTTCGTACTTGAGGCTTTCGTGTGTGTCCAGCATATTCAAATGTGTGAGGACAAAGTACATTCACATTCCGTACATGTTGGCTAAGGGAGTGAGTAGTAGTTGGTGTTAATTTTCTTGTGGGTGGATTTGCCTTAGGACTGCAGTGTACTTTACCATCCCTACCTGCCATTATTGGTCTCCTGCAGCCTTATTTGGCATTTGCATTTCCTGTTGTAGCGCTTACTGTGCTGGAGATAGTGTGGGATGTGTCAGGAGAGAATGTGTGTGACCCTCCGATACACCCTGAACCTGCTGCTCAGTCCTACCGCAGTACATTTCCAGCTGCTGGTCTTCTGCTTCAATATCCCAACTTGTCAACAAGTGAGAAATTTTTATCCCTCCCTTAGGTGTTTGCTTAGTATTTGTGGTTACTGATGGAGATGGACTGATTTAAATTTTTTCGTTTCAGTTATACGTATTAAATTTAAATTTGAAATCACATTTTAAAACTGCAAAAATGTTTTGTAAAGGTTATGTTGGATTAAAGTGGCAGGCATCTTTAGGGTCTATTTGGTTCACATTATTTTTAAAATTTTAGGATAAAGTTGAAATCACAACTGTTGAGCCCACTTGGATGAAAAGCACTTAGAGAAAATAGAATTTTGATTGTAAGTGGGCAGAGTCCAACTTGTGATATGATCAAAAGCTTTAGAAAACCTTATTAAATGGACCTTGAGATGAAAATGTTTTGTCAAGGTCAAAAATAAAAGTTGAAACTTATTTCTTAAGCAGTCATATCATAGCTCTCTAAATCAATATAGTAATAACTGTATATATAAAAGGGGAATAATAGCATGGCTTTAAATGTCCCTTAACTCTTTCTTGCCTTTTTTCCTTAAATTTGTTGTTAATGCCATCAGCTTCCTTGAATTTTTTAAAGGCTTCTGGACAATCCTTTTCATATTTATAAGAAATGGAGCCATTGCAGCAAATAGTTTACCCCTGACTTTTTTCCAGATCTATGGTCTATGTTGTAATGCCCAGATTCAAATGCATATGTAAAAACTTGTTTTTATTTTTGGCTTATACCCTAGATCACATAAGTAGACCCTTGTAAAGACAGAAATAGTAAGAATGACGTCAAGCCTTGTGGGTTGGATTTCATTTATGTGACACTTGCAGTCACAAGATATGCTCTCAGACATAAACACAACGTACATCTGTAATCTAAAGCACCAAATATATACGCACACAAACCAGCCCTGGTATATTCGGTTGGGGGCGTTTTTCTTTCTTTTCTTTATTTTTTTTTTAAATTGGGAATCAGGTATTTGTGTTTCTGACGGGGTTCAAATAGTCTCCTTAATTTTCTACAAAGGCAGGTGAAGTTGACAAAGGCATCAAATTCTCGCAGAGGAGGAAAATCATGGTTTCTATCCAGGTGGAGAGATTTTATTCCCTTTTGTTAATAATTCTACTGCTGGTAAAAATCTTTCAAAATGTAATGATGGTTTAACACAAATTTCTGCTGTAGAGAAAAATGCTTCACACACAAGTGGCACCGCCACTTGGGAACGCAATGTCTTTGGGCCGGAATGGTACATTGATGTCATACTCTAATGATGATACCACTAACGTTGAACTGTTTTAACTCGTGCAGCACACAAATATACGCATTTAGACTCCTTGTGAGCCAGCACGAGCTTGTATCTGTATGAGCCTAGCGTTGCCATAGTGACAAGATGGAGAGGAGGAGGGGTGGGAACGTAAACCGGGTACAGAGAGAGAGAGTGCGTAGAGAGAGCGCTCAGGCAGAGACATGTAGGAGATGTAGTCTGACTGCCGCAAGCTGAAGAAAGAGGAGGAGTTCGTGAGCGCTGGGAATCTGCAGAGAGAGTGAGGGTGAGAGAAAGAGACAAAGCTGCTGGTGAGGAGGCGACGAGTAAAACTAAAAGCGTGGATGAAGATAAGTAGCAGAAGGGAAAAGAGCAACAAAGCAACAGTACGGAGCAGAAGAACGGTGGCAGCAAAGACGGCACAAGACAGACGAGACCAAACTATAGATGACTTCTCTACCTTTCATGTGTTTGGTGTATGTCCCGTCTTAAGAAGAGGTAAGCCACAACTGGGAGACATGATGTTGGAAGGGTGGTGATGAAGGGTTAAGGGATAACATGCAGGGGAAGAGCGATACAGAAGTGAAACCATGATGACTGTTCATCTCTTTGTTCTTCGCTTGGTGTTTTATTTATGCAGTTTTTCATCTGGATACTGCCAGAAGCTGAAGTGGTTACAACATACTTCTATGGCTCTAAGTCAACTCTGCTGACTCGGCTAATTTACCGAATGTGTGATTGTGTGTGAAGGAGTCAGAGATAAATGTTAGTGTGTATCTAGTGTGGAAGAGTTCCATGTGCTCCATAAAACATAACTTTGTATCCCATTCTCATTATTCCTAAGCACGTGATATCTCTTCTTTATCTCTTTCTAGTGAATTTATAGCTTATGAATCTATGTGTAAATGTGAATTAGTATACCTTTCAGTATTCTAGTCAATAGTGGAAAAAGTCTTCATATTAGTATAATTTTCATATAGATTACCAATTCTCCTCTGTAATTCTAGATTGAATTGTGCAAAGCATACACAGTTAAATCTACTCAAATCCAGTCAGTGCCCTTATTTTATGTCCCGTCCTTATGTGTCCGCACACATACTCTTAGAAGAAGCAAAAAAAGTAAAATCTAGGACAAGAGACAAACAATATTGTAGTTGGTTTTAAATCGGCACAGGCATATTAAAATATATGAAAGAAAGCAAAGATTTATTAGCAGCAAGAAAAGTATTCTACTGTAATATGACCACTTTTCTGTACTCGCATTTTCAGCAACTAAAAAGAGCAACTAAGATAATGCGATTATTTTGTTTCTGGTTTGTATGGACCAGATTTTCTTTAACATTGATACAGACAACATGGACAGTCCTGGACTGAAAAGGAATGTAAGTGAGGGCCGTTTATGGCAAAAATAAAGATGGGGAACAAGTCCCAGCAAGATGTTGGAAAGAAGTAGTTTTCTCGTAGCTGCTGAGGAACAGACCAGACAGACGGACAGAAAGATTGAGCTGGAAAGCCTGCCAGATACCGTTTTAGATGCGTGTTGATCAATCATAATCCCGTTCACTGAAACGTCACCACTGCAAGTTGTTGCAATAAATTCCTTCTGAGTGATTGACATTGTTCAGAAGACAACCTGGGGAACAGCAACGATGCAGGATCCTCTAAGACATTTTGTCGAGACAGGTTTCAGCATATTGTACCTGGGTGTTGTTACAAACATTTACATTTTAGACATATTATGTTTGTGATTTTTCAGAGACAAAGTTTATTATTTATTTTGGAAGCTTTTAAATTTTTTCCCCTGTAAATCCTGGAATGATTTATAGTGGCAACACATATTTCACAAAGTTCCGTCATTTACAAGTTTATTTTCCAACTGAACCTCCACTTTCTATTTACTTAGATAAATCAGGTAATTGGGAAACATATTTACATACTCTGTATCAAAGGTAATCTCTGTAAAGTCGCATGTAGCACATCAGTGAATACATTTGTTCTCTACCTCAGACTTACTTTAAAAGCATTATTTAAGAAAATGCTGCTTCCCTTTTTTTCTTTGCTGTGTCTGTTGGAGGCTGACATGCAGCGCACTGAGACTGACAGACTGAAGCTCCTTCTCGCAGGACAAAGTCATCTAACAACCAGCCTGCCACTTTGGGTTTGTTGCAGTTTTAGTGAGACTTTGCGTGGACAGGTAGTGATCTCTGTGTTCTGCCAGCCACTCCACTCTGCTACTTACTTTGTCTTGTTATGTACAGGTACTCATGGAAAACTCCGATTAGAAACCCAAGTATTTGTATATACAGACGCAACAAATCAGTCAGTATTGTCTGGAAAAATCTATCTGGGGAAATCAGGTTTCAGTAACCATTTTTCTTGTTTACATTTGACAGTTATGAACTCCAGTTACAGTACATGTAAACAGACTAAATATGTCAACATCTTATTTTGAAACTGTACCAGATAACAACATAAGAGCCGCATGTTTATTGTAAATCAGTAATTTTTTTTCAGTTTGTCATCAGTTATAGGTTTTCTCATGGCCAAGGGTCAAAGCCTTCCTATGTAAATGCTTTGTGTGTGTGTGTGTGTGTGTATTTAAGAGTGACATGTTGAATATTCTCAAAGATAGAACATGGCAGCTTGCTTTATGTCTTGGTTTGTCTATATATATAGCATCTTAACATTCCCCTGACTGTTGTTCTGCTACATCTACACCAGTGCTCAGTTTGGTTGAACTAACACTTGATCTGCTTTGAATCCTGGTCGGCCACGGCTGCATGTTCTCTGTATGCTTGTCTGGGTCTTCTCCAGATACTTTTTCTCCCACAGTCCACACTCTTAATGTCCTGAGTGTGAATGGTTATAGTTTTACATGTTTTCTATGTGTCTGCCCTGAGATAGACTGGTGACCTGTCCAGCATGTATACCGCCTTGTCCAGGAAAGGCTGGGATAGGCTCCAGCCCCTCAGCGACCCTGAACAGGATAAGTGGTTACAGATAATGTATAATGGATCTTATGTCCATAGTCTTTTTGCCTAACTAGTGGTTACAGTGTATGTCCCATGTTTCACGGACTTGACAACAAGCAGTTGTTGTATGTCAGCCCTGGCTGAGACGTGTGCAGACTAACATCTTACCTTTACTATATTACTACATTAACATCAACCGTGTTATATGTATGTCATGTGGACATGCACATCCTACAAGCTGCACGGTTCACAAACAAGTTGTATGATCAGCAACATCATATGGCCATTAAGACGTGAAAAAGAGAGTGAAACGTATTCTTAGGGATCATTGCAACTCTAGTGAATAGTCTTACTTGATTCTACAAACATTCGTGACTGAGTTTAATCTTCACTACCATTTCTGCATCATGAAATCTAAATCTCTCTCCACGTGTTTGCTACTCTGACAACTGCATTTTCATGAAAGACCAGAGGCAGATACACCCTCTGAAGCACCCATACAAAGATAGTATCGTACACCCATAAACACACATACAGCCTTGGGTGGGATCAGGCAGTGGGAAAACTGGTTCCATCTCAGGGCTTTGAAGAATTTATTAACCTAGAAAAATATACTACAGCACACCAATCCTTCTTCTCAATTTATGCCCTGCTGTGTATGCTGAAGTGTGTGTATGTGGGTCCTCAGAAGACAAGGTTTGTTTCAACCTTGATCCTGCAGCATTTGGCTGTGTTTGCACACACATATCCGAATGAGTGCGTGCGCACACACACACACACACACACACACACACACACACACACACACACAGTCTGTTCTTCCAGTCATAGTTACAGCTCTTGCTATTAATGGAGATATACTGCATCTGTCTCAGTGTAGGCGGGCCTATTAATGAACCATTCTCATTGGCTGTCTGTTTACTCAGCAATAAAACAAGACTTTTTATTGGTTCCTGTTGGACAACCTTTTTTACACATCATCCTTAGCTACAACTCCCCAGTACTCCTTTTGGTTGCTAGGCAGCCAGTGGTCTTAGGTTTCCCTCCATTGCCCCACACCCCCTAATCTGGTGTGTGCGAGTGTGTGTGCATATGTATCTCTATATATGTATATCTATATATAGATATATATTGAGAGAGTGAGTGAGTTTAGGAGAAGCTGTGGTTCTAAACAGAGCAATTTGCAAAGAAGCTAAGGCCTGGACATGGTTGTGATAGAGCTAAGGCGGTCTGCTGTTTGGCAGTTAATAGCTGTGGGCTTGTTTTATTTTTCACATGCATGTTGTCTGTTGAGAGTCCAGGCAAATCAATACTAATCATTCTATCTGAAACCCTCCACCTCCAAACAACACATACATCAAATGAAGGATGGTGCAATGGGAGAACAAGTGAGAGGAAGGTGGCTGGCTGTGATTAAGTATTAAGGGAAAGAAAAACCTCAATAATAGAGGTGAAAAATGATTGGATGTCTACACCTTCAGGCATACTGAGGTTTGTGCATGTTACTCACAATGCACAATTACTCACAATGTGTTACCTCTTCAATTTATATTTTCTGCACAAGCCATTTCATCGTAGACTGTAGCTATTATACTATTTAGCCAGAATGTATAAAGTATCATTATTTGTTTTTAAATAAAACAAATTCTAGAAGACACATAACAAACAGAACATTAGCATTAACAAAACAGAATGATGTATTCTAGAATAAAAAAAAGGTAATTTGATAGATTTAGAGAATAGAATAAAGCTAGCCTTGAATGCCTGTTGGCAAGTCTTTACGTTAAGCTAAGCTAACCGACTGCTGGTACCTGGAAAATTCAATTTAGATTTCCTTGAAGGGTTTGGGTGGTGAATGGCAGACACAACGTTATTAGATGACACCTGACTGGTTGCGTATGTCTGACTTTATAGTCTACAGGGGGGAAATGATTGGTTATATTGACTTGAGCTTGAAGAAGGTAGATACACACAGATGGAGCTAACAAACAAAGCTGGACCAATCAGATGCCGTTGCCAAGGCTGAACAGAAGAAGCTGTTAGCTGCGGAGCCTCATCTTTTATTAGGCCAAATCACAAACACACTCACACTATTTATTCTCTCTGGCTGTCTTACTCCATTTAGCTTCTGACTCCCATCAACTGGATGTAGCAAGAGGAGAGCACAGGGAAAATTGTGTGATGAGTACAGATGATGTGAGGTTATTTGAGGTCAAAGAAATATGAACAGACAATGGGGGTGTGGGGGGGGTGAAAGCAGTTTTGCGGCAAGTCAATGTAGAATAAGCAAGAGCAAGAGAGACTAATGAAAGGGCTTTCACTCTCCTCCTTCTCCATCATTAAAACTACGTGCTAGCTTGAGCACAGACAGTGACTGGACTGTTGGTTCTCTCACTGGGTTTTATGCTCCAGTGAGTCGACCAGCTTCCAACCTACCCTCCAGTAGGAAAGATTGAAAAGGCTTTTTGTCTCCAGTGTCCTAAATGAGATAGGTCATTGGTAATGCTGATGCTTTCCCCATTACCTTATTGTTGCACCAGTGTCTTTGCAAAATATGTCATTTTGTTACAGCTGTCATCATTATTCTGTGTTCCTTTATTTTTAAGTAGGTCAGTATGGTCCTGTAGTTTTCTCTAAAGTTAAACAAACTTTAGCAAAGTGAAAATAATCTTCTGCTGGGAAGTTTTGCTTTTCTTTTATGTCTTGTTACTTAAATAATATTTGAATGGCAAAGAATCAGCTTGTCATGTGACGTACGTATTAAATGTTGTTGAAAAGTGACAGCAGGCTGCAGAGAGGAGGTGGCTTAAAGAAAGTGCAGCTCCTTCAGCCGTATGTATTGGCGGCTAATCTGTTAATCAAGGCTGTTCAATCTGGGCTAACGGGACTGTTAACAGGATTAGCTCATTGATCTGAGGCCACAGACCCATAGCAGCCGAGCCACATACTGGAGGCAAACAGCCAGAATAAATTAAAGAACATGCACATTCAGTAATCATCCAGTTTCTGAAATCTGGGCCTTATGTTAATATCTTACTGGTGTTATCAAAGTTTAATGACTTCATTAAAATAATTTTATATATTTCTAAAGTTAGCCTTCTGACTGTGGGACTCCAGCACAATATAGGACCTACTTAGACTCCTGGCAATATAAAAAGTTACACGAATATAAAGCAAGCAAACATATTCCTTTGCTATTTTTATTATAAAATTAAAAGATAATGCAGTATGTACACAGGTTAAACCGTAAAATACAGCCTAGCAATCCACCAGTGCAAAAAAAGCCTTGAGAATGTATTGTCCTAAATCAATTTAGATGGTGTCGATAAGACTTGTTGGTTGTATTCTGTTTTTTTATTTTCAACATTTATCAACCACAGGTTTGGTATGTTTTTACGAGGAAAATAATACCGTATTTATCCTGCTGTCAGCATCCATCAACTGTTTGATGTGCAGCACCAGTGCAGGCAGAGAAATTTTCTCCGTGTCTGTTCAGCAATTTCTCCCTCGTTTACAGTTGTCAGTGTTTAAGTGCTGTTGACATCAAATATACAAGTGCTGCCCTGTCAAGGTTACATCATCAGAACTCGCTCAGTTGATTTCAGTAGAGCGGAACTTAAACAAATGCATATTTAGTGTGCAGGAAAAAACGGTATCCAGTGGCAGCTCAACACTTCTGTTGCCAGAATATACCAGTGTTGTTAATATAATTTAAATGCAAACAGGGTGACGCTGCAGTCAAGCACAGAGTGGGTTTTAACTATTACGGGTGGGTTTTATTGAACTTGTCATCCATTCAGGGATATCAACCACGTGCATGTGGATTTCTTTCTTTCTTTTTTTTTTTTTAAGACTAGTGTGTGGGTGACTGCTGCTGCTCTGTTACCATGGCAACAGATGAACTTGAAGCTGAGGTTCAGCCTTCTACTGTAGTTGAAGTAGATGCTGTTGCATAAGGCAAACCACACAGAGAGCACACACACACACATAGAGTTATGCACTGTGCAATGCTGTGCTCTTTCTGAAATTGGTTTGTGTATTTGTCTGTGATGAACCGGCAGTGTGAGGACTAGTACACACTATTGCTCCTCTAGAAATAAAATGTTTCATTATCTTTTCCACATACTTCAAGTGTCCAGATGCATTTCTATAGTGTAAAGTTCAAACCATAACTTTTGATCTTGTAACAGCTTAAACTAATTCATTGTAAGTTAAAGTACCAAATAAGTAATGTTTCAACTTTGCAACTGTGTTTAGAAATTAAATGTAATTTTTTCGCTTTTGAAACTAATTAGTAATAACAAAATCACAAATTCAGCGAGCCAATGTCATTTGTAGTAAAAAGACACAAGAAGTATCAGTGACACTATATGTCCGTTAAAACGGTGTGTAAGAAGCAGAAGCTATACAAGCCAAAGCAGAACAGGAGGAGGAAGATGATAGGGGGAAGAATGTGGCAGCCATAATACACCAGTTAGTTCCACTACCCACTATACTCAGCTTGGCTCTTCATTTTCCTTTGATGCATCGAATTTTAACTATGTAAATACATTGTTTCCATGCAGAGAAGAGTGTAGGAAGTAGTAGCATAAACCGTTGGTATGTGCCCAGTTAGTATTTTTATGTTCCTATGACAGATGAAGGTTAGCAATTTGTGCATTGTATGATGCAGTGTGCGTGTGTGCGTGTGAGCTGCACTGACTCAATGACTGTTGCGAGAATCATTAAACTCACAGCAAGGACTCACATTGAGGCTAATTACCACCTTTTGCACTGAAGACACAAACACACAAATTGTCTCACACTTGCAGATACCTTTATTCCAGAGGAAGCACAATAAAACCAGGCAGCAGTTTGCTGTATGGGGGCCAGAAGGTACAAACAACATCCCACAGAAAGCTGCCATGTTCCAGCTTGTCTCTGTTAGAAAACTCAGTAACTGGCACAGTCAGTGGATGCCTGGTGACCAGAGAAAGAATGGATGCTTTCATAGGACTCCAAGTGTGTTATGTGTGTGTTTTTATCTGTGTTTGTGACTGTGTAATGAGCGCCTAGGGAAAACCAACAGACTATTACAAAATTGCCACAATCTCATATTGTTGAATTTCAACGACTTTGTGAAACAACTCTCAGCTCTCAGTAACAATGTTTTATCATGTAGTTGCCTTGGCAAGGAACCTAGAAATCTGTCGGTGCACTACTTCGTTTTGGGATTTGGCATTTTGTAATAAACTCAGTTGATTTATAGTAGTTGACCATTTATGAAATGACCTTTTTACTTTGGTGCTGAGAATTAGATGAGACTATCTAAAGCATTTAGGTGACTGCATTCAGTTAGGACTGGCATAAAGACTAGTGGCTTTAACAGCTAATCTGGCTCTGTCTGACACTGAACTTATGTATTTATACATTTGGGTTAGTGTACGGCTTTTACAAAGACACATTCTGTTGATTACATATGGTGTTGGAGCTTAGGCCTAACGATTAAATATTCAGGATGCAAGGCCATGCAAAGTTTTCCTGTTGCGTTTTGGAAAATGTGTTGGGTTTCAAGTATCTCAGCACGAGTCAAAGTCTCATGCCCCTGTTTTTTGAGACTCAAGCTTGTTATGAGCAAGTCTGCAGCTCGAATTAATCTTTACACTAGAAGAATATACTTCTTTGATGAGTCTTTCCATACCTGTGTATGAGTATTAATACAGGATCGTATTTCGTATATTTAGCAAAGCAACTAACTGTTTGAATACAGCCACCCAAATCACGTCAGTTATGTAATAATATTAACATAATGAAAGCATGTGCTTGGGGGCATTTATATCATCTTGCCCTCATTAGTATTTCCCCAGGAGCTGCAGTGCTTTGAAACTATTTTGTGAATAGCAGTATTACCCTCCATTTAAGGATGCTGCTGCTCAGACATAATGTTATTATCCTGTCTGAAAGCCTCTGAACTCCTAAACTCTATAAAAGCCGTTTTATGTTATGTAAATTAAGTTGAGTGATTATTTTGCCCAGCACAGGATTTGTATTTATACAGAACACACGGTTGTCATCTGAGCTCATAAATGTTTAGACAATGAACTACAAATCATTAACTTATTCATAATAAAATATGTCAATTATAAATACACCAAACTTATGCTGCCTCTTGAAATTGCATCATCTGATCAACTATCATCTGTACAAGAGAGAATAGAGAGTAGATACATTTCAGAAGGTGAAAGCAGCCTTTTTGCTCATTAAGTGACTTTTGGTAATTGTTTCAGCATCAGTACATGTTTTGATGCACCAAACTTTACATCCCAGCTCAACTGCATTCAACTGTCATTTAATTCCATCTCTGATATTGTTTTTTCCATCCAGGTATTAAAGATCAGTCTAATCGGACATAGAAAAAGGATCTTGGCCTCGCTGGGGGACCGGTTACACGAAGACACTCCACAGAAACCTCCGCGGGCAATTTCCCTAAGGGTAAGTCTCTGTATGTTGTATGAACAATAATAATTCACAGCAGTTTCTGGGGCTGGACATCGATATATTTCATATTTGTTAATATTCGAGATTCGGCTTTCAATTTAGATTTTTTTAATATAGTTTATTCCCTTGTTGTAAAATAGACTTTACCCAATCTGAAATTACCGAGCCTACAGTCTGCACTGTCCCTGAACGCACCTTAAGGAGGGCGTCGTACAGGTATATAGGTAGAGGCACACATTTTGTGATGTGACTTTCTCAATTATAAAATCCACGCACAAAGGCAAGTAATAGATCTGCTTATGAAAACAAGGGAAGAAAGAGCCATCACAACTACCATCCAGAGTTTAAGGTACAGACAGACAATCAGCTGTTTAATTAGCTTAGCAATAAAAATTAGCCACACACATCATCAGGGTTGGAAATTAATTTTATTTTGTGTGCTGTGTAGGAAATGAGTGAGAGAGGGAGGGAAAGCGGGTTGATAGATGTAACAGAAATGTGGTTTCACAGCACAAACAAAAACAGTGATCAACTTTATTAGGCTTCCACACGCAACTTTGTGCAGACTTCAATTCAAAAACCAGTCAATGTGTTGGTAAACCTCGTTTCACTGAGTCACTTCACTGCTGCCTTTTGCTATGTAATACACGCATGGCCTAGTTAACTGTGGCTGCTCATTAAAGTGTCCGAGTGGAACAAGCAGATTTGCAGCTCGGTCTGCGTTTGGGTATGTCAGAAATTGGTCTGTAACAAAAGATGAAATCCCCACAAAAAACAAATATCTGAATATTTGCCTAAAAGTACTGAAGCCCCAGGGCCAAAATACAATATTTGGGACAGTGCTGGGGATTTCAAAACAAATGTAGATTAAAATTAAGAATCCATCAGATTCAGAAAAGCACTTCTACCTCCCCAGATAATCTCTCTGAGAAACATGCAGCCTCCCCACTGCTTCCCCACCTAACTGATTACCCAAATGTCTCAGGCAGCACAAAATGGCTGACCCACTGTAGTTCCCTCCCTACCAGCTTGTCCTGGATACTAATCACATTGAACTGTCTTTCCCTCTCCCACTGGGGAAACGTTCTAATGTCCCTAACATTATCCTGCTGTTTGTGCTAGTGGCCCTCTGCTTCAGAGGCTACGGTTACATCTGACCCATTAATACAGCTGAATTATTCCAGTCCTCTCGCTTATAAGAAACGAAAAGCTAGTTACCTTCTCAGGAGAAATGACTGACCTTCTAGTCAGACCATCACACCATTAAAACATGTGAAATCCCTAATTCGTTTAGGAATTTTAGTAACTGCTCAGACTGAAAAACCTTTTAGACGAACATCATTTTCCACTTTAAGGGAAAGCATCAACTTGATCCTTAAAGTGGCTTAACAGAGCTGGCAAGGCTTTAGTCTTGTGCTTAGGGACGATGTGATGGACCTGCCGAGATGCTGTGGTTACAGGGCAACAACTTTGCGCCCTATTTTACAAAGCCAGTTGAAATGCTAGTACACAACAGCATGGTAATGAAAAAGTAAAATGCCACAAAGCACTATGACTGCACTTGCCCACCATACTGTGCTTGTAGCAGTGACACAGCACATTATGAAATGATGAATGAGTCCTTTCTTCCATCTTTCCAATTTCTCCACGGACCAACTCTCTACCAGGAGCCTGGTGGGAACCACACTCCTCCCCAGCTCAGCCCATCGGTGGGCCAGGCAGCGTACACAGCGGGGGTCCCCGGTGGATCTCTGGACGTACAGCATCTCATCATGCAGGCGGACGCCCGGCGCAGGCAGCGCAGCAATGACAACTACTTCGAGGACGTGCCGCGATCCAAGCTGGAACGACAGATGGCCCAAGTCAGCATGGTGAGGAAGGAGGGATGAATGGAGGCAGAGAGGGAGAGAGGGACTGAGTCAAGGGAAGTATTATGAATGGTCAGAGAGGTTCACTTTGCTGGATGAAAAGGGATAAGCGTAGTAATTTTTTCTGTTTTTCATATTGTCGTAACAGGCAATACAAATTCCACAAATTCATCCTACTGACAAGTATTGTTGTCCAATACAGCTCGTTTCCATGTGCTGTAGAGTAGCAGAACGTATTAAACACATATTGATGTCCTTAGGGTCCTGTAGTTGATTTTTCTGCGCGAGTGCGGGCTGAGCCGCAGCCTGTTGCAGTTGCTCTCCGTTTCTTTTAATTTATTCTTCCTTTTTCATATTTTTAGTATAGTAAAGTATTCAGTTTGTAAAGCTTACCCTCCCTGATCATGCGGTTGGAAGTTTTTATTTTATTTTATTTGTTTATCGTCGATGAACTTTTTCTTCTTCAAGCTATGACCAGCATGCAACAGCTTTATGCAGCTGGAGCCGGCTCATTTGTTTACAGTTGGGAACAGCTGATCGGTACCATGAACGAAACTTTTGTTCAGACTTTAAGCACCCCGGACAAAATAAGAAGAAAAAACGCGTGAGGTCTGAGAGCTGGTAAGCGTAGGGGTGTAAAAGAAAACAGGCGAGCTAGGGAGAGAAGATTCAAGCAACATCTCCTATCTCTGATTATGGGCAACGTGAGTTCTCTAGAGAACAAGGTGGATCAGTTGACTGCACTAGTGAGGAAGGAAAATATCTCTCGAGTGTGTAGACTAATGTGTTTAACATGGCTGACATGGCTGCAGGACAGTATCCCCAACACATGAATCAGTATTGAGGGCTTCAGCACAGTGCAGGGGGATTGGAGGAGACAGGAAAGCAAAAAGAGGAAAGATGGGGGCCTGGTCGTGTACATCAATGACAGGTGGTGTCATACTGGTCATGTTACTGTGAAAGAATCTGTTGCCCGGACATTGAACTGTTGGCAGTGGACCTCTGTCCGTACTATATGCCCAGAGAGTCTCACACGCCATGTAGATCGTCGCCTATATTCCTCCCTCTGCCCACTACACTCAGTCGCAACTAGACCCCAGACCCGACATCCTCTATGATCTCAGGTGGCTTTAATCATGCAACCCTCCCAAAGACCCTCCCCACCTTCACACAGTATGTGGAATGTCACACCAGGGGGGAGAAGACACTGGACCTGATGTACTCAAATGTTAGAGGCCTGCATCTTTGCTTTTTATTTCATTTGTTGTTGCTCCTCTATCTGGGTCTTTTCTTACAAACTATGGATCGATAAGCGCTTGTTTATTGTCTTGGTTTGATGGATGTTCTTTTCCTTTCGTTGTACTTTCACAGCTGTAACAAGGCAACACAATTTCCCTAAGGGATCAATAAAGTTGTTGAATCTTGAAAGATCTGTAATATGCACTGCTGAAAGTCGTCCTCAACAAATGCACTATTCACTGCTGTTTGAGCTGCTGCTTTAGGAACAGAAAAGAAAATTATATATTTCTAATAATCTTTGCTATTTGCTGTCACCCACTTCCATAAACATAAACAGTTTTAATAAGAATGTCATTTAAGTAAAATTTCAAATCTTTGCCACAATAGCAAGCTAACAAGCTTTCAGGCAGGATTGGATTTCTTTTTAGGGCAATGAAATATATTTGTGTGATAAATGAATAATCTCTCAATTGGAATACTGGTCCGTATCAGATAATTTTACTTGTTGGAAATCTACTAACAATAATCTGCAGCAGACGGACCATCTGAGTATAAATTCAGCAGCCATTCTTGCTGTTTGGAACTTTATACAGAGTGGCTTTGTAAAGTATTTACATCCCTTTTTGAAGACTTAGTGTTAAAGGTTTAAAATTGCTGGTGGTGGGAGGAGGCTCATCTGCACTCATCTGTTGTGAATGGCTTTTGTTTGGAAAAGATTTTTTGCCATTGCAGAAATGAAAAGAAAACAGCAGCAATGTACTTTAAATTTCTGCATCCACAAGACATGCTGCAGGTTTCCAAATACGCATCTCATCTTTCCAATTTTATTCTCCTCCAAATGCAAAATTAGAACTTTTATGACATACAATTGACAACAGCAGAGTGACTCAGACACACACGTGTGCACACATCTGAGGCAGCAGCTGTGTTTTCATTCCATGTGATTAGGGTCTTTTTGTGTCCCTGTGTGAATCACAGAGCTTATCAGCAGAGACACGCACAAATAGGGTTATCCAGCAGAATGTCTTAAGAATTTGTGTGTGTGTCAGAGTGTATCCCCTCTTTTTGTGAAACAATTATCTGAGGTGGCACTGTGTCAGCTTCTCCCGAACAGCAACATAACCATTAGAGAAAAGAGGAAAGATGTTTCTCTGTTTCATTACCCCTCTTGTCTGCCTGGTTACCTCACAAATATTTTTCCCTTTAGCTTATTCCCTTCTGTTCCTTCTGTTCACTCACTCCTTTTTAAGAAAGGAAACCCAATTGAATAAGACACTTTGTAGCCTGAAAATTCTTAAAACTTTGAGTAAATAAAGATTTTGACAGTGGGCTAAATTGTTGAGGGGAATGTGGACATGGTAATGTTGAAGCTGCCGGAGCTGCGTTTAGTTTAGGGATGGCTGACTATGAAGGCTTATTCCTGTGATGTTTATTCAACACCATTGCATCTGTTTATAAGATATTACCTCCACTGTCCCTCACCAAGCTTCCGACAAGGATTGCAACACACAAGTAATCAGATTTGGAAAGACACATAAACATGCTGTCTGGCACATACTGTGTGTATAGTTCCTCACACACAAACATCTGGTTACATTTAGCAAAGAATGAAAGACTATAAAACAAGCTTAATGGTTATCCACAGACATCTGAGAAGTATGCAGAAGGGATTTACTGTAGGCTTTTTCTTTGTATGAATGCAACAGCTCGCTGGGTGAAAGGGCGAAGATCGGCAAAGACTCTTTGCTACGGAGCTAAACTTTAGGAGTATTGAAGAGCTCAGCATAATTCAGCCAAGATTAATTTCCTCTAGGTTGTTTGCTTCTCTCATCACTTTGAAGACATGCTCATGTTTATCCAGAAAAGCTGTTACAGTATGAACTTGTGCTCAGGCCAAGTCATGTCAACATGGTATACACATCTTGTAATCTTGTGTCCAGTCTGTTCTGTGTCCTGATGTGCGATTGGTTGTCGTTTCAGGCAGGCGAGTGGTGTGAGCCAATCACATTGCGTCCACCCAATGAAGCCACCTCGTCCACTCCGGTGCAGTACTGGCAGCATCACCCAGAGAAGCTCATCTTTCAGTCCTGTGACTATGAAGCCTATGTGAGTCTACTCCTCCGCTCCCATCTTGTATCCGTGTACTTAAATGGCTTAAATATGTGGTTGCTTATACAGCAACAATCTGCAAATTCCTTTCTCAATTAATTCTTTAAAATGTCAGAAAATAGTGAAAAATATCCACCCAAAAAATGTCCATAACACTTGTTTGTCCATCTTACTGTCTAAAACCAAATAAACTACAGTTTATATAGAGGACAGGGACAAACGGTAAACATTCCATTTATAGAAGTCCGAACTAGGACATTTTTGGCTCTTAATGGTAATTTCCTGTTCAGCTCAGCTTGCCTCCTTTGTTCACACTGAAAGTAGAAGTGTATGAAACATCATTGACCCTCAACTTCAAGTCAATACTGTACTGTTATTCTGAGCACGTTGGTAAATTTAGACTTTTCCCAGTTACATAAAGGATGATATAAACCTATGTTACCACGGATACAGGCTTCCACATCTGATTGGTTTTCCATGCAGGAGACTGCATCGATAAGTTACTTAGTGCAGGTAAATACACTGCGGAAAAGCAATAAGAGACACCAGTGGCTCTTGAGGGGAATGTAATCGGGTATCGAGGAAATACATCTTGGACTGGTGTCTGTGTGTAGTAGATGTAAGCTAGATTAAGTAAGAGGAAGACAGAAAAAAGGCTGTTTAAAGTTAAAAAAATACATGTTGGAACTTATAGAACTAGGTGACGACAAATCAAATGTGATGCTGAAAATCACATGAATAAAAGCATGAAAAGATGAAAGATTAATAAGCTCAGAATCTCAAGAGCATGACTACTCCTCGGAATCTCCCTTCCTTCATTTTCTCACCTGCCCATAAAATTGATAGCGACAATGTGGACCATTAGGCTTCTGACAGATGCACACGCTGTGCATTTGGGATGGGCAGGGGAACACGCAACAGGCAGGCCACCAAGGGAAAATATAGAGGAGCTTTCATGGAGCCATTTATGACAACTTCTCCTAACACTCGCTGTCCCAGGACAATGGTCCCCAGGAAGCTCAGAAAGTGAGATAAATGAGTGGGAGCCACAACAGAGGAGGAGGTAAAGTGCTCCATGTGAATATTGGCAAGCTGAAGAGAGATGGAGTGAATAAGAATAAATCAGATGGATAAGACGCTGATGAGAGGGAGAGAGGAAGGAGAAGAGTATATTGTGTTTGTGTTAATAGAGAGAGTGGGATGGTAATAAGCCGAAGGACAGAATAAAGGATGCATCAGCACTGTTCTCATTTTTGTTTCAGACTCTAGATAAACAAAACTGCCACTTTCAGCATAACCTCAGATGACATTCTAACTTAATTATCTCAACTTTTACAACCAGAGCTTGAAAATTTTATCCAAGTTATTAGAGATCCATTTTCCACACAATCCTGTAGACATTAGAATGTCTACATCAACAGCCAGTGTTATCTCGATATTAGCTTTGACTGAGCTTTAATCTTAAAGCTTCTGTAGATACTTTCAATATAGAAATGTTCGCAAATATTTCAACCAACCAGAGTAGTTACAAGAATCTTTTTTAGTAGCTCATCGCTGGTACAACCTTTGGTACAGAGATTTTTGGTCTCTTACTTTGTTTTAAGGACAAATACCTGCAAAACTAGCTTAGCAGTGTTACTGTGGCCCTGTGTGCAGGTACACATTAGCATTAAACCCAATGCATTGCTTAGCTTCAGAGCTGCTACTGTTGTAGACTAGATTTTTTTTTAGCATCATTTTTTTTAGCAATTATATTTAGAAAAATCAGTGACTTGTGTTCAGTTTTAATTAACTTCCAGGCCAACCGTACCGCATGACTTAACATTGTTAGCTTGAGTTACAGTAGGTAATATTATGCCGAGCTAATGTGATCTGCCAAGTTAAAAATATGGCCGAGTCAGTGTCTGCATTACATGAATAGTAACTCATTAAACAAAGCAATTTGTCCAAAAGGGCATAAAGCTATAATTAATTAAGGTCAATATTCAATTATTTGTTCTGATAGCTTTTTTTTTAACTGTCAAAAAGATGGGATGCATGCAGCTGTAAATCTTTCTCCTTTCTAAAAGCTCTTTTACGGTGCTACATAAGGGAATTAGACCCTGTCCATATGCTGGGAGAAGACACAGTGAGGCGGTCAATGTCACACCCATTAGGTTCTCTAATGTCGACATAAACATCGTCCCTGTAAAACACTGTGACCATTAGTGGTTTCTTTATTAAATCAAACACTACATGTGCAGAATGGCCACAGTCGCAACCAGGCAGAAGGATTTGCCAGACTCTGGTGCTGATGTCCCTCTAGGAGCCTCTCAAGGTTGATCTGATCACTGCTGTTTGTGTCTGTATGCATATAATTGAACCACCGTCAGTCCGGCTGAATCTTACAAAAATTACTTTCACTATCAAACATAGTGGAGTTGATGAGAACATTATTATTTTATTAACTGAAAAAATTGATGTTTTAATTTAGTCTGTACTTTAAAAAGCCAACAAAAACCCTTATATCTGCATCAATGTGGGGGAGCACACATCTTGACCCTGCCCCAGTTCACCGGGTAAACTAAACAGATCTGGTACTTTGGTTTGAAGTTGTAAGTAAAGATGGGTTGTCCATGATCCTAAATCCAGCGGCAGTTCTTGTTTTATCGGTGCACCTGTAGACACGTTATCAGGACAGACATTAGTGCAAGGAGTGACAAAGCAACTGTCACCCGTCAGGACCTGGACAGCAGAGGTACTGATGGAGACATCAGTGTTTCCCTCAGCAGGAATTTAACATTCAACTGAAGCAATGCATGCTGATGCCAGGGTGACTCACACCCTTTGTATCGTAATAAAGGCATGAAGCAGGCTCTCCACTGCTAGAAGCTGTGGCAGTCACAGCCCAGACATGAGTGGCACTAGTGTCGTCCTCAGGGTCACTGAGGGATGCAGTCAGCAGCAAGACAGTCTGTTCATCATTTGGCTTTGGAGGATGGCTCTGAATACTCTGTCATCCTTGTTATCTGAACCACAGGCTGATACCAGATGACTGCTGCTGAGGTTGTTATGGTCAAGTTCAACAAAATCTACTCATCTCTGTTTCTATATGCAGAACTGATTGTACGTGGAAGCCGACTCAATGCCCTTCAACAAACCTCTGTGTTCATCCATCATGCAAAAACTGTCAAACAAACAGCTTAAAATTCAGAAATATGAAACTGCTTCTTTTACCAAAAGTTTGGGAAGTGGTTTGAGCAATACTAAGAATATTAAGACATCTGGCAGAGATTAGGAGGTTATTACTGAAACAACACTTTTATTAAGCCATAACCATACGATGACTTTCTCCGCCATGTTTATTTATGAAGCGCGTGTCTCTTTCCCACAGTACCTGGGTTCCATGCTGGTGAAGGAGCTGAGAGGAACAGAGTCCACACAAGATGCCTGTGCCAAAATGAGGGTAAAGCACAGCCTAACACACTTCACTCCCACTGCTGCCATGAAAGATTAATGAATGAAGTGGGTTTCAGGTTTTCAAGTTTCCACACATCAACCCATATTTTATTCACAATAGTACATAAACAAAATATCAGATCTTGAGACAGACATTTTACCATTTCATGGAAAATATTAGCTGATTGAATTTGATGGCAGAAACATCTCAAAAAAGTTGGAACAGGGGCAAAAAGAGCTGTCAAAGTACTTGCCACAAATCAAAAACAAATGGAGGAGAGTTTGACAACTATAATAAGGTTAATTAGCTACTGCGCCAAAAAATTGTGGAACAATTTCAGAAAATTGTTCAACATAAAATTGCAAAGACTTGTATGATATTATCAAAAGATCAGGAGGAACCTCTGTGCACAAGGGACAAGGCCAAAGATCAAAACTGGATGCACATGATCTTCAGGCAGCACTGCCTGATTCTCTACTGGACATCACTGCATGGGCTCAGGAACACTTCCAGAAATCACAGTTGTTAAAAGAAGAGGGGATGCTACACAATGTTGTGTTCCAACTTCTTTGAGATGTGTTGTTGCCATCAAATACAAAATGAGCTGATATTTTCCATGAAATGGTAAAATGTCTCAGTTTCAACATCTGCTACAGTATGTTGTTTATGTTCTATTTTAAAGAAAATATGGCTTGCTGAGATTTGAAAATCATTGCTTCTGTTTTTATTTAGGTTTTACACATCTTCCCAACTTTTTTGGAATTGAGTAGTACAACTTAGTATTGTCAAAATGAGATGAGTCTCATATGATTATATTCATAGTTCTTTGATGAATTTGAAAACAGCTAAACCGTCTGTAACAATATGAGTCTATGCAGCTGTATTATGTTTCTCTTAAAGCAGTGACATAGTCCTATAGACTGAGTGCTTTCAAAACTTAATCACTTACGTTTGTAAGTGTATTGAAGGATTAATTTTGAATGAATTAAATAATTGCCAGAGCACCTCGATACACTATCCCTGTTACCATAAAGCACATTATTTCTTCTCCTCCTCCCTTAAGTCATGTACTGCTGCTCACTCTCTCTTTTCCCCTCCTCTGCTTCTGTGAGTCTCACCGGCATTATCTGTCTCTTTGTATCTATGTCTTTTCATTCTACTCACTCATTTTAGTGTGGCACTGATTCCCGCTCCTCTGGCCCTCATCTCACTTTCATCCTGAGCTGCTGCAGTGTGAAGATAAATTTTAATATTCATGTCAGAAGCTTTCTGTTCCTCCCTTACTTTTTCTAACTCAATAATGATATTGCCACATCAGAGGGCATCTTCCAAAACTAAAATTCAAATGGCCTACTTGGCACGACCGTATTTAGATGCAACATTGACAAAGCACTGTAGCACTAGTAACATTTTGCAAATCTTCCTGTAACAGCCTTCCTCAGTCTGATACACCTTTACTGCACACTAGGGTTGTAGTGATTTGCAATAAGATGCACATTATATCATTCAGGCATTTATTATCATGTGAACATACCATCCGTCCAAGTCTGCTCCCAACACACCTCCTTTCATCTGTTTTTCCAAACCTTCGCTGTGGAGGTAGTTGCCTTTAGCTGGGTAGCCAGTGAAGTCAGGTAGAGCTGCAGTACCTGATCTTGACAAGGCCAAACTGCTGCAGCAACACACTGCAAACGGGGAGGGGAGAAACCTGGAGAAAGGAAAAAAAAGATACAAATATGCGAAGGACAGCAGAGAGTAGATTTGACAGGGTGAAAAAGAAAGGACATTGTGATCGAAATACGGATACTGGGAAAATGAGATGAAAGACAAGAAGTGATGCAGAGAGAGCAGGAACAGGTCTCATCTCACATTTATTTCTCTGAATATATTAAAGCTTTTGACAGGTAGAATGACGGCTTGGAGGTTGACACTGACTTTGTTGTAAATCACACAATTCTGCACAATCTCCCGCTGTATAATGCGATTAAATATAGGTAATTAAAACATTAGAAGTGCAGAATTAAAAAGAAAGAGGAGAGATGTACAGCAGGAGCGTGATATGACTTAAAGAAAATGGGTTGTCATTTTTTATTAAGGTACCTCTGAACTGTGGCGATGATTAAGCATTTCATTTGCTGTATTTATTCTGTTTTGCGTACAGTTTCATTATTTTATTCACATGCATGTAGACCTGAGGCAGCTTCCCAGACATGGATTAAGTCTTGTATAAAAGTAAAAGGTTATTAAATAGTTTCGATCTCCGCTACCTGAAATTCATTCATCTGGTACTTGTTATAATTTTCTACTGTAGAATGTTAAAATTTCAATACTGCAAATGGTTCCTGTGCACTTTTTGTAATTTATGTATGAGGTGCCCGAAAAAATCACTGCTGCCTCTTTACTGTTTTTCTCTCCACATCTTTTTTTTTTTGTGTGTGCTCCAAGAAGTCGACAGAACAGATGAAGAAAGTGCCGACCATCATACTCTCTGTGTCCTACAAAGGAGTCAAGTTCATTGATGCCACAAATAAGGTAACACTCCCAACTCATTTCCTCTGATGCCTGCTGTGAATAACACATGAAAGGTCAGGCTTTTGAACATGAACACGAGTGACATTCAGAGGTGCCTGCTCTGGGTGGCACTGATATCTGCTTCTGCCCACATCAATATATTGTGTAAAGATCTTTAAGGTGTGAGAACAGGCAAAATACAAACAGGTAATGATCAGCAAGGTAAAACGTTGTTTTTATTAAAGGCAATTTCACAGTTTAACACCTCAGGTCTTTTCTATCAAGAGTGACGTTTGATGAGTGTTTCGTGTGTTATTTTAATAATTAATAATTGTTTAATAATTTCACACTGTTTAATTGGACTGCTACAGGCACTGATTACGATGCATGTATCCAAGAATTAGCTCTAAATCACCTCAAGTTGACAAAAAAGGTGTCACAACAAGAATAGTTTAGGGTTCATTGCTCTAAATCAGGCAGCACTGCACAGACACAGATAAGTCAGCCACAGCACTTAAAAAAACAAGCACAAACAGATAAAGGTATTAAAGTTCGAAAAGGGCTGGCATGGAGGCCGGCTGGGGACAACCAGTTGTTAGTGTAGTTAATTCAAGTACAGGAGCTTATATGGTGTCTCTCCCAAACACATAAACAAAACTTAAGCAAGAACACCAATATGTGGTAACAGAATATAGGACAAAGATTAAATAAATTGTGGACACAGTTTACATAACTCTACTTTTCAATCATGCATTGCACCATGGTATCACATCATATCATTAACTGGAGGACCTACTGTAACTATCATTTCATCCATCGTTCACTAAGCACATTGCAACTTTTGTCAAAAAATCTCAGTTTTCTAAAGTCAGCACTCACTAAAATCTTCTTGCATTTTTTAAGCTTTGATGTTGGATAAGTGGACTGACACACAGAGTCTGCGTTTTCTCCAGTGACATTACAAGAGTTGAAATTCCAACTTCAGAAAACTTTCACACCATGATTGTGGGTTTAGGATGTGAAATAAGATGAATAAATTGGGTTTGTTCAAGTGGCTCAGTGTAAATAATCAACCCTCTCTTTTATCTTGCTTGGTTAGCGTTTGTTTTTTTCCTTATGTTCTTGTTCTGTCCGCAGAATATCATAGCAGAGCATGAGATTCGTAACATCTCATGTGCAGCTCAGGATCCAGAGGATTTGTCTACATTTGCCTACATCACCAAAGACCTGAAGTCCAGTCACCACTACTGCCATGTCTTCACTGCTTTTGATGTGGTCAGTCCTGACACTGCGTTAGACTATTTACAGGCAAATATTCTTATCATTACGCTCATTTGCCAAATATTCCTGTTGACCTTTACTCTCTCAGAACTTGGCATATGAGATTATCCTGACACTGGGCCAGGCCTTTGAAGTGGCCTACCAGCTGGCTCTGCAGGCCAGGAAGAGCGGCCATGGATCATCGACACTGCCTGAGAGCTTTGACGGCAAGCCCAGTAAACCTGTCCCCAAACCTCGTGTCAACATCCGTAAAACTGTAAGCATCGCTGCTGCACTACTGTGTAAAGGAAAGATCCATCCTGAACTGAAATTTAATTCATAACTCAAGGTGTTTCTGATGATCTGGATTCAAAAACTTGTGATGTCTAGTTAAAAGTATAATTAAATTGATGACTGCTGAGGCTTAAAAACAATACAGATTATAGACAAATTGTGCTTTGGGATGGATTTTAACTTTAATCTCTTGATCTCTACGTCTCTAACTCAAATGTAGCTTTTCTGTATCTGCTTTTAACAATCCTAACCAGCATCTCATTTACGCTGGAATCTAATCATTACCTTCATCCCTGCTCATTTACATTGTTTTCAACTCGACTATCGTTTGGTTTCTGCAATGTGTTTTGTCTGTGCACCATGTCTTGGCCTAATGGAGGTTGTGGCAGAGGTGTAGGTGGGTACTTGATATGCTAAGAATCCATTCAGTCTCTTCTGCACTGGACTGACTGATGGGAGCCGTTAGTATTGGGCTCCAGGGAGGGCTGCATACAGGGACTGTGTTTGTGTTTAAGAAGACAAAGAATCCCTATATGGACAACTCCTGCATATTGCTGCCTTGCATAGAGAATTTAATTTCATCCGATTGATCTAAAATGCTGTATTGTGTGAGGGTACCTCATAGTTATGTTGCAACATTACCCAAACCTACAGGCTTTGTGTTACTACTTTAATGTTGCTTCATTCAGTTCTGCAAAACACAGCTCCTCGTTCAGGTTGTTAGGTTTGATGAACCATGGTTTAGTACTAGCACTAATTGTATTCTGAGCAAGGTTTTATTATGATTATGGTAATACCATTGACCGGGATCCTTTTGAGCCAGAAGTAGTGTTGGTCTTTTTATGGAATGTTTCTAGGGCACGTTGCCCTTAGCAGAAGCTTTAGCGAACCTCATTCTTACTGCTTCACCCTATCCATCTTCAACTAGAGGGCCTCCATCTGCTTAAGTTAACAACTTCTGCCATTTCCTGCCAAGGACCGCAGTCCACTATCTTTATCTGAAACCAGGTTTCAAATGTATAGTTCAGCAACAGTCAGGGCATTATATTATGATTTCTGTGAATAAATATCTCCTGCTCAGAACGCCTGGCCCAAAGCTGGCTGGAATTTAATTAGGAGATATTTTGCCATCTTTTTGTATTTTTTAGCTGTTTCAAGAAATCGCGTCACACACATCAAGATCATCAAAATCCTACTTTCCATTAGATACCTAAATCCATGCATGTACTAGTGTGGCTGAATCCACATTGTGAGAACCAGTTTGTGTTTCATACCATGAGAGTGAAAACGTTTTAGGAAATTGAGGAGAGGGACTGTTGGTTTTAGAATTCACGTTAGAATTACTTTCAGGTTTAGGCATTTAGTTGTGATGATTAAGGTTAGGAAAATGAGCTATAGGCATGCAATATATCACGGAGTGTCCTCACAAAGACAGGAGTACAAATGTCTGTGGCCTTTGTTCACTCTGCACACACTTGCCGCCTCCACCAACACGCATCAGCTGGCACAGCAGCCTTTGTGTCTACTGCTATATCAGTGTGCTTTGACCAAATTAAAGTACATTACTGTGAGTCATGGAAGAAACAGATGGCGATGGAGGAGAATCAGTGGCTTCGGAAGAATGGTCTCACTTTCTAAAGTTAGAGCAAGATGTAAGACAGTGAGGAAACAGTGAGAGATGGAGGGGAAGATGGAAAAGAGCGCATGCAGTGTTTGTGCATTTCTTCTCCTGCTGCCTTTGTGTGTTTTTGCAAAGCTTGCGTGTGGTCTTCTGCCTACAGAGATGATGGACGGTGGCATGTGTGCACACAATCTGCTGACTCAGCTACCATTACATTAACCATTAATAGCCTTTTTCCTCCCTGTGTATGTGTGTAGTTTGTAGTTAATTTCTTGTGTGCAGCACAAAGATACTGCAGGAATCACTTAATATTCTTGCCACCTTGCAGCCATAATCTCTATCCTGCAGCACCTCTGAAGCCCCTGTTCTTTAAAATGCTGTTGCTTCGTTTCTGTGGCCACAAGTAATAGTTTCTCCACACTGTCTCGTTATCACTTTCGGTGTGTGTGTGTGTGTGTGTGTTATGTGAGCAAATCTGCTTGTAAATCTCTCAACATCCACTTAACCTGCCCTTACAAGAGTGAGCGTCTTATATAACTGTTCTTTGATAAGTATCGGCACGTTACTATAATCTGTAAAAGTGTAGCTGCAAAAGGTACGTGACAATAACTGTTCAGGTTTGACTCTTATAATTAAAACGTTTGCCAGTAGTACGAAAATAGCTAATTTCAAAGCAGATTGTTTTGTTTTGGTTTGTCTATGAGCCAATATTTGCATTTCAATTGGTCTTGACTAGAAGCTTTTTACATGCAATTTTTCCTGAATTTGGTGAAACTATAAAAAAAGAACTAATGAGTCTGGCTTGTGAAGCTGCTTTTGCAGAGTGATGTTTGGTACAGTTGCTATGGCATATTCATCTTGGTGGGAGTGTTGTTGCCATGCAGTAGTTGCTATATAAATGTGGCGTAACGTGGCCTACTCCAGCTTCAGTTTTGCTGTATTGCAGTAATGCTGCTGCTGTCCCACGCTGTTGCCAAGGTGATGGCTTTGCTGCCATGGTTTTTGCTTTGGTTTTGGAGTGTTGTTGCTTTTTTCCTGTTTCCATGCAACTACTGTGTTATTGCTGTGGTTTTGCCTTGCTGAGTTGTTGTTTTCGGTGCTGGTGATGACTAGCAGGCACACTTTGACCTCTATATGACCTCTGCCCCTGTAGGTCATCATGCCCCCCTCCAGCCGCTGGTCAGTGGGCCACATTTACACCCCTCACCGGCCTCCTCTCCACCCTCCTCTTCCTCCCCCACGACTCTTCCATCTTCCTCACAAAGCTCAGTTACAGGTCCTCCACGCTTTTCCTTCTCTTATCCTTTATTTCCTCGAAATTTTTCTTTTAGTCAAGGAGAAGGCCCAGTCTGTAAGTGCTTCCATTTTATTCTGTCGCTTTTATTCCACTGACTCTGCAGCCTCGTGTGTTTTGTTTGCGGTGTCTTTGTCTCACTCTTCAGTTACTACCTCCATCTCCATATAACACTCCAAGGAACAGTGCTATTCAAAAAAGACAGTCAGTCTTGCAAAACCGATCCAGTCTGTGTCTTTACAATACAAATATGAATTATGGACTTCAATTTTAGGGCCTCACTCAGTTTTTATGTGCCCCATTGCACCAACTCAACCCCTGAATAGAGAGATACTGCTTTCTATCCCTGGGTACTGAACAAACTAAATTTTGATACCTCTGCAGGATTGGACAGTGTGAGCATTTTGCATAGCCGACCAATTGTTAGATTGTGTGGTGTAAAAAAAAACAAAAACGTTTAATATTAGAAATATTAAAACCTATTTGATAACCTGAAGATTTCTACTTTCCCTGCAGCCTTTCATTCATTGTCTGTATGTGTTACCATAGCAAGCTTTTCCTTAATCGCTGTAAACACACTAAAATATGAGCTGCACCAAGCAAATCTGAAGTCAGTCCAATTCAACAGTCCTGGAGTAAAGCCTTCATAAAAGGACAAAACTTCTTTTAAAGATGTAAAACTGCAGTAGAAAAGTAAAGCAATATTTGTTGTTAAAAAGAATTTTTTTTTTTAAAGTTGGTAAAATTCGGTTTCTGTACCAAACATATACCCAGCTCTACTGTTTTCTTAAAGACGCGTAATTAGTGGATAAATATCAATACAAAGTATTTGAATCAAGAACCAGTATCTAAAAATTGTTAATGTTTAGAAAGCCAACAACAACCCTTTAATTCACTAGAATGCGTGCAATGAGCTAGACCGTTTTTACTTTTGATCCACACCTTCATCTCACAACGCAAGATTGCATTATCCGAGCGTGTACAGTGTGCCAAGAAACAAACCAAATGTTCTAAGTCCAGGTGCCGATGCACTAAAAAAAAAAAAAACAGTGCAAACTGTACGTATTTCTATAGGTAATCACACACTGGCCATCCCTTCACCATCAAGTTTTTTTTCTCTGCCCTTTCTGCAGAAAGTGCTATAAAACTTGTTTAGAAGGCAGAAATCATTTTTTCAGCAGCTTCATGTGTGGTTGATAAATTTGATCTTGGTGACATCCGAGACCAATTCATTGCTCAGAACATCATCTGATTTTATGGTGCTATGAGATCGAAAATGTGCCTGTTTGTCCCTAATCCTGCAACCTCATAACAAAATTATAAGGTCTAACTATGGTTGTCAGAGTGTGTGTGTAAAGGGGGGAGAGGATGGAGAACTAGATTAATAAAATAGTTACAGTATTGATGGTGTAGCAGTGTGTTGACAATAAGATAAGACAAATATGACTTAATCTGCAGAACTCTCATTTATTTTTACTCCATCACAAGTAAATCTTAAAACACTGACCGTATTGTGATGCAAGTAAAACTAAGTTCAGGAAGAAATTTTGTCATCTGTTCTTATCCCTCCCACCCCCAAATCATCTAAAAATAACAGATTGGAGGAAAATCCCCCCTCCCCCCCCAGCAACAAAGCCCAGATGTTTGATTGGTTGCCATGGGACTATTTTTTACAGCTATGTAGATTGTTTGGTTTTCTCCTCAGCCTTGACGCCACAATAGCTTAACAGTGGTGGACACGGAGTCCCCTGTTCTCTGAACTCTCCACTTGTATAATATACAGGAAGCCACTGCTGAACATACAGTACACTATAAACTGCAATGGCTAAAGACCAAGATCTTGTTTTTGCTTTATAGATTTGTAGAATTACAGAGAGCTTCTTTGTCAGGCGGAGCTTTAGTTGGTGTCCTCCATTCTGTTTTCTTGTGTATGTTCTCTCCCTTTCACATTAGTCATTTTCTACTACATTTC
Source organism: Channa argus (assembly GCF_033026475.1). Lineage (NCBI taxonomy): Eukaryota > Metazoa > Chordata > Actinopteri > Anabantiformes > Channidae > Channa > Channa argus. The sequence continues at coordinate 7,046,058 of NC_090217.1, forward strand.
CCAGTAAGCCCCTCATTTATTCTACCATCACTCTGATTTCAACGAATTTTTTTTTAAATCCTGTTTTATCAGAAAATTGCCCCTAAAGTGTAAAAGATGTGAATTTCCAAAACCATGTATCCGAAAAATCAATACAGTACAAAATTCAGTAATGAAGTATTTTCAAAAGTATGAATATGTAGGTCATTGAAAATTATGTGGTTCTTGTCCTACTTCTGTCCCTGCCTCGTATTTTCTTTGTTTTAAATGTTTTTCCCCTCATGTTTCCACTTTCCCCTCATTCTCCATGTCTTCCTGCGTCAGATGGAGCAGCCGTCCATGGACCAGAAGGGCCATGCCAATGTGCCGTGGATTGTGGAGCCCGGTCAGGAAGCCAAAAGAGGAGTCAACACCAAGTACGAGACCACTATTTTCTAACATAAACCCACCTTGTCCACTCCTGTGTGTGTGTGCCTTTCAGAGGTGGCCCTGTACCGGGTCCCTGCCCCGGAGTTGGGCACAAGCGACGCACACTGCCGTCGCCTCACCGGCTGAAAAAAAATACATAAATACATCCCGCCCCATTAGCCGAGCCTGTCCAGTGCATGATGACGTTTGGCGCTGCGCTGTTTCTCTTATTTCTCGTCTCTTCTCTTTCGTTTCTGCTCCCCCCTTCTTTGGCCCGGGTCCCATCCTCCTGCCTGCAGGGCTGGTGCATGACCTTTGAACCAAGGGCTGTGGTGCGCCTCTGTCTCCACTTGTCCACTTGTAGGGGGAATGGTCAGCTCTGTTTTTTGACTTCTTGTTTGTCAGTCAGTGGGCAACCAGTTGGTTGTTCTGCTTCTTCTTTTTTTACTACTTGTTGATGGGTGTAACCATTGGCTTTGTCCCTCTCCTTTTTTTTTTTTCCTCCAAATGCTTCGTCCCTTGCTTTTCTCTACAACCCAGCCCCTCTGTCCAACTGCCGCTGACAACTTGAATGAGATTTGAAACAAGAGTAGTGCCAACAGTTGTAACAGTGTTTTAGCTGTCTGAGTCCAGTGTGGGAGCTGGCAATGAGGAGGGACGTTGTCTAAGAAGACAACTGGAGGAAGTTCACTTTAAACATTTTTTTTTTAATCAGGAGAGGTGATGTAGCACTGTCAATTTTGACTCAAACTGGTTCATCCAGCAGGCTCCTAGAATGTATTTCAACTTTTTGATTCTTTATATCAGATTATTTTTTTGAAAATACTAACAACTTAAACTTGACCTGTGACACAGGGAGATGTAGGTGATATTTTGCTTTTATAGCACCTTTTTCAGCACGTGTGTGTAAATGTTCAGAATTATTTTAACCACTTTTTTCCTCCTGGCTATAAACCCTATTTTATTTGGGGAAGCAAATCTTGTATGTCAAAGATTTAGCATGTGGCTTGTGAGACGCATGGTGGCCATTTTGGATTTGCTGAGCAGGGGGGCCGGTGGAGAGGCGTGGTATGAGGGCTTTTTCGATAAGTGATGTCATCTCATTTGCAGGGCAATGCCGGATGCTCATGTCTATTACTGTGGAATGCAAAGAATGTAGCCAGCCCTAAACACGGACCTTGTCACACACAAAATGCAAAAAGGACAACAAAAGGACTACAAACATGGATGCCACTCCAGTGTTTAAGGTTGACTACAAACATTCATCCATCCACACAATGCTTGACACAGTAAAACACTGATCACACACGCACACACAGGACTCCATCGCAACAGACACTCTGCTCTGAATGTACACTTATTTGAAAGCAGCCTCAACTTTCTGCAACTACAGCAGGATCCGTTTTATGCGCCGAACTTGGGAGGTTAGAGGGCATTTGTCGGTAACAGGCCATAGGCTCATTAAAGGCACCACGGGCATGTTTTGGAATGGGTTTGGGTTGGAAGACTTCTGGCTGGCTCTTTTTGATTGATTGTTTGTTTTGATTTAGAAAATACAGAGATATATGCAAAAGCGCATAAATGTGATTGGACTAGCTGTGACACACTAAGGATGCAACGGGTGCGTCTCATCATAACGGATGATGAACCGATGTGAACAAAACTGCATCTGGCGTTTAAAAAAAAGTATTCTATTAGTATTGCCCGACATTTTAATGTTTAATATGAGAGTATTATTACCATGATGATTATTCTTGTGCAACTCTTGTCTACTGTTGTCTTAATGTTATATTATTTTTATATGCTGAGAATGATGGCCATCCTTTAAAAAAAAATGAAACTAGATGATCATACTTGTATACACAGAGTGATGTTGCAGGTGGCTAGCTAAATCTTGTCAGGTCAATCCTCCATTTCTCATGGGGCTCTCCTCTTATCTAGCAGATGTACTATTTTAAACGCTGTATTACTGTATTTGGATGAGACATTATCCAATTATAAAATGTACATAGATATTTTGCCAACTCATTGTTCATACATGTAATGTAAAAGATTAAAGAGTTTGCAGCACATGGCACTGGAAAACAAGGTACCAAAATAAAGGTTAGAGATTTGAGAACAGGTGGTAGATTTTAGATTGTATTTTGAGTGAAAACTGAAATGGGTTATTTGGAGACATCACTGCTGACCAACTAATGTACATAGGCTTGGGCTTCCAGTACACTGATTTTTGTAATTTTGGCCATTATTTATATCCTTGTAAAGCACATGAAATAAAAAGACTTGTACAACCATTATTTATCTTTGAGATAAAGTTGTCATGTTTTCTCAACCACTACATTAAAAAGGTCTTTCACACTACAGTTTAACAACAATATTCTAGGGAATCAGAGCGTGTTGAATGGGATAGGTTCCACATACCATCAGATCAATTTATGGCTTAGTATATAAATATCAGTAATTATAGGGATATTCAATCTGCCAAGTAGTGAATAATATACTGGTTTAAGCAAAGTCTAAACCATTACAAAAAGTTCTTAGAATTTAATAAACATGTTCAACAGCACCATTTGTAACGTGCTGTTAAAGCTATAGTGTTTAACAATTTCTTTTTTTTAAATTAAAATAGGCTTCATAACTTATTTTAATTTGGAGAGTTGCTGTCACATGACACAGACTCACTGTACAGCACTGGCAGAAATGTGGAGATATTCACAAGGATAGTAAGTTTCACATTTTCCTTCTATGTAATTTCATAACCGTGACTAAGGACTGTTTTATTTAACTTAACCAGATAATTCAATAAAATTCACTGACATCATTGTTATCCAAGCCATCAAATAGCAAACAAAGCTTACAACAGTGTATATAATAATGTAAAGTACTACATGTCTGGCTGTGAGGGCAGTGACTTCTGAGCTCAGCCTCCTTCGTGAGGCCATTTTAACAATGACAAAGAAAACATTTACTTAATTCAAATCGCAATGAATTATTCTGATAACTGATAAACTAATCTGTTTTATGTATTGACTCAGTTTGTTTCTGGACATCAGAAGAGGGGAAAACTAAAATTTTCATTGAGACAAGACAGATTATCTATTAGGTGTTCCATTTAGAAAAAAAAAAATTGTTGCAATCTTATTATGAATAGTAAAGCTTTTTCAAAATTACAGCACATATGAATTGTTTTTTGCTACTGCTACACTTTATGATTTAGACATCTCAGCAGGGCACTGACTCTGACAGAGAGGTCTGCATTGGGTCAGCAGTTTGCCACCTTCTTATCTGGTCTATTAACTTCCTTCACTGGCTGCCAGACAACCTGACTGATACTCTGATTCAAAGCTACAATGCTGTTTCCATGGTGACCAAATCCCTGCACAGTTTACCCATAAGACTATGTTGAAAAACCACAAAATATACATTGACACTGTAAACATCACAGCTGCCAAATGTTAAACAAAGGTATATTGCTATGCACGTGTACTAATGCCCACATTATAAAAACTTAAATGGGACACAAACTTCTGGCTATGGGATGCAGAGATTCATTTTCTAAAATGAAAAAAGCAACCTGTTCCTAGGCCTGTCACAATGTCTACTTTTGCACTCTCTCAGATATATTAAGATACTACCCTGTAAGGCACACATAACAAGTCATGTTAGATCCAGCACATCTTTCCTTTGTGAATTAGACACAAATTCACAAATGCAAAATAAAAGATTCAGAACAAATTTCCATGAACACAAATGTATGAGTGAAATATTAAAAGGAATTTAAACTTTAGATGAAAGCTCACATATGAACATTTAATCAGTCATTAACAAACATGAGCCAACTGAATAGCGATGTTTATGCAATAAAAGCGCTAAGGGGTTTAATTAAGCAAACATGAAGATCCTGGCATGGATCGGAAGCTGGAGCCCCTCTGGCTGTTCTCACCACATGGTGAGCTTGGATTTGACTGACAGAGCTTGCAGCCAGAAAAAAAGAACAAACCCTGTTGGAGTATTAAAATGATCTACAGTACAAAGTGGCAAAGGTAAGTGAACTCTTTAGTTGCTCCCTATTCGTTAATAGCAAAGAGCAACATATAAGACATTAAGGCTCATTGCTCATTTTTGCTGGTTAAAATAATATAACAAACATTAGTGCCAACTGGGCTCAATATTTGTTTTGCAAAGCTGCCAATTTTTCCAATGTTTTTCTTTTTAGATTCAACTCCTTATTGGATCAGGCAGGTGTTCATTTGTGCAACACCCTACAAATGCAAAATAGTTACTCAGGTGAAGAGGTTTTTAGGGACAGACTTTGACCAAAGCTTTATAACCAAATTCCACTTTCACGAAACAAAGAATCACTGTCTTAAAAGCTAACAAACAAATCACTGTACCATAGAACAAACATGAATAAACTGTGTGTTTAAAAAAAAAGGACCAACAAAGTGGTAAACTCTCAAAAAAAAAAGACACACGTATGCTCAGCAGATCAATATTTTAAAGTAGGGCTTGGCATTATGGCCAAAAATCCTATCTTGATTTCATTCATCTATTCAGTCTGTCTACACAGGAACTCCAGAATTACATTTTTCATTAAAACTATTCTCTGGCGCCATATAGGGAATATCTACAAAAGATAAAAACATCTCTAGCAAGGTTGCTATCCTTTTACATATTTCTGAAATTGTACAGAACAACAGAAGCAGCTGCGCAACATTAACAAAAAAAGCATTAGCATTGCAGTGCTCTAAAGACTTCCAGAACTGTTTAAGCATTCTGGTCCACTTTTACGAGAAATAAACTTCTAAGCTTGTTTGTTTAAGGTGGATCCAGGACTGACTGTCTCTTAAGAGACAGTCCCAAACATGGACATCAGACACTGTCTAGTCTTTCCATATATTGACCAGTACTATTTTGAACTTATCAAGTTAACAGTTTTACATAAGGGCCGTCAGAATTTGGACCAAGTAACTGAGTAAATGTGACTGGCTAATTTGATATTTTACCTTATTTTCATGCATGCAACACAACAGGTATTAGGCTTCACTTAAAAACTATGGTACGTCTGCCTTTAAACACCACAGAGTGACTTAGTGAATTTTTTAATTTTTCTAATTTTAATTTTGGTGCAAAATCTGAACCAAATTTAAATTGATGTAAAATTTTGTAGGTTGGGTCGTTACTGTATGATCAAATACTACTAAATTCTACGTGGAGGTTCACACTGAATCGGAAATGTGGTGCCAGCAAATTACAGTGGGATTCTGTTTCAAAGAAAAATGCATCAAGTATGTGTGTAAGTAGGGATGAACACCTATGGTTGACTGTGTGCAAAGCTACAGTGGACTGACATTTACAACGAGCCTCTAGAAAGCTGAGCAAGCATTTGTCATGAGTTATAAACCACTGGATGAAAAGGCTCACAATCTGTTTGCAGAATAGATGGCTACTTTCTGCAGCCAATAGAAGTGACTAGTGGGCTGTTTTCTGAGGCTGAAGAAAGGAACTGGGCTGCAGCTGAAGATTTACTGCCAATCTGTGATTTGGTGCATTCTGTTGAAAATGACAAAACATTTTATGTTTGTAAAGAGCAGGCCACTGCGGGATAGGAGTGGGAGGTAATTCAAGACATTATTTCTAGGAGATTAGACCAGGAGTGAAGAGGGATGCAGTGGCTGCTGTATTTAGGTTTCCCAAAGCTCCTAGAGCTTGAGGTGGACGCGCAGGACTTAACTAAGCACAAAACGGAACAATGAGAGGAGAATAACAAAAGGAACGTGAACATGTACAGAAGCACTGCAGAATGTTTGTGAAAGACAGACCGACAGTAATTTCTTAGAGCTCTTCTGTCTGCAGTGAAGTGTATGACAGGAAGAGTGCATGCTTTGTTTCACAGTCTGTGTCAGACAGTGGGAGAGGGCCAAAGTCCCAGATGGTACGTACAGCCCACAGCTACTGGCTAAATGAGACAACAGTGCAAAAAACTGCTTTTATAAAAATCACAATAGCTGGCATTTATTCAAAGGCACAACACCAACCAGAGAGCTACTATGTACAGTAACAAACCTACAGGGAGGAAATCTATACTATGTACACACCCCAAATCCAGTTATACATCTCTACACAGGTCCTATAAATAGGAGGAGGCTCAAGACTGAGAAACTTACAAAAAGGCAATTTACTACATTTGGTAAATGACTGGCGGAACACAAAAAGTGGTTGCCCCCTATCTGCAGATGCACTCACATTATCATAATGTACTGAAAAGAGTCCAACACAGAACGTGTCTGGCTAGAAAGTGGGTGAGAAATAAACTTCTAAAATACACCTTAACAAAAGATAAGGACGCACCCACACACATACATACACCCAACACAAATATATATTGGTTTGCATCCTGCAACCACATTAAGCTGGACTCAGTGACTTGGCCAAGAAATTACAGGGTTCTTTGTCTCTCTAATAGACAAACATACACTTTTTACATTAAACGCTGTACCCTGCAGAGATAAAGTCTGCCAAACAAACAACTCACGCACGTTCTTTTAAAAGAAACATGCACAGCAACAGACTTTTGCAGTCTCGGTATTCAGGAGTAAGGAAAACACATTTCCATCACTGTACTGGGGCCAATATGCCCTTTTTGCTGATGCATCAGGATCTGTGAATATGTCGGCTTATAATTAACAAGTAACTGCAGTACACAACCGAACGGTGTTCAGTAAGTAATAAAATAAAATGTATGTTTTTACTGTGGAAACTGTCGTGTCTGCACAGATCTAAGCCAATGGCCACATAGTCCAACAACTAATCAGTGAAGTGATTAAGCCTAAAACTTGTGCTGACAAACACTGGAAATAATGTGAAATAGCTTTACAACCTGAAGCATAATCTTGTAATAAAACACTCCCACCCTCACAGCTCACCGCCAATTACCACCAAAAATGAGAGCTGATGATCGAAATTGACCAAAGGTAAAAACTCCCTGGCTGTAAACATTTTCCACTGCATAAATAAAAAGATTCAGACAGATTCCTTTTAAATGCAGAACTAAAGTATGATCAAAAGAATTTAAACAACTCTTGGTCACTTTTCATTTTCCTCAATCAGCTGCAGTGGAATTTTAAGCTGAATATATTTTTATTTGATTTAAATGGTGATCTATAGTGATAAACTAATATGGAAAAGGAAAGTGTTTTGCCTCATCATGTAGCCCCTGTTGCCTGAAACCAACAAATGTCAATAAATGCTGCAGTTCTCTAGGCCAGTTTTCTGCATAGACTACAACTCTGGCACAGTTACATGACTTGGAGGGTTTACATAACAGCCAACACTTCTGATCTGCATTGAAATCAAGAGAGAATCTGCCAAAAAGGAGTGGGAACGTTGCCCAAGGTTGGTGACAGAGAAGACAGAAAATCACCTCAGATGTGCGTCAAGTTTGTATTCACTGGATTTGCACATTTGTATAGAAAGCCAACATCAACATTTAAATCTGTGTTTATTTGCTTGGGGTCTGCTTAGAATGCTAAATGGGCAGAGGATAACCATGTAGGTTAAGTGCTACAGCAAAATGAAATCTGACAGTGCTGCAAAAGGCTCACATAAAGGAATTTTACATAACGACCCTTTGCTACATTTTGGGTTGCTGAATGCAGAGCAGAAATGTTTCATGAAAGGTGGGTGATGTTAAAGCATGTGGGAGAGTTGTTGATCTACCCTGGAGAAGACAAGAACTACAACTGGCACGACTGCGATAAGAGCTGACGGGATAGCTTTCCCGGCCAGCATATCTGAGCAGAGTTTTACGTCTACTCCCAGAACACCTACAGCTAAGACGATGCTGCGGGCGCATGGCAAGTCATCTCTCACCAGTCAACCAACATGACAGCGGAAAAGCAAAGCTGTCAAATAAAGCTGCTTATGTCACCTTTTCAGCTCACAAGAATAAGGAAAAAAACAGGAGATCAGGTGTTAATACTAAAAGGAGGAAGAGCAGACGCTTAAGCTGCAGTTGAAAACACTTATATAACAAACTACTTTAACACAAAGATGAGCTGCACTATACTACTGTAGTATTTCTCTAATATTAGTTTTGTCTGATTACTGATTTGTTTGGGTATTTAACTTGTGCTTTAAAACATAACCAAGGGGCTTCAAATGATCTTAATTTGGGCACCCTATGTCCATTTGCTTCTTTTTTCTATGTGACAATCTTTTCCTTGTATTCTCTCTTGTATTTAACAAAACTATTAAATAAACTCTTGTGTTTATTCATTAGTTTGAATTACCTTAGTTAAATTAAACTAGAGTGAACATTACTACTGTTAAAGACGAAGCACCCGTCTGGAAGCAACATTAGCTGGATGCAGAGCTAAGCTTTATCAAGTTAAAAAATCCACGATTCTAAAGAATTTTAAATATTATCCAACAGGGGGCAGAGTCCAGCGTAATCATCTCTCAGTAGCAACAGATTCCTTCTTTATAAATTTTCACTTTTACACAACAGTAGCCTATGAAATGCAAGAACAGATTAATGTTCTGATAATGATCGCAGCAAGGAAAACACACACTATGAAATAAATAATAGGTGTGTAGAGGCAGGTGGTTGTAGACAAGCTCATGTTTTTCTTGAGATGATTTGATACTGCCTCACTAGTCACATGCTAAAATACATTTCAAGTACAATACATGTTTTGAATGAACACAGGACACAATAAGGTTAGCGTGATGCAAACTCATGCAAACTTCATTCATGACTTCCTGAAGTATTAATCAGAACATAATTTAAAAGACGCTTCATTGATTTGCTTGATTGTTAGTTTAGTGAGGTAATTACGAGGTGGTTATAAACGTTTGGCCACCCTATTCAAAATGCATGAGGTGGCCGTACAAGTATATCACCCACTATGACCTCAATAATAAACAGTAGAATTATCACATTTTTGACAGTTACAACTTAAAGGGGGATAATTTTCAACTTGCTTTCTGTTGCTTAAGTTAAGGGTTAAATGTACATTAATGCTTTTAAACATCTCTCTGACTTCCCTATATTAAAATATTTCTCTGCTTCTAGCTGAAAAACTCCTCCAGATGACATCACCTGGAGGAGCTCTGGTAAAGCATGTTGACAATGATTACATCCGCCATAGTGAGAGCTATATGACATAATCTGAACTGAAGGTTCCTCCAAGTGATGTCACCTGGAGGCATTTTTCAGATAGAAGTAGAGAGAGATTTTAATATAGGGAAGTTTAATGGCATTTATTTACATTTAACAGACACTTTTATCCAAAGCATCTTACAAGTGAGTTACAAGGCAAGCAAGAATCTAAGTCAAGGAGAAAACATCAAAGCGAAGTCCTATCAGAGAAGTTGTTACATTTCGTGAGATGCAAGTGCAAGAAAGAGAAAGGTTTAAGATTTATGAAGAGAAACCATAGTAAGGACAAAACATGGCTAACAAAGAATATATAGACTAACATAACTTTGATCAGTTCTCTTGTTCTACTGTTTGACCACTACTCAATTAACAACACAAAACGATGGATTGTCTTTAGGATTCTACAACTGACAGACCAACATCCTTCATTAGTGTAGCATTCAGCTACATATAGTCCCCTAACTAGAACCAAAAGAAGCAAATGCATAATCAGTGAAGGCGTCCATCAGAATTCACGGCAGAGCTGCTGTATTGGATTACATTAGATTGAACAGGTACATCTAACAAAGGGGCCGGTGAGTGTTTGTCCAAACTATCAGCCATGTTAAAGTGCTTGTTACATCTTAGAAAAAAAAAGCCATTAGGACACATTAAACCATGTTTTGTCATAAATGGTTAATTGTTAAGTGTGAAAAATCCCCAACTTTCATCTCATTCCTCCAAGTCAAAACCAGCATGAAGTCTACTTGTTGTGTGCATGTTACCGTTTTTAGCAGTGCAAGAAACGAGGGAACAAATGTTTTTTTTTTAAATTTATTTAAAAATAGCAAATGAAAGATAAGCAGCTCATAAACTGCATGAGCACACAGACACAGAAGCTTCCTGAGGCTAGACAGAATACAAGCCCACACAGCTCACAAGCCTGTTCCAGTCACTCTGCTCCAGATCTGTCTGCCTTCATTTGAGCTCAGTAGCACTAATTGTCTGGGACATCCAATGTTGATGCTAAATGATGCAGGAGCACTGGTACAAGTAAATACAATAATGGCTTCCTCACACAACCATGTTAAAATGATTCAGTTTGTGGTTTAGTCATAATAAAAAGGTAGCAGAGAACACCTACTTTTCTTAATAACAATTCATTCTATTATTATTATAAATAGTAGTAGTAAACTAAACATAGTCTCCTGGTTCATTTCATATTCTGAATACCTACAATTTGACAGGAGAACAGGACATCATACTAGGAGACTCACAATGCCACAAAACAAAATGTCTCCACAGCAATTACTGAAAAGGGAAGGTATCTAACTTTTAGAATAGAATTTCAATCTTTAGGTTATTTCATTAAATGAAGAAAGGTTAGAACTAAAGTTTACATCTTGGTTTATTATGAGGCATCTACACAAGCAGTGCTCCACTATTAAATAAACGATATTCACAATAATATGTGAGCCGTTGAGTGAATACAAAGACTGTCTGGGCACTCAAAATGTGATCAAACTAAAGAAGAGTGCATTTCTTCCCCACAGCTAGACTTTCTTACAGTTACAAACAAAAAGCCAGATCAACAAAACCAACAACCAGAGCCAGCTGCACTCAAAAATTGGAAAGATTTTTCTGGACAGAGAAAGTATTTCACCTTCAACAAGTCAAATAATTTCATTAACACACCATTTAAAAGACATCATTAAGAAACCTGCCACTGTGCTCACAGTAAATGCAGAAACTCCAGTATAATAGGCTTGTGGCACCATGATCAGACGCTCGGCTGTATTGATATTAGCTTTTTAAATATAAGAATTAAATGTCCTATGACAATACATTTACCATATGAGGTTTTATTCTAAACGGAGAAATCACCATGGTACAGCACCATCAGCACTGGAGAATGCACATAAAGAAAAATCACACGTGTAGTCCCTGAAATGCATACCAAGGGTCTTTTAAGATGCAGGACCAAGTTACGTTTTTCTTTGCAACGCTGCCCATGAGGCCACCTGAACTGAGTCTCCTATGCACAATGTCTCTGCACACTGTTTTTTTCCTCTTGTTTTATTCAATGATGCAGCCAATTTAGGAGCAGTGAGCTTTCTGTTTCTCAAAGAACACACTTGTAAGTACTTCTCTTAGCAGAGCAGATGTGTATTTGGGCCTTCCACTGTGTCACTATCCTGCTATAGTGCTAAAGACTTTAGAGAGTTAATTTCTTGGCTATATTCCAGGTGGTGGAATGGCACATAATCATGTACAGAATAGAGTCCAACATGGAAACTGGCTGGTTGGAAAGTGGATGAAAGTGGATTGAGTGTTGTAGACAACAGACAGAAGAGTCTGCATAGTTTTGTTTTTTGTTTTTAAATTTAGAAGTTTTGATAAATTGCAGAAATATTTTGATCTGTCACTTACTGATTCTTTCTCCTCAAAATCATCCTTTACAGGTCATCTGCTTTTAGTAAGTTGTCATCCATCTACCTAAAGCTTTTTATGCAACTATGATTATGATAAAGTTGAAAAACTAGGATTTAACATTAAAGTGCAGTTTGTTCAGCTCTCACAAGGGAGACACATGCTGTAAAAACACTGGAAATTGCATCTTGGGACCTTATAATTTCATCAGTATACTATATGCATAATTCAGCAAAAAAAAAGCAGGTAAGATAAAACTGTCACTCCACTTAGCTCTAAGAGGCTTTTAAAACTGCTGCTGAACTTGCCTGAACTGCCTGTGCATTCGGGGTGTGTGTGTGTTTGTGTATACACTTCTACCTACTACTTAGGAAAATACTTTATCTCCTCACCAACAGAGTGAGGACATTTTGGCCAGTCCTTAAAATTTAGAAGGGCTGTTTCAAGGTTGGAACTATATTTGAGTTCGGGTTAGGATACGGTTAGGATTGCATGAATGCAAATGCCCAAGTCTGCTAGCCCTGACATTACTTGGATCCTACCTAGACAGCTCCCTAGTGCAAAGTCCAGATTATCTCCAACCAAGATCATTTGTAAAGAGGAGTTGATACTACGGAGATTTCACCATGAGTGAGTAGGCGTGTTTATGACGTCCACTTCCTGAGACTGTATTTGCCCGGTTTCGCGGCAAACACTTGAAGATGAAGAACTCATTCATTCATACGAACACAACAACGTTGATGCAATGCAGACCTCAAATACAAGGAATAGCAAGAGATTCGACCAGGTTACAAAGCAAAACACTTCAGCGGCTTTGTTTTTGCCTCATGTCCTGCCCCCTGCTCGAAGCGCCCAAGCACCACCCGTTCCTTAACTACACTGAGTATTTCCTCACAAGTGAGAATGCCTCTTGCACGGACTATCGCCAAACGTTAGCTTCGTCTGAAATGGAAACTCCTGAAAATGTCAGGACCTGATCCTCCTGACCTGAAGTTTTTATGCTTTAACAGTCTGAAGCGGTACTTTGCCTCATCACAACAAAAACCTGCTGCTGTTTAATTTGAGAATGATTTCAGCCCCATAACTCTTGAACAGATTTGAATTTAAATAGTTTTATGCCATTATTTTGCTTGATGAGTGACTATGACAGTGTGACTGCAGCGGGAATATAATTGGGACAAATGAGTTGTCAAGCAAGACAGTTTAATTGTTGCTTCAAAAGCATGTTGTATAATATGTGACTATAGATGGTCAAGTGGTTGGAGAAATCACTGTGAGCTTCTTGTGAGCAGAAGCTTTTGCTGCAAAAAGCCAGGGTATATAAACATATCATCAACAGGCTGGTTGGAGTGCCCTTGAGCAAGATAATGAAGCTTTTTTCCTTGTCAAGTGGGAGCCAAAATACTACTTACTGCTGCTTTCATAACATACCATCCAACACAAAATACAGCAGACCCAAGGTCTAAATGATACGAAAAACACTTAACAGAGCAAAATAAGAACAACTGAGTATAAAGCAGGAGCGTAATGCAGAAAGCATAAGGACAGATTTAAAATAAAAACAGAACGCATTAATCTTGATAGGCAATCTGAAAGGATTGTTTGTGCTACATATAGTTTTTTCGTCTTAGCAAGTCAATTCAATTTATCAAAGTGAAGGACGTTTATGAATTTTTCTACTTTGTCATCTTAGCCTAAGCTGTCAATCTAATTTACTGTATGTTTTTCGTACGATCACAGTTCTTTGGGGGCTGGAATTAACAATTTCTAATAAATTAATTATAGGTTAATTATTTTTACTAAAGCAATGATCATTTAGTCTGTGAACATACAAATGAATCATTCCCATCACAAGCTCTAAAACACTAAGATGTATTTTTAATGCTTAAGATTAATGTACAGTACAGGGATATAAAACTGGAAAAAAAATATTTTTAATCCTTTCTGTCATGTTAAAATCATACACTTCCACTGAATATTTTTTGGGAATAAATGTCATGTTTCACTGAAGCAGTCCATCTGTACAGGTGAATAAGTACCTCCCCCCCCCTCCCCCTTCTTTGGCATATCATTGTGGGTGCTGCTGATCTGGCTGGGAGAGCTACAGGATGAGGTAAAACATGGGTGACTAAAGCATCTGCTCTAGTTCCAGGGCCTTGTTCCATTTCAGTCTCCTTAATCTCACAAAGGTACATATTTTACATAGCAATAAACATTGTCTAGGTTGTTGCCATTTATTTTCAAAGGCTATACAATCTGGGCAGACGCTGATTGAAGGTGAAACGGCTAAGGAGAAATGGGAAAATCAGCCAAGGTGGAGCAAGTTCTGGCTCACCGCCCTCTGGCTTGAAATGGGAGAGCAATAAAGGTGGCACACAGCTGAGCCAACAGCTGACAGGAACAGGAATCAATGTTTGGCCAAGGTCAGGAGGAACGACATATACACACACTCACGGGGTGAGGATGTAACAGCAAAACAGGGTCAAAAGACACAGGGGAATCGTAAAGTGGTGACCCGATACTCAAGGGGTGTTGGACCAAAAAGCCAAGGGACGACATTTGTGTGTGTACTGAATTGTATACAATGGTTGGCAAATGTAGCTGCTAATGCTGGCAGCCATCACCAGGCCTGGTTCCAGGTAGAGACACTGTGCACACGCACGCACGCACACACACACACACACGGGAAGTGGATAGGCTCAGTCTGGCTAGTTTATTCAGTTTCTTGTCTTGTCAAACTGTATTGTATTTTTTTTAATTCTTACATGGGCCAATAAATTCAATTATTGCTGAATACAATTGTTGTAGAGCCCAACATAAATATATAGCCGGTAACTACAGTATTTTGATAGAGGCTTAACAATAGCAAACAAACATCACAGATTAAAAAAACAAACAAACAAATAAAAAAGCAAAACCCAACATGAAACCCCTACCCCATGAGATAAGTACAGTGGAAGAAGCATCATGATTTAGGGTTGCTTTACTGAAGCTCTTGCTTGAAGTTATTGCTGACAAAGGGGGTTCAACCAGTTAATAAATCACTGTTGCCATCCCTTTTTTAATCGGTGTGTTCAACAAACACATGAAAGATGACTGTCTTTTATCTGCTTAGAAACACTTCGTTAACGTGACTTTGATGAGGATCAGATCACATTTTGGGATCAATTTATGCAGAAAAGTGCAGTGCTAGATTATTATTTTTTCAAAAACCCAAACAACATATAAAAATTAACAAATTAATCCCGCTAACCTTTTCCCTTTAGAGTTCTATATATCCCCTCTACTTCGGTTTGCATCATTTACTAAATGAAATACAATGACCAAACGAAAATTCTAAAGCCAAGCAGTGTATACTGCTCTCTTTATATGAATGAATATATAAAGCCAGCCTAATACATTTATTCACACAAATGCCAACATATTAATCAATAACTTCGGAAATGTTATTTGCAGCCATATCACAATCCATAATAAAAATCTAATAAGAAAATTATTTCCACCACACAATCACCCACACAATACCACCCTTTGACCTGACGGCACCTAGACCTACAGCAGTTAACCATACTTCCACATTTTCAACCTGTGCATTTGTACGGTCTACCCAAACATCTGCATGCATAATTGGATGCTGCATAGCCACCAGCTTGAAAAATAGAAAGAAAGAGGGCAGCAAGAGAATGAAACCTAAAAGAAAGTTTTGGGCACCAGACAGAGAGCTGGAGGGAAGCTTAGTTCTTTTGAAAGAGCAGAGCCCTTTTAATTCTCCTGGGAGTCAACATGCAACTACAGACCTCACACTAAGACACTGCAGAGGTTTAAATATCAGCCTTACATTAGCGTAAACATCTTAACAGATACTAATGCTAAAGTGTGCTAATTAGGCCACTAAACTTTACATTTCAAATTACTTCTTAAAGCAGATACTGTTAGGGTGTAATATGCAATATAAAGTTCCAAAATCTATTTCCAATTTCATTTATTACTATAACATTATAAACTAAGTTTAAAAAATCATCCAAGTACAGTATGTTTTTACTCTTGAAAAGAACAAAGCGTCAGTCATGCCACAGTGAATCAGCCCTTACAGTGTGACAGATATCAGAGTCTGCACAGAGGAAATCCTGGCCCAGATGCACCCAAGACGGGAAGGTGGTGGTGTCAGTAGTGTGGAGACA
Source organism: Channa argus (assembly GCF_033026475.1). Lineage (NCBI taxonomy): Eukaryota > Metazoa > Chordata > Actinopteri > Anabantiformes > Channidae > Channa > Channa argus. Next base: position 7,062,198 of record NC_090217.1, read on the forward strand.
CTCAGAGAGCCAGATAGTTGTAATTACTTCAGTAGCAGACAAAGATTAATTAAGTAGGAGAAAGCAGAATTAATGAGGTTGGTGCACACCTCAACCACTTTAAAAACTTTACAACCTCCCTGTGGGGATCGCAAGGTGTGTAATTGCACATGGTGAAGGACGATGCACATGCACACACACACACACACACACACACACACTTTGTGTGATCCAATATTTCCGTTTTTAAATTAGAAAAATGATGAGAGACGGTGCTACACAAATTCAGTGAGAGAAATAGTACTTTTTTTAAAGACAGACAAATTTGCCATTTAAACTAAATACTGTAAAACTAATCCCACCTTCAAAAGCTTAAAGTATCTGATAAGTCTCCGTTTAATTTATACTTGCAGCCGAAGGGCTTGTAACTGATAACAAAACCCTTCTCGCAGGTGGAAATGTAGAAAATATAAGAAGATCAACAAATTAGGATGCTCGTTCTTCTGTACAAACACCCATGAATACCGCATTCTAAAAATATGTAATAAAGTTTCTTTGTACCTATGCCAATGTGTGTAACTAGCTTCAGTGTGACAGAAACCTCTTTTAATTCATGCAGCAGACATAAATCCACTACCTATTAAAGAAGATACCAGGTTTCTTGCCTCTATTTCAGACCCTGACTATATCTAGTTCAGACCTTCCTGAGAATATGTAACCCAATTGCAGCATAAAAACAGGGCGCCTTTATGGTACCCACAAAATGGCAATGTATAAATAGAACGAACCAGCCGTGGCTCCAAGTCTTGTACTATCATTGGATGTGTTCCCAAATCTGATCTATGATGCTCTGCAGTGGTGGTTGACCGATTAATCAGGCCAATGTTAAAATAATCTCCCCGCCATCCGATCAACTAAAATGTCTGCGGACACATCTGTAGCGTATACTGTGAGCATTTTTCTTGAATATGCATCTGAAAATTAGGATGTAGTTTCGACTTATTGATCTGGCCAAATGTTTGACATTTTTATTCAATTGACATCTGCACTGTAAGCATTTCAATCATACAGCAAGTGACTGAAAATTTGATCCTGAGAACACATAAAATTATTTGAGCACCTCAGTGTCAGTAACTCAACCAGGTGTATTTTATTGGCACTTGATTAGAGCAGTGGGTGAGATTAGCAGACCCAAAAGTATAGTTCATCCTGCAGTTCCTCCTCTCTGTCTGGTCTCTGTGCATGAGGGCAGAGCTCAACTGCTCCTCACACACAGGGTTGAGAGGAAGGAGGACAGAGGGGAGGCATTAACCATGTCAGCAAGTGATTTATTCAAAAACACTGATGGCCAATAACAAATCTGGCTGAATATCAGTATCGAAAGATTATAATTCTTAATTGTAAAATTAGTCTAGGTAAATACTAATGTTGTGTAAAGAATTTCACAAAGTGTATCCGGGGAGATTACATTTCTTCTATACTCAGCAAGAGAGAAAAACAGACTGACTAAAATGCTTACTCTACTGTGAATTGTACACAAATTTCCCTTCATAAAAACTTGTGTACATATATAGGCAACAAAACTCAACACAAAAATTGGAGTTACAGGGGTGATATAATTTATCATTCTAAAACTTCAACACTATCCCATAAAGCTGTCAATAGTAGATGCTTTGACTGAGTACAGACATTCGTTTAATCATCACTTTTAACATGACGAACATGTGAAGTTAGCTCTTGGTCTTTGTGTTGACACCAGCTGATGTAGGTTAGACATTAGCGTTAGCTGCTCGACAGGGGACCTGTCTGTTCACAATTCTCAAGTGCCACACAAACAAACATCTAGGCAATAATCCTGGCAGCACAGGAACAGGCTCCAAGTACAAAATCAATAGAGGCAGGGGTCTATCATAACAGAAAGGACCCCGGGTGCAGGCTGTGCAAAGACACCCCCTGAGACAATCCAGCACATAGCAGGTGGGTGCAAGAAGCTGGCAAGCAGGGCACACGTGGAATGCAACAACCAACTGCGTGTGCCCAGTACAGACTGGAGGCCGCAAAAATCAATGAAGCATACACGACAAAGCTCCTGTGGGGCTTTCAGACAGAACTCGTATTGGCTAAACAACCAAACGTTTTTTTTTTTTCAAATAAATATGTTTTTCAAGCACTTTTCCCCTCCAACAGAAGTCGCACCTATCAGGTGTTTAGTGTAACACACCTCGTAATATTAAATGGCTGCACAGAGGTACAACTTCAACATTAAGCATCCGCACATATCAAAACACATTCAGGTCATTTTCATTCGGTAAAAACTTTACCAAACTATTACAATTCAGTGACCCAGCGTCTAAACCAGCAATAAACATTCGTAGTCATTTGTAACACAGCAGTTTGTCTTACCTTAACCCAGGTGCCTTGGCTCCTCTGAAAGCTGCCTCCCGGAATCCAGAAAACCTAAGTCAAAGGTCTGAGTCCGTTTTTCCAACAATAAAGGCGAAGCTCGTGTCTTCCTTGGGCCAAACGGGCTCTAACCGGAGCGCACAGGTCAAACGATTTCTTCGGTCACTTCAGCAGCGTTAGCTTAGCTAGCATCAACACTAAAATCACCGTTAGCTCACTCTCTTCCGACCGCCGGTATGTTTTATTTCCTCAGGTGTCCTAATGTTAGGTTCTTTCACCGTTAATTTATTTATCGTTGTTGTTGCTGTAGGTTTCTTCACTGCCTTCTTAAAAACTTCCAAGAAATGCGACGACTTTTCCTGCCATTTCCACCACCTTGAGTTTAATTAGCCCGCCATGCTAATTAGCTAAATCGTATGTGTACACCAGTGCAGATACGACTTGTGCCACCGTGTGGCGGGGAGAGAAACAGCACGAGGATGTGGCGCCCACCGTCATAAAACTCCCATTAGTCTAATAATATTATTATTATGACAATGAAATATTTTCTTAGACTAAAGTAATGTACAAATACAGACACTGGCAACTGATTACTGAACAAATATCAGCTACATTGCATCAGTAAATGCGAACACCTCATCATCAAACTGCTGTCCACACTCCTCCACATTAAAGAAACGCTACACATGCTGTATTTAAAAAAAGATTAATGAGATGAACTCTTTCTCATTTGAATATTACTATCACACACAGTAAAATCTGTCAAATACTCTTTTTTGGTCCAAAAACGAGTAAACAAAAACAATATTAAGCAGATAAATAGCACACTGTTTTGTCATCACAGTTGAACCAGAGTACAAATAGTTTTACATTATAATAACTAAACTGTGGCTGGTCATTTATCTGAACTATACTTTTAGAAGAAAGGCTAAAAAAAAAACACAACAAACTTCATATTCTGATTGCAGAAAAAGTTGATTCATAAAACCAACTATTAAGACATCTTATTTTCGACCTTTGCGGAGTATGTTTTTATCAAACTGGAAACAGAATAAATATTTTAAATATATTATCTGTTGAGATATGTAACACGTGATGTAACTCCTGTTGTCCTAATGACATGAATGACTTTCAGTTTACTTCATTTCAGGGATGAATCCATTTTCGCCGTCACTTGGTGACAAAAGCTGACGCTGGAAAGGATGGACGGCACAGAGAAGGTGACAGATTTTATAGACCAGTGTTAAGCAGAACATAACAATGGAAGAGGAGGAAGAAGCATGACTGCAAATGCAGGAGTGATAGATTTATAGATTACACATTCATTAGGCAGAGACATCATCAAGGAGGAAATTAAATCAGTCAAAGTTTCCCAGACAGACAAATAACAGTGCATGTAATTTAATACATTCTAAATTACACTCACACTGCATAACAGTATCAACACACCCAGATCACTACTTCCTTCACACAGGATAAAAATTTGTTGATTGAATTTATGCTTAAGATTCATGAAAGACAGCAACTTCTGCTTCAAAGTGCTCAGAGCAGGAAAAGGCTCAATATTAAGACAATGTGTAGATGAAAATGTTCGTAGAAAACAGTCCAGGTAATAGAAACAGTACAAAGATTTTACAAGCACAATACCTACCTTTAAACATTAGCAGGTGACAATCTGGAAATAAATTATATTACATACTGCTTTTTTAGAAGTAGAAAACATTTACCTTTCATCTTCGTTCGAAAGTACAAGTAGTTCAGATGTACAAATTGACTCACAAGGAGATTGGATTAAAATTTAGATACCTAGTCTTTAAAATTTAACAATTTCGAGAAATTTTAAGGCTCATTAAAATTCACAAGAAGTCCTATCTATGCAAAGTATAACCCATTTACACAAAACACACACACACCCACTTTGCAATGCAATGTTCCCATTTATACTGAGGCTGCAGTGTAAAAAAAATAAAATAAAAAATAAAAAGGCTGAAAACTGTTGAAACTAAAGAAGACATTTTGTGTAAATTTACCATGCAACAACAACATAAAAATGTATAGTTTAAAAAACATCTCAACATAGACAGCCGAATGCACTTCATGACTTCAAATGAGATCAGCGTCAGATATGCACAGCAGCTTATATCAAATACATACAGTACAGCAGAGTGGAAAATCTCTAACATTACATGCAATAATCTTAACCCTAATGAACATTTATATATCACATTTGAACGGATGCAATGATCATATATCACTAACCTGTTTATAACAATATCTTTATTAGATATTAATGATTCACACAATCTTGAGAAGAGCTGGTAGTCAGGATAACTGGCTTTTTTCTTAACATGTAAACCTCTTTCATGCTCCTTTTCCACTTGGTATTTTTACTACACAAAAATGTAGTTGCAACTTCTTTATCAGCAATGTTGCAATCTCAACAATTCATCCAACTAATCCTCAGTGAATTCTGTGCGACCTTGTAATTTAAAACATCATTAAAACATTGCAACATGGGTGACAATTTGTTTAGAGAAGATTTCTCAAAATCAGGCATTTTATAGTTTTTATTTAAAGCTGATGTAAAGTGGTAAAGTTACATTAGCAGAGTCAGCTGACTCCACTAACTGTGCATTTCTCTATGAAATGCTTTATTGCAATGCTGTTGGTTAATGCCTATATGTAAAAAAAAAAAAAAAAAGTGCAGTGAGGATTTAAACTAAGACGTGAAGATGTCCACGATTCTGGGTGCAGCGGAGTACAGTTTAAACTTTAATTAAAGTTTAAACTGTTCTTATTGCATCGAAACGCATCCACTTTGAAATACACTATACTATACGCTATAATTTTGGCAGGAAGGTGTAGTTTCTGTTTGAACTGTTGTGTTTTGTTTGGAGCCCATTTGTCATCACACCACCCTCTGGAGGATGTAAAGGATGCCGATGCTGTCGATGGTGACAAAGGTGGAGAAATTGGATGACACATGGATCCTTTTCAATGCACTTCCCGTTGGGTAGAAGGTCTGTAGGGCCTCTCCTTTCTCCGGATCCCACCACTAGGTTAGAGATCCAAAAATAGAAGGTTAAAGGCTTTAAGCTTGTACACTCTTGTAGAATATCTGGGCAGCATAAATAACACCAAAATGAAGAAGTGGATTTACATAAGTAAAGGTTTTGTATTAAAATATAAAAAATATACATTTCCTTCCCAAACCTCTGGTTTGCTGTCACACTCGCACTGGCTTTAATTTAAATGTTTATTTTTATAAATTTTTTTATTTGTGACAAATTATGGCCAAGGCAGTGTGGAAGAAGTCTGCTTTAATTGAATTAGACTCAAAGAAACAAACTGAAAGCTTTATATTGGCTGCCAAAAACACCCTGATGAATTGAATTGAATTAAATTGAAGGCAGCTTTAGGTCAGTAGGTAAGGCAGTTGTCCACAGACCCCAGGGTCAGTGGTTCGATCCCTGGTCCCCGGGATATATGTTGAATATATGTTCCCCTCCCCCAGCTGTGCAGTGCCGGTCCAAGCCCGGTACGAATTGGGGAAGGTTGCGTCAGGAAGGGCATCCGGCGTAAAAACTGTGCCAAATCAACATGCGGACAATGATCCGCTGTGGTGACCCTGAACTCATGGGATAAGCCGAAAGGACAAAAAAATAATATAATATAAAGTCACACAATCCCATAGGCTCAAAAACAGAGAAAAAACACATGCCCCTCCTCTAATGCCGCAGCTTCCTGAGTGATTCCATTTAATCTCGGTTTAAAGTTGACATTTTCCATTGAAGCTCCATCTCACTGGGATGAATCATTAAAGACACATCAAGTCAATCATTTATAGCCTGGCATGAGTGTGTTTGGGCTGTGCAAATTCAACTCCGATAACAACTTCACATCAAAACAAGAAAATGTTCCTCTTCCATCTAAAAACAGAACGAAATGAGTCATATCAATAGGTTGAATCGTGATTAGTGCAGAATGTTTTTGTTATAAAGGCTGAGCTGCTTTGTGAGTGTGTGCGTGAAGAAAAGCAGGCCAACTCCCCAGCCTCTCGGCAGACAGACGGATGGACAGACTGCAACAGAAAAGGTGGCGGCAACAGATGTCTAGCTTATAGAGCTATCCCAACATGCGCACACACACACACACACACAAACACACACACACAGCCCATTAATCACAGAAACACTTCAACAACATTAAGGGAAGTTGGCTGGTAACACAACATGTAGTTTTGAGAACTAACCAGTGGTTGAATAATTTAGTTGTGTTAATTTTACAACCTCTAATCGTTTGATTAACTTGTTCCTTTAGTTTCCGTTTCTAAAAATAAACCTCTTAATTGCTTCTTCATTCCTGTTAATCAACATTAGGCTTGTACTGACTTTCTCTCTCATCTCAGGTAAGTGGCTGCCAAACTACTTCTGACCCAGTTAAGTTATTTAAAGCCCCCTTTCCCCATTTGACATGTCTACAGAGATAAGGTCCTACTATAAACCTGTATGAATGTTCTCTTTAAAAGTGGCTTATAGACAAGTGTCTATAATAAGAGGCATCAGACATATAATGGTTTCCATAGGATACTATTAGAAAAAATACTTATTGATTAAAATTTGTTCACGAAAACTTACAATGCAATGTAAAGCTTGCTTTCCAATATTAGTACAATCCGACTATTTATTTTGTATATCATGATATGTTGTTTACATAAACATCAGAGTAATAAGGTGTAATGTGCTGCAGCCTTTTTCTTTAAAAAAAAACTTTTTAAATTAATTGAAAGAGAATTACTTATACATATATAAAAAACTAAGAAGCAACTGCTTGTTATATTTGAGTACAAAAAGAAATTACCTTGATGATGACGACAAATGTTTTTAAGGTCATAGAATTATATTTAGAGCACCATAAGCTTTATTTCAAAACACTAAATGAGCAGAACACCAAAGCCTGGAACATCTATTATTTTTGTACAGGTCATTCGTTATAAATGATATCTGGATTGTTTCGTCCATCTGTAAAGACAAACAGAGGAGCGACTAGATGAAGAAACACAGATAAAATAATGGGGAGATCGATGGGAGAGGTGAAAGGATAAAACAAAGATACACACAGAGCACATTTCAGAGAAGGGAATGAGACTGGTCGTTAAAGTGTAATTGCAACAGAATGGAAGGAACAATGGCTACCTGGTGCCAAAGCTCTGACAGCTCAAACAAAGAAATAATCAAGATACATATACACACACACGCACGCACAGATAAATACAGAAATAAACAGCTAGTTAGATGAGGGCGGAGTACAAGACTGAATATCACGACAAACAACGGCAACAGGCGCATGATGAAACTCTGACTAAACAGAAAAAAAAAAGATTTCAAATAGTCAAAAAACTTAATGTGATATTTGGAGAAATGTTTTAAAAGATTCCACTGTCTTTGTAGTGAGATGGAGGAAGATGTGTGGACAGAGGGAGGCTGGGTTTACAATCAAGGGAAAAAGGGCAGAAAATCACTACGTTGAATCATTTACACTACTAGATGGTGAGGAGAGTAGATGGCATGCATATTTATAAGAAATAAGCCAGGGAAATGGAAAGAGAGAGAGATGAATCTTTTAATTTAAGACCATAAGAGAAAAAAGAAGATCAATGTGCATATGCACTGAATGTGAAGATGACACACAAATATAGAAAGGTGCAGTAAACACAGGAAAAAATGGTGATTAAAGATGCAGCAAAAAAATAAAAAATAAAAAAACGCATTCATCTTCACAGCTGCTACATACAAGACAAGTCACTTTCCATAAGGGGTTGTGACTTCTATGGGAAGGCACAGGCGTGTTTTATGTGTGACACTGAGTGCACATAACCTCAGAGCAGATGGCTGATGTGCTGATACCAACACCATAATTGTGGGAGCACTGATTTATGGGGAGGCTAGTGATGCATGTAGCTGTTACAGTTTGTACATGACTTAATAGTATATGTATATTTCTGAGTTGTTGGTAAGAGAACAATAACCTTGGGCATGTTTACTGTGTGAATTTTTATGGGCATCTTTTCTCTGCAACAGATGGAAATATTTCTAGACATCCAGTACAACATCCTCGAGGCTACTGAACTGTTGGAATCATGGGAAAATTGGTTTGTGACCATAATAGCTGTATGTTCCCTTAATACATGGAGAAAACACGCATGTGGGAATAAATATAAAATAGTACGACAAAATGGCCCATAAATTACATTATTATTATTATTAGTGTATATTACAATTAAACATTCACAAAGCAATTAGAGGTCATACTAGAAATCCCAACTGTAAAAAAAAAAAAAATCTATTGTTTATAAGCTTGTAGCTAAAGCCTGTTGGAGTTTTTCTTTTTATTAAAAACTTTAAATTAATACTTAAAATTACTTTTTTTTAAACTATTATTTTGTATTTATTTTGAAGGTCTGTTGAGAAAAAGCTGCTTTCCAGTGATGGGTAAAAGAAGTGAAATAATAAAATGATTAATACAGTACCTATGAAAAGTATTCCCCATCCATTTCTTTACAACATTGAATCGTGGTAATTGAGCAGGATCCAATGTTGTAAAACAGCTTTGGTTTGTTAAGTGTTATCAATTCATTTTATTTCAAGCAGGATTATGAAGTATTATGAAGCAAAATAAGGACCTAAAACAGTGGGTAAGGAGTATACACACACACGACCTCTGCTTTGATAGACAAATGATTATAGAAAACAACAAGAGCCACTGAACTCTTATCTATAAAGCGCCACACCACTCTGCACGTTTAGATAAGCTCCCTCTCAGTGTCACGCTGTCACACACACACACACACACACACACACACAGGTCAAAGTCTCATCTGGGGATGCTGGGATATCCACCGTGTCAGGTAGTAACTCTGATTCTTTTCAGCTAAAAGCAGAGAAGTCTGCCATACCTGGCCTTCATCACTACCTGTGGTACAGCTAAATAGGGCTGCTTATTCATGCTATCTGAGGGGAGGCCTGCATCACTTACATAACAGAAATACCTGTCCGTGTGCACGCAGTTGCATCTTTCAGAAGAGGTGGAGGAAAGTAATTCATCTTCTTCTAACATAAATAGGTCTGATACAGAGTCCAGAGGGAATAGGTACAGTTTCTACACTTTCTAAAAAAAATGATAAAGACTCCACAGCCAGCAGGATGCACACAATGGATAGAGGCAGGGAGATTAAAGAAAGAGGGGATACCAGCTGGAGTGGATTCAGGAGATTTTGTAAGGCCACCTCCATTTCACAAAGGGATTTTAGTGTGTGTGTGTTTGTGTGTGATGGGGCCAACAGTCTTGCAGAGAGGTTGAATTATTCATTCAAGGTTCAAGCCACTCAAATATTGATGCTCTGACAATCCTCTACACATCTCTCCCTCACACATTCTTTCTTTCTTTCGCCTACATTTCTTCATCTTCACTGGTAACTTTTTGTTCCTCACAAGTGTGAGCAAGAAAATGTAAAAAGAACAACAAAAAGTGAAAATATGAATGAAAAGATCAAGAAAACCGAAACGGTTTTTCAAGATTATACAACTTTGTATTGTCACCACTGTATGACTTTAACTCTGTGTGTTTTCTTTGGTAGTTGTCTTTCTCCCTCTCCGTCTCCCTCTCTGTCCCACTCTGCAGGTGTCCACCGGCTTTGGAGCTGTGTGTTTCCACTGTGTAGCTACTAGTCCTACCAACCTGCCTGACGTTTCGTTGTTGCTTTTGTTGCTCTTTTCTTTTCTCTCTCCACTTTCCACTCACCCCAACCGGTCAAGGCAGATGTCCACCAACCGTGAGCCTGGTTCTGCTGGAGGTTTCTTCCGTTAAAGGGAGTTTTTCCTCTCCACTCTTGCCTAGGGTTTGCTCAAGGGGGAATTGTTGGGTTCTCTCTATAAATCTTTATAGTCTTAACTTTATTCTGTAAAGTTTCTTGATATGACTTTATTGTGAATTGGAACTATATTTTATTTTATTTATTTTTTTGTCCTTTCGGCTTGTCCCGTGAGTTCAGAGTCGCCACAGCGGATTGTCTGCATGTTGATTTGGCACAGTTTTTACGCCGGATGCCCTTCCTGACGCAACCCTCCCCAATTTCTACCGGGCTTGGACCGGCACTGCACAGGGAGGGGAATGGGTTGTTAGGGGTTCAGTGTCTTGCCCAGAGCAACTTCGACATATAGCCAGGGCCGGGGATCGAACCACCTACCCTGTGGTCCGTGGACTAAATAAGTTGAACTGTATTGGAAGTACTCTGCAATGCATTTCCTGTGTTTGGTAAATTACTTTACACATATTCAAATTGCGTGGTATTTGGCTAGAGTTGTGAAGCTATTCAATAATTGATCACAGCAATAGTCTCAGAGTCTTTGTGAATCATAAAACGAAAGCGTGAAATATTAATAAACAAACCCACTGTGATAAGCGCCTAAAATTAAAAAAAAAAAAAGGACAAAAAGAGCAGACAAAGAGACAAAGATAAACAAAGAGCTACACTTCACCATCACGGTCCTATCACTGTTCTCCCATCTCCACATTGCCTAATTTCATCTTGGTGTGATTCGTACACACAAAGGCCCTTTTTCAGCCACAGAGACAATTAACCCTGGCTTAATGAGCAACGCTGGGGAAACAACTGCCTCCCAGAGACAGATAAATATTTCACTAGCTTGTGTTTATACCCCAAGCCTTACAACAAGAGCACAGAAAACAGGCCACATTCGCTTCCAAGCTTTACAGTTTCAAAGTTCTTCACTCTCACTGTGTCTCATATGTGAGCAAGCCAATGCAAATGCCATAACAGGGAGTCAACGATGTGTGAAAAATATACAGTATCTACCCTGGTTGCATTTTGACCACATCACGCAGAACGTACGCATGCTAAAAAAAGAATCCTTGGTAGTGTCTGGAGTACGAGGAGAGAAAATGATGGGGGAAAAAAAAGAACATTGGATTTTGAGACAAAGGTGCAAATTCAGGATCTGTTTTGCATCTTATGAGAATGTGTAGATATTTTTAGAGGCAGGTCTGTCTCTACACTGGAGCAGCACTGTGGGGGGCTTACTTCTAAACCAGCATGATCGACAGAGACACGTTGAATGAAATCAAAACTGTGAACGCTGCATGAAAAGACAGCCTGTTACACCGTCTTATTTAAATACATGTCTTCTCAGAAGGACATCAAAATGTGTTATTTCCATCTCTGGATCAGCTTTGAAGGAGGTGGGGGTGAAGATCAAAGTAAAAGCTGAGGGGTGCAACTAGCAACTTAAGCAATATATAATAGCGTTAATACCCGAGGTTTTTGTATTGCTACAGAAATGCAAAAGTTTCATTGTGGGGAAAAAAAAAGTGCTAGAGGGAGATCAAATGAAATATTAATAAACCCCATGATGAAATTCTGTCATTTCCATTGCAAATAATGTGTCCAGAAAGCAGCTCTGAAACATTAAAGTAAAAAGAGAAAGTTAACCAAGTCCCTGGTTGCCACAAAAGGTGCAGCTAATAATAAAGCCGTGGTTCAGTGTATCAATAGACTATTCATCCTGCACTTATGTGCTTAATACAAAATAAAAATGTAACTGGGCATTGCAAAAGACCTTTTATTGCTACAGCATCAGCCCACTAACATTTATATCAGTAGGGGTGAGTGCTAAATAAGAGGCCCTTAAAGCAGCTAAACTGTAAAACTGTGACCAGACATAAAAGATGGAGTGTATAAGTCAAACTCCATCAGAAAAAAGACATTTATCCCTCTAAATGGTCCATCGTCTCTTTTATCTCTCATATATATATATATATATATATATATATATATATATATATATATATATATATATATATATATATATATATATATATATATATATATATATATATATATATATATATATATATATAAATATAAATATAAATATATATATATATAAAAAACTCAATTTCTGAAAATCTTTTAACCTTATAAATTGGGTCGCAAAATCTTCAATCCAGATGGCAAAAAGCCTGCATTGTAAAATCTACAGCACTATATGGCATTGTCTTGTTGGTCTTAGCACTTTGTTTCTAACTTCAGCTATTTCCTAAAAAACATAATCACTTTTATAAAGGTAATTAGCACACAACCTCTTGTGTTCTTTGCTTCAGCACAAACCAACTCTTTAATAGATTCCAAAATACACACACGTATAGGCCACTTTTGTGTCATTTCAAACCAAAAGAATCTAATTTATGATTTCTGAAGCAAAAACCAGACCTTGGAGAGAGGCTCTTTGAGGCAAAATAACTGATAGAGAGGAGAGACAACCTGGACTAAATGAAGTTTAGCCTTGATAGAAACACAAACATCTGCTTTGGCAGTGAAGGAAAAAAGAGACACATTTACTTTCCTTTAGACTCATTAAGAATCTTTACTGCTTGATCCCTCAGAGCATTTTCTCTACACTCCATCTTATTCCTTTCTTTTGCTCAAAGCCAAGTCTTTTTTAAACTCTGTCTGATTCTCCATGCCATCAAATGTCTCCTCAATAAAGATTATACCTAACAATGACGTCTCGAGCAGGGAAAGCAGCAGAGACTAATAACTAATGGGTGAAAGCAATCTGAGAGATCTTTAGTCTGACCTACTGTGCAAGATCCACATCAGTTTACAAAACAGCATGACATAGAAGACCAGAGTGCACGAGGTTGTGAGTGTGACAAATCAAAAAAGTGTGCCAGTGTTGAGCTTTCAGTGTGGGAGGGCAGCTTCAAACATAAGGTCACCAATGTGGACAGACCAAAAAAACAAAACAAAACAATGGCCAAAGGAATAACAATTGGTGTGAAACAGAGACATAGCAGTAGAGGGGAACACAGGAAAACCAGGTCTTGTGGGAACTCAGAAGGCAGAAAAGTATGAAGAGTGAGAGGACTGTAAGAAGGTGAGATAGGGTGAAATTGTGTTACTCCCTTTCTCCTCCATCACAGGCTTGGCTGACAAGTGATGTCTGACAGCCCTGGTGGCAGGGAAGAACTGTCATCTAAAACGCTTCTATCCATCTGGGGATGCATTGTTTGGAAGTGTGTGTGTGAAATCTGTGAACATGTGGGAGTATTAGCTTGTATGTCTGTGAATAAAAGCAAAGATGTGTCGTTACGGTCATATTCCGGTTAAGACATGCAGTATTTTCATATTTTTTGAAATACATCCTAGGTTTTATAAATGTATCTTGATGAAGTATTTATTCATTTTATCCCATAGGGGTTTTGGGTCATTAGAAACTCTGTGGAACAATATTTTGTGAAAGTGAAGAAGCGGTGCCAGTGTTGTGCCAATGATCAAGTTCCTTTATCCCACCTGCTCATTGGCCAGTGTGTCCAAATGTGGCTATACTGGGCAGCTTCCTGGTGTGAAAGTGTGTAACTGTGTGTTTGTGATGAGGGCATTCCTGTAATAGAGAGGTAGCCTCTCAGTGAAGCTACTCATAATAAATACAAGGTTAAAAATTCTCATTGCTGAACATGAAAGTGGAGCTTCATCGTGCTCAAATTTTATCTAATTGGTAGCCTGCATTCAAAAGTCTTCAGTTCCTTTGCATAGATTTCCCCACATAATTCCTCTTGTCAATTTATAATTTGTGGTAGCACACTCGTGAACGTTTTTAAAATTCATGAGCAGTGTGATGGTTCCATCATGAAAGCTGAAATAGGAGGATTAAATTAGCAGGTCTGCCATCTCTGCTGATGTGATGGCACCTCAGTCTGGATTTTGACAGCTGGCTTAGTCAAATGGACAAAGTCTGAAGAATACTGGTTAACGGTAAATAAGTACAGTGTTCAGTCAATAAAGACACATCTAAATCTGAGGAACTATTCATAATATAAAAATAGGTACAGTTTGAAAGATCTGTCAATATTTACAAAGAGATTTGTTTTTATTGCTTTTGTTTTGTTCGTGGCAGCTTTGTGTGAATTATTCTGGGATGCTGGGCGAGTCAGGATGAGCCTTTTCACACCTGCCGCCTCCCTCCTGGACCATGGCACTGTGACAGATTGTCGCATCGACGCTTGGATAATGTGTGTGTGTGTGTGTCTGTGTGTATGTGATACAGGCACAGCATTTCCTGAAAGGACCCATAGAAGAAGGAAGGAGGACTGATAGGTGTCGGTATGGGACGTACCGGTCTCTCTCAGAGGACTGGACCACACAACTTAATCAAACCCTGGGAAACACACAAATACAAACTCACACAAGCACAGCCTCATGCATAAATACAAGCACTTTGTGTATGTTTATGTAACATGAAACACTGATGAAAAGAAGGATAAGACATGTTTAATTAAACACTCGACACAGGTAACTGCACACAACAGGGGCTTGGGCAAGAACATATACAGCACACACTAGCCTGCTGCTTTAATTCCACTCACACCACTCACCCAACCATGCAGAGACGGGTGGGGAGTGATAAAACAAGACAAAGAGGAGCAAAGAAAGGCATAGTTTTTTTTAAAAAAGCAGCTTGAGAGATAATTATGGCAGAAATACTGACAGAGATGAGTTCAAAAGACAAAACAAGCACAAACAAGAAAACATCATTCTTCACAGGGAGCCAACGAGAAAAACCGAAAGAGGCAAACAAGCCTCACATTACAAACCTCACGTTACATCATATCAACCCTTCGACTGAGTGAAAACCATGGGAGACATCACCCGCTGTCACTTCTCATGCTTTTATCCGACCAATAACATCATCATCCCGTTTAGCAGCAACACAGTGAGTCACTCTGTGGAAAGGCTGCTGATGTTCAGAGCTGGGATCAGAGAGGAAAACTCTCCACTGAATCACATAATCATAAGAAAAACATGTCTTCTACTGCTCTGCTTATTTTTTTATCTATTTTCCCAGCAATTGTCCTCCAGGAACAATGCGACAGCACTGACAGCCAGACCACACTTCACATAAACTAAAGCTGATGTTTCACTTGTCTAAATGGTGTTTAGTCCAGAAAAAATACATTTCAGTCTATTTAGATCATAATGAATGTAATAACTACTGTAGTATTTGTGCCAACCTACTTAAACCCCTACTTAAAGGGGTTGTTTACGTTACATGTAACCCAACTAACCTTATCTTGCTGGTGTTTACAAGTAGCCTCTGAACAAATTATTTGACACGGGCTTCTAATTCTGATGGGCCTGTTCTTTTGCATATGCAAGAATCCCTCACTACACATTCACTGGAACTTAAAGCTGTATATCAAAGTTCATTGTGGCCTAACTCCTCCATTTTGTGTCACTAGAATAGAATTAATAGAAGTAAACACAGTAACTGTTAGTTCACACTGTGGCCCACTGATTAACCAAGTTAAACTACAGACAATCGGCGATCAATCACAATTAATATGTTGAATGAAATGGCAGCCCTAAATATAATATAAATCACAGAATTACAGATAAATCATCAGGATATTTGTTAAATCTGAAAAAGATGCAATTTTTATATTCAAGCACGAATTAGGTTTGCAACTTCTAGTTTCTAAACAAAAATAAAGTTTGTGTTCCCCAGTAAAATCTTTTATGGTATTCAAGACAAACATCAATATCAATGAGTCTACATCTATGATCCAAATGCAGATATTACACAATCCCACTGATCCCCCAAAATGAAATCTCTCGCTTACACCAGATGGGAATAAATACAAATCAAATACCCTTATGATGACGTTCAGATGATTGCCAAGTCATGTATTGTTTGTGAACGTCAGTAAATTTATTTGACCACATTGATTTCTTTGCTGCATATACATACATAAATGTCTACAACTAATATCTACAACTCTTAAAATTTCTAAATTTTATATTGCTTGATTTTTTTTACGTTGTCTGAGAGTCTAAAATTCAAAATGCCTCAAGAGTAAGCAAATTTGCTGCCAGGAAAGATTAATTTAAGAAGAAAAAGCCTAATATGGGTTAAAAATACACTCAATATTTAAACATTTTGCCAAATGGGGCCACAAAATAAACCCTACATGTCTCTTTAAAGCACAGCTTCCAAGTTTTATTTTCAAGAAATTTCTTCTTGCTAATCAAGGAGACTTACCTAATAACTAAAACTGAAAAATCATTATCTTAGTTCCTTACTCTGCAGGCTATATCATCTATCAAGATATGTACACTCCATTATGGCAATCACTCTGACAGACAGGATGGCCTATTGTAGCTGTCCAGCCGACACACAGTAGGATTAATCAATCAAAATTCTTAACTCGGGGTGGGTGGGTGCTGGGGGTTATGACAGCCATCAGTATCCCTCACTATCCACATGCTTATCCATTAAGTCAACAGCGATCTGCAAGCAGATTCCCAGAATAATTATGAGTGCCATGATGATGTAACGAAAGATGAAGCTGATGAGCAGTACATTAGTGCGTCAGAACAGAGCAAGCCCGAATGTTAATTAACAAACAAATCATAGGGTGTATTAGTGGGCCTCAGTAGCTGTAAGGACTTCCAGCATAGCTGAAACACACCAGTAAAAAAGCACAGCAAATTGCAAAGAAACACCGACAGTACTTCTAATGTTACACAATAAACAATGGAAAACCTCATAACCTCCTACATACAATATTTATTGTGTATATTTCTATTTGTTTGAAAAAAGCAAAGTGGGAGATGGAAGAGAACTGCACATTAACATATGCAGTATGGGAAAGATATACTGTACTGTGTGTACTTATCAAAATAAAAGAAAATGACCATGTGAAATGGACAAATTGAAATGATCTATTGCTTTGCATGACTTTTAAGATAATAACAACTAAAAATACAAATGCGGCAAAGCAGGGTCAGTTGACTGAAAATTGGTTTGCTATTTTTTTCCATTCCGTTTTTTTTAATACTCTGCCAGAGCCAGGCAAGGCTTTCCAGTCTTTTTCCGGTCTTTATACTTATCGCTTTCTTGAGCTTCATATCAGACTTAAAAATAAGAATAAGAGAGTCTCAACAAAACAAATCAACTAAGACCATATTCTCACATATGATGATGTGCTGTAGTGTGCACTGTTCTTTTTAAGCACACCAGATTTCCTTTTCATGCCTTACTAAGGGATTTTACTCAGCTCTGACAGGGTCTGAGCGTTTTACTGTTTTTTTAAATGTAGTGTTAAGGGCAAGACTCTTATTAGTTTTTAGTTCGATTGTGATTCTATTGGCAAACATCTGCTGTGGAGAAGATTATGATGAGTTGCTGAAGCCTATATGACACCATCTACTGCCTTCACCACTAATGACAACCTCTGCCGACCCACACAGCCAGGTATAAACAAACTTGCGCATGCACATATCCGTGCACACACCCCACACACGGCATCAGGGGAAATGTGAGATAAAAAGCCGCATCGATCAGAACTGTTGTCTCTTGAGGATTACATCATTGCCCAGTAAATAGCTAACTGGATCCTAGCTGAGAGTGTTTGCCGAGTGACCACATCGCCAGTACGTTTAAAGCCACTGAGAAAGAAGTAGGGGCACACACAAACACATGCATGCGCACAGACTACTCCGGTTGCATCACAACAAGGTACTTTATCATTCTCTACGGTACTTGGACTCTTATGTAAACCTGCACCACTGCAAGTTGGAGACATCTTTCTACATCTCTCAATCAACAGTGCTCCCACTCGGATTAACATGAACATAGTGATGAAAGTAGCAAAAAGTATGCAAAGTGAAGAAGTTATGTTATGCACAACTTTGTGAAAGTGCGCTCATGTGTGGGCAGAGAAGAGGAACACAGTTCATTTTGGTGCCAACTGTCAGTATGTGTTGTACTGAAAAGTGTTTCAGCAAAATATCATAAAACAATAAAATTAGGAGGTTGTAAAAAGCTGTACATAAAACTCTATTTAACTAGGATTTGTGAGAGCGGTAAATACAAACCTGGACCTTGTTTTTTTTTTTATATGTGTGGCACTTTTGCTAATTTAATGGACAACATTTTTCCGGTAAAGTTACAACTATTAGTCAGGTAATTATTTATTTATCTAACCATTATCTATACAGCTTAAACCTGTTAAATTTCGTGAGGGGCTGGATACGATTCCAGCTGTCAATGAACAAGAGGCGGGGTACACCCTCGACAGACTGGCAGTCTTGCACAGGGCTCACACATAAAAACCTTTCATGCTCACACTGTGACCTCTAAAATTTAGAATCATCAGTTAACCTAACTGCATGCCTTTGGATGGATCGAGAAAAACAAGAAAGAAACCCATGCAGGTTAATAATAAATGTAGAATAATGTAAGGGTCAGGCTATGGATCTTTGTTACATTCATATTTCTGTAATCTCTGCTGTAAACAAAAATTCTGCAAAACAACTAGAATAGTTCATTTCTTCATTCAAACCATGCATTTCTTGTGGTTTCTTACAACAAACACACTGTCACAGTGGGTTATATCTATGTGAATCTATGTGCTATCGTACCTTGATGTAGCCGCCAGTGGAAACCAGAAGAGAGTTGTCTGGGGAAAAGTGTAGGTCAGTGACCCATCCTCCGTGGAGTGAGTCCATGCCGTCTTTACTCTCCTGGGAACAGATCTTAAGCAGACAGCAATCCTTGACACTCCAGACCTGTGATGGAAAGTCATCGTATAGCCAATGTGAAGTAAATGTCACAGCTAAACAATGAAGATGCCAGATGTGTTAGCATTTACAGTCCAATAAATGTGTTGGTAAAAGAAATGAAAATAATAATAAATAATTATGTCGCCTGCATCACTTGTCATAGAGATGTTGTAGTAGTAATAAAATGGCCCAAGTAAAAAGTTTTGATCATGGGGTAATAGGTGGCTGTACATTCAAGAATGGAGGGTTACATCTCGTCAAACATGGTCTGACATCAGAAATGAGGTCACGCAATAACAACTAAACTGTCTCCACTGCAACTGAGCAAAAATCTGTTTCCAAAATGTATGAGAAGTGATTCAGTGCCTTAATATTTTAGCCCTACTGTAAAATCAAGAATAACATTGAAGCTCCAATAAATGAGTTTAAGATAAAAATAAAGTGTAAAGTTTGAATCTAAATGAGATTTTATCTATAATGCATATACACGTTTTTAACACTGAAACCCGCTTTGTAACATTTGTTCTCTGCTTTTTACACATTATTGACAGGTTCTATATTACATTGTTCTATATCACATGTATGTGACTTATATTGGTTTGCACAACATTACCATCTAGGCCAGGTCTCCCTTGGAAAAATGGCCGCTAATCATTTAAGGTTCTGTCATCACTAGTGCAGCATACCATGTCTATCCTTGCTGTTATGCAACGGTTTGACAATGACACATCACACGTACAGCTATATTTAACACTTGGCATGCTTTAGTACTGAGTGACTCACATTTGTTTCCATAGAAACGGGAGCAAGATTTCCGTGTGGTCTGTGGGATTGGATCTGATGATTTGGCCGTTTATGGATAATGGAGCAGTTCAGCTCAGGAGCCACCAGAGGGCATTAACCCTTTCTTGAATCATGCTGCACCACCATATGTTGTGACAGATTGAATGACTTTCCTGGATCTTCCTCTCTACTTCTCAAACAGTCTAACTTTTCATTTTGTGTGTGCGTGTGTGTACACAAGTGGTTCAACTCCAAAGCCATGGGGATCCAATTTGGCAGGCTGAGTCCTCTCCTTCACCTCCTACTGTCAGACATCCCCTCGTCTTTCTGCTCTCTTCATCCTAACTTCTCATACAACCTCCACCTCTGCTTGCTCCCACACCCCCTACTGAGAAGGAGCCCTGCCTCCTTCTTTTCATCTCACACCTCTTCAGTGCACTGCAGCAATCATGATGTATTAGTAAGCACTTTATCTAAATGAGTGATGAGATGTAATTATGGGGTGATCCCTGAAATAAGTGTTGACTTGTGCTTTGTATGTTGCACAGCAAATGAGATGGTTTAAGGCACTGTCACTGCTTTGCATATAAGCAACATGTTTTTTGGTGCGTGGACACGGATGTGAGTACCTTGAAGCACGTAGCGTAGTAAGTCTTTCCCCACATCTTCCTCGCAAATTACCTCCACTGATCCTTCTACTCTTCTCTTTACCTCCTCATTTTACCTCATAAATCCCTAAAAAAAAAACTGCAAAGGCTAAAGGAAAGGCTGAACGTTTTAAATACACACCCGGATCTCTCCATTATCATCTCCAGTTGCAAGGCGTCGACCGTCCCAGGAGAATCTGCAGCTGCGGACGCAGTCTTGGTGACCAGTCAATGTTTGGACACACTGCCAGGACTCACAGTCCCACAGCTAGGAGCACAAAGTAATGCATCAACAAACTGAAAAGCAAAAATGTTTTAAATTCTGCATTACAGCCAAAATCCTATTGACTTGATTATTGCAAAAATCTGCATGTACTGGATGCACTTATTTCACACTGCAGTAGGACTGAAGTGAGAGACTACAAAGAGCTATTACATATTCAAGAGTGCATTTACAAGAAAAGTAAGCTACCACTTTCTATGACACAGTGTAACTGGATAGAGTTTGGTATAATGTAGACAAAATCAATATTGCTGGGTGTACAGATTTGTTGTTGTTGTCGTTGCTCAATCGAGTTATCATCTCATGAGAACAAATAATGGTGCCAAATGGTATAATTACATTATGCAAACTCTTAATGAATGCCCTCTCACTCTCTGCTGTTGTCTCTCTCTCCCTTTTTCCCCCGTCCCAGCCTCTGATCCATTGTTCTCCTTACAATCCTTCCTTCCTTTCTCTTGCCTTCCTAGGCTTCTGCTTTGTGTTTCTTCCTTACCCCTACTGCATCCTGTACTGCACAGAAAATAACACAGCTCATAATTACACCCTTCATTTGGCAGCTTGCTAACTATGTCTGCACACAAAGTCCCATTCATCTGAAGGTCAGGAGGAAAAGGAAGAAAAAGACAAAAAAAAATAGGACAAAGAAAAAAGAGAGAGAGAGGCGGGGAAATAATGCAGAATAGAAAAAGCCCCATCTTTTTGTAGTGCTCAACAAAGACCAAACTGCTTGGTTTGACCTCTACGTAGATGGAGAATGGAGACACTGGTGTTTGTGTGCATTTTGAGCTTACAAAGCTCTTACTCGATCCGGAGAGCAGGGACTATGTGGCTGTCTCACAACACACACAGGCACCTCAATTATCATCTTTGCCAAATCCATAAAACACACATTCTCTCTCATTACCAACCATTGACTGAAGCCAGGTTGGCTGGCAACCCAATGGCTGTTCTCTCTACAGTGTCGACCAAATCCCAATTCCCGTGTGAAACTCTGTGGTGGTGACTCTAGATGAACTGCTTTAACAAATTCCTGCAAGTGGGATTTTGCATTTTTTTGTTTCTAATGCTGGACACCAGTTTTCATCCATGGTTGATTTTAAAAGTATAAAACTAACAATTTAACCCACAATCCTATGTGATCCAAGAAAATGAGCCAGTATTAATGATCGTGCACCCTCAGTACAGTTCACTTCTCTGCAATGACTTATGAGCTGCTCCAGCCCACTGAGTCAGTCAAAGTCAGGCCAAAGTCAAACGCCGCAGTCCTGGTAAACGGCAACCTGGCAAAAACTACACCCAGGCAGGGAGGTGGGTCGACTGCAGGCCAGCCAGCCTGCCAAGCTGGTGGATCAGCCAGTCCATGGGCAGCAGACACATTAAATGATCACTGGATGTGAGAGTAGGAGGACAGACTGACCTGCAGCTAACTCACCAGGCCTAAGGCCATCAGCTACACACTACTCTGTAAGGTCCCTCGACTCCTTACTTGAAAAACTTTAATTACAAATATCACCCATAGTAACATATCCATGAGAAATAAATAAATAATAATGTAAATAATGTTTTTTGAAGCAGGTTAGAGACAAAACACTTGTAATAGGTCACAATATTACTGGCAGGACAAACAGATATTATTAGTTAGTAGTTATTAGTATTATTAGTGTTAAACCTTAGCAGTCTTGTCAGCAGAGGTTGTGGCGAAGTAGCATCCGTCAGGCGAGACATGACAGGACAGAATGGCTCCCCGATGAGCCTCGATGTCCTGCAGCTTCTCTCCACTTTCTAGGTCCCACAACTTACAGTGAGCAAGAGAAGAAGAGACATTATTTGATGTCACACGGTTGTTAACTTTGTTGTGAGTGTGTATGCGTACGAGCTTCACCTTGACAGTGCCGTCGTAGGACCATGAGAGCAGTCTTGTGCTGGCAGCTGAGTTGGGGAGCAGAGAGAAACATCTGACCTGTTCCTTGTGACCCTGAAGTATTTTGCACTGCCCTGACTGCCACCTCCACACCTACAGGGAAAACAGACAGACAAAGGAATTTTTAGCCACTTTTATGGTTTTCACTTCACCCAACATTTAATAAAATCAGTAAAAGGTGTCTGCGCAATCAAATATAGTGGGTTATGATCTACTACTACCTTTATCTTTAATTTCCTTTGCACCTCAGTTGTAGAGATTTGTGCATAATACATTTTCAACTGTTTTGCAAAGTAGACACAAATAATGACAATAAAACCCCCAGTTTAATAATAGTAATACAACAACTCATGCGCAGGAAAGACTTTTAACCAAAGATGTTCAACAGAAAGATGAACTGTCTCAAACAACATCCTGCATATAAAATCAAAGCACTTTGCACAAGAATGGAATACCCACATAGCACCCACCGATCATCTGACAGACAGTGTGAGCTCATGTTTATGGCAATGTAATATTTCAGCACACTTCTGAGTGCAATATATCACGGTATTTCATGCTGTTCTTTTCAATTTTGCGGTTTTCCATCTTGTGTGTGTGTGTGTGTGTATCTTATGCAGATTGGGTATATGTTAATGAATCTGTCGAGTTAAAACTCTGAACCTGTGCCTCCATTTGTAGGGTGCTTGTTTTATGCACACAGACAGGTAAATGAGAAGAGACAGGAGTTCAGCAAAACTAGATGAAGACGGGAAAGGACAGAATCAACGAGATCATCCTACGTGCCATTGTGTGCAATGTTGCACCTTTTCTGCTTTTAAATAGAATGTCATTGGTCCAAAGGTTAGAATCAATCACCAGCAAACATCAGCATCATTAGAGCTCTTTACATTCATTCTGCATCTGCATTAACATTTCAATACACACTTCAGTTTCCTAGCAAGCACATGTCAAACAGCTTGAATTTGAATAGTTAGTAATAGTAATAGTAATAATCGGTGGACAATTTAAGAATAGTGATGGTGTAGGCAGCAGCTGCATGAATACAGAAGGAGGTGCTGTGCTGTCTGAGAGAAAGGGAAGTGCTGCAGTGGACAGGTCTGCCAGCAAAAAAAAAAAAAAAAACGAGGAGGAGGAGATGAGAAGGGAGGAGAGGAAAGGGGAAATGAGCACCCGAGCATGAAGGGAGGGGTTTGACAGAGCGTAACAGCCTGAAAGACACACACACATACTTACACATAAATACAAATAGTTGCCCACAGTCAGGGGGTCGGGAGATAAAGTCAAAGCATGGGGAAAAGGAAAAAGGAAAAAGAGGCGATGGGAGATGGGGAACAGAAAGAGGAATAGAAAGGTAGAGATGCCAACAGTGAAGCTCGTAAAGTGTAACAGGTAGGATGAGCGGACAACACCAAACAGACTTGAGCCACTCTTAGAATGAGCGATTTAACAGAGCAGGCAATTTTACTCAAGGTGAGCAATGAGGAGGAGGGAGAAGACTAATCGATAGCACAAATGAAAAATGAGATGCAAGTTGGGAAAGGAGGTGAGGAAAAACACCATAAAATAGACAAGAAAAGATGGTGAGGACAAAGGATAGAATGACGAATGGGAGAAACTCAAAAACCCAAGCAAATAAATAGACAAAAAGTGTAAAGGAAAGGAAGGGAGATAAACAGATAAATACATGCCCTTATAGTGGTGTCCTCTGAGGAAGTGATAAGTATTTGGCCATTCTGGGTGAACTGGCAGTGTAGCACCGTTTTGGTATGTCCCAGCAGAGTAGCGAGAAGCCTCCCCGAGGGCAACTCTAACACCTGGAAGAAGAAAGAAACATTATAACTGCAAATATTCAAGTCAACTATAATTGGGTGTTAGAAAAGTAAAGTCAGTGCTATGCAAAAAAGAGGTTCCAAAATGTCACATATAGTTTGCTTCCGATGTCTGGAATGTCTCTGTAAACCCTAAATGATAGCTGGGGCAAGGTATCCTCAAGGGGGGGAAACCTACCCAGAAAGATTTCCCATAAAAGTTCCTGAAAAAAAGTTATTACTGGATAGCATATTTGAGAAGTGCAGCTGCTGGCTTCATGGTGATAAGCACATCAAAAAGGAAGTGGAGTCGGGCGTGGGGGGTGTGTGACCCTTCAGCGGAGTCATAACCGAAGAAGGCTGCTGGGGGTGTGACAGCCAAGCAGATATCACTTGGGGAGTCAGAACAAGACGGCTTTGATGCTCAAACGATTCAGCGAGATTTCATCACTTATTAAGGGCTTATTATAACAGGGTCTATGCTTCTGCATAGACATCTGTTTTAATAGGCCCTTGAGAGGAGAAGCTTTCACACACTGTCTGAATGTTGGTTTCATAAAAGATGCAAGATTTTGTGATATCTGGATGGTTGTTAATGATATGGCACAAGGGCTTCCAAAATTCTTTGAAGGGGCTCCAGTGAGATGTCTAGCAAAATGAGAGATGTTGCACTAGAGAAGGCAATGAGGGTCTTTTTGTATAGACCTGACAAAAATTTAATTTCTACAACTAAATGGCACTGAATTTTGTAGACATATTAATGTCAAAGGGCTTGTATCATAGTGACTATGGTGATCACCGGAATTTTCCCATAGAGACACCATGAGGACAGCAAATGTTGTTTTCAGTGAGATGTTCTGACATCCATGAAATGTGGTTTCAAATCATTCCTGCTCTTATCCTGTCCTGCTCAGGAGAAATTGTGTTAATACTGCTGGTTATCTCATAACCTTCAATCTTATTTAACCTTGAATCCAGTGACATCTTCAATTAAAACTTGTCTACTTTAGTTTAGAAACATATACCTGCAAAAGATGATATTCCCACCAGTCTAATACGTGCTTAATATTAATAAGCAAATGTTAGCATGCTAACACGTTGACTTAAGATGGAAACCATAATAATATTAAGGCTAATAATAATGCACACTTTATCATTTATTAAGAGCAATTATACGAAATCTGAACATTTTTGCAGATAATATTCCTTGGCAGAGACTCACATTAAATTGAATCAACAGTCTAATATAATGTCTATTTAAGTGTGGTTTAATGATGGGAATAAGGGAAGTTTATTTTATCATTCAAAGGTTTTTTCATCTAGAGTAAAACAAAGAGCTAATTAAGGTACATTAAGGCCAAAATGATAAAAGGCATAGATATAAATGCAATTACAAAATCTGACATTAAACCTTTATTTTCTATTTTACAGTAATTAACTTCCTGATTGACTGATTCTATGATATATTCCAGTCTGCAACTTGCAACTGCAAAAATCATTCAAAAGCACGAATGAACTTCAAAACAGTTTGAATACATGCAGGACATAATCTTCTGCCCAGTACAGCACCGGTAGTTTTGAAAGTATAAAATAAAGGCCTAGAACACCTGGGACTTTAACAGGCACTAAAATATTTACATCTCAGAGGAAAGGGTTGAAATGTCTAAGCAGAACAAGCCTCAGGGCACACCAACCATGTTTGTCAAACTCCACGCATGAGATGAAAGTTTGAAAGCTTGAGAGAGAGAACACTTTGGCAAAGCTTTACACATCCAGCTAAGAGATTTCTGGGATGGTGCAGTAAGGAAAATTCCTGAGGGTGTTTAGTAAAAGAAGCTAAACAAATATAAAAGCAGGGTAATGTGAAGAGGAAGGGTGGGGAACACTTGTTTGAATACCTTTATGAAGGGAGTAAACTAGCCACTGAAGCAGACTAAGTGATCCCTGAACACTCTGAACAGGGGCACATACTGAAGATATTAAACTTCTCTACCATAACTGCACGCTGCCAGTGCACAGTGCACAACCCTACAGCCAGCACCAACCTCCCGCATGACGCCAATAGTCGTATTATCCTGCTGCCAATTGTCCTCATTACCTGACTATAGCTGTCAGTCCTGCTGCCTGACACAGAACACACAAACACAATCTCACGAATCTATACTCTCACAATCCTAAATAAACAGTAACTTTCTGCCCTTACCAGTATATTACAATAAGTCATGGACCTTATGCATGTCAGAACTATGACCTGTGAGTGAACCCTGCAGACAAATAATTAATTATTAGTAATGTTTCCATAACTACACTGGAAGCAAATAGGCACAGATGAGGAAAAGGAAAATGAACGTCTTTCACTGCAGCGGCGTGAAGGAGCACACCACCAGCAGCAGCTAACACAAGGGCTCCCTCTGGTGTTCGCTCCCAGTACTGCTGTGGAATTTACAGTATCAGGTTAATGGCCACTTACTATGTAACAAAATCTATCGTTATAAACCATTCTGATCAAGTTATGAACAAGATATACAATAAGAAAATACAATTTGGTCTATTTGTTAAACACAATCAAAACAAAGGCAGAGAAACTATTCTTTAAATCTGATCAAAATAGATTACAGATCTGACCAAACATTTGGTGATTTCTCCACTACATGTTGATATTTAGTGGTGGTATTTAGTGGTGCAGACACATTTCTGCTGCCCCCATCATCTCTGTGGTACAGATATGCTCATTTGTAACCAATTTTGTAGCATCACTCTTAGGCTTCTCCAGTCCCCTAATAATAAATGGTGCAAACATCTTGGTTTGGCAGTAAGTCAAAAACAGGGCAAGTTCTGTGGCCACTCACAGGAAAACAAGTTTCTTGCAAAACCTAATATTAGAAACACCTAAATATATCCATGTGTGTTTTGTGTGCATCCATTTCTGTGGCACAAAAAGTGTAGTTAAACTGCAAATATCTCGTGTTTTACTTTCAAGAACTCAGATCACTAATAGTCTGTGTGCAATGAGCCTCCCCTCTCGTATCTCTGGGGCCAGGAGAAAAGAGCAGAGGCACATGAAGGGCCAAAGAATCGCTGTAATTAAAATCATTACCTGCTGTATTCATTAAGACTGCAGGGCCTTTTAATTAATTAGAGTTGCTCCCTGCTGGAGGCACCTAGCCTGGACATAGAACTGATGTTTCTTGGGACTCTGTGTGTTTTTTAATATAGGACAGGTACTTTCAGTGGTGTCCTCTACCATTGGAGATTAACACATATGCTCTGCACTTCCATAGCACTTTTTAATCTTTCAGCCAATTCAAACACGCTTACAAGCCCAAGGACACTGTGACAAACGGACATCAGGAAGCGCAGGGAATCAAGCTGACCCTGTAGGTAGTGGACGACTGTACTACCTCCTGAGCCACAAATAGAAAAACACATACATGATACAAAGCAAACTGAAATTTCATACTCCACCTGTTAACAAAATGTTGGCACCTACTCTCCCCTTCAAAAGTATTAGATTATTTTTGCTGTAGACTGAAAACATTTCAGCTTTTATTTCCAGGTATTTACATCTGGATTTGATACACAACATGGAAGATAGCACCTTTAGTTTGAACCCACCTATTTTAATGTGAGCAAAAGTATTGGACTTAATATAGATTAAAAAAAATAAAAAGGA
Organism: Channa argus; assembly: GCF_033026475.1. Classification (NCBI taxonomy): domain Eukaryota; kingdom Metazoa; phylum Chordata; class Actinopteri; order Anabantiformes; family Channidae; genus Channa; species Channa argus. The sequence goes on from NC_090217.1 coordinate 7,090,340, forward strand.
TGAGTGAAAACCAAAGAAGGAAAAAAAAGAGAAAGATGCATAAAAAGAACAATGAAACAGGCCATTGGAATTACCCTGATGTACAGCTGACAAGAAAGAGAAAAATTGGTGATAGTGCTAATGTCAGATCGCAAGATGCAACATGCCTGAAAAACAACCCCTACAGCAACATGGAATGGAGATTTACACACTCTACACTAGGACCTGCTGACATACACAAACAAATGCATAAAAAGACACATCTACAGACACATGCACACACAATAATTCCTTACCAAGTGCACTGAACACGAGGGAATTAGAGGAATTTGCAGCAATGAGCTAGAATGACTTTATCGCACTTTCAGACATACACACAAACACAAAGTATGTAAGTGTTTGTGTGTATGTTTGTCTAAATGTGTTTTCTACCTGTACAGTGCCATCCTCTTGGCCCAGCGCCACCGAAGAAAGCTCTCTGCATATACAGGTACACCGGATCCTGGATGACTTCTCTTCTGACTGAAACAGCACTGATCCTGTTCTGCCATCACGTACCTGAAATAGAAACATTCAACCTGATATGAGCATACGATCTACACTGGATCTCATACAACAAACACAAACATCTCAGCTTCACCTTCAGCCTCATCTGGCCAACTCACCTGCAATCTGTTGCAGTTGTCTGCAGCTGACACAATGATTTTTTCTTCGTTGAAGAGAACGTCAGAGTCTCTCTTGAGACGGACGGCAGAGGAGGTGTGAACCTTGTTAGTCTCCCATAACTACAAAACAAAATACACAAGACATGTAGAGCAGCAGGCTTCCAGTAACAAGCTGCCAATGCTTGACTTTATTCATGTGTTTTCTTCCTAATTTGCTTCTTTGCACATGTATTTACTCATCATTCATCATCATTATTACCCAGAGGCAAACTGGGAATTACACAAATAAGTTATCAGTATCCGTCACATGAATTTCTGACTGGCACATCAAACCAAATCCCCTCTTCGAGTCCAACAACTTAAAAAACACACATACAGGGTACGGTGGCTTATAAATGGATGAGTGAAACCAACCCCAGACTAAAACCTTGGGCTTACAAGCAGCTGTTATAGCTGTTATAGCTGTGTTTTAGATACTGTTGGGGTGGCCGTGATGAGGAAGTGGAGCTCTCTATTTGCTCATGTCAAGGAGCAAGTCTGAAAAACACCTTTGTGCTCACAGATTGTGTCTTGCCAACACTGAAAATTTAAATCTCTTGCTGCTCTAGTTTATTTACATTGTTTAGACCTGATCATAGACAGCATTCATGAATCAAAATACAATTTAGTATCCAAAAAAATAAACATATTTCTAGATTTTTTATATAAAACTGCAAACTGCAAATCTGTAAAGTCTCCTGCAGATGGATAAACTGCAGAGATATGAAATATAATGGCGGTTTTCAGGCAGATTATGGTACTTATTGCTTTGTTCAAGGAAGCAATAAAGCTGATTCTATTTCTTTCCTAGCACTTCATAAAGTGCTAGGAAACTACTTCATAAACTACTTTACTTCATAAAGTAGTGGTTCATAATTCTGTATATTGGGGCCTAAAATGGTTGCTGTAAATTTCTCTAATATACGTATATGCACTGAGGGTCAGATAAAGTGTTTGCAATATAGCTACAACATCCTTTTTAAAAAAGGGCCTAAAACCTGTCGCAGGGGGAAACCAAAATTATGTTTTTTGATTCAATTCTAATTAGAATAGTATATGTGCAAGATGACAGGCTAATAGATTATTACACTAAGCCAGTTTTACCCTGATAGTCTGATCGTAAGAGCAAGAGAGTAGCTGGGAGCCATCTGGGGAGAACTGCACACGCTGAACCCAACTTAGGTGACCACTGCAGTCAGCCATCTTTTTATTAGCCTCCCAGTCCCACAGCTGGAAGACACACACACACACACACACACACACACAACAAGACAACTGTAAAATTCTTCACTCCTATATTTCAGTACATAATTATTTTTGCCACCCTCAATTTTATGCAGTGTAGCACTTTTATGTCTGGATGTTTTTAAAAAAAATTCTATTCCTACAGAACTAATTGTAGATAAATCCTTAAATGTAACATTTCTACATGAAAAAAACATATACTCATACTCTTTTAACAACAGAATAAAATGAAACGCCTCATATAAAAACAGTATAAGTTGTACCTCCACAGTGTAGTTGGAGAAAGCAATGGCCAGCAGGTTACTGGTCGGACAGGCGTGACAGTATTGCACCGTGCTCAGACGACTTGTCTTGATCTCCAACAACATGTCTGATGTCTCAATATCAAACATCTGAATCAGAGAGAGACAGGTAACAAATCAATGTCTACTCAGCCTTTACACTTTTATTGTGAGTATTTAAAAGTTTGAAAAAAAATTATTTAAATGAACAATTGAATTAAATTTACACCTACCCACCTACTAGGTACGCTTAGATGCTAATAAATCATCAATAACAATGCTATACATTTTAAGTAGTGTGGGCAAGAAATGCACTCAGTTAGTTATTTTCCTGTTAATTCTCTCTGGTCACGGACAGACTCAGAACAAACCTCAAACCTATCTTTGGCAGTTTATTATTACAATGTAACATACATACAAATGCCAACATGTATCTGTTCTAAACTAAAAAAAAGCCGACCGTGTCTCTTCTCTGACGTCTCTGCAGCGTTTGGATTGTTTGCCAGAATGAAGACTTAGAGGACACGGAACGACTGATTACAGGACAAGACTGACTGATGTTAGTAAGCTCAAGAGAGGAGGGGCTGTGCAGATTTATAACCAGGACACACACTCTTTAAGATTCTCTGGGAGACAATCTGAGAAACAGCCTCGCTTGTTTTCATGTTTCCTTCACAGAAAATGACAACAAGGTCAGTGAGGCCTAAGTGAACCCAGTGGTGTTGGTTTTTATCTGTACAGCTAAAAAAAATGAAAATGTTGATAACCCTCAACACAAAAAAGGAAGAAATCCACAATTTTCTCTGAAGTAACTTGGAACTACCAAAATATTAAAAGTATTAAATCTAAGAATTTAAGGAATCAAAGATCTTCTTTTGCTTCTGATTTATTATTGAAGTTTGTTAGGAATAACTTGATTGTAGTAATATTTTAGTATTTCCTGAGTGTTTCTCTGTAATTAGCATCACACACATTTAGCCTATTTCAAAGAGTGGTCACTGTTGTTTGCTTTTGTTTTATTATTTTAATCATCCTGTAAAACAAAAAACAAAACAAAAAAGAGAAAACCAGAGTTTAATTTCTACGTTTTATTTTTTCTTTTCAGAGAAAATTGCAGGTTCCCCTTTTTGATCAAAGGGTTCCAACAATTTCATTCACATCTGTTCAAGAAGAATTTACATTCAAACCATTTTCAACCTCTTCATCACACATTTGGCACTACAAACACAACAACAGATTACAGCAAACAATATCATGCGTTTCTTCTCATTAAAATGTAATTATACCCTTTCAAATTTCTGCATTGCAAAATACTCACAAAAACGGCGTTCCTGGCAGCACAAATGATGCGTTTGCTGTCTGCCGTCCAGGTGCTGCACTTGACGAGCACCTCTTCATCGTTCTCTGCAAACAGGCTACTCACATTGATCGTTTTCCATTCATTAGCAGACGACGTCTCAAATAGCTGCATAAGAATAGCAAAACACAAGAACACAATAAAACTGTGTAAAACGGAGCATGCTCGTGCAGAATAAGGCCTATAAATCATCATAAGCTCTATAAATCATTATAAGCTTGCTGCAGTGCATCAAATATATCTTCGTGTAAGGATTATTCTCAATTGCCTTAGGAAAGGAAAGCTTTTCAAGTATCTAATTTAATGGCACTCACCTTAACCGTGCCATCATTGGAGGAGGTAGACAAATAGTTGTCATCAGGGGAGAAACAGCAGTGGTTGACTGGTTCAAAGTGACCAAACATGGTGTTCTGGGAGGTTGGTTTGTTGAGGTTCCATAGCTACACAAAAATACAAACACAATGAGAATAAGATACATAAAAATATATAGAAAATTAAGTCACAAAACAGGCATATTCATGTAAACATACCTTAACATTCATTAACTTGTCATTGGAGCAGGTGGCCAGCAGGAGGCGTCGTGTCGTGTTGGTAAACTGACAGTGGTTGACCTGCTCTTCATGCTCCTGAAAGACCCTCAGTAACGTTGCTTGTTCTACATTCCACAGCTAAGGGACACACAATTTCAAGAATGTTAGGATAAAATGTGTATAGGTTGCATTTTTGCTGCAATAATCAGGTTTAATGGACAACTAACCGTTTACCTTCACTTTCCTGTCACTGGAGCATGTTGCTATGAGGCGGTCGTCAGGCGAGAAAGCACAGCAGAGCACCTCATCATCATGGGCAGGAATCTCTGTGAGTTTTTCACCTGAGGTACTTCGGAACACCTAGGCAAATAACCCATTAACTAAACTAACAGCAGTTACATAGATACAACAAGACTACTTTATTTTTTGCACATTTTGTTGATTTGTTTTTGTATGTATAAAATGTTTTTAGTAAGCTTGTATGGTTTTGGTCATTTGGCTCTGGGATGCTGGCAGCACCTGGAGTTTGCATGGCATCGTTCCTGATCTTCCTGATATTAGTCTACCTTCTTGCTCTGTTCTGAACCCACAATATCTATTACCTGTTTGTTTCCTCTTACTGAGACTTCTACTATTTTTTCCAATTAAGGTTTTGTTTGGAGCAGCCTTTCAGCCTTTCAGCTGTCCCCGTTCAGGGGTTGGCACAAAAAAATCATCTCCATCCAACTTTATCCTCTGCATGCTCTTTTCTCACACCAATAACTTCATGTCCTCTCTCACTACATCCATAAATCTCCTCTTTGCTCTTCCTCTACACCTCCTGCCTGGCAGCTCCAACCTCAGCATCCTCCTACCGATATATTCACAGTCTCTCCTCCGAACATGTCCAAACCACCTCAATCTGGCTTCTCTGACTTTATCTCGTTTTGGGTTTTTGTTTTAGTATAAATGCTTTTGCATACATGTTAAATATTCCACTTTCAATTTTTGTAAATACTCTGTATAGATTCTCGGTTATTCTCTATTCATTCTCATCTGAACCTGATGAGAGGCAAATGTCTTTGAGAACCTCAAGCAAGGTGCCCCTGAAGAACACCTTAGGGTTAAATCCCCAAGCATCTGTCAAGCCCATTCTGATAACATATAAATAGACTCAAAAGTGAGTTCTCTTCTTATTTTCCAGCATTCTGTCTCCATGGAAACTATTTGACCTTCACAATCGTGCAAACACACTCATACAAACACTTCTGTTTTGATACCTTGAGAGTCTTGCTGGCTCCACACGAGGCAATTTTGGCTCCATCGTGAGAGAAGCAGGCGGAGTAGATGGAGCCCTGGTGGGGGTGGATTACCAGGCGTGACAGATTCTCTACACTGCCCTTGTTCCTGGACCGAAAAAAATAAAAATAAATGATTATACACGAGTTAACATACATGTGAACATTTAATTATCTATCCATTTATTTGACATCTAATAAGCTGTCTCAGTAAGTACACAGAAATCTTTGCATATAAACCAAGGAAACTTTAAATGTAACTGATTAACAGACAAATACAGCATTTCCATAACACCACAGTAAATTGTTTGCTTGCTTGCATACAGCCAGTCAAAGTAGAGTTTCCCAGTGCTGGCCCGGTCTCGTGCCTGCTGCAGAGCCTGTCTGTAGACCTCAGAGGTTTGAGGCTGAGACAGAGCAAGCTGCACCACATCAGGGAATGGACGCTGCTCCAGCTGGTGGCCGTTCAGAGACAGAAACTCCTGAAACTGACTGCGCACTTCACTGTTCTGGGAGGGCAGACAAAACAAGAACACTTTAGTGCCCTGCAGGCCTCAGGGAATGTTAAAGGGAAAGACTTGTCTCTCATTTTAGGTCAAATATTAATACACTTTTTTTTTTTGTCCTTTCGGCTTATCCCGTGAGTTCAGAGTCGCCACAGCGGATCATTGTCCGCATGTTGATTTGGCACAGTTTTTACGCCGGATGCCCTTCCTGACGCAACCCTCCCCAATTTCTACCGGGCTTGGACCGGCACTGCACAGCTGGGGGAGGGGAAAGGGCTGTTAGGGGTTCAGTGACTTGCCCAGGGACACTTCGACATATAGCCAGGGCCGGGGATCAAATCACTCACCCTGTGGTCCGTGGACGACTGCCTTACCAACTGAGCTACAGCCGCCCCCCTCAAATATTAATACACATAATATAAAATTATTATTACTACAATATATTATTATATTATATACATTATAGTGGAGCACTTTAAAGTGGAGCCCTTAAAACGTGCTGTAAAAATAGCACTAATTTATACAGATATATCAAAAAAGAAAATCAGATGATCTGATCTAAACTATTGAAATTTCAGCACTACACATGCAACGAATGTTATTTTGGTAAAAAAAAAAAAAAAATCCTAAATTAGCATTGCCTCAAAAATATAAAAGCAGGATGAGGCCTACTTGAAATGAATCTCCTAGCTGACCAGATGTGGGAGTTATGCTCCATAGTCCCATTTTTTTTGCTTTTTGTGTCTGATAAAGCATGTACTCATGATCAAATCTGCCCTCTTGCAATAATGAAAATTGAAAAGGGACCAGGGGATAGCAAAAATTAAAGAGCAATAAATGCTGTAAATGTGATAATCAAAAAACAACTTAAGGGCAAATAAATGAGGGACACAGACTTTATTTATTCAACAAGGTTTCATGAAGGATGGGTAGCCAACTAAACTTGCAAACTTTCCCTAGAGGAGAGCAGGTAGTGTTACTGTCCACTGACCTCTTTGTCCAAAATGGGTCCAAATTCCACATAGTCGTTGATGAGGTGGGCCGGACCAATTATCCGGGCCTTGATGCTGACCCAATCAAGGGAGAACATAAGGGAATAGAGCTCCTACACAAAATAGCAAAACAACACCAAAAACAAAGACAGAAGCATTTGTGCTGGGGAAATTTGCATAAAATTAATAATACCCTATTAATAATTTTTTTTCTTAAAAATTGAAAATAAATAAACATGCATATATTTGAATAAATGTTTAGTAAAATAATCCGTGTTCGAATGTTGTATGTAATAATATTGTCAGGATAAGATGATCACTGGATGCTGGCATGCACAAATATTAAAGAGTGTCACCTGGAAGAGATTGGCTTTAGCCATGTGGTGGGTCAGGAATCTGATCCAGTAGAGACTTTCCACTTTTCCTGACGTGTGTGGGCAGTCTCTGTAGTGCTGCTGGTACTGACGCACAACCTTAGTATGGAGACTCTGGGATGCATAAACAATTAGATATAACTGATTAAAGAAATATGGTTTTAGGTTAAAACCACCGAGGTAAAAAAAAAAAAGCTATCTGAGACTCTTAAGGCCTCTTGACTCTGACATAACTATACATGTAATCATTAGGTTGATATTCAACAGCTTAAATTCTCCCAGGATTGTGTCCACACTGACCTCTAGCTGAGTGCGGTTCTGCTCCACCAGAAAGTCTAGCTGGAGGTCATGGAGGTAGTATAGGTATGGTTTATTGTGACTGTCCACAAAAAGCAGAGACTTGTTAACAAACTCCTCAAGAATGTCTTCCACATCCTCCGGCTCCATGTCCCACAGAATTGATAGCACCTGGGAGAAGGAATAATATCATAAGTAATAAGATTTCTTTGTTTATTTGGTGAAAGAGTATTGTGTAACATTGCTTAATGCTGCAAAATCATTTCCACCTACAACATGAGCAGCCACAATAAAATCTGTCCTGGTTTGGAAATCAAAACCAGGCTCTTCCCAAAGCATCTGTAGTGGCAGTTAGAATTCTTAATAAAAAACAGCAATTTCACAAATGAATACATTAAACCAAACCTTAGCAGGAATTTTGATGTCTTTTTCGAATACAGTAAAGTCCTTGTAAAGTTCTCGATGTTCGTCAGGCAAGACCTCAAGGCTAGCGGCCATGGCCTGGTCCAGAGCGTCATAATCGTAAGATGATGACTTTTTGATCCTTTTAAACTGCTTCTGCTGGAGCTGGTGGAGGTAGTACTGCCAGCGGTTGGGTTTTTCTTTAAGCAGTGCCCCAATCAAGGATACCACCAGAGGGGAACCTGAGATGGCACACATATTCATAAGCGTATGTGTGTGTTTGTGTGAGTGCGTGTGTCTGTGTGCGTGCGTGCTAAAAGCATAAAATGAGCAAAAGTATAGCCACATTTAACATAGGATTTGAATTAGCAGGTTACTGACCTTTACATTCTCTGACAATGCTGCGAGCCTCCTCAGGAAGGCCCTGGATTTTAGTTTTAGTGTATAGAGAAAGAATCTCCAGTCCTTTGTTTTCATCTAGACCACTATCCACTTCCACCTCATATTTAGCACCTACAAAATAAAAGCACAGAATCTTTTATGTGTGTTTTCATGTGTTTGGATGAGTGCCAGCAACCTAAAACAATAACCTAAAATGTTACTTAACACATAGTAAACATATAAATGTTTTAGCAAAAGTTCTGATAATCTGTAAAGTTATCACATATCTGAAAAACATACCACTAACTGAATCAGTAAGGCTTCTATTTCTGGTGGTCAGAAGAATCCGACACTGAATATCAAATGCCTTTAGCACTGTACTGTCCCAGATGTCATCGAGAATCAGCAGAGATCTAAAGCCAGAACAGAACTGTGATCATAGACAGAATAAAAACCAAAGTGAAACTGAAGCAAAGTGTTTTTCGCAGCACTAATTAAGTCTGTGTGGATGTAAAGACAGAACACATATAAACAAGTTCAAGCACTTTCTGCATTTTAACAGCAGGGTGACAAACAGCTGAATGACAACTGAAACAAAATTAAAACCTATTATCTGCCTCTCTTGCAACACCCCACTAAAGCTGTGTGCAGTAATCTCATAATTTCTAGTGATACACAGCTTTCCAACTAAGCAATTTGCCAACATGCTTCATACTCTATATATTTAGTTCAACAAACAAATAAATACATATTTGTTTTAATTTGTCATTTATTTATAACTAATTATATGGAAAACAATGGGCAACAATATTCATGCTCAAGAACATTTCTCTATATAAAATACTGGAATGCTAATAATATCCTACCCTTGCTGAGGAATAGCTAAAATTAACTCAGAGTACATCATGCTAATCTGAAAATAGTTACCTTGGATATTTGCGCAGCATGAGAAAACGGAGACGCTCCTTGGCTTCATCCAGAGAGTTTGGGGACCGATGGAGGGACTGGGAATCCAGGGTCTGTTCCAGGCGGAAACACAGTGACTGGATCTTCACCAGCAGGTCTGGTTTGTCAAGCTGTCCAATGGACAGCCAGTGGATACCTCCAGGAAAACACTCTGCAAATGGACAGAATTAAAAAGAACAAGACAAAGGTCAGAGAAAGGGTACAGAACGCTGAGAACCATGTGAAAATCAGTCCAGAATTACTTCAGACTTTGATTTTATTCTGTAATGTTTTATTGTTATAAAGCAATGAACGCTCATAAATTCTTTTAGGTAGCGTCAGTCAAAGATTATTCACCTTGAATCAGTTCGTGTTGTCTGACAGCCTCTGCAGCCAGGACAGATTTGCCTGAGCCAGCCATCCCAAAGATGGTGATCCAGCCAGGTTCTTTCTGCACACGGTACATCTTTTCTCTGACTCGGTTGACCAGCTCTGGTCGGCTGACGAACACTACAGGCCTCTGAGGTACACCACCTTCACTTAGCACCATTTGGACTATAAGACCAGAAAGAGAGTTTTATTAGGGATATGACAGGAAATATGTAGTCATTTATAGCATGCATAAAATGACATGTACAGATGTGGACAAATGTTGGTACCCTTCCATTCAAGAAAGAAAAACCCACAATGGTCACTCAAATAACCTGAAACTGACAAATGTAATTTACTAAAATATAACAAATGAAAATCTGACATTGCTTTTAAATTGTGGTTCAAAAGAAAATTAAAAAACAAACAAAAAAAAAAAATGATGGACAAAAATGATGGTACATCTAGAAAAGATTAAAAATCATTTAATCATAGGGAAACGTTAAGCTGAAGTGTGTCCTGGAATCAGCATCACAGGTATTTTCAAACATGTAATCAGTCAGTCTGTCTATTTAGAGGGTGAAAAGTAGTCGCTGTCCAGTTTGGCATCATGAACATGGACCACAGAAAGCTAAGTAGAGAGTTTTCTTAGGAGATTAGAACGAACATTCTAGAAAAACATTTTAAAGGGAAAGCTATAAAACCATCTACAAGCAGCTTGATGTTCCTGTGTCTACAGTTGCAGATATTATTCAGATCATCTGACATTAGCCAAAATACCTGTCGACAGGTGCAGAAGTCCAATTGAGAGTTAGAGAAATCACTTGATTGCAGTGATTGCCTCAAAAGTTTGTGCAACAAAATAATAAGTTAAAGGTACTATAATTTTTGTCCAGGGCAGTTTCAGCAGCTTGTTTTAAAAAAAAAGATTCTCCAGTCAGTCCACCTACAGCAACCAAATTCTCACCATAAGATGTGGGGCCATCAGAGGGGCTCTTATGTGCACCAGCTGATGTGTGTGGCAAGTCACCGTGAAGCAGCTTGGCCAAATCATCATATCTCTCATTGACCAGAGCGTTGTAAAAAGAAATGTAGGCACGGTCATCCTTCCTAAGTAGTAAGTCCAGCATAGCAACAGCCTGATCCTTCCTCGTGGCCTGAAGAAAGAGATGTTAGAGATGATATGTGGACATTATAATATGGATGCTGCTATTTTAAAGGTTCTCGTATGAACTGTCACTTATATTGATAATTTCTCAAGGACGTGAAAGGGTTGTGTGTGCTTTTAAACTATATAGCCCTATAATACAAACTCAACACCCAACAGTAAAACCCTGTGTTTTACAGTCTGGAAATCTAGATACGAAGCAAATTGATAACAAGAAAGGTTTCTGTCAGAAGAATGAGGTGCAAATGAATTAATCCTGTCATTCTTAGGACTAAAGATGGAGATGAAAAATAGACCTAGAAAACAAGTAACCTGCCTGTGCTGTTGCATAATTTCCTATATCAGGCTAGACAGCAAAACTAAATCATTAACTTGCTTTGATGAAATGCAAATACATTTATTTAAAAGCAGAAATTCTTAGAATGGCGGTGAGAAACAGGAAGTTGCGTTCATAACATTGTAAATGACCCATAGGGATAAGGTGGCAGGAATGATACATTTTAGAAGGAGGAAAGGAAAACCAAACTCTGATAAAACCAACGAAGTGGTCAACAAAAATGACTTTCATAGACTCCATTAATGATTTAAATTTTTAGATACATTTATCTTAAAATTATATCAAACATAAAAGTTACTTTTAAAAACGTAAAGCCAACTCAAACTTGTGCAGTTGGCATTTCGAAAAAGCAGCAAGATATAATATAGTTTCCAAATTATAAGTTTAAATCACCCATTGTCCTTGCACCTTGAACACATGCTCACCTGAGAATTGATCTTCTCTTCCTCATCCACAGTCATCACACCATCACTGATCATGTGGTCCATCAGGTAGGACGGCTTGATATCTTGCTCTAGCTTGTCCCGAAAGCGCAGTAGACAGCTCCGCGCCCCTTCCTCCAGCACCATCTTTGTACACCACTTCAACCATACAGGGTGCTATCACACTGCAATTGATAGAAGAAGATGCATGGATGTTTACTGAACTGTAGTAAGAATAGGTGAATATGGCTAAAACTAAATTGATTATGAATAAATTATAGTTTTAAAGCTGTTTTAAACAGAACAACACAGGAAAGGTATGTGCAATAAAGTCTAAACAGTGTTTCTGTAAATTGTGTCACAAATATAAAAAGAGGAACGGCTCTTTAAGTGAAAACACAAGTGCCTATCAGCTGCTCCCAGAGGCCTCACTAAGGACAAACTCTAAATACATAAACTATATTATAACAGAGTTTAAACAAGTTTAACAACATGTGCTCAAAAATAATACACCAATTATTTAGATGTCTTACCAACCAGGTTCACGGATTACTTTATTTGAAACAGCATAAGTATCAAGTTGATGTGAGCACAGCTACTTGTTGAGAGCTTTATAGTGCCTGTCGCTGAATGTGAAAGTGAAAAGAGCTTAACTTTACTGTCGTTAGACAGTTGATCGCGACCTTTCAATTTATCACTAACGTTAGACTGACACACATTTAAATACTTGACTAGACATGTTCACTCACTCTGTCAAACAAAGAAACTACTGGTAGATACTCACGACTGCCTTCTTATCTCTAACGAGAGAGGGATTTCTTAAAATATATGTAGTTGTAACGTGATATCTCTTTTCTAAAAGAAAATACAGTAATTAAAGCGACTGCTAAATTATCTGTATTAACGTTACACTACACGCCTAGTTTTGAAAAAAGTGTTTCCTGATTCACAACACAAACAACTACTCCTGAATTTGGCTACCAATTGTGTCACTGCTTTTTAGCCATGTGACCAATGACGTCACTCATATCCTGAATCTGTAACTGGGCAAAATGATGCTGCCTTCAGAGGTTTTTTATTATTTTCGGAAATACGGCAGCTCATTCACTGAAATTCGTTGCTCTTATAATAAAATCAAATACGACCTTCATAAAAGAACTAGTTAAATCGCATAAAGTGGAAATTAATTTTAAAGATTGCCGTTGTTTGTTTGTTACTTTAAGTTGCAGTAGGGTGATGTCATTTCTATGGCACACAAATAAAATAATTTGTTTATGCTTTAATCTTTATTAAATATGACAGTTTTTTGTACAGAGGTTTTTATTGTATACTTTATTCGTGTTAAATATTAGATCTTAGCAAATATCCCTTTTACAAAACCTTTCGATTTGTGTTTAACTCGGAATTGTTGGACCTCCGGTCTAAACGTAAAGGTAACAATGCTGCCTGGTGACAAGAAGAGATGACAGCATGTTGTTTATTCCACAGTACAATGATGCACTGATAATGCACTTATAAATAGCCATAATTGAATTAACTGCATATTATTGTAAACACATTAGCTGGTTGTTGGGCCTGTAAAGCAACCCTAATTTCTAAATATTAATATATAGAAAATATTAGCTACCTAAAATTAATTTAAATTTATTGATGAGAATAAAAACGTCAATTTTTTTCTGGTTGTTGTCCACACCATCTCCATTCATTTCCTCACTATTATAATAACCCACTATGTCTGATATATTCAGTTGTGACATGATTATTATGATATTATGTCTTATTGTAATGTTTATACAAACGGTTTTTAATATCTCTTGTTTTTTTATTATTAATAATTTAACACTCATACAACGTGTCAAAGATACCCATTCATGCATTTCTAATGACTGTGGGTGTAGTAGTTATATTGTTACTGTATGACTTAAAAAATATCAAGTGACGCTATAATGTCAAAAATACTTTTTTCACTTTTACTGTGCACTTCCAATATTTCTAACAATGTGGATGACTTATTTAAAGTAGCTTTCATATACAACATTCACTATTTTAACTTGGAGTTTCTTTTTCATTTTATTATATTAACTGTGGTACAGAAGAAAAGAACAACTTCCCACATCTTCTATAAACTTTAGTTAATGTACTGTACATAATGACTTTTCTTTGTGCACTTTTGTGTCCAGTGGAAATCTTGGACACAAAAACTTCCCAACAGGTTCTAACAACCAACATGAAAATACTTTAAGAACTGTAGTATTTTACAATGTAACAAAGTAATATAGCATAATATAAGCAGAGTATGAGCAGAACATACAACATTACTTAAGTAAAAGCTAAAAACCCAACACAAAGCAATGTGTTTTATACACACAAACACACACAAAAATTTATAATATTTTTGCTCCAAATGTTCTTCTTTTTTTGCTGAAAAAGAATATCACTGGATTATATAAAAACACAGAAAAATTTAGTGTGGTTTTCTGCCTGATAACAATGACAAGACTAATTCAGTGGGAAAAAGATGAGAAATCTAATGTTTTGCATTATTGTTCCAAGGTGGTCATAAATACTTTTTTGTTAACCACACATAAATTTAGTCTTAAAAAATACCAGCAATAAATGAATACGTTGTTATATGTCAAGAATTTGAAAAGATACTGTACTTTTTAATACATAATTTTTGATTCCCCTTTGCTTCATGAGGCTTAAGGTACTGACAGTGTGGACATACTAAGACTTTCCCCTTTCCCACTATATACTTTGTTCAAAATAATCAGAGTTAATAATCAGAGTTGACTACAGGGAGATTTACAATGTGGGATCAGAATTAGGATCAGAAAAAGATCATTGTAACACTGGTTTTACAGTTTCAGGTATGAGGCTGTCAACTTGATATGAGACAAAATCTTATAACATTTATTACAAAGGATGCAGGTTACAATAAATGTTGATGGCATGATGCCTACTCTGCAGTGTTCTCACAGCTGAATGTAGTGATGATTAAAACCTACATTTACAAAATGCTGTATTACAAATGGTACACTAACAAAGCAAAGCAGTAGTACTGCCCACCTATTGCAGTACCTCTTAAGTAGCAAAAATATTCCTTAAACTATATGAGCGAAAGCTTGGCTTTAACTAGTGACAGATTCCTGAGCTGTGTCCTGAGGAGGGTTTCCTGCTGGTGAGCTGCTGCTGAACATCAGCTTCCTTATAATGTCTGCATAGAAAGGTCCATAAACAATTCTGTTGTAGTTGACCAGGGAGATGAATTTTGCTCCCAGCAGTGCTAGTTCAGGCTTTATGGCAGTCAGACCAGCTGGTACATGTTCAAGTTTGGCCTGGGGTTTAGGATCACAGATGAGCATCATGAAGTACTGCTGCACACGGTCCTCTGCACAGAAGTGATGAGAATGAAAGAAAATGTAAAAAAGTCCACCTGGGGGATTTCTAGCTTAATTATGCACAGCAGTCGGTAATCACTACTCAATACTATCACAAACATCAATGTATATTTCTCCTCCAATTAGGTAAAAGTAAAGTTCTGTGATACAGGATTTTAAAGTCACAGGCCCTCCGGCTAACTCCATCTTACCAACTAGAGTGTGAATGGGATTGTCCTTCTGGGTGATGCTGCAGATCTGGCCTGTAAGGGTGGCCTGCAGTGCTGAAGTAAGTGCAGGGTAGTTCCTCTCTGTTAAAGATTTGTTGAGCTCACAGCAGATCTGGGCACTGATGCCCACTAGTGCCTCTTCTATGTTAAATTTACTAAAGATGAAAGAGAAGAAAGCTCTGGTTTGAGGTCTTATTCCATGTCAAATAGACAGTACATACCTTGTAATAATCAGTTGTATGTTTAAATAAAAACAGTGGATGAACAGGAATGTGAACTAACGGGCTGTGCATCCCATCCAACAGTACACTGGCCGTTCGTTTTAGGTGGTCAGACAGTGAGGGTAGACCCTGAATAGGTGATCCAATGGTGCTGTAGACAATGAGCAGCACCTCATTCACTGCCTGACACTGCTGGAGCTTCCACTGAATCTCTCGTAGTCTGATCTCATCTGTCATCCAGGTCTGAATGAGAACCAAAAACGTTTGGTTTCACTTTACGTTAGATCAGAACACTGATACTGTAATGTGATATTTGTGCATAATACTGGAGCTAGCTGATATTAGAAAAACAGTCGTAGTCAACAACACAGACAAATATAAAGGTGACAACATCATATTCTGCCTCTACAAACACATATTTAACACAAATGTACCTCAGGTAGTGGTGGGCTCTTCTGATAGTCCCATGTGAGTATGTGGAGGAAGGCTGCATTGAGCACCTGGAAAGGTCCTGGCCGACCTTGCTGTCCTTTACTCTGATTGTTAGGCTGTTCTGTGGGGATGGTGGCTGACAGCAGCTCCTCCAGTGCCGATTTAATCCATGAGGTGGTGTGGTCCAAAGCACCTAAAGAAGGATATCAAACCGATGTAACAGTAGCAGTTGTTTGCTTTGACATAATATACAATAGTGCTGTGACAGTATACTTTCATGCAAAAATATCCAATTGTTAAATGTAGTTTGTCATGACCAAATAGATTGTCTGCAATTTGGCATGCTATACATGCAGTAACTACCTGCCCACAGGAAACAAAACTATGCTGAAAAGTGTTTTCTTGTTCACATACTGGGTGTTTTTTCGAGGATGCTCTGGAACTTTGCCCTTTCATATTCAACACTCTGTCTCTGCAGCACAGGCCTCAAATTATCGATTGTAAAGTTGACAATATCTGCTTTCATCAAGTCCAGCACACGGAAGATCTCCCTAGTAGTTCATAAAAAAAGAAAAAGAAAAGAAAAGCTGCTTTCATTTAGTGGCTTCTGATAATACCAGAAAACTCCCAAAATGTTTCTTTAAGAACTAAATGTTTATTAAAGACTCAAAGCCCAAGTGTGCACTTACCTAAACATTGTCACTATGTTATCTGTGCTTTCCCGCAGCTTCTTGATTTCTTCATCTCTTACCGGTGCACACAGTTTGCCCATAGTGGTGATAATGTATGAGGCAATCCCCTGGATGTCTACAGCATCGTTGTCAGACTGCTGACGAATTAGGTCTATGTCAATCACCTCCATAATCTGGGTCCTCATTCGATTGGCACCCGGATTAAGGAATGACAGTAACGTCTATCAGGAGAAATGTTTAATTATCATTTTTATAAAGCATTTTTATGACAATAGTAAATTTAAATTCAAAGTAACTTAAAGATGGGATGAGCTACAGATGGATGTTTAAAATTTAGGACTGTTGTACAGAACATGCAAACGGCAATATAAAAAAAAAAAACAATAAAATGTCCATCAGAAATATAAAGTTACTTCCACATCTAGTGAAGCTATAAACATTGGATTGTGTGTGCTTACCTCTCTGATCTCCTCCAATAGCCTGATCGCTTGTCCATACTCAGGCGGGTCACCGTTCAGTTCTGATTCCAGGATATCCCAGAAGGCCTTGTGGACATTATCCCTAACTGCCTTCCATAAACTAAAAGAGAAAGTGATGATTTAGTTTCTCTCCATCTCATTAGTATGTGATGATAACACTTATGAAGACAGTAAGAAAACAATATTGGAGGTATGGAGGACAAGCTTGTGTGTTGTATTTTTGTGAAACCTTTGTAAAACCTGGCATTTTCACTTACTAGAAAACTACAAAACAATTAGACAGATGGAGAAATTGAGACAAAAGATTTTATGCCGCTGGTTTACCTGTCCTGAGGTATGTGATCCGGTTCAAGATGGAAGTTGTGGTTCACAATGATCTCATGGGCAAGACTGAGTGTTGACAGGTCTCTAGCTGAATCCATGACTTCATCTAGGGTTAAGGTTTTGGGTGGGCTTGCTGTGGGAACCAAATATGTAACCAACTGTTTAAAATGTGAGAACATAAATAAGAAGTAGGAGCATAAAACTGTTTTTGACATGTGACATGGATCTTAACTGAGAAACAAAACAACCGTGGACACAAAAAGAAAACATAAGAAAGAAAACATCTGGTGATTATTATAGAGAAACCTAGAAAGAATGAGGGGGCAAACTCACAGGAGGGCGTGCAATGCTTGCTAGAGCAGTAACTAGTGAAGCTTTCACGGCAGCAGTCGAGGTCACTGGCAGACGTCATGCTGTCACAACGCTCTGATGATGACTCCACATCACTGCCTGGGTCCTCACCACTGGATGTAGAGGTGGGTCGCTCATCATTTCGAGGCATCTTGGGGTACAGCTGCACAGAAAAGGTGCCAATATATATAAATTCAGCTGAAAGCCACTGGCTAATGTTAATCATTTGAATCCACTAACAATTACAAATTAGAACAAACTTATAGTTTACTGTAAAGTTTAGCATTCTGTCTTTTATTTGGAAAATTGCAGTTCTTAGTAGTTCAGAAACAGCAAAAACTTCTCTAATGTCTACTTTAAGTTCTGTTCTGATGTTCTATGTTTTTATTACAAAAGAAATACCAAAACATGCATGCCATAGAGTTGTATTACTGTTTAAAAGATATTAAATAACACTGTAGGTATTTTTTGGCAATCGCACATATACTCTTCTGGTGCCAAAAGTATTGACTAAAAGATCAAATATTTATACATTTTTGCTGAAAACAGTCCACAACAAATGTAACATTTCTTTCAGTGTCCTGTTAAGGTAATTACATATACAAATTATAAATTGCCTTCATTTATATATATTTAATAAGTACAGGTGGGTTTTGTAGGGAGTACAGTAGAAAGGGCAGACAAAGACATTATAAGATTTGTTGAAAGTCACCAAATTATAACATATTATCTGCTCCAGCTTTACTTATAAAAAAAAGAAAAGTACATGCAACCGTAGTTTCATGTAAGGAGAAACAGTGTATGTCTGGCAATGAGAGATCATTAATATTTTACTTCAGCAGTAGCTGCTATTCCGAACCCTGGCAACGGACAACACCACAGACGCACTAAGTATAACAGCTGTCAGGCAGTAACCATGGAAACAAAGATAGTTGCCTTGTTCCAAACTTCTGGGTTTCAACATCAACATCTTGTTGGAAAATTGAGTAACTGTAAAAACTTGTGATGCTTTAGTATGTGTTTATAACCACAGGGCTTGATAACACTATGCAAAGTGAGGACACACACAAACATAATTTAACAACTAGGTTTAAACAAAAGCCTGTATTCTTTGAGGTAAAGGAGGACAGTAAACTCAGGCCTATCTGAGATCATTTATGTCTCCAGGGCAATATGGGACAATAGAGGGTTTCTAAACTGTCAGAAAGATCCTGTTACACCAGTTTCTGTGTTGCTTGTCATGCACACAAACAACATTTACATTTGCATGTTAAGGTTAGTAAGCAAAGGGACGACGCTACAATGAGTAAACTCAAACATTTACACCACTACCAGGTACCATGCAAGTTACTGTATATTCTCGAAGCAAACACAAATGAAAAAAACCATAACTAAATATGACTATGACTATATTTCCTATATTTATATGACTATAAACACAAAAACACAATAAACAGACAGGCGTCAGCTTAGGCACTCTGACCCAGTCTGAGGCTATGCAGCAAGCAATGATGCCCTGTGTACTGACAGTCAGATATGGAAAGCATGAACTTTTTCCATGCTAACCACGTCTACAGAAACATTAACACCACCAGGTGGCTGCTCTTCATTACTGTAACTTCTACAATTAATTAGGCCTCTGCTTTTCTAATATTATCTAAGACACACAGAGCTGGCAGTGTGACCCTTGGGTGTCATTGCCCCTGGACTGAGTTATCTGTTGCCAAAAATGAATGCACACTCCCTTGCTGCTCTTTTGGTTTAAAGATAGCTCATGGTGTGGGGAGCAAGAGTGTGGGGGGAGTGTGTGAATTTCATTTACCCTTGCTGTGTTTGGTGTTTCTTTACTGTATCACCTGCCAGACTTGACAGCTAGGTCAACACAACACAGATTAACTAGATGGGGTGGAAATGATGGGAGCCCTGCAGTCCAGAACTGATTACAGATTAGCTGTACTCTGTCACCCGCTGCTTGATAATGAGAAATCCTCTTTAAGCTGTCTGAATGTTAGGTAGAATAAAATTCAGTACAGTGGTAAAACAGATCTATGAAATCCCAAGTTATAACATAAACATTTATCACGTATGAACATGTTTGGATAGTTAAATAAAATAAAAAAATCAGTGTTATTAATATATGAAAATACAACATGCATTAATAAATCCTCCACAAAACAGCCTGTTGTGGTCGAGATTTGACTGCAGTATAGCGTAAACAAAGCAGTGGAACGGGGAGGCTGGACTTTAAGAAGGTGGACTCTTGTTATTGGCTGCAGCTGCATGTCTCTCATCCCTTCATGGAAAATCTTTGGTTACATGGCTGTGCACATGGATAAAAAAAATATATACACACACGCGAGAAGTGGGTACACGTGATCTTTGGTACAGACCAAAACAAGAACTCTATCCACATATTACATGTACTATTTTCTTTTCCTGTGACAGCTGTCAAAAAATCAGCATTGTTTACGTCATGCCAGTGTTTATTTACTGACCCAAAGCTCTAGGTGGAAGATCCGGATATAAATCACGAATTTGTCGATTTTCACATTGCAGATATACGTTGACAGTAGCGTCTGCATGCTTACTGTTAGCGTTAACCATCTGAACCCATCGACCACTGAACTGAAGAAGTTTCCGCTCCACAACAAGGCGAGTTATTAACGTAAAACTTACCAAGAAAAGAATAAACAATAACCAGAGCAAATGTGTTCAACAGCAGCTTATTTTTGGCTCTTTCAAATCTTCAGAAACAGAACCTCTGACACCCAAAAAAATGTGTTTGAGCTCCGCTTTGAAGAAGTAAAAAGATCCTGGATCGTCTTGTCGTGTTTGTCTGTGCCGTTTAAAGGTCCTGCGTTTCCTCAGCTGGCACTGAGGACTAGAAGGCGAAACCATATTACGTGTAGGGGTGTTCAATGGCCAAGCAGGAGGACACAAGTTGAATTAGTATGGGTATTCATTTGTTTTCGGAAGAATGTGTTAACAAATGTAAAAAAAATCATCATCTAAATCCATACATTCTGTGTACTAGAAAGATTTTAAAACAATAATGTACTTTTGTCACCCTTCGTTATAGTGGTACGCTCGGCTCAGCTTCACATTGAACGTATTTGTTTACGGATGTGACCGTTGTGTTCACAGCGTTTTGTACAAGCAGCATTTTATACATATACTGATCACGCATAAAATGGCCACCTGTGCAATGTAATGCAATCAAATACAGTGGTTCTGCCACGAATTCTACTTTTACAAGTTTATAACATCGCAGTATTTATATTGTAACTGTTACAAACGTTTTAACTCCACTGTGTTTATTATTGAGTCGTACAGGCCTCATACAGCGTCGCTCATATCCCTAATAGCGACAGCTCGAAGTAGAATATTGGTTACGTATTGTAACCCTGGAGTTTTGTGACGTAAATACTGTATCTCAGTTTAAGAGGGACTCTACAAGTTCAAATCAGAAGAAATCAAAAGTGATCAGCAATGGGCAAATTCACACAGGAGTTTGTGCCAGTGTTACTCGTTGGATTAAAGATACAACCCCGCAAAGAGGAAGCAAACAAAGCAAGTTAGGATGGAGACAGTCTGGCTGTGGCATCTTCTAGGAGATCCAGGAAAAAAACAAGTTCTGAGCAGTCTGTAGCAGCTTCATCAGTATGCCTTAAGGCTGAACTAGAAGGGGCAGCTTTAGTTATGCTGAGGCATTAAAGCAAAAACAAACTCTAGAGGAACAATAACTTAAGCTTAAGGCGGAAAAGAAGGAAATTAGAAAAAAGTAAATGCTGCTCTTGCTGCTAATAATGCTCAACTTGAGATTTGCGGAAATATGAAAGGTCTGTGGTATCAGGTCGCTAAAAAGAGCAACAAGGACAACTGCAAATTAAATCAAATAGACAACAAATCAGAGGGAAAATGGACAAATTACTGCTGTTACCAATGCTGCTGAACAGTGTGAACAAGCCAGCAATGAGGCTATGAGGTCTTTCCAGTGGGAATGCAGAGGCAGAAACATACCACTGTGGTTCCCAAGCAAGAGCCAGCTTTCAGGCTTAGAAAGTCAGCATGCTTTTCTCATGCCAGAATCGTGCCAGAATCCATTAAACATCAAAGGTTGTTGTCTACTCTGCCTCCTCAAAATATTCTTAACTTTAGTGAAGATCCTCTGGACAGAGAATGACAGTGATTGGCTGCATTTTTTTAGAGCACTATATTAGTGGGCAACCTAGATAGTGCGAAGTTGTTTTCTTACGGAACCCGACGAAGGATACAAAAAAATTCAAGAGACTTTTAAAGGAGCATTTTGGCAATGAATATAGTATCTCTGTGGCCTAAATGAATAAGGCCTTAAGTTGGCAAACAATTTAAGCTGATGAAGCGCTTAACTCTTTTGCTCTTTTCCTGACCAGTTGTAGTAATCCAATGACAGATTTGTAATATATTGAAGAGCTTGATAGTGCAGCCAACTGGGGGCCTGGTGACTCAGGGGTAGAGCTTTGAGTCCCCGCTGCAGCCCTCCTCCCAACAGAGGAGCCATAGCAGCACCCATTGAGCCACCCTCTTTGCTGTGGCTCAGAATTATCCATGCCACTGCCTGCCATGGTCCAGCTACTTCAAGAAATCCTTCACATCAATGAGATCGCCAGGATCAAGCTTTGTTTCAGCCAATGCCATCTCAGAGCTCTGCTACCTGACGCTCTCCCCACCAGATATGCTGAAGAGAACAGCAAGCTCTCCGGCACCATCCTTACATTGTGTGCCCTAATAGCAATTGCTTCAAGGCTTTCACTTTCTGGTGAAGTCTACCTCAGTGGACACACACACACACACACACACACATATATGCACACGCACTCTCACACACGTGCACAAAACATACTTACAAAATAAAAGCCTTTGGATACTTTTTTAAGAAACACTTTCAATATATGCCTTTTGGATACTACAATTTCATATTTCTAGCATTTCAGTGGGAAAATTAGTTTGTGGTGAAGTCACATGAGAGACAAACACACACACACAGACAAAGACAGGAAACACATACTTTTTTCAAGTATTGTGCATTTTCTTTTATTAGATGATTTTTCAACTTTTTATTCAGTACTTCCTATGTGTTATCTATATCTAGCAGCAAAAATATTCCTTAAACTATATGAGCGAAAGCTTGGCTTTAACTAGTGACAGATTCCTGAGCTGTGTCCTGAGGAGGGTTTCCTGCTGGTGAGCTGCTGCTGAACATCAGCTTCCTTATAATGTCTGCATAGAAAGGTCCATAAACAATTCTGTTGTAGTTGACCAGGGAGATGAATTTTGCTCCCAGCAGTGCTAGTTCAGGCTTTATGGCAGTCAGACCAGCTGGTACATGTTCAAGTTTGGCCTGGGGTTTAGGATCACAGATGAGCATCATGAAGTACTGCTGCACACGGTCCTCTGCACAGAAGTGATGAGAATGAAAGAAAATGTAAAAAAGTCCACCTGGGGGATTTCTAGCTTAATTATGCACAGCAGTCGGTAATCACTACTCAATACTATCACAAACATCAATGTATATTTCTCCTCCAATTAGGTAAAAGTAAAGTTCTGTGATACAGGATTTTAAAGTCACAGGCCCTCCGGCTAACTCCATCTTACCAACTAGAGTGCGAATGGGATTGTCCTTCTGGGTGATGCTGCAGATCTGGCCTGTAAGGGTGGCCTGCAGTGCTGAAGTAAGTGCAGGGTAGTTCCTCTCTGTTAAAGATTTGTTGAGCTCACAGCAGATCTGGGCACTGATGCCCACTAGTGCCTCTTCTATGTTAAATTTACTAAAGATGAAAGAGAAGAAAGCTCTGGTTTGAGGTCTTATTCCATGTCAAATAGACAGTACATACCTTGTAATAATCAGTTGTATGTTTAAATAAAAACAGTGGATGAACAGGAATGTGAACTAACGGGCTGTGCATCCCATCCAACAGTACACTGGCCGTTCGTTTTAGGTGGTCAGACAGTGAGGGTAGACCCTGAATAGGTGATCCAATGGTGCTGTAGACAATGAGCAGCACCTCATTCACTGCCTGACACTGCTGGAGCTTCCACTGAATCTCTCGTAGTCTGATCTCATCTGTCATCCAGGTCTGAATGAGAACCAAAAACGTTTGGTTTCACTTTACGTTAGATCAGAACACTGATACTGTAATGTGATATTTGTGCATAATACTGGAGCTAGCTGATATTAGAAAAACAGTCGTAGTCAACAACACAGACAAATATAAAGGTGACAACATCATATTCTGCCTCTACAAACACATATTTAACACAAATGTACCTCAGGTAGTGGTGGGCTCTTCTGATAGTCCCATGTGAGTATGTGGAGGAAGGCTGCATTGAGCACCTGGAAAGGTCCTGGCCGACCTTGCTGTCCTTTACTCTGATTGTTAGGCTGTTCTGTGGGGATGGTGGCTGACAGCAGCTCCTCCAGTGCCGATTTAATCCATGAGGTGGTGTGGTCCAAAGCACCTAAAGAAGGATATCAAACCGATGTAACAGTAGCAGTTGTTTGCTTTGACATAATATACAATAGTGCTGTGACAGTATACTTTCATGCAAAAATATCCAATTGTTAAATGTAGTTTGTCATGACCAAATAGATTGTCTGCAATTTGGCATGCTATACATGCAGTAACTACCTGCCCACAGGAAACAAAACTATGCTGAAAAGTGTTTTCTTGTTCACATACTGGGTGTTTTTTCGAGGATGCTCTGGAACTTTGCCCTTTCATATTCAACACTCTGTCTCTGCAGCACAGGCCTCAGACTATCAATTGTTAAGTTGATATCATCTAGCTTCATCAAGTCCAGCACACGGAAGATCTCCCTAGTAGTTTATATTTAAAAAAAGCTGCAGTCATTGACTGAATATTTATCAATGCTTCAAAGCCCAAGTGTGCACTTACCTAAACATTGTCACTATGTTATCTGTGCTTTCCCGCAGCTTCTTGATTTCTTCAACTCTTACCGGTGCACACAGTTTGCCCATAGTGGTGATAATGTATGAGGCAATCCCCTGGATGTCTACAGCGTCATTGTCAGACTGCTGACGAATTAGGTCTATGTCAATCGCCTCCATAATCTGGGTCCTCATTCGATTGGCACCCGGATTAAGGAATGACAGTAACGTCTATCAGGAGAAATGTTTAATTATCATTTTTATAAAGCATTTTTATGACAATAGTAAATTTAAATTCAAAGTAACTTAAAGATGGGATGAGCTACAGATGGATGTTTAAAATTTAGGACTGTTGTACAGAACATGCAAACGGCAATATAAAAAAAAAAAACAATAAAATGTCCATCAGAAATATAAAGTTACTTCCACATCTAGTGAAGCTATAAACATTGGATTGTGTGTGCTTACCTCTCTGATCTCCTCCAATAGCCTGATCGCTTGTCCATACTCAGGCGGGTCACCGTTCAGTTCTGATTCCAGGATATCCCAGAAGGCCTTGTGGACATTATCCCTAACTGCCTTCCATAAACTAAAAGAGAAAGTGATGATTTAGTTTCTCTCCATCTCATTAGTATGTGATGATAACACTTATGAAGACAGTAAGAAAACAATATTGGAGGTATGGAGGACAAGCTTGTGTGTTGTATTTTTGTGAAACCTTTGTAAAACCTGGCATTTTCACTTACTAGAAAACTACAAAACAATTAGACAGATGGAGAAATTGAGACAAAAGATTTTATGCCGCTGGTTTACCTGTCCTGAGGTATGTGATCCGGTTCAAGATGGAAGTTGTGGTTCACAATGATCTCATGGGCAAGACTGAGTGTTGACAGGTCGGTGGCTGACTCCATGACTTCATCTAGGGTTAAGGTTTTGGGTGGGCTTGCTGTGGGAACCAAATATTTAACCAACTGTGTAAAATGTGAGAACATAAATAAGAAGTAGGAGCATAATACTGTCTGGTTTTGACATGTGACATGGATCTTAACTGAGAAACAAAACAACCATGGACACAAAAAAGAAAACATAAGAAAGAAAACATCTTGTGATTATTATAGAGAAACCTAGAAAGAATGAGGGGGCAGACTCACAGGAGGGCGTGCAATGCTTGCTAGAGCAGTCACTGCTTTCATGGCAGCATTCCAGGACACTGGTAGACGTCATGTTGTCACAACGCTCCGATGATGACTCCCCATCACTGCCTGGGTCCTCACGACTGGATGTAGAGGTGGGTCGCTCATCATTTCGAGGCATCTTGGGGTACAGCTGCTCAGAAACAATTACAAATTACAAATACAAATTAGTGGATATTTTACCACATTCACAGAAAACTAGGAAGCACAAACGTAGTTAACTGTAAAGTTTAGCATTCTGCCTTTTATTTGGAATCTGTCATCAA
Source organism: Channa argus (assembly GCF_033026475.1). Lineage (NCBI taxonomy): Eukaryota > Metazoa > Chordata > Actinopteri > Anabantiformes > Channidae > Channa > Channa argus. The sequence goes on from NC_090217.1 coordinate 7,116,402, forward strand.
CAGAGCTCCAGTTGTTAGTTCAGAAACAGCAAAACCTTTAACATACCAATAAAATACCAATACACTTCTCTAATGTCTGATTTGAGTTCTGTTCTGATGTTCTATGTTGTTCTTAACAAGAAATACCAAAAAAAAAAGGTAGATAGGTAATTTAGGTATTTTATTGGCAATCGCACATATACTCAGCTGGTGCCAAAAGTATTCACTAGAAGATCAAATGTTTATTCATTTTCACAACAAATGTAGCATTTGCAGCATACTGTTTTTGCTGAAATAGAGGAAACACAAGGTTGTTTCCTTATATACTGGTGAAGGGAAATCAAAGTCACCTTTAAAACTTTAAAAACTTCAAAGGTGATGTGACGTCATTGATGATGTAATTAAAGCGAAAGTATAAAAATCTTAAGTATAAAATATATTTAAAAAGCTCTATACAAGCAATAATATCCTTCATAATGTTTTGAAGCTTGAACAGTGTTTCTAAAAGTATAGCGAAGTAGTTAGGTGCTAAAAATGTACGGAAGACGGAAGTAATAGACCCTTTTCACAAAAAACGGAAAACAATTAAACCACTATGACCATTTCAAAACATCAGGCTAAAGCTGAAATCTCAGTAGGTCAAAGTATCAGATATAATCTGAAAAAAGCTGTTTTTGCGTACATACCTGAAAATGTTGGTATTGCTGAAATCGCTGAAACAAGATCGAGATCTCGTAATTATAATGCGGTGGACCCAGATTTCTGTAATGCCAACAAATGGGTTGGTTATAAACTGATTGTGAATATCCGTATCCATGGCAACACGATACATCCTGTTTCCTGTAGAAGTTGGCCACCAGAGGGAAGTCTTTAATGTTTAATTTGACATTTACGAAAATACCATGTCGAAAATGAACCGCGCAAGTTGGTGTTTAAGATCGCATTCAGCAAGTCTTTAAATCGCCTAAATTAAATTGAGAATCCTCAAATAGCGAAAAATTATGATCATAATATATGCTGCCATTTGAACCTCGTTTTATAGCCTTTTTTTTTCTTTTTTTTTTTGTCCTTTCGTCTTATCCCGTGAGTTCAGGGTCTATTTGTTTTATTGTTTCTATTTGTCTTTTTTAATACTGAGGAAATACAGCAGTGGAAAATGAGCAAAAGAAGCAAAAAGCATTTTCATTCTGTGTTAAGGGACCATGTTCAGAAGTTTATAGATTTTATTTCCCACAGTAACATTTCTTGATATTCACTCCAATACGCTGTGATTTTCACTGTCATATTTAAAGAACTGTTTTCTTGCGACTTTTTAATACTGAGAGAATGCAACAGTGGAAAATTCGGAAAAACAGGAATAAGTAATTTTTCATTCTGCGTTAGGGTACCATGTTCAGAGTTTAATACATGGAGTATTAAAATGTCTTCATATTAAGGACTCCATTATTCTGTGACATCCCCTGACACATTTGAGTAATGTTTGTTTAGACTTCAACACTAAGCAAATCTAAACAAGGCATATGAGTAAAAAAGCATTAAGGCATTTACCAGTCTGTGTCAATGTGTCATGTTCAGAAGACGATAAATATGAAATATTACCGTAAAATGTCTTAATATTAAGGTTGTTGATACTCTGGGATATTCCCTTTCATATTTAAAAATTGCTTTCTTAAAACTTTATTACTGAGCTAGTACAAACAAGGCAAATGTGCAAACAAACAATTCGCCTTTTACAATTCATTTCCATGTACCATTTTCACAGTTTAATCAAGGAAAATAGTATTGTTAAATTACTATGTCTTTTACAATCTTGATATTTTAAACAGCATGTCATGGTAATGTTTAAGATGACATTACCGTTTTAAGTATTAATTCATTGGATATGTAAAATGGGTTTCAGATAATAATCAGCTTGAAAATAACTGATCCCCAACTCATAGTTATGAGTTAATTTCGAAATATAACTCGTGATTATGAGATTCGTAGTTCTCTAACTCTATTTAGGAGATCCTTACTTAATAAAAAGCAACGATCTCGTTTTAAGCTCGCAGTGCACATTATTGCGTGTAGGTGGCAGCATGGCAGCAGTGTGAGGCTTGTTACAAGAAGAAGAAGAAGAAGAAGAAGAAGAAGAAGAAGAAGAAGAAGAAGAAGAAGAAGAAGAACAAGAAGAAGAAGAAGAAGAAGAAGAGAATGTTTACGTCACACGGCAAATTTATGATGGCGGTTGATTTGACTCCACGGTTCAGACGACTGAACAGCCAAACAATAAGTTTTCGTGAGAATATTCAGCACGGTAAGTTGTGTTAACTCAGAGTTAACCTAAGGTTAAGTTAGCTAATATTTCTTTATTTTACTTTGATTACACAAACAAAGCAATTTGGTGTAAACAAATAGCCAGCCCGACGTAACGTTAAGTGTTATCCGCTAACGCTAGCTTTTAAGAATTGAGAAAACTTTTTCGAAATGTTTCTAATATGCATCTCAGGCATCGCAGAGGAAACAATCATAAGCAAAAGAAGCCAATAACACCACACCGTAAAACCCCTCATTTATAAGTAAAATTGCGTGATTAAACTAACAGCGTCAGGTATAAACGTTAATATTATATTATTCACTAGGACATGTATAATAACCAAACCGCAGATAATGACGCCAGGAACAAAGCTTTTCACTGTCACGAGTTAGATATCTGATTTGCCATCATGTGTTGGTTATTTGGTCATCTTTAATTTTAGTCAAATTATATTTATTGTTTAGTTGTATTATTGCTTGTCTCACTGTAAAAAATGAAAAATAAAAATCCAACCAGTTTACGCCTTATTGAAGTCCATTAATATGTTTAAACTCTGGAAATAAATCTTGCACTCCTTTTCCTCTAATCCTGTGTTCCCAATAGGTTTCTCTGGGCCCTTTGGTGCCACCCAGCTATGGCACAACATTATCCGAGCCTTACAAACTCAGGTGGAAGTGCGTCGCTGTCGGAAACATCTTCGTGTTCATACTGATTGTTTCACAGGCTCAGATGCTGTGGATGCTGTCCTCAGTTATTTGATGCAGAATGTGGTGTTTTGCACAAGTGAACTGTCTCGCCTTAAAGCCGCTCGACTCTGCCAGGCTTTGATGGAAGCAAAGGTTTTTGAACCAGTGGGCACAAAGCTGTTTTGCAGAGATAAAGAAGTGACTTTTGAGGACAGCAGCTGTAGCCTTTACCGTTTTCTGGAATATAAAATGCTGCCTGGCTCTTCTAAGAGGGAGTCCAGTAGTGAAACAGAAAACACTCCATCAGAGAAGCTGGATTTGAAGAGAAAAAAAAGCTCCAGGTTGGTATTACAAATGATATGAACTGTGTCGTCAGTTCTACTGAGTATAGACGACTTGTTGCAAAGTATATAAATAACATATCAAACACAGAAATACATTGATTTGCATTATTTAGTTTATCACAACCCGCTTGACTTGTCATAGTCATATTATTAAGACATTTTCTCCACATGTATTTCATGCAAAGCATTTATTTGTCACAAAAAATATTTGTGCAATAGGCTGAATGAACAGAGAACAATTACCAATCCTCTTGCTGTTGGACCATCAGATAGAAGGGTTGAAAGGCTGCTGAAAACCATTAACCTCCGTCCTTCCCTATCTGCATCTTTAAACACAACTCTGACTTCTTCTACTTTTTTGTCTAAGGCGGGTAAGACAGTCATCACTATTTGCTAGAACAATGAATGTGCACTGGAAATATTGGACCCTGGTATTTCTTTCACAGTGGTAGATGAGGTGTGGAAGCAGCAGACACTGCTGCAGCTGCTACAGATATTGGAGTTACCCATGCTGGACTGCATCCTGACCTCTCCTGCTAGGTTTGTCCGCCAGCCCTTCAGAGGTCGTGTGGTCACCCAGGACCTTGTTATTTCCAACAGATGCTTGGAGAGAGAGCTGCCTAACACCCTTCACCTACCACAGTCAGTGCTCTGGTTAAAACTTGAGTGTTTTGCACAGTGGAAAGAAACTGATCCTATTCTAATAGGACCCCAATTCGTAAAAAGTTGGGAGGATGTGTACATGTAAATAAAAACAGAATGCAATGATTTGCAAATCTCATGAAACTATATGTTATTCACAATAGAACATAAACAAATTTATCAGATGTTAACACTGAGAAATTTTACCATTTCATGGAAAAATATTAGAAAAAAATGTTGGCCCATGTTGTTTGTTTAATATTTCATACCTTTTTCCTTAGCTTGGACGGGTGGCTGTCAGCAGCAGCAGACTGCTTGGAACTCTTCCCTGACCAGCTGATCATGGTTGCAGGGGAACAGCTTAGCCAACAAGGTGGTGATGCCTCTTCAGAAAATATCAGTGTGGAGCAGATGACAAGCCAAAAAAGACTTCTCTTTGAGATTATTGCCAAATATTACAATGGACAGGAAAAAGCTCCACTTCTGTCAGGACGCTACCTGGATATACATGCTGGAATTCTGAATTTACTGGGTGAGAACTTAAAAAGACTTATAGTGATTGTGTGTGTGTGTGAAACATCTTCAATATTAAGAACAGAGCTGTGAAAATTTATTCAGGCATAGTGGACATCAGAAGAAAAGTGAGTGTATCTCATTTTCTGACACACTTGAGTGAAAAGTAAGTATCACATGTGAGGATCTTACCTCTTTCCTCCTCTCTCTTTACCACATCTATTTCCAGACGAAGGAAAGTTGCAGGATGCCATCACAGCATTCCAATTGTGTTTGCGACTACTGGAGACGAGCGTGAGAGATGAACTACGGAGACTTCTGGCCTTCATGTCTATGGCAGCTCACCCAGACTCCTGTCGTCTGCAGAAACAGGTAGCTCATCAGCCTCAGCTTGCAAGCAATTATTGGAAAAGTATTATATACCTTAAGATAATATAAAAAATGCAATTTATGGGAAAAAATTAAAAAAGAATAATTTGTATTTCAGACTGATAACAGGGCCTTCGTCTGCCGCAGTTTTCAGAAGGCAGTTGTTCAAAATCGTGAATTGACTCGATCCCAGAGTGAGGCCCTGGTACTCTTTCTCATGGACAATCACACTGAGCTCTTTAAGGTAATTCTTCTGTTGTAGAAGAATTGTTTTGGAATTGAGGTTTAAGTACCACACACTCTTAAATGCACTGACGAATTTATAGTGAAATGACTTCTGAATTAATTCTATTTTATGTGGATGTTCTTCTCCAATGTAGAGATAATATCTTTTACACTTCAGACCTACAGGCACCTGTTTGCAGGTCAAATTAGGATATGGTTTTTCTTTTAATCCTTTCTTCAATTATTAGACTCCCACATCCCTTATTGAAGCTGTGAGGAGAACATTGAGGACTATGCAGCACGGCAAAGACCCAGACGCAGTTGCTAGTGAGTATACACAACTTTGTGACAGGTTCAAAATAAAAAAAAATATTTTTTGAACCAAAGTGCATATTTTAGTCAACAACAAATGTCCTCTTTTTCCCTGTGTGTTGCAGCATTCACCTTTTGCCAGCAGGTCACACGACAGGAATACGAGGATCAGCGAGAGGCTACCACACTTAAAAGCCTCAAACAGCTTCTTCGTGACATTTCCTCAAGCGACAGTATGCCTGTTAAGGAGAAGAGGAGGCTGCTCAATGAGTTTGAGAAACATCACCCTGTGGTCTTCCTCCAGCATTTCGCGAGTACTATCTGAAATGTACAGGTTTACAAAAATACAGGTTTAACTTTACAATGACCTTTACTAATATTTTAGAATTGTAGTTTCGTTCACACAATCTGATTAATCGTGCAACATAATAGCTGTTAGCTGTTTTACACTTATACTTCTAATAGTTTAGAAGTATAAGTGTAATGTTTAGTATGTATAGATTGATTTGAGTGCAGATAATGACTACTAAAAATATAAATGGTTCGTGCAGCACTGCAGTTCCATCCGAATTCCTTTTAAGTGATCAGGAGCATAAAGTAGTTGAGGTTATAGTCAATATTATGCTGTTAAATCTCTTTCTAAAGTTCTTATTTTTGCATACAACTGGATGCATTGTTTAACTGATGATGTGTATTTGTTAACTTGAGTTGTGACTGATTTTGCACTAATTTATAAGCAATTAATTATCTGAATAATTCTATGCTGTTCATTTTTAAATAATCAATTGATATATTAAAAACTAAAAGGGATTACTGGAAAAAAAGTATCAGCCAATTGGCCCGACATTTTAAGGTAGCAATTAGTATACAGATAATTCATATACTTGCACATCTAAGCTTTTGGATAAAGGTATTGTGTTATTATAAGTTATTTAAGCTCATTTGATTGGTCCTTTGGAAGACAATATTTCTACATATCCAATATTAGAAGATTATTAAGACATTTGGTTTTGTGCTTTGTAGCTTCAGGTGGTAGGGTATGATAGGTTAACCACATCTTTTTATTATAACCTTTTGGGACTTTACTTGAAATGTTGATGTCACACCTTGTGATTGGAGAATAATAATTCAAGGTAACGCAGTAATATTATTTTAGACTACTAATTAAGATTTCATTAAGGATGGTGACTGTTGTATTTCTATTTCTAACTGGTTTCATCCATGCAATTAAGTAAATGACTGTAAGATCTAATTTCTTAAACCATCTTATCTTTGCAAACATTGAAATCTTGGGAGAATGCACTTATATGATGCTGAGCCATGCACTACACTTTGTTGAAAAAACATTTAATAAAGGCTGAACTGATCAAACAACTGATACTTTTTATTTTTTAGCGCATTACCTTGCTCTTAGAGGAGCTCACAGACCTTTTGTGGCTCATGATGTGGATATGAGGAGGATATCTTGGTCAGACATGTCACAGCCCTCCCAATTCTTCTTTCTCTTAATTGATTAGGAATATTAGATGTTATTGTAACTGCAATGATTTTCATGACTCATACATCGCACACTTCATTTACACAATGTCACACGTTTTGAATTTGATTTGTTCAAAGATTTGTTAACTAATATGGTGTATTTGAGCAATCCAGTGATTTTTACATGAACTGAATCATGTGATATGATGCGCTGTATAAAGTGTACGTAATGTAGACTTTAAAAAAAAAACTGTTTACGTGTTGACGCACCTGATACAATTAAATCCCGGAAGCGGGGTTGTTGGTTCCCTAGCGTACTAATCTAGCGTTAACTCATTTCGTATGCTACTGAGTCGATATGGGGGCTGTGTTTCACAGATATTACTGACAGCAGTTCTGCTGAGAGTTCACTTATATTAAGAAATTAAACAAACCTTTTCATATCACGGTAGGTAGATTGAGTGAATTGGAGCGAAAGCTTTATGTTGTGTTTGGGTCTAACGTTAGTGATTGGAACGTCACTGTCTAGTTGCTACTTGCACGTTGTTGGCTAGTTAGCCTGGGTAGCTACATGTAAAAAAAACAAAACAAAAAGCTTTTTACGTGAGCTAGCCGTTGGGGTCAGCCTTGTGAGCTACATAGGTAAATAAGGGGTTAAAAGAAGGCTTCTCATAATCGCTGTTAAGGATGGTATGGCGTTAATGTGCTCGTTTAAATGGTGCGTGCTTGCTAAACAAGGCGGTTTACTCTTAGCCAAGCTAAGCTTACAGATATTAATGTAGTCATACATGACAGTCACGCTTAGCGACAAACATACAATTTAATGCTGCATTCCACTTTTTTTATATAGTTTAATCTTCTCACGTGGTTAGCTGTCAAAATCATACCATCGTTTGCAACCAGGTTTTAACAAATTGTCTCTTGCGGCTAACGTGCTAACGACTGTGCTAGTCAGGCTGGGTAACGTTAGGCGCTGTGAAGGTAGGTTTGGGGAGGTGAACAGGTAAAACCATACACTCATGTTGTTTGTCTGGATACGACCTAGTAACTCACATTGCCAAACGTTGCTTTCAACCCAAGACAAGATTAGTCTTAACCAAACCTGTTGCCAATGACAGCCTTGTGCAAGGGGAGTATGTAATGAAATATTAATCATTGCTAGACCCCGTGCCCATCAGGTTGCTTTGGTTTGTCCGGACATTTTTGGCGTTCATATTGTCCTTACCTGCCTGTGTAGAGTTTCAGTGAGTCACGTCACAGTGTGACAGTTTAGCGCATCCAGCCGATTCCCTTGACTGTTTCAGGTCAAGAGTCACGCAGTAACTACTTCATTTACAAACGAGGCTTCAGTGTTTTAACTTATACTTGATAAGAAATGTATAAGACAAGGGAAAGAAGAACACTTGTAGAAAGCGCACTGTGATTGATAGTTAGAAACTCTGAGGCTGAAATAACAAAAAGCTGAAGTCCTTGAGCTGCAGTAATTAAGCCAAGTTTACTGTCTCTCAAATGTGGCTTTTCACATGACCCTGTTGACATAGTGTAACTGGTGGCTGTGCGTACATAACTGGGCCTGAGGGAGATGCTGTATAATTCTTTTTATCAGCATTATGTATACATTAAATTTGTCCATTGTCATTAACAAAATTGGGCGTTAGCAGGACTAGCAGATTTGGTTAACTTTCTTTCATCTTACACTGATGCTCAGCATGTTTAAGCAGGATTCTCTCGGGCTTTATTTTTGCAACTGTAAAGTTTGCAACTAATCCTAAATGATGATTCATATTGTTATGTGTTAATAAAGTGTATCCAGCCCTGTTTCTTAGTAATGAACTAAACATTAAAGTATTGGAAATCCACTGAGATAAAATGATAAAGAAACAGTTATATTATTTAGCTGTATCCAACACAGCCATTTTCTTTTGTCGGACTTCCTGTTGCTCAACATGCTTTAAAGCTACTCTGAAGTATGTCGAAAGAGAGCCTTAATATAGTGTGGTTGAGTTTGCTCTGAGTCATTTTATATTTCTGGGGACAGCTTGAGCTGTTGTGGTGCGTATTCTCCTCAGCCAACTCAGCCAGGATGCTGGTTGGCAACTTTTATGTGCAGATTTTCATGCAGGTGCATTGTAGTGTATGCATGCAATGGATTGTTGATAACTTTTTCTTAACTAGGTAGTTAGGCTATAGGCATCTCTGTCGTTGATTGCAACGTCTTTTACTCTACCTCTTAGTTAAAACTGTAATTTGACCTGTGTTTACCTGTCTTTGCTGTTCATCCACCACCTTCACTCCAGCTGCCAGGTCGGACCTAAACATGGAATCCATGCTGAACAAGCTAAAAAGCACCGTCACCAAGGTGACAGCCGATGTCACCAGTGCTGTCATGGGCAACCCGGTGACTAGGGAGTTTGAGGTTGGACGACATATTGCGAGTGGGGGTCCTGGCCTGTGCTGGAGGATCTACAATGGCACTAAGAAGTCCACCAAACAGGTGCGCCCTCCCACTGATTAGAACCGCTCCAGTTCATACAAGTTCAGACTCAATTGCTTAAATAATTTACTGTTTTGTTGATGAGGTCAGCTAAGGACTTTTATCGACTTAGGCAGGTGTGGGCTTGATACAGCTAGTGTAAGCATGTGTTGTTTGTGTTTGACCCTCCAGGAAGTGGCAGTGTTTGTTTTTGATAAGAAAATGGTTGACAAGTATCAGAAATTTGAGAAGGAACAAATAATTGATTCACTGAAAAGAGGGGTGCAACAGCTGACAAGATTGCGTCACCCCCGTCTCCTGACTGTGCAACATCCTCTGGAAGAGTCAAGGTGATTATCCCACACAAACACACAGAAACAAACTTGTACAAAAATGTAATGACCCAAAACCCAAAAACTGTCATGACATCAGAGGGGAAAACAAATCTATTTGTCTTCCTCTGGGTGTGTAACTGTGAATAATCTTGTCATTATCAAAGAATCAATAGACTGGTCGTGGAATAATTTATAGCCTCTGGTGACAAAATAAGGTCACGGTTGTCGTAGAATTAAGCACCTTTCACACATTCACTGAAATCATGACCTTTTCCTGACTTTGTCAGGTGGTGGTGTTTGTAAGAATGCAGATGTCTAAGTGAGATGCTGGCAACATTAATTGGACTTTATTTTGCGAGCCCCCTAGAAAACTGTCAGTATTATGTGTGTGAGACTGTGTGTGCAGCATACGACATACTATGTTTCTATAGAACCTTGGTTTTTTTCGTAAGGACACTTCTGACTTACGTGTGTTACAAGTCCATACAATTTTCGGGGCTGTTCTCTCCTGACATTGTCCAGAGTCCATGTGTGAAACCGACTTAACTCTTTTACTACAATGTCCTTTATTGACTCACACAGAGTAGCTTTGAATTCAACATATTTTTGATTTTTGCCAATGTTGTGTCCAACAGTAACAGCAATTGTTTCAGATTGTACTGTTATCATTTCTGTGTCTGGCCCTTAGAGACTGCTTGGCGTTCTGTACAGAGCCAGTGTTTTCTAGTCTATCCAATGTGCTGGGCCAGTGGGACAACCTGCCAAGCCCTGTACCCAACGATATCAAAGAGTACAAACTCTTTGATGTGGAGACAAAGTATGGCTTGCTTCAGGTGAGAGTACAGAAATACAGCATGGCATGGCTAGGTGTAGGACCGCAAGAAAATATTAATCAAGATACTGGCAGCAATAATAAAAGAATAAAGTCTTTTCTTGATTAATTATTTTTGGTCAGTTGGTTTTATATAAAAATGGCAATAACATTGTACCAGAGGTCAAGTTGATATTTTTAATGCCACATGTGTGCAATGGGCAGTTTGAAACCCCCTTGTAAATTATTTTACTGTCATAAGAAATTATGGCAATTTCTCACATTTTAATAGGTGGAAGTATTACATTGGAGATATTTTTGCTCAGTTGCATTAAAAACAATTATTAAAAACAATCCATTCTCCATTATTAGTAACACCAAAGATGGTGTTACTGATCGGTTTAGTCCACTAAACCGATCAGCTACTTGTTTTAATCCTAGCTTGATGTGTAAGTAGTATTACAATTCCTTTAAGAAAATGACCCCTTTTACTTAGGCAATCCGAAAATGATATATTTCTCAGTAAACCATCTCAGTATGCAACAGCTATGATACAGTAAATACACTTATACCTAACCTTAGAGAGACTTGTATGATAAAATGTTTCAATTAGAACTTTATTGTTTATGATTCCAAAAACAACCTTTGCACAGTGTTTATTAGATTGCCAGTAATCAATCATGCCGTGATCTTTTCAAAGCCAGTCTAACCAGCTCTATTGCATGCCTTACTGTCTGGTTTGACAGGCTGCAATGTCATTTTCTTTTCTGCCAGGATATATTTTCTCCTGAGGTATTGTGTTCTGATCCTGGCCTAGTGAGTTCATTGGCAAAAACCCTTTATTCTAAAAGAAGTTTTTTTTCTTTCTGTCTTTTTAGATTTCGGAGGGTTTGTCGTTTCTCCACAGTGGGGTGAAAATGGTCCACGGCAACCTCTGTCCAGAGAACATCATCCTAAACAAGAGTGGAGCATGGAAGATCATGGGCTTTGACTTCAGCATTTCCTCTACAAATCCCTCAGATGCTGAGGTATGTTGCTAATTTCAGTTCAGTTTCTCAGGCAGGGCTTCCAGTCAGGTGTATAACACAAATCATGCATGTCTATCAGCACTATCACATCTTTATATTCTCTTTCCCCGTTTAGCCTAAATACACATGTAAAGAGTGGGAGCCAAACCTCCCTCCACTCTGCCTTCCCAACCCTGAGTACCTGGCCCCTGAGTACATCCTGTCAGTCAGCTGTGACTCTGCCTCCGACATGTATTCACTGGGCGTGGTCATGCATGCTGTCTTCAATGAGGGAAAGCCTGTTTTCCAAGTCAATAAGCATGACATTTTTAAGAGCTTTAGCAGGCAGCTGGACCAGGTGAGTGGCAGTGTGCCAAAGGCCTGGATAGACTCAATGGCTCATAAATCTTTTGTAACTTCATAGCAATTCTAAAATTTCGCTACTTTAGGAGATACATTGGTCTTTGTCATTTTAAACTTGACAGAATTCTCCTACTATATACAACCAAGAAACAGTAATGCTTAATTCTTACTTTTTTCACTGGCTTATCTTTCTCTCTTTTTTTTTTTTGTAGTTAAGTAGCATGAATCCAGCACTGTTGAACAAAATCCCTGAGGAAGTGCGGGAGCATGTCAAGATGTTGCTAAGCGTCACACCAAATGTTCGCCCTGACGCTGACCAGATGACTAAGGTTTGTTTTGTTAAGGCATGCATAAAGATAAAATTAAAATCCTTTCACAGTATCTAGCTTATTTTTATAGGATGTGGTTAAGTTGCTAACATTTTACCTTTTTTATTTTTTTTTTAGGACAGGATTATTGATTGTGTTTTGTTTTCAGATCCCATTTTTTGACGATGTGGGTGCTGTTACGCTACAGTACTTTGACACCCTCTTCCAGAGGGACAACCTGCAGAAGTCTCAGTTTTACAAAGGCCTCCCTAAAATTCTGCCCAAACTACCCAAGGTGAATGCTTCAACATTGGATAAAAAGGGGAAAAAAAAAGATCAAGTACAGAGTTAAATTGCTCTCTAACGAACTCGGTGTGAAAACACTGTTCCAATAATTTATTCAAGCATGTCCTGATTTCCTTTCTCTCAGAGAGTGGTGGTGCATCGCATCTTGCCAGCGTTGACCTCTGAGTTTGTCAACCTAGACATGGTTCCTTTTGTGCTGCCCAATGTGCTGTTAATTGCAGAGGAGTGCACCAAGGAGGAGTATGTCCGTCTCATCCTACCTGACCTAACACCTGTTTTCAAGCAGCAAGAGCCCGTTCAGGTACACAATACTATTATACCAGTGCAAGCTGAGGTTACAATGCACTCAAATTTCACTGGACAATATTCTTTTTCCTCAGTTGCGCGTACAAGTTGATGATTACCTTACTAAAGAGCATTCTTTGTTTGGGCTCAGCCTGTCGCTTTATCAACATTTGTTTCTTTGTATTTTTCTTTCCATGCTTCTTCAGGCTAGTAATATGGTGAGTGGTCTCTGCTGTTTCAGTCACATCAACAATGTATGCGATGCATTGTTAGTAGTATTAAAAGTTGTACTAAAGTCACTGAAGTCATAGTATCCGCTTACTTTAACTTACCACTTACTTACTCATCAGAAGAAGATATGAGTCAATATGATAGGAGTTAATAGCAAGTATAGAATACTGTTTTCCTAATGTGAACTTTGTGATGTGCAGATCTTGCTGATCTTCCTGCAAAAGATGGACCTGTTGCTGACCAAAACGCCAGCGGAGGACATTAAGAACAGCGTGTTACCCATGATCTACAGAGCTCTGGAAGCCCCTTCTGTACAGATCCAGGTACAGAGAAATGATCGGGAAGCTCAGTATTAAGATTAACTGTTTGTTGTAAACTTTGGAAACCAGAAAAGTAACCAGCAGGTTCAGATGGTGGCAAAACAGTCATTGTCATGACCATCATTAAATGGGTCAGGACTTGATGTTTGAAAAAGCCTGATGCTCTTTCAAAATGTTGTAGGGCTGTTTAAGATTTAGACTTTGCAAGTGCTTTAGACAATTTCTGTTTGAAGTTCAAACACTGTGTGAATAGTTGCCAGATTTTATTTTACTGGTGTATATTTTTAGCAGTAGACTTGGAAACTTTTTTTGGATGTGCTGTTTTTTTTAACCCCTTCTCTTTTTAGATTTATTTTAAGAACGCAGTAAAAATGGATGTTGCACTCTGTATAAAATGTCCTTTTTCATAACCTCTTATGTGGTTGAGCAGGAGCTGTGTCTAAACATCATTCCAACATTTGCCAACCTTATTGATTACCCGTCCATGAAGAACTCCCTCATCCCGCGAATCAAATCGGCCTGCCTACAGACCTCCTCACTAGCTGTGAGTCTGTTTATTTTCTGCTTCCATATTCTCCCTTTCAGCCGACCCCGCAAAGTCGTATTTTTCTTCAGGTTTGTCATTTAAAGTGTGTTCTCTTTAGTCCTTTCTTTCTCTCAGATTGTCTTGCTGACTTCTACCATTTGAAATGTCTAATTTTGTCTTTCAGCTTGTTACCACATTAAAACAAAACAAACAAAAAAAAAAAATATATATATATATATATATATATATATATATATATATATATATATATATATATATATATATATATATATATATATATATATATATATATATATATATATATATATATTTTTTTTTTTTTTTTTTTGACTTTGTCTGCATTTTGTTTTGTTTTTTTACTGTGCAGGTACGAGTAAATTCTCTGGTGTGTTTGGGAAAGATTTTGGAGTATCTAGACAAATGGTTTGTCATCGATGAGATCCTGCCCTTCCTACAGCAGATCCCGTCTAGAGAACCCGCAGTACTTATGGGAATTTTAGGTAAACAAACCAGAGACCCTCAATTCTACTTCCTTATATTATGATGGAAACAGCCGAGTTACCTCTCGATTTGCTTGCTGCTTTATTTAACTTCCCGTCTCCTCACTTAAGGAATCTATAAGTGTACCTTCAGTCACAAGAAGCTCGGCATTCCTAAAGAACACCTCGCCTCGAAGAGCCTCCCCCACCTTGTCTCTCTCAGTATAGACAACAACCTCAACCTGAACCAGGTACTACACAATCATACACACATAGTGCTTAACATAGCGTTAGTTAATAGTGACGAGGGATTTAACTAATGCATTGTTAACTTGAGTTTGGGTTTGACAGGATGTGGTGACAAATTTAGCATGTGTTCAGTTTCGAGATAAACAGTACATGTTGTGTGCAGTACCGTATATTATGTACAATATGATGGCCTCATTATTTAAACTGCTCCCTGGCCACCCGATTTAAAAGGAATGAGGTGACCAAAACATCAGAAACACCTCCTTTTAATGCACTCTTCTTCTTATAATGCACTCCAGTATGACTCCACTACCCACTTTGGCCCTTAATAATAAACATAGTAAAAAAAACCTTTAGTAAGCCTTTTTAAAAAAAACACGGTAAACCTTTCTGACAGTTTTAATGTTCTAAAAGTAGAATTCATGGCAGAGTTGCTTTATAGGATTGCATTAAATTGCACAGGTGGTCTGGACTACAACACTACCTTTGTCTGACTTGACATATTTTATGTTTCAGTTTAACTCATTCATGGTAGTTATACGTGAGATGCTGAATCGCATGGAGACTGAACACAAGACCAAGCTGGAGCAGCTGCATTTGATGCAGGAACAACAGAGGTTTGTTTTCTAATTCACTGAATAAAATAGACTCTTTTGATTTTATTCACTTTGATCATAAATTAATTAGGCAAAAATACGAATGGGATTTTCTTTTTTGAGCTAGGACAACAGTGGTAGTCAGACTTGTATAATTACCTCTATTCAAAGTCCTTGAACTGTCGAATGTGTTTTCAGGAGTATAAACATCTCAAATCCGGGGACGCAATTAGAGGAGACCAAGAGTCCGCATAGCTCTGGGAACCAGGTGAGAGGTCGAATCCATGTCAACTCAGTAACAGAGAACTTGTGTATACTTATTGTGCAGTAAATAATTTCTGTTGCCTTAAAAGATTGAAATTGTACCCCTCTGTAGTTATGAGATTTGACTTTGCCTTTTGTTGCTTTCAGATTGATGATATATTTGGCAGCACAGGGGTGAATGGAAAAGAGAATGGATCTGCAGTGACAGCTTCACAGCCTAATAGAGTACAGAAAAATATCACGCCTCATATCACATTTTGTCTTTGCTCATTCAGCATGGGTTCAGTTTGTTAATGGTCTCTCTTCCCTTCAACTCAACCAGATGTCTCTGACTCTAGAGGAGAAACAACGACTGGCTAAAGAGCAGGAACAAGCAGCCAAACTAAGGAACCAGCAGCCGTTAGCACCACAGACTATCAAACCAACCACCACCTCCAACTCACAGGTAAAAAAATGCACACTTCTTTGTACTAAGACATACTCGTTCTAAAACACTGTCTAAAACTTGTGGTGATAAATGTCAATTTCATGCTTCAGACCAAGGATTTGACCAGCAGCCTTCTCAACAACATGTCTTCTCTAAACAACTTGTCTTTGGCCACTACATCACGACCAGCTCCAGTGCAAGGCGCTACCATACCTGCCTTCCCCCCCTCCAGCCCCATGGTGGGCTCCATAGGTGCCCCAGTCTCTAATGGCTTCAACCCAACAATGGGCTTCCAGACTGGAGGCATGGTGATGGGCATGCGGCCCACAGGCCCCAGCCTCTATGGCGGTATGGCCAACACTAGCAGCACCCCAAACTTTGGATCCATCACACAGAATCAAGGACCCATCGGGCAGACAAATAAAGGCCAGGACATGTCAGCTTTGGACAGTCTTTTTACATCCAGCAAGCCCAAAGTTAGTCTTAACCAAATGGGTCCCATGGCTACACCTGGAACCAACACCCCTTGGCTTAGTCAGTTTGGTTCAGCCCAGAACGCTCAGACTCAGATGCAGAGTGTGCCATTAGGTATTGGAGGAGTGCAGAGTGGGTTTGGGATGCAAGCCAACCCTTTTTTCAGCCCACAGAACTTTTCTCAACATGCAGCTGCCACTAGCATGAACCAAAGTGAAGTTAAACATAGTGCATCTGTCAACAATGATCTGAAAGACCTATTCGGCTAAATGTAAATGAAGAAAACAGGTCAAGTATATTCTTTTAAATACTTTGTATAGAAGAGCCTTGAATTCTCACAGAAGACGACACTGATTGAATGTGAAGATTTAAAATCGTTTCAGGAGTGTTGCTTTCTGCATTTTTAATTCACCGTGATGTAAACTCTGACTCTTGCTTGCATTGAACTAGCAAATTAACCTGCACCTGAATTCCATTTCTACTTGACCAAAATGAAAAAAAGTGCGGGATGGGAACTGCTTCTATTATGTGTTCTTTAAATGCTTGGGGGTTTCCTACTGTTTTCTACTTGGCATTCTTAGGAGTCATGGGTTGAGATAAATCCCAGATGAATTAATTCAGGAAGTTTTTGTGTTCACATCATGAATGATTGAGTTTATCAAGTCTTTTTTTACTTCCTGGCATCATATTTCAAGATCATTCTTTAAATTTAGAAGAAAAGCTGATCAAAAGGAAAAAGGTAGTCCTCCTTTGGCCTCTTTTTTTTCTATTCTAGACTATTTATGGAGTTTTATAGCTTTGTGTAAAGAGATGACAGGTGGCTTAAAAACAAATACTGCATACCACTGTCTAAACCAGTGAGAGGTAGCTGAAAGTATAGCGCTGACAAGCCTGCCATCACTGATCTGCATCCAGGAGGAGCTAATCTAAAATGTGTAGACCATAGACAGCCCAGCAGTTTCCATCCAAACGGTGTAAACAGAGTAAGCAGTCTGCAGTCAATTTCCATGGTAACCGTTTCTGTATCACCTCTATTTTAAGAACACAAATTGAATAGGATTCCTTTTGGTTTCATTGTCTTACAATGCATTTCTAGTGCTGCAGCTTTTCTTGATTTTCATTTAAGCAAGCATGTTTAAAAGGGAAGGTTTTAGCTTTGTGAAAGATTGTTGACAACCATTTCACCTCCTTTTGTTAATAAATTATTGCATCGGTTTTTGTAAATGCAGTAAAAATGATGGTGTAATGGTGGTTTAGGATGCATGGAGCACAGCGGCGTGCTAAAGGTGATGCATAGGGATCAAAAGCACTGCTTATGCTTTTGTGCCTTACATGAGTACAAGTGTAAAACTAGACAGCAGTCATCTGTTACTCAAGTATTAATGTTTTCCTCTTTCTCAGCTGTCTGGGTTTTGACTTGCTTTGTTGCCAGTTACCAAACATGACCACGAAAGATCTAAAGTTTGATTTTAGAATCTTTTCTAACAATGATTCCTAACGTGACCAATGACCTTTTATGTCACATCCACACGGATTAGCCCAAAATCTCCCAGTGCCCCATGTTTGTTAATCAGTTTGTATAGTGAAGATTCTCACTAGGTTTATTCAGCACTTTCCAGCTGTCAAGAGGACCTGTACTGGTGAATTATGAAGTGTAAATATGAATAGTTATTTAATAATAGAATGGTCTATGAGGGCCTTGGCATTTTTGCTGTGATAATGATTAAGAGGCCTTAGAAGAGTTGTGTGCAATAATCCTTACTACTGGTTAAAGGTGCACATCATTTTAGCTCTAGCTGTTTGTCAGTGTGCCCTTACCTTTATCGCCACTGACCTACAATAACTTTATAGGTCTGTCTGATTTGCGTTTTTGTTTTTTCACCCGCTCAACTTTCATGTGCACTCTTGCGTTTTTCGACTTTTTTAGATGCACCTTGGTCAGCACTGTTTCACCTGACAATGATTAACAAAGTGGAACGTCTTTTATTGGGTTAACTTAAGTTTTTGTCTAATATTGCCATCTATACAAGGCAAGCTCTCACTTTAGTCACATGGCAGTGTTATTTGTTTGTGAATTTGGCTCTTTCGATTCTGTTCTTTCCCTCCTTCCTTCCTTCCCTTTTGAGTCATACAAGATTGAAAATTCATTGTGATTGGATCTTTTTCATCTGTAGATCAACATGAACAACATGCAATGTTGGCTGTGATCATTTAGAGCATGTGCCACATATCCTGGCAAAACCCCAAAGCAGGAAACTAAAGCTTATTCTTCTACAAGATTGTTTGTATTCTACTGCTGTCCTCTGTTTAGTGTGGCTCTTGTTTTACTGTATGTGTCAAGGTGCTGGTGCTGAGATTGTTCAATAAAAATCTATATATATATATATATATATATATATATATATATATATATATATATATATATATATATATAAAAAGAAAAGTAAAGAAGCTCATATTCTCAGAGGGCGGTGATTATTTGTGTGACAGTTTTAGACAATATGTTAGATGGTGTTATTAAAGTTTGTTTAAAAAATATTTAAATGCATTGATTACAAGTGTAATGGACACTGATTTATAATTTAATAGGTAGTTCAACATGTGGCAGTATTCATGAACAATCTCATATATTAAATGATAAAATAAGGCCCACGTGAAAATTAATTTAAATCTAAACAATTTAAATATCAAGTGAATAACAACCAGTAAGCTAATGTGTGTTGTACTTATTGCTCTATTAAATATCGGATAATTAACCGTCGTGAGGTCGTCCGAGCAGCAAAGGGGGGGGGGGGCAGCTTGTGAAAAAACAGCTGAATCAGTATGAGAGACATCCTGAGTTTGGCAGTGACACAAATGGCAGAATCCACATTAAGTTAACTTCTGATTTATGAATTCTTGGTCCCACAGTCACGGGTTAAGTCGTCGCACTGATCTGGTGGTGTTTGTGGACATGTTTCTCTGGGTCATCGCTGCAAAAGACAAAAATTGCACTGATTCCTAACTGTTATATTACCACCTGTTTAGAAAATTGGGCTAAAAATTTATTTTTTGGATTAAAAAAATAGATGAAAATAACGGATATCTTTGTTTGCAGCTCACCTGAGAAGTTCAGTTCATAGCTGAATTCCTGGGTATTAAATATCAAAATGCCTGAAGGGTTTTTTAGATACTGCTGCTCAATGTCCTGACTTGAAATGCTGCACTGATCACATTCCTGCATAACGAAAAGAGCAACACAAAAGAATTGCACATGATGAGCACTGAAACTGACTGATTATTCAAACATTTCTGTACTTTTACACATAAGGAAAATAAAGTTGGATCTTACATTGGAATAATCTTTCCATATTCCTCCTACATCTCGGAATTGCCAGCGTGGTTGTGTGCCCAACCTAAAGAAGAAAAATTAAGCTTAAAGTATTTACAGTAGCATATATGTTTGCTTCAAATGCACAGTTCACATGTTGCTTTTCAGTGAACTCAGCTGGTCTTGCTATGACACCAGTTATAGTGAATGGATGATGTTAACGTTGTAAAGATGGATGCATGTATGTAGAGTTTTTAAAGGTAAAAAGAAAAAAACCCTTACATGCCTTAAAACGCCTTAAATAGAAACTTCTGTCCTTTACATCTGACATTTCAAAATAATGGGACAATAAAGATTTTCTAGCTACCATTTAAGTTGTCTGGCATGTTTTTAGGGTTGAACTGAGAATGAACTTGTATTTGAAATATTTCTCATGACCTGCTTCTCTGTTGACCTCCGTTGATCACAGTCCTCCTCACTGCTCTTCTAGTCCCGATGTTGTTATTGACTTGACACATGCCTATGAAAAGGGTAGACAATGCCCCATTTGCCTCTATAGGATGCAGTGCTTATTTGTTTTGACACGAGAGCAGTTATGTGTGTATTACTTGAAAAATCCAATGTGTATGAGAATCTCTTGATCACGAAGTGAAGCTGTCCCTGAGGATTCAGCTGGTACTGTCTCTCAATGTCTATGCTGGCAAATGAGCATATCTAAACAGAAATACAATCTCAAATTAATCCACGTATGTAGAAACGGTACACTGATTATACACTAGTTTTTGAGCTATTTCCAGTTTGTCCACCAGATGCCACTGTTGTTGGATGCTCCACTTACATGTGCTTGATATTCTGTCCATTCCCCCTCTTCTGCCATGAACTCCCACTTGTAACCTCCATCGGTGAGCTGGGAGGAGGAATCCACGGGCAGAAGTGAGGTGGAGTAAAGACTGCAAAGACATGGCAACAAAGAGGTTAAAAACCCACATAGTAGCTCATCTGTGTTGATGTAAAAATCTTTCTCTCCCTGCAGCCATCTCACCATCTGCATGGTACTGACTTCAAATTCAGTTTCAACTCATACTTGGAGGCAAAATCTCACCAAGGTGAGGCTATTAGGCTGATCATTTTCTTGTCTGAGTGCAGTAGCATTTTTGGAATCGTGCAGCTGTAAAGTCTTACCTTCCCGCTCTAGAAGAGAATTTAGGACGCCTGCGTACATTCCTGCATAAGCCTGTGATGCAGTTGGTTTGGGTCATGGCTGCAGAGTAAAACACAGTTAGCAAATGTAGTGGGTATTAAAAAATATATATAAAAACCACAAATCACACTGATTCCCCATACTAGAGAAGTCCAGTTTGTAGCACGCACGGCCCACTTTGAAGGTGAAGTTGCCCTGAGGGTTGAGTGCAAACTGATGCTCAACATCTCTACTGCTAATTGATGAGGCCAACATGGCGGAGCCCTGGAGAAGACAAGGACAGAGGAAAGAGGGCTGTAGTAGGGACTTTATGTGTCATTAAATTAGTTTGGCATTTACAGAAAACCAAGCAACATAAAAAATACCACAGACAGGCCAAACACCTTCTCACCTGTGACCCGTATTCATGCCACAGATGGTCGTCTCTGAAATACCAGCCTACTTCCTCTGTCTGGCCCTGGGGTAGAAAGCTGATTCTCTGCACTTTTAGAGCAGCGTTTGTTGTCTGTAAGTTATCAAAGTCTATGAACACCTTCCTGGGAAGATAAATGATTTTTTTTAAATGGCCAAACCATGTTGGCAGCTTTCCATTGCAATATGATCCCTAAATAGGCTAAATTCAATTTGGGGAAGTTACACTTTTTAGATAGAAAAACAAAAGATTTACAACGTTTACAAAGGCTAAAATGTCACATACTGACCCTTGGCTGGTGTTGATGGTCATTCCTTTAGCTCCAGGTTGGCAGTAGTGGGTCTCAATTACATAATCATTGTCAATTGTGAGCCACTGATGTCCAACTGACAGCTGCCACTCATAGTGTTTCCCACTGACTGTGAAATGCAAGAACATGTGGTCTTATGCATGCATTTATGTTCACTGGCAAGAAAAAGTTTGGAAACATTTCAATAACTTTTGTTGGTTTTATGCAATAGTCGAACATTTGGCTTTCGAGCATATTTGAAGGTGTGAGAATAGGTGAACAGAATACTGGTCGAATTTTATTTGCATGTCAAACCTAACATACAGAAATAAATTCCTGACAAATGTGGGGCATTGTTCTGATCCGTTTTTCCGGACATTCAAGTGAAGATCCTCTTAAATTGATTGAACTTGTCCCTCCCAGGTGTTAAAACATCTTAATATAAGTTCATGTACAGTACACCAATAATATGACTTTTGATGTTTAGAAATAAATTGTTGGTTTTTGTCCGTGTTTCGTGATCCATTTACAACCATTGTATTTTAAAAAAGAGAAAGAGAAAAGCAATATGAAACTGTGTAGGTGTTTTCTACCTTCTCTCACCAGTGTTTACGCTAAATAACCTACGTTTGCAGTTTTTAAATTTGACAAGAGGTCAGAGCCAAGAAGAATATTCGGACAGAACATATAAACAACAAGCCAAATCTTTTCTATTTTGACTTTTGTATCTTCATGCACAGTGTGTCACAATCATAACTATTTAAAGTGTTGCTTTCACTTCTTTATAAGGCTGGACTATGTAAAAGGATATAATTCAGTAAAATAATAGCTGTCAGACCTGGAGCTGGCAGTAAATAGGGAAACTCCTCTTCATTTGCCTGTAAACAACAAATGCAGAATGTAATATACACACGACAGCGAAGTGGTTAGAAACTAAAAAGCACTATGGAAAACGCAGCTAGACTCACCATGATCTGAAGAAAATAATCCGCTGTACTAAAAACCAAAAGAGGTGAAAACAAACAGCTGGCCTGTGAATTGACTGAAACCCTAAAACATCTGAATTAAATCCCCCTCTCCAGCTCCACTTGCTCAGACATGTATATCAGGGCTTGTCAGCCCTCTAAAAACCAACTCTTTCACTTTCAGTTCATTAGAAGCATTGAGTTTCTTTTCTTTGGTTTTGCTTTTTCTTATTTACCTTTGGTGTTTTCACCAGGGGAGGATCTAGGCGTTTTTTAACTTGGGTGGACATGATGAAAACGGTACATTTGGAAAATGATATAAAAAGTTTTAGACTCATTGTGCCCTGAACAGTTGTTTACAACAGATAAGGGGGACACAAATGGCAGAATCCATTTCCCTTGTGTTGTGGCCTTGTGCAGCGCTTTTCTTCATGTTGCGCCTGTGTTGTCAAATTGGTGAAGTTGCTTTTGTATTTTTGCTTGTGTTTTGTCTATTTGCATATGTTTTCTCAAATTGCAGAACTTTGAGCTGTTGGGACCACAGTATTATGCTTACAGTCACACAGAAGGTTCCACCCACATGGGGGGTGGGGATTTGGGTTTGGATTTGGGTTGTTACAGATGCCCATAAATCACTCATTAAAATTAGACCAAATTATATACCTGCTGCAGTGAATGTATGCAGTCATTGCATGAAGATGATTCCATGATAACAAGTAGCAGATAATAGTATTTAGATTTCACAATTTTGAAATCGTACTCAAAATGAATGACGTTAAAAAATGTAACATCATAACACAGTGTAAACAAAACACACATTTGTTTTATTTTCAATCCGGTTTATTTCCATTACACAGCATTCAACAGCTGAAGACTGGATTTTCAAATGTTGAGAAAACCAAAATATGTAAAAGGTAGTAATAATTGTAGCCCTGTAGTGGAGAGTCAGGTCAAAAGTGACTTTACTTCAGATGTAAACTGAAAAATGGCAGTTTGGCATTATATTAGTTTAGTCAGTTCTATTGCACCAGAGGAGGCAGTGTGTGCATATTTAGTGCACATTTAACAACATAAATAATTGCATGGCATTGTGCATGAGTCAGACAACAAATCATGATGATTTCACCTATGAATAGTTTAAACAATACTACTGTAAGAGGGAAGTTGGTACAGTACTTCATCGGAGTGCAGTGTGCAGTGTTCTGGCATGTGTGAGTAAACTTCCTTTAGCACGATCCTTTAAGGCAAAGGAATTTTTAAAAATCACAGTCACCAGGATCATTTTCCAATCTAATGTAGAAACAATATACGTATATAAGTTCCCAAAGATTTAAACAACCAAACATTAAAAACTCCAAACACCTGAGATAACTGATCCATAGATTGTCATGGTGCACGATATGTTAGGATGTCTTGGGAAGGTCAAACACGTCTGATTTTGCGCGTCTTCTTCGTAGCAAGGTTGGTTTGGATCATTGCTGTGGAGAAAACAAATCCTGTTCAAGGGCGTTTCAATAAGTTGCCAATAAATTCCTCTTGTTTCATCTTTCTTCCCTTCAGGGCATCATTTCTATGTCGTTCATACAACTTTTGTCTGGGACTTGACAACTGACTATGGGCACTGACCTGGAAAAGAATCTTATTATAGTATTTAAAAACATGACTCAACCTCCAAAATCCAAATTGTAGGTCTGTGCATTCACTGTGAAGGTCATGTGGCCACTGCGGTTCTGCTGGTAGCTTCTCTCGATGTCATCGTTGGATACTGAGCAAGTGCCATTCTGCAAAAACGTCATTTATACTGTAAATCATCACGGTTAATTTTAGCAGTATTACAATGAGACATTGATAACTGTCGTACCCTGTGTTTGAACATGTGCCACCTTCCATTGCCGCCCTCAAACTCCCACTGTGGTTTGTTAGCCACAGACATATTCTGAAAAGCTCTGGTTACCTGAGGAACCCTGTAATAACACAATCAGATTTTGCAATAAAACTTTTATAGCTCGAGAACCATGCCGACTAACATGCTGCTGACGGTGGAATCATGTTTACCACACAAATTTGAGAGTGCTGTAAAGTGAATTAGTATGATTCACATATTGCATTAAGATACTTAATAACGGGAAAGCAACCTGCCTAGGGAAAATATGCTCTACCAGTCAAACTCACACTCTTATTGCTGGCTGTCGGTACACTGGTCGACGAGTGACTTTCCTATTTCTCTTTTTACCCACCTGTTGCATCTCTACCAAAAGACAAAACAAAGGTCATGAGGTTAGTGTTTGAAAGACTCATGTGGATATTATTTAGGACACATGTTGTGCGACTATACTGCACCTCTGAATTTAATCTCTAAATTTTCACTCCCGATGCTGAAAGCAAAAGAGTCTTCTGGGTTGCTCTGAAACCTCTTCTCTATGTCCGAGCTAGTCACAGGACCAGTGTTGCCCTTTGAATCCTGTCCAGAAATGTTAAAAAACATTAGCAAATTGACAAAATTTTAAAAAATATCTATATTTAGAACTTTGGTTTAGAACTGTTATCAGCCACTCGCTGAGTTACATCTGGATGTATGGAAACAAAGGTGAGGTTTCTATCTACCTTATCACCGTACTCCCTCCACTTATGACGCAAGGTGCAGTACCAGACCCACGTGGTGGTGCCGTCATCCAAACGTCTCACACTCAAATTCTTTCCACGCACTCTCATTCTGTTATAATCAATGCTCACTGCCCTGCAGAGACAGAGGGAGAACCTCTCACCTGACTCCGCGTAAATACACAGCTGGTTGATTCTGTGTAACGCGTTCAGTTCTTACCCATGTGGTGTGTTGTAGATTTTAATGCTTTTGGTGTGGGGCAGGCAGTACTGGGCCTCGATTATGTGATCATTCTCAATGTCACGCCAGCCAGATCCATCATCCAGCTGCCACTGGTATTTTCGACCATTTGTGAGCTTTGGGTCTAGTAAAAAAATAAAAAAAATAAATAGTGTCAATTTATTTTTATATTTTAACTAACTAAGGCAATACCCACACCTGACTGAGCAGTTCACCACAGCTGTACGGATTTGTTAATGTCTTTTAGCTCTTTGTTTGGGTTAGCTGGCACACATTTCTCTGTGTGGACCATTAACTATCACAACAAAGTATAATTTAAAAACCAGGAATCGTGAAATCAGGAAAAAAACTAAAACCTAAATGGGATAAAAAGGTAGAAAGTGCATTAAAACCAAAAGCCATGTGTCAGATTACACAGAAAAATATGTGTATGTCCCATTTATACAGTACAGACTAAACTAACATTGGTAGAATTATAATATGGACATGAGCTATATGAGCTAAGTATAATATGCTAAGAATAAAAGAATTTCAGGAGAAGTATAAACCATCATCTGAGCGTCTTTCTACTACTTCCTCACCTTTAGATGTCGATCGCACCAAATTTGTTGCGTGAGAGGAACCACTTCCGCTCGGGGAGTGTTTCAGCTTACATTTGGACCCGTAGCGACAGTTTCCTTTCTGGGCGTATTGGCAGACGTGCAAGTAAAGGCACTTGCTACCATCCTTGCAGTGACCTTTGTTGTAATACTTGCAGGGTTTCTGCTTGGCCCCAGACTTAAAATGAAAAAACAAGTTTAAATCACCAGAGAGGCAAATACCATTGTTTTTTGTATTTATGTTAAAAGTAAATGGTGTAAAAACAAAATGCAGTAAAGTCTGTATACTATTGAATATTAAATGAATGCTGATCTTCTCTGTCAAGAAACAAACCTGACAGTTGACTTCTACATCTGAATCTTCTAAGCTGTCAGACAAACCACTGCTTTCATCGAGGCTATCATCACCAGAATCTGGAAAACCAAACGCTAGAATGAATCCACCTCCCTCTACTGTTTGTACATGGTTCACAGATGCTTTTATCCACAGTGGTGGAGATTCCGCCCAACTCTTCACATATTTAACATTAATTACAAAATACAACATTACAAATTTTAACTGAACTTCCTATTTATTACTATAAATTATTAAAATAGACACTCATAAACACGCACACATTCTATGGAGGGATTTATGTCTGTAAATGCTTCACTTAACACCTTTTGGGATTATTAGAGAATCCAAGGGTGGATGAGATGAAAGAATTTTTTTTGCATAAGATTTATTGCTCTGTGGTATCACTGGTGAGCTACTTTCAGTTATTATGTTATGTTGGAATGATTTGATTTTTACCAATGAAATCCGGGACATAAATAGTTTATTTCTACCCCCCTGCTGGTGAATTCAGTTTCATTTGAAAAGTGTTCATGGTGTATGTATCGAATAAGAAGTTAGAAAATAAACGCAATTTTAAGTTAATGCTTTGTAAATGAGACATTAATATGAGTTTTACAATAAAGGTTTCTGCTTTTTGAAAAACGAAACTGAAAGTGTCTACAGTCTGTAGTGAACTGAAAGTTTGCAGAATAAACCAGTGCACTTAGATCTTGTTTATAACTACTCAAATGAGGCCTGTACATTTAAATGTGTCGCAGACATAACTAACACAGCTATAACATCACATAAAGCATCACATTTTTTTAAGGCAAAAATGCCGCCTGAGGGATAAAGGGAAAAGAGAAACACAGGAAACACACACACACACACATATTTTAATCAAATAAACATTAAACACACGATTAAAGCTGCGGATAAAACTAGAACATCTTACCTGATAAAGCTGTTGCCATCCTGCAGCTGTGCAATTTTAATGTTCATTTTTACAGATATAAATAATCGAGTCAAGACACACCCACGGGAGTTTTCATAGGGGTGGTCCTTGTGAAGCGCTCCAGAGCAAGAAGTACTGCCCACCAAAGTAAAACTACTCCTATAACCTTGGATAATATCACTAAAGTACTCGTTCACAGTCCCTATAATTCCTATGCTGCTGAAAACCACGTATATGCGCTTCATTGTAAAATCGCTTTTAGACTTGAAAATGTGGCTGTCAAGACATTTTTACATGTCTGTGGGAACGTTCAAGCTTCACAGGACTGCAGATGATGAATAGAATTTTTTAATATGCAAAACAAGTAACATCCGCTTACACTATACGTTAACATAGATTTTAAAGTATTTGAGTTCTACCTTCGATTTTTATGAAAGCTAGATTGTTAAAACAAATCTGCCGGTTAAGTAAACATCAGTGGAGAAAAAAATAATTATAATCTTTAATTTTATACTATTCTGGTTATAGATATTGTTTTTATGTACTTTATTTACTTACCTCAGGATTAGATCTGCTTCCACCAGGGTTCAAGAGAGAACCAGGAGCTATGATGTGTTTGTTCTTGGTTTAGTTCTGGATAAATGACAATGAACAGCGTTGCTTGCAAACATTTTCTCATTCCACTTGGCGAAAACAACCTTTTTTTTTTGTAACGAGTTCTTGGCTTTACTTTTTGATGACATTAATTTACTTTTTCTTGTACCTGTTTTATTTTGAAGGTAGGAAATTCTTTCTCTTCAAATGTAATGAATATATATCGCGTTTTTTTCAATGTTTGTCGGCTGACTTATTTAATCGAAAAGTTTACATGGATTTTATGTTGTAGCGTTAAACCTCCACATCGCTGGTTGGCGATAGTGAACTAATTCTACCCGTGACGCCCATCCTGTCCACAGGTGGCGGTATGGCGCTGGAGTACCCTGTTAAAAACAAGCGAAGAAGGATGTAGGATCCCTCTAAAGCAGGGACTACGAAGCAACCTCTTACTTCGAAACGCACTTGATTAAAAGTTGAGGACAAAGAACGACAAATTAAGAAAAATGGAATTCAGTGATCACGCCTATACCAGCACCACATACGATAAAATCAACCCATTTGAATTCACGTATAAGAGTAATTACATACTACAGAAGATTGTGTTTTACTCAAGCTAGCTCAACACAGTTTACTGCGAGTTATTGGGAATCGGGAACCTGTTAAAGTTTTAATAAGAGATCGTGAGATCATTATGTGGAAATAAGGATGGAATCAATCCCCCAAATAACCACATTTAAATGTAACTGTGTGCTTATGTTTTTTTGGAGTCAGTAATTGTAGACTGTAGACTTGTTCTGAAAAAATGTTTTCCTTCTTTTTCTCTCAGTGAGTTTAAAAGAAGTTAAAGACTTTGTGAAGCTGAGGATTTCAAATAATGACCTTTTTTCTGGAAAGAGAAACACTTCCATTTGGGCATGGAGGTACGCTAACATGTCATATTATGCAGGAATAGAAAGTACCATATCTGGAAATACATTAGGATTTGTCTTTGCTCAATAAGGTTGTATATACATTTTGGCTACCACATTTTATAACTGTCATTAATTTCTACTTAATTTGTTCCAGTATTAAAACTACATGTTGGTTATACTGTTTTAATGACGGATTAATATTATTTTTCTGTTGCTGTATCATTCAGTTATTTACATCTTCAAAGTTCAAGGTTCCCCCTTGTGAATGCTTGGTTTTTGTAACAAATGGCTTTTGGAGTAAACCTTTTTGAACTGGATAAATGGTTTGCTATTAAATTAATTTGTAAATCACAAAGATAACTATATTTTCAGGGCCATCCTGAAACATATGGGATTGCAACACAAGATGACCCACAGTCAAGCATCCAAAAAATGGGAAAACTTAAAGAAGAGATACAAGGTAGTCCTACTTTTTATTTCATTTAAATACACGTTTTGTTATTGATGTGGTGCTCCCTTTTCTGTCCCCCCAGGAGCTAAAAAACCCTCCAGATGGTACAAAAGTGTTCCCTGAAACGTGGCCTTATTTCACCCTGATGCATGATGCTATGGAAGGTCGACTGAAGAACCAAGCCCCTACTCTTAAGACCTTTCCCAACAATAAAGACAACGGTGATTTCTTACCCATCAAAACTAAAAAGAGGAAAGCATCTATGGTGGTATACTCCCCTTCAATTTTGGACACAGATAGGCTGGAGATCGAGGTTTCACTGAATGGAGATGATGAGGACAGGACGGAGGAGGTGCAGGCAGCAAGCCAAGAGATAGACCACATCATGCAAGAGGTGGAGGACAAAAGGAACATGATGGACAATGAACGACAGGTGATAGAAAGGGAGAAACGTGTGATGGAAAGGGAACGGCTGGTACTGCAGAGGGAGAGAGCGGTGCTGGATCGGGAGATTGCCTCTCTGGACCGAGACAGAGCCTCGCTGGAGAGAGAGAAGGTGATGATAGACGGAGAAATAGCAGTGTTTGAGAGGGAGCGGGCAATGGTGGAGAAGGACAGAAATGCTGTGAACACAGACAGACTGGCTCTGGAGCAAGAGAGAGCCAGACTGGAGAGACATTTTGGACAAAAAGAATGGACTGATGATGGTACGGAAAACAGCAGCAAAGTAAAAGACTCCGATACCACCGACAGGAAGGAACGTTTCCTTTATTTGTTTGAGAAACTTATTGGAAAGCTTTGAGAGAATATTTACAACTGCAGCTCCCTGTGGGAAATGTTCAGTTTCAAAGGAATGTTTAACTTTGTACATCCTTAAAAGACATGCATACATGTATTTATTTGCTCAAAGAAGATTTAAATTGAATATTTTTTAGCTTTTATTTATCACCTGTGCTGCATTCACTTGCGTTGTAGTTCAAAATCAACAATGTGCTTCACCTTTGAGGCGTTAATGAAAACGTTGAGCCACTTCTAGTTCAGAGAGGTCTTAAAATCAACTTTATTCACTTGTGGTTATTCCATACAGAGCACACAATAGCAAGCTGTAAGCATTAATCTTACCCCTATCCACATTTAAAATCAACAACCCCCCTCCCAAACTAGATCATAGTCTTTGAGTAATCGACTCTAGACATTAGAGTCTTTGGTATAAGCTACTGTGCATGATTTAAAACATCACTTTTTGAAATGTAATATACCAAATATTGCAGTTCATTGAAAGAAGAAAAAAAATCTGAATCTATATTTTTAAATTACATTACAGACTTTACAACAAGTGATTGTGTTTAAATGCTTATTTATTGCATTAGATACTCAATTTATCTTCCATTAAGCTCCAGCTTCGATAAGTTTATGGTAGTATACGTTTTCAAAAGTGTTAGATTTAATATTAATATTAATATATTTTTTTTTACAAAACAAACATATTTAAACCATATTACTGGTTGTTTCTGCCAGTTAAACAGACATTAAACAGAAACAAACATGTCACATGAGGGTTTTCAATAAACTGATTTCTCTGAATGTCACCAATTGCTTACTCTAAATCAGGCTGTAGAACACATGAACGTTTAAGCATTTTTTAGTGTGTGTGTGTGTGTTTGCATGCTTTCTGGTGCTTAAGGGGATTACAGAGTGATGGTACCTGGCATGAAAATCCCAACAAAAGGAAGATGCTGTGTATATGTGCTTGATCACCATAATCTGACCTACAACTTATCTGTTTGTGGGCGTTTAAGACATACTTTTCCACAGAGGTATACTTATCTGCAGTATACATCAGCAGCATGTTTGACAGTTTTAAAATATGCTGTGGGAACCGACTTACTGTTTGAGGAGTAAATAGGCGATATGCGTGACTGCAGGGGTAAATATGTACAAAGATGTGTGCATGTGGTTGTATTCACGGGCGTCAGTGTGCAGGAGTGTAGGTATTTGTCTGTGTGGTTTAAATGAGATCCCCGATGGGTATACGGGGCAGGCAAATGTAAGCCTGTGGGGTCTTGCTGAGGTTGATGGGGTTGCCGTCCAGACGGATGTCCTCCAGTGCATTCCTGATGTAGCTGAAGTCTTTCAGGTTGCAGAACGTGTCCTCGTGCATCATCTGAATATGGTTACGCTGGACGAGGAGTTAGGAGGACACATAATCAGACACCATGCATTTAGATTTGGTTTATTTTGAGATTTAATCATGGTAAATGAGAACAGTGCATGTAGGAAACTTTGGTCAATCATGATTATTCAATGAAAATGTTTTATATTGTTCTCAGGAATCATATCTGACTTAACCCTGATTTGAGAAGAATGAGAGTGAATTATAACAGAGTTTGTTGCAGGTCATATACATGAACAGTGAGCTGAAACTATGAAAACTATAAAGTTCCGTAAAGCCCACTGGATCAGCAGACTTAAGTGGTAATTCTCTATAAGTAACTCCTTTTTTACAATGTCCCGTGATACATTGTTACAAAAATATTGATGATGCACCAAAGCAGGACTTGGAGCTCGGAATCAGTTGTACTTTCGAACTGATTGGTAACGAAATCAGGAAAATTAATGAATGTATCACATTACTTATATACATGGTAAAGCTTTCTTTGGGGCTCTTTAGAGTTGGGACAGATTATTTTTTTTTAATGTAGGAAATATTTTTAGTTTCTTGTTTTACACTCACAAGGTGGAATATGACAAGCAGCAGAGAAAGTGAGATGCTGTGTGTTGAGGTAACTAGTTAAACACCATGCATGCTTCTGGATCCTCCCATGGAAGTGTTTTCATTGTATCTGCCTAATAGGCCACATGTCAGGAGCAGAACATAGATGCAGCCAGCTGCAGACTATAAAGACAAAACACCTGTGCGAGAGTATACGACCTTTAATCATTCCTGCCGTTTCAGTTTAAGATTTTCCTGTGTACCCTAATGAGTTTCAAAGTATTGCGTTTCAAACATACCACGACCAGTATTAGGGAATAACAAGACAAAGCACATATACCTGTAGGTGTAGAGATCGCAGGCTGTCCGGTAGAGGCACAGGGATGTAATCAAGGTGGTTGTCCTTTAGGAACAGGAACTGCAGGCTATTCATATCCTGAATGCAGTGACAAAGGATAGGATCAGTGTGAGCCCGTATCTTTGGATGTTAAAACAATCTGTTAAAAGCTCTGATGTCACTACATGGTTTACATGGTTGATTACACCAACAAATATAGATATTATCTGAGACTGAATAAAATCACAATAATGCTGATAACTATTACTTCTCTACATAAAAAAAGACATGTTATGCATTTGGAGACAAATGCAGGCCTGGGTGCTCTTTGCTGGACAAACAAAGATGCTACTTATTGGCATTGGTGAAAGACATTATCAGACCATGTAAAGGTAGCATCACCACAGTGTATTAAAACTTACTTACAGGTAAAAGTTCTGCATTCATAGTGTTACCTATGTAAAATTAGCCCTACTGAGCTTGGGAAATACCTGAAGTACCAAAAGAAAACTACTCTTTGTGCCCAATGGCCGATTTCACAGCATGGAATATAACTATATTAGGATTATAATTATTGGGGCAATATTATTAATCACTTTAAAGTTGCAGTTCTTAATAATAGAGCTCAGTTTAAACATAAATTATGACTTAAGTCTTTAAGACAAAGATGATATCCATACTTTGAAGGCCTCTTTGTGAATACCCCTGGTGCCAATGTTGTTGTGGCTGGCATCAATCAGGGTCATGGTCTCTGGGAGAGCTGGCAGCTGTGAGATGTGATTTTCACGGATCACCAACTCCTCCAGCTCGGGCAGACCCAAAAACGCTTTGTCATCGATGACTCTGATGTCGTTGCCAGTTAAGTCGATTCTCTTCAGCTTGTCTGGAGTGGAGGGAGTAGAGAAAATAAACCCTGAGACACTGACATCAGTGATCACTGACAGTTCAGTCCAACATCAGTGAAAACTAAAGGTGTGATAGAAGCTGAATATTCAACTTCAAATTAGCTTCTGAATATTCCTATACTAATATTCGTACATTTTCATTACAACAGGAAACATACTCATGGAGGCGAAGTCAGACTTGTTGATCTTGGTGATTCGGTTGAAGCGGGCGTAGAAGTGAGTGGTGGCTTTGGGGAGAGGTGGGACGCTATCGAGCTTCAAGTCATCACAGTACACCGAACCACCAAGGCACATGCACAGCAGGCAAGTGGGCATACCTGAAGCACACGGATCATGAATGGAAAAAAATAGTAGAGGTAGGGAGTAAAATATGAATATCTAAAAGATTATTTGAACATGAGTATATGGTGGTCCATGGTCCATGAAGTAGGCTTTGAAGGGCCAAGGCCTCAAGAGCTTCTAATCCACAGAGCAACATCAGTCAAATCTGGGTTCAGGATATTGGAATTTTCTATAATACCATTCATGCTATTCTGAATCAAGTGGCTGCGTTGTTCAGTACTGACCTTTTGTGGGAACCACAGGCTCATCAGGCTCATCGGGTTCACCAGACTCTGGCAATTCAGAGCTCACTGACCCTTCTATAGTGCCAGTACCCTCCTGAGGGGTTTCTGGTGTAGTCAGAAGCAGCTCCTCCTCTTGTTAGAGACAAGATTAGGTGTTAAAGAAACAGGTTAGACCAGCATGGACATGGAATAGCAAGCCTGGCAAATCAGCAGCTCGCTGTTTGCCGCAGTGATAAGTTAAATACAGGGTTACCCAGAGGGGCATTTACCTGATGACAGGAAGTTAAATGAAAATGGCTTATGGTATTAATGACATGAAATGTGATCTTAATAGTGGTTACACAAAACAGAAGAAAAATTAGAAACAACATGAGAATTGAAGAAAAGGCACCTTTTTTAGGAGAGGCAGTTAAAATAAGTTTGGTCTTTAGAGTAGCACGGTGGGCTACCAGACTACATAATCACTGTGGGCTTGTGAGGTACTTGAGTTTTTTCTCCTGCTTTTAACATATCTTACACGCATCCAGTAGGTACTGACCTTCATCAATGTCAGGGACCAGAGTTACCTCAGGGAACTCTAATTCTCCAGAGCCAGAGACACCATAAGTCCCAGAGGCTCCGGAGATGCTCAAGTCCACAGAGGTTTCCCCTGAGGCCCCTGAGATTCCTGACGTTCCTGAGAACTCCCCAGAAACACCTGATGCCTCTGAGGGCAAAGTGCTGGGAGTGAGGGGCAGCTCCTCCACTTGTTAGAGCCAAAGGTTGGGGTAACAAGACACAAAGTTAGAAGTGGTGAAACTAATCAATCAGTCACACTGATATTTAGATGGGTGTTAGAATTGAAATTATGAGTAACACATATACAAAGACACTCAGGTAGGACTAACATTTAACTACACTTGCAAAAGGAAGAGGTTAAATAGAATTTAAATCAACACAAGTCACAAACATTAACACATAAAAGCTTCTTAGATTAAGAAATAGTGTTACCACAAGTTCTAACAGACATCTGTTCTGTCAAACTACTAACCTCCAGGTAATAATGTTACTGTGTCCCCAGACTCGCCAGACTCCCCAGAAACCCCAGAGCTTCCAGAGGGCCCTGAGATCAAGGGGTCTCCAGAGAACCCAGAACCAGACTGGTCCCCAGACCCTCCAGAGTCCAGGGGGAGTTCAAAAGAAATCTCAGAATCTCCAGAGCCAAAGTCTCCAGAGGCTCCAGTAGTAGTGGATCCCATGCTATCTCCAGATCCTGAGAGATCCCCAGATCCCGACAGATCTCTAGATACCAAGATTCCCCAAGAGCCCCCAGACCCAAGGAGGTCCCCAGAGGCTCCAGAGATTGGGACAATGTCACCAGAACCTCCAGAGCCAAGGAGGTCCCTAGAGGGTCCATAGTCTGAGACAATGTCACCAGAAAACCCAGAGCCTGGGGGTTCCCCAGAGAATATGACAATGTCACCAGAACCTCCAGAGCCTGGGAGTTCCCCAGAGATTCCATAGAATTGAGCAATTTCGCCAGAACTCATGGAGTATCCAGAGACCAGTAGGTTTCCTGAGCCCCCAGACCCAGAAGCCCCAGAAGCTCTTAAGACTTCAGACCCTACGGAGCCCCCAAAATCCCCGGAGACATGAAGGATGTCAATGGGTGCCAGACGCAGCTCCACCTCTTGTTAGAGACAAGATTAGGTATTAATAAACAGACAGATTAGACTAAAATGATTCATTAATCAGGTTGGATTTCACAGTGATGTTCAGGGTAAGTAGGAGCTGACAAAAAGACACAACAAAATGATTGAACACAACACATTTAACCTTTAACAGCTAGTTAAATGGAAGACATGCACATGGAAAAGGTGATTGCTGAAGATGCGGAGAATGAGTTTAGAGGACAGATTAGTGTTTCCTTGCGTTGGATGCTTTTCATTATGGGTAATGCTGCTTCCACAACTCCACAGGCCAAAGGAGGAGCAAGGCCCTGTTTCTTTTTTATGAACTTTGTACTTCAACTGAGTTTAAATGTATGGGTGTATGGACTTAGATGTATGTGCTTTCTCAGACCTTTCTGTGTGTCTGGGCCCATGAGAACCCCAGATCCCCCTGAACCTTGAGGGATGACATGGGGTTTTTGGAACTCTTCCACTTGCTCATTTTCTTCTTCTTCTTGTTCCTCTAATGAGGCTTCGGGCTCAGGGTAGTCATAGTCAGGTGGGGGCAGTGTTCCAATCTCTATCTGAGGAAAAGACTGCAGCAGTGAGTCAAAAATGTATAAGAATCTGAGAACTCTGCATCAGAAAATATACATTTAGCCTGACTTTTGTTTCTTAGCATTTACATGAAACAAAAAAAAAAATCTTTGTTTTGTTTATCCTAATAATACAAATTTCCTATGAAGTAAACAAACTTTATCCAGGCTTAGCATTTCATAGGAAATAAAAAAGAAAAAAAAAACAGGAAATTAACTGTGCTTCTATTATCATCTGTCATACTTAAAATGATGTTGTTTGGTTTTCCTTTTCTACCAATTTAAGAGTTAAATAACATTTTTGGTGAGGAATATAAAGTTGAATGAGTTATGTTAACGACCTGAAATGTTAAAAAGAAGGTAAGATTAAGGAAAGGTCTAAGTAGTATTTAGGCAGAAAAGTCCATGGCACAACATTTAATAATTTGCCTGCTCAACACTGGTGTATAGAGATTGCAATAGACTTCAGTAATTTCATGGCCCATTGGATCCTCAGAAAAAATTATCTCCCATTTTCTTGACCCGTGATATAAGTGGGTAAACTGAGTTTGGCTCTGTATTCTTTATCATTTTAAATAATTTGCATAATCAGCAAGGTGGTGATTTCATCTAGACACTATCATGTAAGGATAAGCATTTTGTGCAACCTGGCGCACGAGGTTGACATTCAAATTTACTTCGTTAATAAAGTTTGTTGAATCCCGATTCAACATCTTCTCTAGGATCATCAGTGCATATTAACTTCTTGCATCTTTCTTCTCTGCACTTTTTTCTTTTTGACAATGATTAATTGTAATGGCAGAAGTGCAATAAAAGGAAATCAATCAACAACAAAAAATATGGTCAGGTTTATGATAACTAAAACGAATCAGCACAGCTCCATCCCTCACTATTTGTACCAGTAGATGGCAGTAAAGTGTTCCGATGTATGTAGATTAGACCGAGAAACAACTACTCAGATGCGAACTCTGTAAAAGCTATAAGGAACATTTTTGGAGCAGAAACTCCAGCACATGAAGACGTGTTCAGGTTTGAACTCCTACCTTGTGATAATATATTACATTACTTTATAAAAAAAAAAGGCAGAAGATTCGTCCTTATCAAATAGGCCAGCGTTGAAGCTTTATGATGGGAAATAAATTTAAAATCAACCCTGCCAAGCCACAAAGCCTAAAGAATTAAACTTCTTTCAGTTCCTTCATTAAAAGCTTCAGGCATATCCATCTGGCATGATAATTGCATTTACAGCTCTTGCAGTTGTCTTTGTTTTTAGTGGTTGATGAAACTCGCAGTTCTGTCTTTCTCCAGATGAGGGCAATGAACCCCCACACACCGACACAGGTAATACCTGACACTCTCATGCCCAGCAAGGCGGACTCAACCCTCCAAACAAGGAATGGTCCTTGTGGAACCAAGACACACATGGTAGCTGCAAGAATCCATATTTGAATCTTTCAACCACATTGCTTTTTCTTAAAGTAATCCGATGCCAACAAGCCAAGAAGTAACTAGAAATAGAAGTGAATAAAAATGCGTGCTTTCTAAGACCTAAAATGCAGCTCAGAAGAGATATCCAGCACTGAATGCAAACACAGTTTGGAATTAAACAAGGTTGGCCTTTGAAACATTTTGCACAGAGTTTGCTCACTGCAAATCTCCCCTTCATTTCCCCCCTTTCCCCAAAGCAAACATATACACCCGAGAGGAAAGATGAGGCGGATGGCTGGCAACCAAAAACACAGAAAAAAAGCAACAACTTGGAAACAGCATGGGAATACAGAGTGCATAGGGCGGGATGCTGAATGGGTGCATCAAGTCAAAACCAGATGTTATGCTGCTGCAATGTTGTGTATAGTATATTAAGCTGTATACATTAAGCAAAGCTTATGACGTTTCAGCTACAGAATGTTAAAATTATGTTAACACACTCTCCAGTTAAAGCAGAATCCTTTCACACTGTGAAGGGACCAGGACATCACCCATATGATGGTTCAGCCTCATTTATTATAAAGTCCATTTAAAAGCTTTGTGGCGACAAAAAAGCATTTCCAGCCCAGAACTAAACTAGCTTGTCCAAACATGTTACTGACTGAAAAGCAAAAGATGGATGAAGCAGCTTCTCGGTCAAACTGAGGGGATATTCAAATTGGGAGTTTTTGAATGCAGCGGAGTGAAGGCACTTTGCTTGGATAACACTGTAGACAAGCATTTACTTCTCTGCAAAAAGACAAGCCCTGAGGAGAAAGAAGAGAAATACCAACAAAGAGCTGGATGTGGAAAGTAAAGACTCAGCATTCCAGAGGCAGGGAGCTCATCATCGCTTCAGTCGCCCCCAGACATCTGATGTGTGTGTATATGTGTGTGTGTGTGAATAAAATCCATTTAATCTTCCCTCTTTTCAGTCAGCGATCTATCTGAACATCAACTCTCTCACAACTATTTTGTCAACAAAACAAAGTGACAGATCCACTGCCCACTGCAGTCTGCTGCTTCCATTGCAATTGCAAGTTAAAATGTTGTGTTTATTCAACGTGGACAACAGAAGAAGAAACCATTCTAGTAACCCTAACAGCCTCTCCTCATCCTGCTCCCACAGACTCCCACAAGCCCATTTGATGTGTCATATCAGGCTTGTCAAACAGAGAGACACAAGTTCCCTGCAACATATGTCGACCTTCCCACACTGAGCACTGCCCTCAGCTGTAAAGCACTACACAGCAGAATTCAAACATTTTATAAGTATTTGCAAAAGGTTGGGATTGTACTTTTTTGCAATGATGGACAACATATTAATTCTCTGCTTTAGATTGTAACTACAGTAATGTGGGTTCCATCCACATCAGGTTTAACTTACTGTAAGTCACTGGCTGAGAGGAAGCAAGCTGAAAATCCCATATGGACGTTTTGCCTCGTGCCATCTCAGCAACGCTTCAGCCTAATTTCCTTGTTACAAAGAAGAATAAGTGGGAACATGAAATTTGGCTATAGCTTGTCTTCCCAGCTTGGCCTGCAGGCTTGCCACATCGCACTCAACTTGAGTAGATTTAGAGGACACTTCTGGTATCCATTTGTCCAGTTATGTTTTAGAGACTCTTCTTTTAAAGGCTGTTGTGCAAAACAGAATCTGAGTAGAAATAAGTCCCAGAAGTCCCAGTCATTTAGTTGTTTTCAATTTATGGCAAGTCATTCCCTGTGTGTAACCCAGGGAATCGATAGCAGCTTGTGGCTCAATGTCTTCTACTTGCTAAAACTTTATAAAGATTGTAAATATGTTTCCTGCAATTTCCTCTTGTCACTGCCAGAAACCTACATTAGGGTTGAATGAACATAAGGGCCAAATGAAATATTAAAAGCTGCAACATCTTTGCGCTTCAGTCATCTGCACACCAAGAAAAGCATCAAAATGTTCAATTGGTGTATGAGCAAAAGTTTTCCACTTGATTTTGTTCAAGCTTGCTGAGGAAGCTTCTAAGCAATTAAATAAGTGGCGCGCCAAGGTGTAAAATTGAAATAGCTGTGCCATAAAGCATAAAAATGAAAAGCTAGAAATGACCCTTGTTGGTAACAACCCGAATCATTTAAACTTTCTGCTCCATGAACCTGTTGAACTCAGCTCCAACCCACTCAGATCAGCATCATTACACTGCCACAACTGGGGTTTGTGATGTCTACAGCGAACCAGCATATTTTTGGTGAAATTTGCCAGAATGATTTAATATAATTTCTATTTTCTATCCGAGCAATCATAGAACATCGAATGTGTGGCGCAAACTTTACCATCTAACTAACAGACATAATTGTTTAAAGGGTCAGCAATGCATTAATAAGTGTATTGCACAAATCATCATGTCGAACAACTCAACTAATTCATGCTTCATAAATCCTGTGTTGTTACAAATCGCATCATTGAGTAAATGTAGCCTGTAAACTCAGGCAGCCGACACAGAGCAACCCTTGCATTCAGTTAGTTATGTTACGCCTGGTGAATGTGGAAAGTCCAGTATTTACTCTTTTTTTAATCTTTCAACTCCCAAGGGAAGTATTTAGTGAGAAAAAAAATTAATCCAGCAAATGGTGGATGTTAATTTAACCTACCAAAATGATCCTGGGGCCCTACTGTTTCTTACCTGAGGATCATCAATTGTCAGCTCATCTTCATAGTCATACATTTCCTGGTTCACTGAATTGAATTTTTCTGAATCCACCTCATAGTTGGCACCGTCGTATGTGTCCAAATCCACTTGTCGGGAAAATCTGGGGCTGGCTATCACCACTTTGAGGACGAAGAGTCCCAAAACAAGCCGCACGAGCATCCTCATAGTCCACTTTTACACATAGAGAGGGAGAGAGAGAGATATCAATTCAAAAAGGAAATGTGTGTATATTTATTCATGAAATTGCATTGAAAATAAGATGGTTTATTATTTATTATAATTAGCAAAGTGCTAATCTGAAATGGGAAGTAACGTGACAATGTTTCAAGCACTCTCAAACTTAGATGATTAGCTTTTTTTAAATTATACAATTCAGAACATGCTTTGGACTAAAACATAATTCCACATAGTTACAATTCAAGAACTCAGTGTTTTTATTACAGGCTAGTCTATAATATTGGCAACAGAGCGGCTCGACTTTGGATCAAATCATTAGGTCAGTCAATTCATTACTGAGGTGCAGACAGCTTGAAAGATGGAAGTATGAGGGCCCCTTGGTTTGCTGAGCCAGAGGCTCACTCTTCTAGGGAGCAGCCATCTTGGCTCAAATCAATGCTTGTCTGGGGTGTGTCAAAGGTCACAGAAGTCAGAGCTGATCTGATAAAGCTCCTTTTTCATTCTGTGGGAATAGACACCTCTGAGAACTTTGCTTTCATTTTGTAGAAACTTTCAGCAAAGTTGAGATGCCCTTTAAGCAGCAAAGAACTATGCCTTATTTCCAATACAACACTTGCATTTGAATTTGTGTTCTTTTGGCCGGGGCTTTAATTAATTTTCCCAATCACATGAAAAAGTCTTTGGCAGGTGCATATAGTAAAATTCTAAATTATTTTGAAATGAGAGCCAGACAAGAGGGTCCTTCTCTAAAATTTGCATATTTGATTTTCAGTAGGTGCAGAACTACTATGAACTACCCTGAGCCCGATATCTGCTCTTCAATATCTTGCTAATTTCCTCAGCAGGATATATCTACTAGCAGAGCTTTGGGTTGATTAAGTTCATAAGCGTGAATCCCAAGTGTGAGATTAGTATCTGTTAATAAGTGCTTAAATATTTGTCAGC
The DNA here is from genome assembly GCF_033026475.1 of Channa argus. Lineage (NCBI taxonomy): Eukaryota > Metazoa > Chordata > Actinopteri > Anabantiformes > Channidae > Channa > Channa argus. The sequence goes on from NC_090217.1 coordinate 7,157,612, forward strand.
ACAAACATTAGGATAGAAAGTGATCCTCTGACAAAGAGGGCTTTCTTGGCACACTAGGGACAGATCATTTTATCATCACGTCCTAGAAATGCTAGGAAAGCTTAAAGAGTCCTCCAGGCCAGGACAGAGAAATGGTGAGCAAGGGAGGGGATGAAGAAAAAGATATGAGTGAGATGGAGACAGACATGGATAAGATGTTGGCCCTCAGGGTTAGATGGAGAAAGTGAGGAAAAGGACTGACTGCGAGAAAGCAAGAGAAAAAGGGAGAGACAGGGAGAGACAGGTTTCGAAGCTTACTCGACCCCTCACCCCGTACAGAGGGCCTTTATGAGGCCCTGCTGGAGCCTGTCTCAGCACTCAAACTCCAAATTCCACCGAGGTTTGTGGACAGGATGGCAGTGAGTTACAGCTGCAAGGAAAAGCTTCATTCACAGTGAGACTGTGACACACACAAACAAAAACATACACATGCGCACACACACACACACTTAGAACGACATCTTCTAAGAGATGCACACTTTGGATTAAAATTCCTATCTTTTTTTTTTGTGAAACAAACATTTGAGACCCTTCTGCTGCTATTTTGGGATGAGGAAAGTCATCGCCATGCAAATCAATTGCTTCACTATTTCTTCACAATGTCTAACATGACCTTAGTGCCCTCAGTTGAGAAAAGTTGCCCTGACAGGATAGAATCCGACACTGAAATAGAATTTCTATCCTGAGGTTTCAAAATGCAGCATGACTTCACTGAAAGGGGGACTATGCTAAAGACAGAGGTGTGCTTTTATACAGGCCAACACAGTGTACAGTGTGTGGAATGTGTGTGTATATGAGTGTAGCCCCCAGACTGCCTCCGTGTTATGCTTGGCTCTGTGTTGGGCATTCCTGATATCCAGTGATTCTACCAGTTTCCCTCAAAAGCCACAAACAAACTTGACAGACGTCCCTTTGCTAATGGCTAAAGGACAACCTGGTTCGTTTGTACAAAAATATTCAAATAAAATGTTACACCCCCCCGCCCCCCCGCGCCACCAAAGCAGGTGACAAGGGACTAAAAGCAGTAAAACCGACCATCTTGGACGTAATTCTGTTCATCAGCAACAACTGAGATTTGAATTTCTTTTTTTTTTAGAGTGACACTGAAGTTGACACCTGATGACTTCAGCCAAAAATGGTGGAAATTGTATGTTGACTTGAAAGCCTGATTTGAAATTGCATCAAAAGAAAACAATAATTTATTGTTTGTCACCAATCCAAAAAACAAAAAGGAAAAAGAAAAACACCTGTTGGACATACACCTGAATCACATCAACTGAAGTGTATTAAACTGCCATTTCACAGTCACTATCATTGCTACATGAGGCCACTCACATCCAAATCCACATCTCTGTCACCTGCAAAACTCCCACAGTAAATCACTGAGCTGATAAAGCAGCTGCACCACCAATCACTTAATTATCCAGACCCTGACTAGCAGCATTTGTGAGGGGCTAGTTGAGCCCCTCTGCCTGCCTGATCCCCCGCACCAGAGAGTCACTAAACCAGCATGAAGATAGCACCAAGAACGCTTACCTCTGTCTCCTGCTTTCCCGAATGGTCCCTTCAGCCGTGATGGAGATGCTGAGGGCTCCGGGACTTGGCCAATGGTGAGAGGTCGTGCAGGGTGCCTTGAAGAGGGAGGGTGTGTGTGAAGTGTGTGAAAGCTGTGTGTCTGTGTGTGTGTGTGTGAAGGTCTGTGTGCTCTGGCAGACCCGAGTGCCCTGTCGCTTATGTGTGAAGGTAGGCACTGAGAACGATTGGAGCACAGTAGATTGCTTTTGGTCACTTGCAGTGCACCCACCCCACACCGTGCGTCCGTGTGCACGACTCTCTCAAATGCGCACGCAGACATCAGACACAGACAGAGTGAGAGAGCAAAGGCCCCTGAATGAAAAAACAGCCTTTTATCCTTTATTTTTCTAAGAGTGTGGCTCAATCAGACTGAAATATCTGTCCACTTTTTGTTGAGATGAAACTCTGGCATGTGTTGCTTTCATGTATGGGGGGGATGCACGGAGCCCCTGCACACAATGGGACCTCTGTTGCGGAGCTCCTGTTAGCATGGTGCTGAGAGGAAATCTCCGCTTGGAGGAAGGCCTCTGCTGATTTTTCTTTGCTCTGTTTCTTCCTAAATATCCTGCCAAAACCATGGATCCATGATCACTCATTAGAAAACATAGTTTGACTTAATTAAGACTGCCTTGATCTGGAGTGACAGCTTGTGCTGATCCACAGAAGATGCACACACAGACAGTCTCATTAATGTTCATTGTCAAACAAGAAATATGACACAGGAAGCTGCTTGCTAGCTTTACCCCGTCTGTTGTATTTTGCCACGATTTTGTCTGAACCTGCCCACCTCTACCTCTGCCCTGGTAATTCTAAACCTTTTGATGAGTGAAGGGAAAAAGACACATGGGGAATGCTAGAAATACTTCTGCACCTGCCATAGAAGAGGGGATTTATGTTCAGAGATTATGTTCTACCAAGAAGTCTCAAAATAACTGCACGATACTGTGCCCAAAATGTCTGGACACAGTGATTGATGCTCATAGTATTTGCAAAGTACATTGTATAGTGCTTGAGAAGTCCTGCTCTGTTTGTCCCCTATGTTAGTATTAGTATAGTATTTGGCAGAGAGTTGGAAATAGTAGTTGTGTCCACAAGAGAGACACTGTAGCTGTAACTGTACCTGTCTGCAGGGACTTTTTCTGACTGCAGAGTCAGTTAAGGTTGTCCTTCTGTCTGCGCTGCCAATTCTAGACTTTTGGATAAAATTTTCTGCAAAATCAGGATTTAATTAAATCCTAAATATAAAATATTGGGGTTTTAAAAAACTAAACATAAAAAAAAAAAAAACCCCACAAAGGCAATCGCAACTTTCCACATTTCAACTGGACTTAACTGCATTATAACCAAAACCCTTTGGGACAACCATGACCAGTGTTTTTATTATTACCATTTATTTGATTACTATATTTGTATTTTACATATATTCATGTGTAAAGCAGTAGAATAATGGCAAAAAGGCAATCATATTATTTTCACAAACTTTATTGAAATGAAAACAATTAAAATGAAATCTTATTCAGAAACATAATGACCAGAAATATAAAGTGTGTTGGCATTAAAAAAAAAATAGTTCATCACATCTACTTGTATAGAAAACATTAAGAAATAGTTTCCATAAATGTTGACTTTCAGGTTTGTACCCCCAACCCCACCTTTTGTATTAAATAAAAATAAATTACCTACAGTAAATATGCATATTTGTTGAATAAAGTCTTTTTTTGTGTGAAAAAAAAGACCACAAAGCTAAAACACAGGACGATTGATTTGGCTTAAAATCTACAAACTATAAAACAGTCAAACATTTTCCATAAACAACACAAAAGGTGATATTTTGCATATGCATTCATAAGCTTTGCCTTTTGCTCAGAGAAGCGCAATGACAGTAATTCATCCCCACATGCTATAAAATATGTCATGTCCACCTAAATCCCTGTCTTTCTACATTTTAATATATAATTGTCCAGAATTTTACATGAAGACATTTTCACCAACATAAGGCACAACTACAGGTCAACAGATAACAATCTCAAAAGAAGCTTCTAACCAATCACTTTCTTATTGACTTTGTTGTTGCTTTTGGATTTTATTCGAATTCCACTGAAAAGTGTATTCATTCTGGACCTGATAAAACAAGCTTTTCCTTAAGACACAATAAAATATGCTGATGCCAACTAGTGTCAAATATTTCATAAACATGCACAACATTTCACATATAGCTTTATGGGTCTCATTTGCCAGACCACCATTCACTAGTCAGTGGCTCAAAGACTTGCTGATAATTTAGCTTTTTCTTAAATGACAATGGAGGTCAGAAGGCGGAAACACAGAATGACATCCCTGGGAATAGGCGGCTTGATCTCATTGCCATCGAGACGGAGGTAACGCAATCGAGGAACACTTTCGTTGATAGAGGCGTCAACAGCATCAACGGAGACAGGACAGACGTTGGGGCCACTTACACCTGTAAAAACACAAATATATATAATGGTAAGACTAATGACTCCACTAGAGAATACATCTATAATAAACATTTGTATTCATCATGCAAAACTGTGCATCTACACCTCAAACGAAGACTTACTCTTGATCTTGTTGTGGTCAAGGTGAAGATGTTCGAGGCCTGCTGGAATGAGGGGAACCTCAGTCAGCTGGTTGTGGGACAGTTGCAAGTCCAAGATACTGGAGACATTAAACACATTTTTGGGAACTCCACTGCTGCCCAGCTTATTGTGGTTAAGCCTCAGAAATGCCACTTTAGGCAAACCTTTGAAGTATCCAGCTGGAATCTTCTCAATGTTGTTGCCATCAAGAAAAAGCTGCGTGGTGGTGGGTGGTAGGCCGAGAGGCATGCTTGTCAGCTGGTTCTTCGCTAGGTTAATCTGTACCAGATTGTTTAGACCCTTCAGGCTAACCTCAGTCACAGCATCATCCATCAACTTGTTTCCCTGCAGGTCCAGGAGGTTAAGTTTGTCCAGACCTAAGAAGACACCGGCAGGGATCTTGGAAATGCGATTGCGAGAGAGACGTAGATGCTCCAGACTGCCTGGCAGGGGAGATGGCACAGAAGACAAGAGGTTGTCATCCATGTACAGGTGTGCCAGGTGAGACATTGCATTCAGGAAACCTTCTTCCACTCCTTCACTTGTGATTTTATTATGGTTAAGATTCAGCCAGCGCAGCTGTGTGGCATTACGGAGGGCATCTGCTGACAGCACTTCGATTTGATTGTTCTGCAGGTAGAGATACCATGTGTGTGGAGGAATTTTGGGAATGTTCTTCAGCCCTTTATTGTCACAATAGACAGCACGAGGAAAGTTGGGGGGGCAACGACACTCTTGAGGGCAGGCCTGGACCTGGGCCATATATTCCTCATAAGGCATGTCCTGGCTGAGAACTGGACTGAGCAGAGACATGATGCAGAAAAGGCTCAGGAAGATTGCCATTTTGGTGTCCAAGCTATGATAGAAAGGAAGAAAAACAATATGTCAAAAAAAAAAAAAAATAACACGTTGTGTAATGTGCTACACACGAGACCATCTGAATGCTCCAAAAATAAAGGAATGAAGGTCACATAACACTTCAAAGAATTAGGAAGACATTTTAACAGGAAATACATACATACAACTTTGGTCTTGATAACATGTCTATTTTGTCATTCTAAATAATCAGCTGTCTTGGTACAGATGTTCACACTATCTATTATTTAATCACTTAAAATACAACCAATTACACTGCATAGAGCTGTCTATCATTCAATTTCAACGGCAGCTACCAACGGAGAGTTTCTTTCTGGGTCATTACGTTGCCTGCCAATGACAGGTAAAGCTCCAAAGACAAAATGGAGAGCCAGGTTAACTTTTAATTGCTTGAGAACAACTATAAGCTCAGGCGTGAAGACTTTGCATGGGAATTGGTAGATCCACACATGTTCATCAGACTTTAAATAGATAGATAGATGATGCTTGCAGATAAACACATATACAAACACATTTTAGTCAAGTGCTGAATTATTTCCTCTATTAAGGCAGATGGCCAGTGACATGGGTAAAGGACAAAAGTGGTTAAAGGAAAAAATGACTTGCAATACCCAAAACAACATAAGCTACAGTACCTAATAAAGAAGCATAAAAACATAAAAGAGAAACGAAAGGAAGAAAGTCAGTTCTACCATCTTTTAGGGCTCTACTTCTTCTGAGCTGCCATCTGGCACTTGTTTGAATTCTTCATGCAGTCCACATATGGCTGGAACTAATTTGGGGTAGGCATGGTTTTCCATGGATGGGCACACTACAAAGACAAAGCCGGCACACCTGTTTTGAGAGATGGGTCCCAGCTTCCCAGCTTTCTCAGTGTGCAGGGGTCAAAGCTTCTTGATTGAGCTTTAAATCTCAAGGTATTTAACTAACTGAAAAGATATGACTCATGCTCATGAGAAAACCCTCTAACTCGTTGAAGTTGCAGGTCTACGAGGCTACCAGCCCTGTCCTTCAGGTATCACTGCCTTAGCCTTTGAGAAAGCCATCTTACCGTACACTCTGTAAGATCCCTTTTGAAGAATATTTGTTCCTCCTGTCCGTCTTCACAAAGTGTAGTCCCAACTGATGAGGCTGTTCTTCTCACTTCCCTGTATTTGTACCACTAGCGTTTTCATTTAACATGTGCCAGCCTGTCAATCATGATGACTCCAAAGATTCATTTGGCCAATCAGAATTTGCTAGGATCATAGGTCATAATCCTGTTGTAGTGTATAGTGTGCTAAGCCTTTTCAACACTTGAGACATGGCCCACTTACAAACAGGCTAATGCAAGCCTACCTGACCTCTGTTTGCTGACTTCCACAGGTAAAGAGCTTCCTACTTTGGTGGCATGCTTGATCTCTTTTTACCTCCACTCACAAATTCTTAACAGTCCTCTGCCAACCTTTGTGCTAATTTTGTGCCACTGCTGTACACAGTGTGATCAGGATTAATTAATCTGCTTGATGCCAATTCTTAGGGCTTACAGTGTTTGCAGTCAACAGGTGGGGTAATATGGGGAAATACACAAATACAGCTCAGTGTAATTGGGGCAATCGTCTCAATTCGGACCACTCTTAGGAGTTTCACATGGATAATGCATCATTATCACCAAAAATAGAGAAATTTAAGATGTAAAAACACAAATGAACAATCCTGCCACTTTCTTTTAGAGAGATAAGGTAGTGGATTCGGCAGAATTCTATTATTAGAGAAGGGGGAATTTTCAAGTGATTCCTCATGCTCTAGGGAAATTTCAGCCTAAAGATGTGAAACTGTAAAAGCGTAAAACTGTAGTAGAATATTTGACACTTTTATGGACACATTGTTAAGAGTGAAATGTTGTTCAGAGTCTACAAAAGCACATGGATGACGCATGTTAATTAGGTACAAGACATTATCTTCATGCGAGTAAATGGTTTTATCAGAGGGAGGTCAGACCTAATCAGGGATGGGGCGGATTCCTGCACACAGGCCAGGTGAATTGTTTTGCAGAAGCCACCTAGCATCAGGATTGGTGACCTGTCGTCAGGCCAGCATGAGATTGCGCTAATTTCCAGCGATGACGGCAAAGGCTTGAATGCATTAGGATGATCCTAACTGACTTGTGTGAGGATAGTAGCAGCGCTTATCCATGATCATCCATGCAATCCCATTAGAGCTCCTCGAAGGTTTGCAAAGGTGCATTTGTGATTACAATAACACTTTTTTTGCACACTGCAATCCACACCTTTGTCTTCGGTCGGTCTCTAGCCCACATGTGGTCTTGAAGTAACAAGATGACATTTAACGTCTTTTGAGGTCCCAGTAAGGGGAAAAAATGGCCTTGTCTCCGAGAATGATGCAGTTTTGCAGTCAGCCTGCAGAAACTATTGACCTTGCAATCACTTGGCATGCAGCTGAGTCTGTTAAGCAACAGGACAGGCAGCTTGTAACCTCTAAACTAAGAATGAGTTTCCACTCAGCCTTCATTTTATTATGGCCACACAGCAGCCTTATAAAGGCATAAGTGTTGAAATAATAAAACAAGTTAAAATGTCTATTTCTTCCACATTTAGTAGAACAGCTCATATCGTCTTTATTTCCATGGAGTGGACACATCTGTCTTTCATAGGCATGTGATACCGAGACAAATCACACACTTACTTAAGGTGTAAAAAATGTGATAAAAGTTTTAAAGTACAATTAGTGATGTGTTAAGAACTATGTTATGTGGTATGATGTAAACTGTCACTGAACAGATGGGCTACCCTTTCATTTGCATGACAAAACAACAGTCAGTAATAATGTTACACTCTAATATCTCAGCTGCTCAGCGGGTGAGTCAGGTCTTCATATGATGACTGGAAAGTGGGGCATGCATTATTGAAAACAAATGCTGGCTACAATCTCTCTGACAGACTTAAGGAGAAACACATGCAGAGCAATATGATAATGCAATTTCCTGCCAGGGGCTTTGTGTCTGAGCCAGCTATGTTAATTACACAACGGCTTGCATTTGCACTGTATAGATTTTGCCGGATTGGCTTTTGTTAAAATCCTCCGCATGACTTTGAAACATTTGAAAGAGTTAGCATGGCTTACTGCTTCCACACAGAGAAAGTAAATGTGTTTATGGGTAATTATTATGTGGAAAAAAAATATATGTCTGGCAGTAAAAGTAATTTTCCACGATGTGTGTAATTTTGAAACTTCCAACATTCACAGTGGTTTATTCGTTTCACAGGCTTATATTTGTTTGTAAAATGGCTGTTAACTGATTGATTACAAAAGTGTCTATTTTTAGTCCAATTTTTTGCATCTAATTCATAAACTGTGACTGGAAAAACAAAACACAAAACTCACAATTAAGACATTTGCATCTAACTTTTGCAAGGCTGTTTTAGCATTTATAGTTCTGAGACACAGACTGTCAAGAAGCGTGACATCAAAGTTCAATTCTGATGCAAACCCTCTCAAAACCTGAGCCTTTTACACCAGCTTTCTTAAACATATTAATTGCAAAAAGAAACCAAAATCATCTTTAAAATTTTTTACCTGCTCCTCCAACTGCTGTAAGTGGTCTGCATGCAGCCAGGTGAGGTTTGGTTTCTCTGTTCCACCAGTGAATAGCTCTGCTGATTGTCCGACGCCCCAGTGGCTCTCATGTGGTCAACACTGCTAGCCCACTTAGTTTTGTATTGTCATTGATTCCCCCAAGGCTGGACCTTGGACATGCACCAGTTGAACCAACAGAACGAAGCATGTGTTGTTGGTGGGAGGATGATTGTGTGTGAGTTGGGATGTCCTTTCAGAGTTTGTGTTGCCTACTTTTCTGCCAGCCCAGCATTTTTCACCCCACCTTTTATGTTTTTGTCTCCTCTTTTGTATAGAATTTAAAGTCATTGTTGTGCTGACTTAACCGTGTGGTCAGTAATGGAGGATTTGCTCTTTGCCCATCACTCTGCCGGATGGGAGCAGGACCAGTTTATGGCTCATTTCAGATCACAGGCCTTGTGGTGTGTTTACCGGACTGTCAGGTGAGATTAGAGAGGGGCTCAGAGGGGTTTGCACTCAGACATTCACACCTAGCATTTTACAGGAATATTCCTTTTTTTTTTCAACCTGTCTTCTTTTTGTATTTTCCTCCATCACATCGATCAGTAATAACACTGTAAAGTGTTTTGACACATTATAGTGAGACACTGCCTGAAACAGCTTTACGACACTGTTTATTGTGGTAGAGCCGGAGACTCAGATCACAATTAAAGTTAACCACTTTTTTTAGAAGTTAAACCTATCCTACTATCTATCCTAGTAAACCTGGCAAAAGCATTTATCCAACTAACACAAGAAAAGTATACATTTTCAGTTTGGTTTTTAGGCAAAGACATCTAAAACCAAACACAAAGACCTAAAACCAACTGCAAGTGTCCCCATTAATATTGCAACAATAACTGTCATGTTTTTACAGGATTTGTTTAGGTTGTGTGACAGTTTGCTTTAGCTTTGATGTATCCTGTCATACTGTCTTTGCTGCCCTACGGGGGACAGTGTTGGCCTGTCTGTCATCCAACTCTTTGGTCCTGACTCAAAAGGATAGATTGCTGTGATAGTGTGGTGCATCATGCATTTACGGCCCCAGTATCCAAACATGGTTTTGAATGAAATATTAATGATTGTGAACTGTTTTGGACAATATAATTTCCTATGACCTTTTAATCCAAACCATCATATCTCCCTCAGGACAAACAATGCCAACACATCATCAATGTGAACATCTTACTACATGTGCATATACTATACATCATGCACATATGCAGCATTTACAGTGGTTAAAAACACCTCTGTGTCTACTCCAGAACCATGTTTTTTATAGAGACAAAATGCACATTTTCCTGTTTGCTGCTTTAGACTGGACCACGGAGCCGACTACAGTTTTGGGAGAGTATCAAAAAATGCATTGAGTTTTGGGGACAGTGTGTAAACATCTGCGCAGTAGCTTGTGTGCTGCCATCTGCAAAATGTGTTTGACCCAGAAGAGACAGCGCAATAAGCTGAGAGTTGCTTTGGCCACATGCACCTGTTAGGACTGGCACAATACTGACTTAGTCTTGTTGTACAGTATGGGTGAGTACAGTGCAGACTGCCTGTCTGAGGGGCAGGGGTAACAAAAATATCAAGGACACCTGATGCATTCTAGAGGGAATTGCTTCATCTATACACTGGTGGGGGCATTATAGAGGACATTTGACCATGTTTCTTCTGCTGTGGAGGCACCTTCGAGGGCCATTTATCTTCTGTACTACGAGTGCACCTTAAATGTCACTTCTTTGTGTTTCCTCTTCTATGGAAGCTCCTTAGATAGGAATCTTCTGCTTTTGCTTTACTGCGTGGCACCTTTGAGGATCACTCCTACACGTGGTTGACTAGGAGCTACATGAAGGTTAATCATATTAGCCCTCCTCACTCTAAAACCCATGCTTCATCCCTGCATGCACCTCGGGAATACAAAAACAACACGTATGAGAAGACCAAAGAGAAATGCCAGAATTAGAGCAGAACATAAAACTGGTTTCACTAAAATGAAAGAAAAACTTTTTTTTCCCCTTTTTTTTCTTTTCTTCTCCCCATTTCCTTGCCCTCTACTCAGTTCAGCTGTGTGCATTTCTGGGTTAAGGCCATGAAGAGGAGGTGTGCAGCTCATGTCCAGGTGACAAAAGCAAAAATTAACTGGGGTGCTTAATGTTAAACAGGGAGACAATTAGGAGATGACTGAAAAGAGTGGAGAAAGTAAGAAAGCAGCTGAGGGTGGTGATGTATGAACACTGGGTATGAAGAAAACCCCACAGATCTGTGGAGCTGTCGTTCCTGGCTGCAACAGCTGATTATACTTTCACTTACTGTCACAAGCAGGAGGAAGGGAGGCTTAAGGCTTTATAAAAGACTTTATTGTCTAGACACGAGCAGCAGGAGCTCTGCTCAGGATTTAAATAAGGACAACTGAGGAAGAAGTGGAGGAAATTACCCTAGATTGAGAATGGGTAGAAATGGTTATATAAAAACCTGTAAAGAGTGAGAAAAAAGCTGTTACACCAAACATGTAATGTGTTGCAATGTTAGTGGCAGTAAACCGATAGCTAAGATAGTGTTAACGTTTGCTTGAGCCGTATTAGCTGCAGCATTTTTTTTAAACTATTCCTCATTGCTTAGTGACAGACAATAATGAGTTACACTTACAGAAATAGGTCAAATATTAAGTGTGACAAACTTCACATCTGGTTCCTATTATAAACACAGCATCTTAGCATCTGGAGGCCAAATACATGACTATAACTATAAATGCCACGTATCTAATGATTTAATATACTGCCAACGAGAAATTGCATTATTTCAAATTTCATTAATATGATTAGAGCTCAGCTTTTGTATTTTGAGAATCGTCTGCTGTAGTTGCCTTTGGAAAACATGAATAATGACAAGCACATTTGTTTTACAGTGTTTTGTTCTATAGTGAAGTCAGTGAGTCTCACACACACACACACACACACACACACACACACACACACACACACACACACACACACACACCTCATACCAATTCTTTATAAGGATTCATTTGACATTTTTAAATGGATGTGGAAATGTGCAAAACAATACAAGGAATGTGCAGATTTTTCAGGGGCCAGAATCCTGCACAAAAATGGCTAGGAATTCGATTTCTCTTGATTGTTTTCAAGGAACTTGTTAAGATGCAAGACGCTAGAAAAAAATTGTTGCTAGAACAACAATTTTCTCTGCAGGGAAATAGCTTTGCTGATGCAAACCTTTTGTTGTAAAATGTCCTTAAAATGCTGGCTACTAGCTGTAAAGGAAATTACATTTTTCACCCATGCAGGTAGCACATGGAAGATCCCCAAATATGCAGAATAAAATGTATCTATATAAGTAAGACGTGATCTCTTGAAGTAAATTCTTGTATTTAAGGTCTACGGACAAAATAAATAATTTTAAACTCCCATCAGGAATCTCTGGTTTTTATAGTTGGAAGGATAGATTTACACAAAAAAAATGCAAAAGCTGCAGTTTTGTGGAAACCCTGCAACCCCTTGCATTCCTCCAGGACCAGCAGTTTTTGTTTGACTCCAGGAATGTTGGACATTCACATGGCTTATAAGGGCCTTTATGTAGCTTCTGTAAATTAATGACTTGAGAGACATAAAGTCAAACCTGGCAAATCCAGAATGTAAACTGTATACGTGAAACACAGTAACAAGCTTTGGGATAAATAAAAGGATCTCACATCCATCATAGAAGCTCTATCTGTTTTTCTTTTTGTAAATCACAGCAACACAAAGATTTAGGTCACAAAGGGAGATGGTTGCCGATGAATGCAGATGACTACTGACTCTGTGGAGTCAGTAGTCATCTGCAACCAATCATGCCCAGCTGTAATGCTGAGGTGACATCTGATACACATGTAGATTTACTCTTTTCTGGGTTGTTGGCTCATTTTCCTTGGCCTCACTTATACTTGAAACAGGAGCTGAAATGAAAAGACTTTCTGATGTTAATCTTGAACTGTTAATGTATGTATTTTATACATTTTTTGATAATTCTGATTTTTTTTTGTGTTCTAGGTTTAAATACACTTAATGTATGATGTACTTATTTACATCAATCCAAAGATTAAAAAATATCAAATTGTGGTTAAACAAATTTCATAAATTGTTTACACTGTGCTGGTATTTGTTGTATTACACTGGACACGTATAATTGTTCAATTTGGCTATTTACAGATTATAAACAATAATATAGGACTCACTAACAGTTAATAACCAGTTAGTTATATAAACTCTTTAGAAAAATGCCTTGTTAAACAAAAAGAAATTTAGTCATATGCACAGTTGCATGCATTGCTGTCAGCAAACTTGATTTTGTTTAACAGGTTTAAAAAGTGATATGATACAAATTGTTGGAAACATAATTTATTCAACTGTGTTTTGTTTCCTCACAGTAAATCCAAAGAGCAATTACTGAGTCAAAGGCCACAAAAGAAATCATGATAAAATGACAAATGAAACCTGAACAAAATGTGATATTCTAATAACATGACTTCAGTCCACATGACAGTACTGCCAAGTTGACCTAGTAATGTATTGGTAAAAGGTATTTATTAATCATGGTAAACAACAACGTCACAATGAGAGCACCTTCGCTGCAAAAGCTGTAGTTTATTATCAAAGAATGGTACCATCGGATGCATGCAAGTAATGCAAATCAACTGTATACAAATCAGCAATGTGCCTGACAGCGGACGGCTAGGACTTACAGTAATCAATGGAATAAACATTCTGACTTGTGGTTTCTGAAAAAGAAAGAGCAATACAATATGAGACGTACGTAGTTTTGTGAACAATTCTAACTTCCACCACAAAAGCTGTAGAAATATGTAAATCCTGCTTAAGATGGGATTGAAGTTATTCTTGATCAGGTATATATGTATATTGCTGATTTCACTACTGGTTACATAATCAACAACATGGATCTGTGGGACAATATGCCATTTGCATCAATGGCATGTTTAAAGCAATACGTTTGAAGTAATAAGTGACAGAGATGAGTAAACAACACTGTTATTTTCCTTTAAAAACATACAATACTGAGTATTTGACTGCACTGCAACTGCTATTTTACAATTTGATAATAATTTCTCACTTCGGCATTACACACTGAGTATGCAGTGCTTATTTGCTGGTCCTTTGCACAGCAATGGATTAATTATTGTACCCACAATATACCACATAAGCAAAACACTGAAACATAGAGAAAAGACAAAAAAATGACACTACAACAAGACACTGGAGAATTTTAGTCATCGTTTACTCCATTTTGCCGATAATGCATTTTTGGAATGTCAAAGGTGTGTTTTTTATCAAAGTATATGTGTTAATAATTTTATCGTGGACAATAATCGCTTTTTAAAATACTTTCTACAGCAACTTTACCAGATTTAACTGGCTTTCTTTTGATTCTACTTTGGGGAGTAGATGTACATGAATGATTTTAAACTTTCATTAACCTTCACTTTATTGAAATATCTCTTTGCTTTTGCTAAAAAAAACAAAAAACTGATGACATAATCTGTAGGACTTCAGCTCATTTAATACCATTCACAAACATGTACTCCCAAAACCTTTGCAAGCAAGTTTAAAAAATATGAAGTCGCCCTTTTTTAAAAGATTCAAAAGATAATTTCATTTTTTTTAAACAAATTGTATTGTCCACAATCACCATACAGATGCTTAAGCCAACACTGAAACTTCTCTACTCATGTCTGGTTAGTTGCAAGCCAGCAGCTTGGATTCACTTGTTCAATGGTGCCATAAACTTTTGGTTTATTGGGCCAAAAAATGAGTGAATCCTGGCAAACAACTAACCAAATGTAAGAAGAGAAGATTGATTGTTGGCTTTAGCATCTGTATGGTTATTGTGGACAATATATTTGATTTAGAAAAAAGAAAAGTTATTCTTTAACAATCTAACTGCATGTGATGGCGACAGCTTGTGTATATGTATGTGATATATTTTAAATTTGCACAGCTTTAGGTTTGTTCAAGATATATACAATTGGGTAATGAACTTATGTCAATGTCAATACTTTGGAAGGTGCAATATTATGCTGTTTAAATCCACAAGACTTTGGGCTGAGCTGTATTGTGATAGCACAGGGAAGGGTCATGGAAAGGTCAAAGGTTGAGGAAGGTCCTCATTCAAACATAATATCTGAAGCTTGGCGCAGGCAGTTGGCGGAGTCATGGGGCATGTTGCTGTGTGTGACGTTGTTGGCATCCAGACGCAGGTGCTTCAGACGAGAGTAGTTAAGGGGTCCAGTGAACTTGCAGAAACTTGCCAGGTCAATCTCTACAGAAAATAAAAAAATGGAGAGGAACTTTTGAAAGCTGGTAGAAAAATAAAATAATCCAAGGTTACTATAGAGCTTTATAACCTGTGCTGCTGGTTAAAGGCATTGTTTGGAGTTTTTGACCACTAGTAGTGCTAAACAGAAATGAGTGCCTTTTTGGTTATTAGCATGCATGTACACAAATATGCATGATAAGCCCAATCCTTTGGTTTCTTGCTGCTCTGATGAATGACAGTTGGCGGGAATAATGTCTAAAAAAGTGCACGAGTTAAGGAAGTAAGGAAGACAATGACAAACTAGAAAGCAGAATTGTGAACAATTAATGATTAAAAATGTTAAAAAGGTTAGTTTTGCAAATGTTTTACTCGGAAGGACACACATTTCACAAGTTCGTTAGACCTCAAGTTTACACACATCTGATTATTTTAAAGGAAAATTCTGCATGGGGCACATTGAGAGAAATAGGATAATGTTTAACGAGAGGATCTTAAAATACCAATAACTAAAGATGTTACTCACTGTTGATTTCATTGGCCTGGAGGTAGAGTTGCTCGAGTTTCTCATTGATCTCAGGGATGGACTGCAGCTTATTGAAAGACAGGTCCAACTCCACCAGTGATGAAACATTGAATGCTCCAGAGGGAATTCCGGCATCTGCAAGCTTGTTGTTGGACATCCTAAGATACTGCAGAGAGGGAAGCTTGTTCAGGTATCCGGCAGCAATACTGTCAATGTCATTGTAGTCAGCATAGAGAATTTCCAGTGAGCTGGGGACTCCGGCTGGCAGCTTCTTTAGCTTGTTGAAGCTCACATCCAGGGACAGCAGCTTCTTCGGCCCTTTGAATGCCCCAGCAATGGCATCAGAGGTAAGCTGATTATGTTGAAGGTTGATGGAGGTCAAATTTTCTTTGTCAGTCAAGAGTCCAGAGGGGAACTTGGACAATTTATTGTGCATGATCTTCAGCTCATCAAGACTCTTTGAGGGAGGGATGATTGGCTCTGTGAGGTTGTTGTGGCTGAAAAACAGCTTCTCCAGGCCAGTGAGTTTGTCGAGTGTGCCCTTTGCTATCTTAGCATTGGTGAGCTGGTTGTGGTCAAGTACAAGCCAGCGAAGTCCAGTAGTAACGTTATCAAACACTCCAGCCTTGATCTCTTCAATTTGGTTGTTCTGGAGGTACAGGTACATAATGCCTGATGGGACTACAGGAACATACTTAAGATTGCGGCCATCACAATACATGGCGCTGGGGAAGTTAATTGGGCATTCGCATTCTTGATCACAATTTCTCACTGATGGTCCTAACCCGACATAAGGCTCGTAGTAGTCCTCATATTGGCACAGGGCCATCCTGACCAGTATGGTCAACAGGGGTACACGAAGAGGAAACATGCTTTTGGAAATCTAACAGACAGAAGGGAAGCTGAGGCAGGGCATATGATAAAATGGTTAGAATTGTGAATGAGTAACAAAGTGTAAACTGATAATCTTAAACAGAAAAGACAATTGTTTTATTTAAACCCCTGTAGAAATGTGCTAACAAAATGTGCATTTTGGTAAGTTTAGCTCATGATACGATCATCCACAATTCAGACATGTATGCAATAAAGTTAATATAATTAGGAGAAATGAAAGAAATATGAACATATATTTCAACTGTGATGCTAAAACAAAAAAAGGCTTGCCCCCCAACACACACCATAGACTAATGCCACACCCACTCCCCAGATGATTATATAATCGGTCAGGGTTCATGTCACCTAGAAACCACCTAGTCCCCGACTGAAATATCTGTGTCAAGTCATATTACCGCTGCTGCTTGAACCAAATCGTACAGCCCCAGCCCCACTTCACTGATCAAACTAATAGATTTCCACATAAACCAACAATAGGAGCAATAATACAATGCAGATTTAAGGATGATCTAAGGAGACATAAAATATATACATACACAAAGACACACAAAATGTTTACATGTAAAACAGTAAAAAAGTTATTCTGTCCATTGTTAGGTTAATAAACAATAAAGCAAGCATTAATGTAGAGAAGTAGTTAAAGCAGAGCTACAATACAACTGGTTTATGCCAGAATGACTCATTCCAGACCCATGAAAAATGCAGACAGACAATAGATCCAAGTGCAACATAAAATTTTCCAAAGTCTAAAGCAACCACAAATAGTAACAAAAGGCACTGTAGCTTCACACAAACATGTAAGATGTGGGCTAATACATAGGTGTTTTTTTTCTTAATCCAACATGCAAATTATAAAATGTCTACTACACATTCTTTGGTGTATGCACTGGGATTTTTGTCATCTCTGCTGCAGCACTAGCCCATGCCGAGAAGCCTAACAGGGACAGCTGATAATCCCATTCGGAAAACAGAAATAAAGAGGAATAATCAAACAGGAAATCACAAATCCATGCCTCCATATGCAAGCTTACCTGTGCTTCTCTCTCTCTGTGCGCGATGGGTTGAGGGCCAGAAGGTAAGAACAGTGTGGTGTTCAAAAACTGGAAGTCTCTGGAGAAAAACACAGAAGGTAAGAATGAGAGAGGGGGAGGAGAGTGAGAGAGGGGTAGATGGAGAGACAGCGAGGGGGGAATAGAGGAGGTGGAGGAGGAGGCTTTGTCTGAAGTAAGGTCAGGGCATAAAATGAAGATGTCATCAGTATGAATGTCTGCTGGAGCATCATCCAAAAGATTACCTAACAGGTGTAACAGGCAACAGCAATTCGCACCAAAATTAAAAAAAAAGGTAAAAAAAAGTAAATTGGTATAAATATAACCTATACCAACATGTACTGTAATGTTAGACAAATTCTTAGCCTGGTATTTGTCCTCCAGACAATGACCAGAAAGTGTTTGCAAGTAAAAACTCAACTTAAGGGTTGGGCGGACTTTGCAGAGAAAAAATTTAGGAGTAAGAAAAACTATGGGTGGAAAAATGAGAAAATGGTCTCTGGCAGCCATTTAACCCAGACTCTGGTTATGCAGTAGAAGAAATTCAGCTGTGCCTATCAAGCTGTGAAAAAGGCTTTGGAAAATCTGACAAAAAGGTTATAAGACAGCCATAACAGACTTGCATAACACTTTTCTTCGGTTTTGACCAAAGGTATGGCCCTGTAAACAGAGAAAGGTAGGTTAATGCAGGTCTATTTGATTCTGTATGTTTATGTAATAAATTAGTCTACCCTGTCTCACTCAGTACACAAATAATGACATAAAATGGAAAAGTGGACACAAAGTGGTGCTTTACTCATCCGAAAGGTGCAGCAGAGGAAGGGAATGGGGGAGAAAATGTCCAAATGTTTCTCCCATTTGTTGGTGGACGTCCATCATTCCGTCAGAGCATGCTGGACACTGACGCCTGGATTTAATTGGTCACAGTGCGGTCTGCTACTCTACTCACATACCATTCTCTCAGAGACCATCTTGGATGCATTTCTCGTGTGGAAAACTTTCATCCCTGACATTCTAACGCCAGATATCTGATTCCCAAAGATACAACAATGTGTGTGCTCATTTTTGCATGTTTTTACTTTTCAGCCAATCCAAATAAGTGTTTAAATTCCTGGGCAAACATTGCAGTGAATTAGCTGCCTTTTCTTTTAGACAGAGATTTGCTTGCTTTGGCGGATTTGAAACAGACTTAATTATGTTTTCAGCTTGACTTTTATCTGCGCAGCTTTGACAGACATTTGACTTTGAAAGCATACAGTAACTCAAAAGTTCATAGAACAATAGGACATTGCAGGAATTATCTGTCCACTGAACACAAGCAGCATTATAATGGCATCAAGTTTTAAAACAAACTTTTTTACTGCAATAATTCTGTTTGTATAAAACCTGTTGTGCTGCCTCCATGTAGCAATGCAAGCGTCTGTTGAAATCACACTCTTTGTGACATCACACTGCAAAATGCTGCATACTGTTTGTTACAAAGAAGCCAGTTTCAATACACTGAACCTGGATTTAAAATATGCAGTGGTTTGTTTAGGGTTAGGCACTAAATAGATTCAAGATTCAAAATGTTTAATTGATCCCATAGGGAAATTGCTCTTCATGGGAAAAGTGGAAAAGAAAGGAAAAGCACCTCAAGGAGAAACCAGATAGACAAATAAACAAATACAAATACAAACTACTGAAATAAAGTTGCTGTCTACGTTTAAAATTTTCATCTGAGGGTTGCAACAATAACAGCTGGCACTGGATGTGAATCTGTGTCTCCTGTGTAAAAGTCCTTTGTTTTATGAACTTCACTAAGATTCATTTCACAATTGTACAGATGGCCTCCCACTTTCATTTCATCAAAAAGGAAGAGGAATAAGGCTTAAAGTGGACGGTTAAGTCCTTGGTATGTTGTTCCTAATGTGATGCTGCCCACACACATATGAATAATTTGCTGTCACAAATGACAGGTTTTATTGTACAAACATGGCAAACGTGAATGAAAAATTGGAATGTCTCTTTAATGTAGACCACGCACCTTTCAAACAATCGTGAAAGGGTTTACAACAGTAAGAAGATGAAAGCAAAGAAAGTACACAAAGCTCATCCACAATGAAAAGTAATTTCTGGTTCATATTTTACCATAATTTTAATCCTAAATGTTTTCTCTCTTTCTTGCTCTTTTTTTTTGTGTGTTTATTTTGACCAACACGCATTAACCATAGTTCTTAAAGAAATCTTCTGAGGAACAGAAGCATAAACCGTAAACCCTCAACTTCAACCAGTTTATACCTGATGGTGAAGTGCATTGAAAACCTGTCAAACACAGTGAAAAAAGTCCATTGTAAAAACTTGTGAGGCTGTCAAGGAACTTTTCTCTGCCCTCGCTGTCTCCTAAAAAAATGTTTAGCCAAAACTGCAAACACAATCATATTTTATAGAGATTTTTTTTCTGCTAACATAATGAAGATGTATTGATAATTCATATAAATTTCAAGTCACAAAATAGTTGAAACTAACCATCAGTAAAATGTTTTCCTACCATGCACTGCTTGCAGTACGACATCCATATTGTCCGACTACAGTCTGATTTATCTCCTATGTTTAGGCACTTACAGCATTTGGTTAGTTGGTTAGATTAACTAAGTTGATTACATAAGGAAATGATTGTGGTTTGGCCTGACAAAAAAACATTTGCTTCACACACAATGTGTTTTTTAACCCTTAAACAAAACCAAGATGTTTCAATGTGCCTGAAATTATCCATCCATCCATCATCTGTAACTGCTTGTCCTATTTGGTTTGCATGGTTTACACTCTCATTCACATCTACGGGTAATTTTAGATTCACCAATTAACCAAACATTCATGCCTTTTCACTGTGGGAGGACACCGAGTACCCAGAGGAAACCCACGCAAGGCCGGGGTGCAAACCCGCAACCTTCTAGCCGTGTGTGTGTGTGTGTGTGTGTGTGTGTGTGTGTGTGTGTGTGTGTGTGTGTGTGTGTGTGTGTGTGTGTGTGTGTCTGTCTACACAGGAGCCAGCCATTCCGGGCAAATAGGAAGTTTGGGGTTAATTTCGGTTAAGGTCTGAGCCCAATACACGGTCACAATAGTTACACACATAAACGCAGGAAAATACGCAGGTTGATGGACTGGTTGGATGTGTCAACAGAACAGAGGACTTTCCCACAGGAAACTTGAAACCAGTGCGGAACAAGTATTAAGTCAAGTGAGTCATGTGATGTACGTCATGTGAACAATTGGTGAATTGAAGAAAAAAAGAGCACGACACTTTAACACCTAACTCTGCTTTTGTAGAAATTAGCCCTTTTGGGCTTAACCCTAACCCCACTGCTGTGTTTGCACAGTTTCAACAGTCCTCTGCCTCCCTATGTTGTATTTAAACAAATGGTCCTGTTTTTGTAGAGAAGGGACACACAAACCATCTGTAAAGGCTGAAGTTGGCTTTTCAGTGCACTCTGCAGAGCTGCTCTTGCAAAAAAATGTTTCCTTTGTTATTAGGGTTAAGCAACTTTCTAAATTGTAAAGGAATAAATAAAATCTGTGCAAAATGTCAGAAACAGTCAAACGAAACAAAAAAAAAACAAAATTGAGGCGTATTTGAACAGTTAAGTCAGGTCAGGTGTGAAATGACCCTGTAGATCAGTAGATGGATGTACTACATCTGTTATGTACAAATGTGTCAGAACACATGGGGCATAGAAATGATGCTGTGCTGCATGTTATCCACCTCTTAAAACACCCTCAAGGCAGACAACCCAGTGTTTCCACTGCAGCAACCTCTCTTCAAATCTGTTTGTTTCTTTGAGCCTGAAGAGTTTTTGCCTGTCTTACAGATTTCTGTGCAAATCCAGAACTAAGCTGTTGCAGACTGTTTGTAGAGTGGAGGCTGTACAGTAAGCAGACATGTTTCCTTAGTCACCCAGCTGCCTTTTTCCTTTCACATCAGGCAGTCCTTGACTTTCAACACTGTTTTCCTAGCAGTTTGTTTGCACTTATCTGCACTTTCCCTGTTAAAAAGCAAAGTGCTTTGTGAATGACACTGTAGACTCTAGAGAATCACACACCACAAATTCACAAAATCGGTTGGATTTCATCTGTGCCGGAAAGGACAGGAAACCTATGTTTCAACAAAACTCTTCATTTATTGCAGTTGTGTCCCTCCATTTTCACCCCATTTATATGTTCATCATTTGCTTTTCTCCAAAAGTCATTGATATGCATAAAAAGTTCCCCCTCTCCTTTGTTTAACATGTCTGTTAGTGAGCTTGTTAAAATGAGTTTGCTTTCAACATAAGTCTCATTGTGCCTTTGTCTGTAAATTGCATTATCATTTGTCTGATTTTTCCCTTGAGTGTGTTTCTGGAAGTGATTTTGTGAACCAAAATGAGGCTGAAATGAAAAAACACACACATTCATTTTCCCTGATTCAGCCTGCAACAACGTGTTTATACTGTGACAAAAGCTGTTCAAACAGGGATCACAAAAGCTATCACATTTTTGTCCTATTACTATGTGAGTTTCTTCTAACAATGGTGATTGATGAATCGTAGCCTAAGAAACAAGTCAGTAGTTTTCGGACTTGATTATTACCATGCACAGATGCATAATTATGTAACAATATTTACAGCATAGCAATTCTGTTATACAGTATGTTCCAACTGTAAACCTTTGGTTAAAGATGTCTGTTTATCATGTTTCGTTAACATATGGCATCAATCTCACGCGTGTCACACGAGCAAGTTTTTATCTTCAGGCTTTGAGAACATAGTTTCACACTTGAGCTTAACCACTTTCCAATTGGACTTCATTCCAGCTAGATTTAGGATGGAGGTGCTGTTACAACAAAAATCCTTTCTCTTATCAAATGCTCCCTGTGAACTCAATCATTTCTCTCCAGTTCTCCTCCAGCTTCACACACAGCAGTTAGATCCTTTCTGACTCTTTTAGTATTCGATCATTTTAAATCAACCTTTTGTAAACAAACCTTTGTGAAAATTGTCTTTCATCTCCAGTGTATTACTCCTATGCATTTCTGCTACAGTTATAAATGTAGAATATATGTTATATTCTTTATTATGTACCTGTGATAAAATATACCAATATTGGTGAGTTTCTGGGTTTTTTCCTAATGGTAACATATTAAGTGCAATGTTTAGAGTTTTAATCAACCCACCATGTGCTACTGATGCTGGGGCATATTAGATGTCAATGAATTTACTGGTTTTAGGCTCTGCTCTGTACACAACATACAGATGGTTATTTAGTGTCTTGGTATGTGGGGTCGCCATGTACAGCAAGAGTAACTTAAATGCACATTAACATTGATTCTACAAGTCTCCAGACTGGTGGTGGAGAATGCTGTTCTATAATCTTCCATCTTCCTATGTATAGACAGAACATCATCTAGGTATTTAGGTGAATCAGCTAAGCTCTTTTAGTTAACTTAATGTAAATATCAAAGTTTTGGTAAATTTAACTTCATTTTTGGACCACTTTACAACTTATAAACATGAATTGTTTGGACATGAGGTCTTTTAACTTAAAATGATAAATGAACTACAGAGTTCCTTCAAGTCATCCATTGAAGTTGTGAAGACACAAAAATAGCAGGCTTCAAATGTGCATTAAGAGAAGAAGCTCTGCAGGGGAATATTGTTTTACAGTTTAAAGAAAGTGCAGATGATGGACCTTCCTGTGTCTTTAATATTTATTTGTTATTTGTATAACAAAGACACTTGGAGCATCCTTAGATGTTGTCTTTGTACTGACAAACTCTTGATCTGTATCTTGACAAAATATGAAATATATAATAGAAAAAAATAAATCTTTTAGCAGACCATGTAACTAAATAGTTGAGTCAACTTAATGTATTGGGTGAAGTAAATCTTGTTTCTCAAGTTTAGTCAACTGGGTTAGTTTTACATTTTCAAAATTCTTAAACTGCCAGAATCACTAAACCAAAGACTGCAGCTGCAAATATGGTAAATGGTACAGTAGAGAGTCATGGGTGGGGTTTAGTTGGAGTTTAATGTTGTACACAAGGACATTTCAGCACGTGACAGGAGGAGCCAGGTATCAAACCAACAACCCTCAGGTTGGTGAATGACTTTTTTTTACCTCCAGAGCTAAATCTGCCCATCATGTTTCCAAGTTGAACAAACTTGAAAGAACCTATAATTTATTCAAAACATTCAATATAAATTATAGAAGCTGCTTTACACTGCTTCTGCTCTTACTTGAGTCACAAGTCAAATAAATGACTATTCTTAGTGTTTATTATAGCCACACTCATTTAGCATTTCCCAAAGGGTAAATTCTTGGTCCTTTAATGTTTACATGTTAATAACTTCAAGATCTGTAGAGCTTCCCTGGCTGCTTCTTCTTGTCAGTGTCGCACACAGACACATTTACAGATACACATTTACAGATACATATGCCCAAGGTTGCAGCTGATATACACATGCTCTGAGAGAGATGCACAGATGGAGATCCAAGCAAGTATATTAGCAAACAGGGATATTCTTGGACTTTTTGGCACAGACACACAGAGTCTTCTAATAAAATCTCAGACGGCACCCAGACACCACCTTCTGTTCCTACCATGTGGCCATGTGGTTTAAAGTGCTGTGCTTTAAACAGAGACTCATCCTCAGGCGAGCTAAGGGATTCTCTCACCCTGTCTTTCATGGACTCACATGTCCTGCAACTGGATCTAAAATCAGATGAGAAGGTCAGCTTAACACAACAGAGCTCTGTACCTGTATGTGTAGGTCTCTTTTCTACATGTAATGCACAAACCCACCTAAATGTTTTATTTTAATCCCTTACTAAGGGATGTGGCAGGCGTTGTTGTGGTGTCAATAGGTGCGTTTTAGGATTTTACTAAATCTGTGAATCATCTGCTTTTCTGCAGCATCTCACAGCAGCTCAGCTTTCTTTGTTGCTTACACGTCACTACAGCAGCACCACACACACACACACACACACACACACGCAGACACAAACACACACACGCACACTCAAGTTCTAAGCAATGTGTGTGCTTGCTCTGAGTTAAGGTGCTGAAACTATTTTATGTTTTACACAGATGATGTTCCTATTCAACTCACATGCAACAACACACACAACACTGGCACCAAAACTTAAGCAATAATTCTAAATGCTGATGGTTAACAACTTAGACGTCTGATTAGAAGATCAGGTTGCACTGTCCCCGTGTGTCTGTGCTGTTATGAGAACTGCCACATGGGGGCACCAGATTGAAGTACATTTAAGTTTCTACATTGGGCTTTGAGGTTCTCGGATGAGTTCTAGAGCTCAAATACTATTTCTTTTTAGTCTGACTTTGTCAAAAAACAAAAAAGGCTGTCTGCACTTTGCAATTTTTAGTTTATAGGATGTCCCAAAGTGGCAACTTTCATAACTGAGTATGCAGTGAATTAATTTAATAATACATAAATATGCCACCTAAATTGTCCTACCAGACATTAATTTGTAATGTATCTAAGTGTAGATTGAACATCAGTAAATATTAAGATTTATAGAATGGAATGAACTGTGTTAAAGGTAAAAATAGTACAAAATCAACTTTAGGTGCCGTTAATGCACTGATAGTTCAGCTATTTGCCAGAAAAAAGAGAAGGAAAAAGCAAGGAGTTAAAAAAGAAAAAAAGCATGTTATTGACTTTTGCCACCTCTGAGATTTCATACATTCTTGCGTGAAATTATTGTAAGAGCAAAGACCGATTGTTTGACAGCGTAACCTGCGTCAGAGGCCACTATGTCTCCGGGGAACTCTTTTTTTCTTTAACCTACAAATTCCCATGGCAGCCTGTTAAAATACTGAAGTGCTGTAAATCACTAGTGGCTCAGAGGCCAGAAATGGTCCTTGTACAAATATTTGTTTACCTCAGTCCACAAAAAGCATCAATATAAATGAGAGAATGCAGAGGCAGCTAAAAGTCGATTAATCTACCTCTCAGTTTAATGTTTCTGCTCACCATGGGACCTGGATTTGGTTCAGTGATTCACATTGTTGCCTCACAGCAAAAAGAACTGTTAATAAACCTATAGCTTGTTTGGACATTTGCATGTTCTTTGTGGCAGTATAATGTCCCTGGGATCACTCTGTTTCTAAAAGAAAAACCATAGACACACTGGATGGGAGATGTGTTGTCTGTTCATCTCTTGTGAAAAAAGTGAAAATAATCAAATACTTTATCGAGTACTTATCAGGCTGAAATATGATTAGAGCTTGTTGTATGGCTTTTTCATGTATTTATATTAAATGTTCAGGACAGGTAAAAATCTTTTCCTTGCATTAATTGTTTTGCTGCTAAAATTTTAATGAAAATCCGATTTTGGAGGGTGGTCAGTGCCACCCCTCCCCCCTCTCTGGCTCCTCCCCTGGACGGTTTGACATTAAATTGTCAAGGTTTTATTGTTCATCATTAATAGGTTGATTGATAGATGACGAAAGGGACATATTAAGACCAAGTTGTCAAACATGATTCTTCTGTGTATCAGTGAATGTTTCTCACCTGTTCCTCAGCAGATTTGTATTCCACTCCTCTTGACCTCGGTAGCCGGGAAACTGCTGCCCTCTTTACATTTATGCTGTAGTTACTGCAGTACCATTGCTTGACTGGGAGCACATAAATCAGTGTATATCAATGATAAAAATAGAAATCCTCGGTCATTACATCCATCAAAACTGCTCCTTTTTCCATTAGTATTTTTATTTTGTTCAGGACACCTTAGCTGGAGCCCCTGCTCCGGGAAAAAAAGAGAAACACCCTTTTTGCTGATATATTAAGTCTGAGCTATGGCAAGTGCTTGTGTTTTTAAGCGTTTAGAGGTTTTTATACA
Organism: Channa argus; assembly: GCF_033026475.1. Taxonomy (NCBI): domain Eukaryota; kingdom Metazoa; phylum Chordata; class Actinopteri; order Anabantiformes; family Channidae; genus Channa; species Channa argus. Next base: position 7,183,990 of record NC_090217.1, read on the forward strand.
GCATTTATATACAGTCTATACATACAAAACACTAACATGGGTGTTGTGGACACGCCGGTCCACATACACCCTCCAATTTTTCTTTACTCTTGAAAAAAATTGCAAGAAATAAAAGGTGTGGAAACATGGAAAAAAGAAATACATATGCGTATTAACAAGAGATACCAGAAATCACCATGTTCAAGCTGAAAGAAAAAAAAATAATAAGAGCATGCATATAAATCCTGGGGAATGGCTTCTGTTTAAAACATAGACGGTTTATTCTACATTTTTTTTAGAAGCTATTTTCACCTTGTTTTTTATAGCACAACATACACTGGTGGAGGAACAGTGGATGGAATGCAGTGAATAAAACCCAAACACCCCGAACAAAATTAACACGGAACGAAGCACAAGAAAGCACAATGTGATGGGAGTCACCGTTGCATTTATCTCTACTTGAATTGAATACAATACAAATAGAAACATGGAGTTCTTTTATGGAGTGGAGCATGATAATGCTATTCCAAGTACATATTTAATATCTACTACATTCTAGCATACCTGTTGTTTAAGGTATTGTAAAACACAAGTTAACTTCTTGCTGCCTGCTCTGCAGCCAGCTTTCCTATAATTCATACAATGGCTAATAGTCAAAAAACTGGGAAATAACATTTTCCACTGAGTGAGATTGTGACTCTTTACTGGTCAGGGTTCAGGTCTGAATTCCAATTTGTCAATGGAATAAATTGCACAATATTTGAACAGTAATATGTTACAGCATGAATGTGAGAACATATTTGCAAATGTTAATGCTTGCCTATCTGCTCCTATGAATGTTGTGGTGTGTGTGAGAGCATAACCATAATGTGCTGGTGTTTCCTGTAAGCTGTGTGAAGTACTGTTGCACCCAAGTCGAAGCTAAATAATGAAATTGGTATCTTTTAAGGTCCATGTTCACTAAAGTTTTGAAATGATTGTGTGTATTGATGACATCATGATTTGTGGGGACAGAGTGTTGGTTGGGGGTCTGTGGTTGGGAGGGAGGGGAGATCACACGCACACTTACAAAATTTTCACAAACTCATTTACAAACACACTTTCTCGCAGAGGTGCACAGGATTTGCTCTACTTCTTCCTGTAGTTGCCGAGCTGGATGGCGGAGCGGTCGAAGACGCAGCGGAAGGTGATTGGCTGAACTTCCCAGTAAGGCACAGGGTTGCTGAACAGGCTGATGCCAGTGTACATAGCCTTCTTGGTGTTGAAGCCTGGAGGACAGAAGTCTCCTGTTCCCACAGCAGCAATCTTGTTGGCATGAAGGTAGACCACCTAGAGAAGGGATTTAAATAATGACAATTTTCAGTTGCTGACTGGGATGTGGATGGCAATAATTCAGTTATTCCAAAACAAAGAAGATAAAGTAGATACTTTACTAAATGAACAATAGCTGCAAAGGAAAGCCAGAAAAGATGTTTGTTCTCATGGGAAATTTCATAACTAAAAGTGTGAGGAAAGGATTCTAAAACGTTTAAGCATATAAAAAATAGCAGCTATTTTTATAGGAGCTATTTATTAAACCGTGGGTTCTTGTCTTGTGATTCCTTTGAGTAATACCAATAAAATTATAATTATTGAAATGTGGGTATATATGTGGGTACTTTGAAATGTGTATATTTATTGTATTTTACACTTGCATTTTTGAAGGTACTCAATTATGCTAAATCAATTTTTGCACATTTGCATTGGTCTACAGTGTGTGTAGATACGTAGAAAATGTTAGAAAGGTCCACCCCCTTCCTTTGCTCCTTTTTCCATCTTTGCATAAAAGTGTGCTTGAACAGGTCAAGTCAGAATTCCAGATTAATCCTTTTATGACCTTATAATGGGACTCATTTGGATAGTCCCCTCCTCCGGTATAGCTCAAAATTAACCCAGGAGAAATGGGGAGATATGACCACCGGGGTAGGTCTTGACAAATGCTTATGTAACAAGGCACAGCTTTGTTGAAGGCTACAGACACCAAAACCTAGCGTTGCAATGTAGAAAAATAGACATTTTCAGACATATTCTGCATGGTATAGTGTGAATCCAAACGAATGAAATGTGGAAATGTTAAAATGTTGGGTCATATGGTTCAGATCAGAGAAAATGGGCTGGTTGTGATCACACTGGTAAAATGAGTACTATACTATAGTATAATCCTCAAGCTGAGCCAATTTACTGAAACTAAACAGTCTTCCTGTGATCATGGTGTGTGCACTCAAAATTGTATTCATTCATTTACAATGTTAACCAAAGCAGTGTGTACCTGGATGTACTTATGGTCAGGCAGGCCAGAAGGAATGTTGGTCAGAGCGTTGTTGTCGAGGTGTAGCTCTCGCAGGTGAGGGATGTTAGCCAGTGTGCCATTTTCCACAGAGCTGATCTCATTGAAGCTGAGACCCAGTCTGCGGAGAAAAAACAATAAGCAGATGAGAGCTGGGCACGTGGAGATGCATAGATAAACAAGAAACACAAGAGCACATAAGTGCATGGATGAAGGATCCAAGACAGTGACGTCAACATTTGTATACTGCTGCCAAAAGTATCATTAGCTAATAAAATAGTAAAAAACGAGCTGAATCAATAGAGATGTGGAAAATATCTACATCTTTCATTAAAACCATTCTTGTTATACTCAATTACCTGACTATGAGGAAATGGAAAACTAAAATAGGTTCAATTGACATTAAAGCCCTCTCTTTCCTGTTTTGTTTGATATCTGTGTATCCAATATTATGAGCAAACTATTGATTATCAAGCTCTCATAGTTTGTTATCCATTAAATCAGTTTATATCAGAGAGCCTGCACTCCAGGTATTGTAAAGAAATGCATGCCAATAGGTAATCGAGGTAATATGAGAGAATTAATAAGAGAAATCATGTTTCTTATTACTTAGCCAGGTTATTCAGGCCCTTGAAGCTGTCAGCTGTCACCTTGGTGATCTTGTTTCCATCCAGATGAAGCTCAGACAGAGAGCTTGGCAGACCTGGGAACGCACGATACAAACATCATCAAAGACGAAGTGACGACGCAGGACATCATAACTTAGCTGTTTATAAGGCAGTATTAAACCACTTTTACATAGAAATTGATAGTTGTAGCTCTTTTCAATGTAACATTTCAGCTCAGTTATCAAGGAGCAGTTTTACTAGATAAATCTGACAAATTCCCACCTCGAGACAAGAGAGAAATTACTATGCAATACAGTTGGGTGTGTGCTTTTTTTACACAGATCGTATTGTTTCACTGGATAGAATTGATTCTGTAGAATTAAGATGGTTATTTTAGCCTCAGTGGATAAAACCCAGATTAGGCAAATCCCCATAATTTACACATTATTTCTGGAAATAGATATCAGCCTTGTACCTTTGGGAATCTCTGTGATGTTGGTGTCTGCAATGCGAATATAAGAAACCCTTTTCAGGTCAGCAAAAGCACCAGCCTCAATTCCTGCGCTCTTGAAAGGGTTGGAACCAAGCTCTGAAAAGCATAAATGCCAAAAAAAAAAAAAAAAAAAAGAGTAAAACCAAAGAAAGAGGACAGAGTTATGTACAGTACAGTTATGCCATTAATTCTGCTTCTGATTTGTTTCGGGAACACAGAGCTGAGTCACGAGTAAACAAAGTCTTGGGCAAGAAAATCACTTGTGCTTGCAATGCAGCCTTTCTCCTCAACAGATTACCTAATTTTCCATGGTGGGATCATCATTTTTGTATCCACACACAGCTTTAGTTAAACAATCAAAGAAAAACACACTTTAATTTGTGGAACAGGAAGTTTTGCAATTATGTGATGAAACCCTGCGGTGTAAATCTCAACTTAACACAGAAACACTAGCTCCTCCATATTCGTCTCTTTTTTTCAATAGTGGTCCCACTGACCATTACTACTACTTGATTGATTTATTAAATTACTGGATGAGGTTTACATACATACAGCTGTGATGTGCACTAGTGTGACCTGGTCCTTGTTGTGAGATACTTTGTTGTGATACAACAAAGTCAATACATTCAATGGCAATTTTAGATTTAAACACTGGTTTCACTTTGGGTAAATATTTTTAACATTCCTTCCAAATAGTATATCCACCTCCTTCAAGATGAATATACTTTATAAGATGTGACAACCAGTGGAAAATCTGCCATTCTTTGTCATGCCTTTTGCAATTGAGCTTGCTAGTCAAACAAAAGTAGCAAAGTGTTTGATTTCATACCCATTACGATGACATGGGACATGCCCTGGAAGGAGGACTTTTTGATCTTGGTGATCGCGTTCTCGTGGATGCGCAGCTCCTGCAGGGTCTTGGGCATGTTGGCTGGCATTTCCTTTAGCAAGTTCTTAGACAGGTAGAGGCGCTGCAGCTTGGTCAGGGGGCTGAGGGCCTTGGCATGGATGGTGGTGATTTTGTTGTTCACCAGGATCAGAGCCTATATTGAGCAAGAGCAGGGAGATGTAAAAACACATTTTGAAAAGTATCACTAATTTACCTCATAAATTCAATGTCTGTTAAGACTTTCAAACTCATCAACTGCTGATAATGTGGTAAATTAAACATATCTCTACTTTCCACATGAAGTTTAACAAAAACAACACGATTTCAGCTTAGCAGCTGTTACCTGGTAACTGCACTTCTTAAAAATGAAGGGCAAAGTTCAAGTCCATTGTAAAATGTCAGTAAATACATTTTCAAGCAATTTCATTGACACTGTTTCACTTTTATGCAAGTAGGCATAAGTCAATGTTGGGGAGGTATGTGGTTCATTCCCCTTGAGAGGGGCAGTTACGTTATAGGGGAAACAGCTCTGGGTGTCAGACAGAGGTATTTATTGCAAGCAAAGAAAAACAAAACATGCCACAGCAGAAGGTGTGAGGCTGTGGTCCATGCACCTGGTTTCTGGAGGAGAGGCGGTGTTGGAATTCAGTGTTTTTGAATGGTACAGGGAGGAGGAAGAGTGCTCTGGGTAGCTATGTGGAGGAGGAGAAGGGCTAAACAACACTATTATGGAAGCTAAATGGCCACTTATGTAGTGCTTTTATCCAAAGCGCTTCACAATATTCACCCATTTACACAGACACTCACACACCAATGGCATTGGCTGCCATAGAAGGTGCTCGCCTGACCCGCCAGGAGCAGCTTGTCTTGGGCAACAATGAACACATAGCCAGGAGGGACCGGGAATCGAACCACAGACCCTGTGGTCGGTGGAGGAATGCCTTACCAGCTGAGCTGCAAATGTTGAGCTGGTCAGTGTCAGAAAAACACAGTGCACCTGCTGTGTTTGGGGCTGTGTAGCTGGAGACATGCTGACCACCTATCTGCCACAACATTACAACCAGCACCAAGCAGATAATGTTGATGTTTGATCGGTGGAAGTCGTCATGCTAAATGTGATTTAACTGAGTGCACAAATACAGTTTGATAAATGGGTTTGGTAACAAGATGTTTCCCCAAGTGGATCATCAAGATATCATGTTGAAGATGAGTTGTTTTTTAGTATATTTATGTGATAGTTACATAACAACACAAATTACATAACCCAAGAACTAATACACACACATGAACTCTACAGAAAGAAGTAAAATGTCTCTTACATGCAGTGATTTGAGGTTCTTGAAGTCATTCTCCTTAATCTCAGTGATCTTGTTGTTCTGCAAATCCAGAAGGGTGGTGTCGCTTGGGATGTCCCCTGGAATTGACTTCAGACCTGATGGAATGAAATAAGCCATTGTTTAATTAGATGTACCGTGTGCGTGCTAGCAGCGTACACATGCATTTAGTCCGTCTGAATGATGGATGATGGAAAATGAAATTTGAGGTGAGGTGGTGACAGCTCCTGGTTCAGGTGATGAGCGGTTTACCATACCCTGACCTCAACGGGAGATGTATCCAAAATGGTTACATATTCATTTCCATGAGCCTGGTTTGTGTCATTTTCCAGCAGCTGTACAGTTTGAACTGGGTCTTGTGAAGCAGGTCTACTATACAATATGTTAAAGGCTAATATGGAAGATTTGTTACTTAAAAGAAATTAACTCAATTATTTAAGTGTTTTGTCAAGATTGGAACATGTGGTTTTTGTCCTTCATTGTATTACTTTTGTTTTTGCTTTTCTTACTAGTTTAAAGGCGAAAAGGGTGATTTCACATATGGCCATGCACCAAAGATTGAATCTGATCAAGCTGACATTTGTTTTGCTCTGACTCAAATCACACACACACACACACACACACACACACACACACACACACACACACACACACACACACACACACACACACACACGCACACAAACACACAAAGTGAAGATGTTTAATGACATAATGTATTCCCTAGCCCCTAACAATAACCAATTCCTTATCTTTAACTGCTTATTCTGTTTAGGAGGATTAGAGTCTTCCCATCTGTCACTAAGCGAGAGGCGGGGTACACCCTGGCCAGGTCCCCTGTCTATCTCAACAATGACGACCAACACAGAGGGACATACACAGCAGACAACCATTCATATTCACGCCTAAGGGCAATTTAGGGACATGAGTTGACCTAACACACATGTCTTTGGAGGCTGGAGAACCTGAAGGAAGCCCACGCAAGCATGGGGAGAACATGTAAACTCCCCACAGAAAGGCTAAAGCCAGTTGGGGGTTCAAACTCGTGACCTTGTAGCTTTGAGGGGGATGTGCTAACTACTCCACCCAACACTCCACGTACTGCCCCACAACCCTATTCATCCCGACTAAATGCTTGAAGCTAACAGTTACACTTACTTAACTTAAACCTCATTCTAACCCTCAAACCAGGTCTTAAACATCTAACAGGCCTTTGAAGGGGTTATAGAGTGTGAGGATACACACACACATTTGTGTGGCGATCAAAGTGAGGACAATTAGGCAGATTACCTGGGGGTTTGGCTTTTAAACTTAGTTAATAGAAACTCAGAATGACTTGATGAAGAATGTTTAATGTTGTGAAGAACTACATTTAAACCACTTTCCCAGGGCCTTTACGTCCTTAACGGCTGGTACGGATTATTACAAATGTGGAGGAGCCACAAACAATAATATGATTTACATTTGCAACACTCTGAAATGACAGATGCGCTTTGTCAACCTTATGATGTGCTCTGAAGCACACATAGTGGAAATGGACCTTAAAACAAATTTCCCTTGCAGTAAGTAAGTGACTGCATACCTGCACACTGAGCTCACACTGAAATAGTTTGCTTGGACTTTACCGTGGCACGTTATGGCTGATGGAACACAGAAAGTGGCATCTGTGGTGAGCAACTGTTTGCTTGAGTGCTTGAGTCTGTTTTTTAAAGATTGAGTGAAGACAGCCTGGAGTTACGGTGTACAGTATGCTCTAATGCATCTGTGGTAACATGAAAAAAAAATACACTCGGATTTATAATGTGCAGTTTACATTTCGGAGGAAGAGGTGTAGAATAAACTGTTTAACAAAGAAGCGCACACTCTGGAGCTCTGATGCCAGAGTGCGTATGTATGGGCACATTTTGTCCTAAAAGCTTGTGACGACTTCTCTTCAACTCACCCAAACATCACTTTCAGCTAGATTTGCTTTCCCGTCAGCTTTTCCAACTCAGCAGTGGATGACCCACAAACCACCACAGCTGTTAGTAGTCACCACCATCATTACAGCACCACACTGTTTACCTCTACATTCGAACACATTCTTCCTTTTATTGTTCTTCCCTACAAGTTAGACTTTGCCAGTTGACAGTGTTTTAAGTTTGTATGTATCCCAACTGTATCCCAACTTTATGGAAACCCAAAACCAATCCAGTTTGACTTTCTACAGACTTTTAGCCATAATAAATTAGTCTGTTGTGGTGTGTAGCATCACTTAAAACAATGTCAAAACACATATATTTCGAATCATTTTATAATCGTCTTTACTGATAAAATTCAGATTTGGTCAATGCTTCTATTCATTCGTATCAATTACTGGAGCAATAAGACAACAATTTCCAATTTGGTGGGTTATCTCCTGAACAAACAGCTCAAACATGCAGTGTTAAACAGAATGGGTGGGAACCACAACTGTCTATTTAGCTATAATCATAAATGGCATAATGAAAAACACCCTCCAACATTATCAATTAAAAAAAAAATTATACATTTTAAAAATTAAAGCACATAGTCAAGATAGTACTTTACTGGGAATATAGACAGTAAATGTGGATGTAAACTGAACGTCATCCTAAAATCAAGACATAAGATCGTCTCAACGTTCCACACATAAATTCTTTCCATAAATTCTAAAGTAAAAATCAACAGTATGATGACGTGAACTTACTATTGCGGTTAAATTATTAGTATATCATGTTTCCGTCAGCGTGTTACTTTTCCAGACAAGTAAAACAAAACAAAAAAAAATGACATAACACTTGTTAATATTTGGAGCTGCCGAAAATCAGTCCAAGTCCAAGGCAATCATACAATTTATGTTCCACTCACTTTACCTTAAAACAACTTTCATTTGTCTTCATTTGTTTGAAGAGGATACCAACTGAAAAGGGGCTGTGGATGGGCAGAACAAATTAATGTGGCTCCATTATCATAAGTTTGACTGATTCACAGGAATGACTAAGTTTGGACTTTTTGGTGGGTCATTTGGAAGTGTGGGCAGACATGACTGCAGGCCTTACATAATCATGGGACATAATGCACAAGATGCATTGATGATTCTTTAATGCAGTCAAGATGCTGGTTGTGTTATTACATAGTAAGGGTGACACATTACGCCACGGATGTGTTTTCAACAGAACTGAAAAAAGTCCAGATTTACACATCAGTGGCGTACTGATGTGTTTTTATCAGAACTGAAAAAAGTCCAGATTTACAAATCCAGAGAATACTGTGGAATGGGGAGCAGAATCTTTCTGTCCTGCACAGGCATACGTGTGTCCAAACATAGTGTGTGTTTATCCTCTCGTGTGACCGAGTGTGTGTGTGTATGTGTGTGTGTGTATGTGTGTGTGTGTGTGTGTGTGTGTGTGTGAGCAGGTCTGGGGAGCAGATGGAGGCTCGAAGGCCAGCAGCGCTAATGTAGTAGTTGAGAATCCAGCCTCTCTCAGAAGAAATTGCTGCTGCTGACTGGGCCCACGGCTGGAGGACTGATGTAATGGAACCAGTCTTTTCTTGAACACCACTCTCTCCAGCTGCCTGTGTTTGTGCCTGTCTGTTGCTCTGACACTTGAGCTACCTGTCCATCTAGCGCTGCCTCTCTGCCGGCACTCTCTGCTTGCTATTTATTCGTTTTATGTTTGTTATCATTTTACTGCCTTCTTAAACGTACTAAACGAAAAAATGTATGAGCTGGTTATGTCCGTCTGCTCCTCTTTTAATTATCCTCCATTTTTCTCCATCTTCTCACTCCCCCTCTGGTTCATATGGCTAAAGGAGCTTGTGACTCTCCCTTTCCAAAACTAAAATGTGGCCAGAAATAAAATCAAACTGCACAGCAAACCAGTTTTCTGTGACAAAGTTTGTGAGATGACTCAAACTGTTGTATATGCCACATCAGATTAGACAAACAGAGTCGATAGGTTGCAAAACACCAATAATGACAATAGAGTAAATTGTTTTGACTGCGCTGAAGCAAAAAGACGACTAAGTAATTGTAGCCTGGGTGGATAAGCTTTTCATTGAGAAACAATATTTGAAAACTGTACGGTTCGGAACAATCTTAAATCCAGGTTAATATCTAAATTCCTCTACAGTTTAGGAAAACAATTTGGCCAACAAATAACTTCATTCTCACAGAAAGTGAAATAAGACTCATGGACATGTGTGAGCATTTAACATAGCACCAGTGTTGCTACATTCTTTGAGGGGCCTTCACAATGTTGTCTAACACACAATATACTGCTCAAATGACCCCGCAAGTTTGGGAGGGATCCTGACACTTTGGGTTAAGTGAAATGTTCTGCTCCTAAAATGCCCCTAAGCTCGACAAAAGTTCTGTAAAACTACAGCAGACACCCGCAGACCTCAGCAACCAGTTCATTGTCACTGTGAGCTCAGCTGTTTGGAATCCAGGGCAAAGCACCAAGTAGAGTGAATAAAGAAAATGGATGTGAAGAGCTTTGTTAGTCCGATATTATAAATTAAACAGAATCCCACTGGTTAGTTTAAGGATGATGAGCTAGCATCTGTACAAATGATCACAAGTCTTTACTGGTTTTGAAGTTGTATTTTTCAGATTAACGACAGATTAACACATGTATTCGAGCTACAAAACACCAGCAGTGTCAGGGTCTTGTTGCACTTCCTGTTCTTGGACTTTTATTTTGTGGCTCCTTCTCCTTACTTCCTGTCCCTGGTTCTGTTTACCCAGCTTTACCCTCGTTGGCCCTCATTGTTTGCACCTGTTCCCCACTTTATTTAAGTTCAGTCTTCCCTTCACTCCCCTGCCAGATCCTTGTCGTTGTTAATGTGGTCTCTGCCATCGTGGTTACTGTCTTCGTCGTCGTCATTATTACCCTCACCAACCCCTCGGACTCTAGGTAAAAGCTGTTAGTGTATTTCATGGACTTTTGCATTCGGGACTATTGTTTCTCCTGGACTCTTGTTTTTGGGACCCTGTGCAGCTTTCCCCTTTGGTCTGAGTTTTGGTGATGTTCCGGTTTGCTGTTTTGTTTTTCCGTGTCTTGTTAATTTAGTTTATCTGTTTGTTAGTTTCCTTAGACTTCCTCGTTTGTTTACCTGTGTAGTGACTTTTGTTGTCTGTGCCTTATTTATCTGGTTTCCCTCTGTTTAGCAGTTTTCCTTAGTCCCCCTCCGTGTACTTACCTGTTATTAGATTTTATGTTTATCCGAGTCTTATTGTATCCTGAGCCAGTTGTCCTAAATTACCGTCTTACTACCGATTAGGTTAATCCCCCTCATGTTCTGGTCCCTATGGTTAGTCTGAGTCTTCTTTGTTCCCTATCCGGTTCCTAGTACCCTCCTGTTAGGAGCGACTTCTGTAAACGATTTACATCTGTCAATAAAGCCCCTCGTTAATTGCAGTCCCTCTCCCAATCTCTTCACTTGGGTCCTCCCTTAACCAAAACCCTGACAAGCAGCACATTTTTGAGGTTCTAATAATCTTCTAGAGATGAAATGTTCAGTCTTTACATTTAATCAAACATGTGCTTTTGTTGTTTATATCAGTCGTACATCACTGTAAAATTGACTCTCCTCAAACTTTGGAATATTTTTGGAAAATTGATTTGGTCATAAAATTGTTGATTATTCCGCTCAGTGGTTGATGGATGCATATATAAATTATATTATAGAGCCACAGTTGTTGTTGTTGTTGTTTCATAAAGGACAACTTCACTGATTTTAAACTTGCTTATTCTGGTTATAGTTTGGGTAGTACATGTACATAAATACCACACTTCCCTATAGCAAAATATCTCTCTACTTTTAGCTAAAAAATGCCTCCAGATGACATCATTTAGAGGAACCTTCAGGTTAGGTTATGTCTTCTTGTTGCTTATACTATGGAGTTTGTAATCATGGTCATCGTACTTTTCCAGATCTCCCCCAGATTATATCATCCGAACTGGTAATGATGAAAAACGTTTTACGCTAGAAGCGAAATATTTTAATATAGGCAGTGTCAGAGGGAGGTTTAAAAGCATTAATGTACATTTACACACTAACACAACGGATATTGAGCATTTATAAAATCTTTCGTGGATTATATTTTAGAGCTTACATTTTAAGCATGTTTGAGCTAGGCTTTAGTCCATCTGCAACACGGAGGGGGTATACAGGAACGAGAGAGATAAATCAATGAGCTTATAAACAAGAAGATGAAGCATCAGTGGGAGGTATCTTACCCAGGTCAGAGCACTGGATCACACGAAGATGGCACTGGCATCTAAAGGGGCACTTGGGTCCTTCAGGTATAGCAGGAAACTCCGGCCCTTCTGCATCTCCAGATGCCTCATCCTCCATCATAAACTCAAGAAAGTCAGACTGGTGGAAGGGCAGAGCCCAGCAGGCAGTGACCAAGAGCAAAGAGAGACAGACTGATCTCATGGTGCTGCTTGCAGGGAGTCTGGAGGACAAGAGGACACAGTTATAAGGTTTGAGTGGATGAATTATGTATAGGTTTAAACTGTTCTGCTACAGCAACAGTATGTATTTCTCATTTAACGTTATAATTTGTAGGAAGGCAGGCGAGTACATAGAATCCATATGGCACTGATTAAAAGGACAGAAGGATGCTACGTGAAAAAGAAACGGACAGAGTCCAGAGAGGCAAGGGGCAAAGGTGAGAGGTGAAGGGCCAGGGGCTAGAAAGTTAAAAGGAAATCCTACCCATCCAAAGTAAAACCAGAGGGCCAAAAAAGAAGAAATGGGGGCAATGGGGTGTGTTGCCTCAGAATTCCTTAAACTAATAAAAACATCCCCACACCCAAGTCCACAGAGGGTTTACTTGGTACTTTGGTATAACAGTGTATTGTATTGAGGTTGTCCAAATTATTTATTTATATCACAACTAGGTTTTGAGCAGGTGGAAGGCGATTCAGTAGGAATAAAGCCAACTCAGAAATTCAACAATATTACTTTACGAGAAGGGACAGAAGTACAGTATGTCATTGCCAAAACTCTGGAGAGCACACAAACCCAGTGTCAACCTAGAATGACCAGTCATAGGTTTGTGAGAGCAGTGAAATTTGTGTGCGCATTTTCTGACTGCCGACACTTGTTTCTTTGTTTACTGTCTTTGTTCACATCAGGTTTCTTTATGCTTAAATCGACCGTTGGGCTCTAATCATTCTCTCAGCCTACAAATCCACGACCTTTGGCATTTGAACTTGCCTGCTTGTACTCAAACCGAGAAGCTCCCAAAATTTGGTCGTGTGCTCTGTACCGGTTTGACCTTGATATACTTCCAAAGTAACCAAACATAATTGTGACATAAAAAAAGTTCTTTACATTTATAGTAGTTCCCACATTGTTTTAGCCACATGAACCCAAGCACCCTGATGAATTTAATGCATACCACAATACAATGTGCCTATGATGGTGATATTTACTACAGAGACATTGGCAGCTGAAAAAGTAAAACTTGCAATACCGTTCACAGTAATACACACTTGCCAATGTATACCACCCTAGTACTGTACATTTTCTAGAATGAATGATTTACAGTGATCATACATCAAACGTGCATTAAACGAATATCTGGAGTCACTGGGAAAATCCTTACACAGTCGTCTGTTTCTAGGCACAACCAAGTTGACACACACACACACATTCTGTCAAACACAAGCACAATGCCGACATCCACACAAACTTTGTGACCTTTTACACAGAGGCACACACAATCTCAAAGACCCAGCAACCTGCTTGTCATGCATAAAGCCAAAAGTTACTCCTTCCGTCTTGGTGCCACAATAATTGGAGGGCAGAATTGAACCACAGCTGCTAACAAATGATTTGGGGGCAGCTGGTTTGTAGTCCGACCTTGACCTGAACATCATGACCAGAATGATGAAACTGACCCAAAACCATCAGATGGGCAGAGCTGAAAGTGACTCTGGGCTGGTTTATATGGTCTGTCTGCATGGTGCTTGTGTGCTACTTTATATCTTTGTGTACTTTCTGTTTAATGAGTATTTACATGTTGCAAGGTGAGGTGAAACATGTTATATGTGAACATGTGTCTTGAACAAGCCGCATAGGTGAAAACTTTAAATCTTTTCGGGCCTTGTGCCACATCCAGGTTAGGGTTACTTCAGGTCATGCAGATCACAGCTGAGAGTGACTCTGAACACAAGCAGTAATTATGGTCTCTGTCCACAGAACAGTCACCGCATTGACACACTGTACAGCTTCAGTCCAGCGGTTACAGTGCCTGCATACAGTAGGACCAAGTTTGAAATCACTTTTATTTAGAAGGAACTTGCATTGAATGGGCTGGTGTGTTAATGTTTCACTTTACACTTGTTCTGATGCCATGAAGCAGAAAACCCTGAACACCCAAAAAGGGTGATTTCATAAGTCGGCAAATGGAACTGTCACACGGTGTTCAATGTCTGGATCGTTTGCCATTTGGAAGCGGTGTTGAGACAAAGAACTGATTTATGAACACACAATACGTACAATAAAACCAGAGGACACGTTGTTCCAGTCTTTGACACACTGAATAATCTTGGCTGTGTCAGGCTTTCTTATCTAAGCGCAGCTGAAAGCACAATCCAATGAACATTTTGTCTGCAGGCTTGGCAGGTTTTGTCTGCTGTGTTTTTTATTTAAGGATAAAAAGCACTTCTGGGTCAAATAGTGCTTGTACATGCCTTTGATCATTCTTTTTATCCTGTTTAGATGCCAGATGGGTTGGGCTTGTCTTGTAGTCTGATACATTCATTGCCAACACTAGAAAGTAAGTCAGTGTATTAAAGTTTTCATAGTGGCCCTGAGGTCATGACCTCCTCACATCTGGCACAACTTGCAGGGCGGAATCTTCAGAATTATCTTTGAAGCCAGTGTAACTGATCTGTTTGACGGACTGGCAATGCACATAAAATCACAGAGGCATCACAGTTGACTACTGAACCTTATCTCCCTGCTTTGACCCAAAAATATACATGTGCCCTGGTGCAAGATTTCTGATGGCTTAACATGTGTCCTGTCATTAATTCATCAACCTTTATGCCTAACAAAAGAAGAAGAAGACAATGCAATCTCAAACTAAGCCCTGTGAGCATTTAATGGTTGCAACATTATTGCAAAGACAAGGATTACTGCTATTACTGCTGTGTGAATCATAATCTGGCCCAGGATTTGTTGACGAGAGAATAAAACTGAATTTCGAAATAAAACCACGATAAATGAATAACAAATTTCAGGAATTACTGTATTTTTTTTTAAAATATTGCCCTTAAGGTTATAACCACAGCTACAGAATAAACTATATGTGATATTAATTTTAGTCCAGGCATTTTGGATTCACAATTGGATGGCTGCCGATTGGGGGAATTTATGGGCTTGTATCAACATCATCGTAGAGAAACGAGAGATAAATGGTCATCCAAATTATGTCTTCAAAACCCAGGCAGAGGAATTGAAATGTAATCTGTAACTTTCCCCTGCTTTCCCAGCTAAGATGATGCATGAGATAACCAACTGTGCCGGAGGCAGATGCTCAGATGTGTTCATTACACATTTTTTTGGAGATGCTCAAATGGATTGTATTGCCGGGTAGGGACAAGCAATTTGTATTGTTTTTTAGGTTGGAGGACAGAGAAAATATGCATACCTGGAAAATATACTGAACACACGCCACAGGCTCCAGTTGTGTGTGTGCGCATGCTAAACCCAGAGGGCTGTCAACAGAGCATGCAGGAACATGACTTCACCATGAAAACTCTGCAGTACATATCACTTGTTATAAGCATTTCAGGTCCCTTCAAAGAAGATGCAAACATTTGTTTTAAGCTATTCACCTACGATTTTCATTTTCATAGAGGAATCCCAAGGATCACACCAACACGAAAATCCACCTTGATTGATATAATTGGTTTCAGTTTGGCCTGCAGCTTAGAAAACATGGTCTAACTACTTTAAATGCATATAGTTTGCAGTTGCTAGGTTTGGATATACAGACTTGGTATACAACATATGTATTATGAGCATGAATTCAAATGCATTCACAAAAGTAATTGCATTAAATGATTGTCTTCACATTTCTCGTTTTAATGCATCAGGTCACTGTGGAATTTGAAGAACGTGGTCATTATCATGTCCTACAGTGGCTGCAATGCAGTTTACGAGATAAAAAAATGGGACAGGCTTTATTCCCAAGAAATCGAGTGGCACTAATCAGTGCAAAAAAAAAATAATTATCTGCTCTCACTGTAAAAACCTTTGTACAAATTTGAACTTTAATGCAAAAGATGTCATACTGGTTTAAACAGAAGCTCAGAGTGTACACACAGTGTTAGAGACACTGTAGTCCTGCAGTCCTATAGCATCCTATAGGAGGATACATTCTAGAATTTTTTTACATTTTTACCTAAATCTGTTAAAGTAATGTTCATGCAATGTTTTTGTGAAACATGATGCTGAATCGCTAGTAGGGCTATGGTAGATACAGATACTGGCAGCCAAGAGAAAGTTTGGTCTGTATTTGCACTAGATTTACAATCTACAATGTTCCACAAAAGGACATGGTTTGTTGCACACATCTTATCATGTCTCATGTGTTTGCAACCCGGCTTTCATCCTACAGTGTCTGACCAAGAAAAAAGGGACAGAGGCTGACATTTCCTGTGGCGGCGGCATCCTTGTCAATTCTCCTGTCTCCCTCTTTTGTCTCATCTTTCTCTTCCTCCTTCCCTCCATTTCCCTCCCAAGTCTGGCCCCAGCATTACTAATGACTCCCAGACAGGAAGCAGAGCTCGCATGAGGGAGTAAAGTAAGTTTGCCTCCTTTGCTTTGTCACTTTCTGTTCTTTCATTGAAACTTTCAGTCTTAGAAAACCAATGAGATACCCAAAGAATAATTACCATATCAAACAAACTAAACAAATCTTTCATTCTAACGTCTGAAGCATGACAAAAATAATTAATATACAACACCAATTGACATCTGAACCTCCACCCTTGTCCGCTACCTCCCCTCTAACTCTCCACAGACCAACGTCTGCCTCTGCAGAGTGTCTGTCAGCAATGAATCACTGGAAGGTATTTACAAGGCCACAGGACATTTAAAACACGTGTGGCCCTTTTAACCCATCAGCAAATGAATGTGAGGACCCCTCCCACATGGTTCTTGAACATATATGCTCAAGTTCAAAGGTTTATTGATAACAGTGTTAAAATGGAAAGGAAAAAGTGTTGTTTTTTTGTCTTTCAGTTCTTATTTTGGCAGAGTTCTGAAGAGTCAGTGGTCATTATTTTCAACAAATGTCTGATATATCAGGGGATTTTGAGTGAACACAGCATTTGAAAATATGCAACAACACAGCCAACAAATAATTTCAGAGCCAAAACATTCTTGTAATAGGAGTTAGGCCAAATCAGTCTATAAAAAATAGCTGTGCATGTTCCCATATATATCTGCATGTGAGGTTTTTGGCTTCATGAATGCCTAAAACTCTCTTTTTAATTGCTACATTCAACCACAATTTCTTTATTCGACAACAATAAAAGCATAGATCCATAACTATTATTGAAAGATCATTTTCGAGCCTCAGCAGCGTGCCTGGTGTTTGGAACGATAGCATGAGAAAGCCAGTGAGTGGTTAAACCACATTTCAGCTGTTCCATGAGAAGAGCTGTCGGCCTGCCATCAACCTCAGTCCCATTATCAGCAGTCTGTGCTGCACAGACGTGGACAAACTGCTCAACCTTCTCTCCCTTTCTTCTCTTTCCATCTCCTCCTCCCATTTTAAGCCCTTTCCTTCCATCCCTGGCTTCTCTTCCCCAGTGTATGGCATTTTCTTTCTGTGTCTGACCCTTCAAACTTTAGCCAGAAAGACTGACATGTGGAACTTTCTGGTATTCCAATAAGCAAAGGGGAGGATCGCCTTCATGGATGATGCTTATTCAATTTCATTGTTCTTTTGCTCTTTTTGACCCAAGGAATCCACATGCGAAAAATGCAGCCCCTGGGTGCAAATCTAGGTCATGTAGCCTCCAAACTATTCATATCTACTTTGAATGTTAAATATCTGCTCAGCTCAACTCAAAAATATGAACAAGATATTTTGTGAAGTGATTGTATGTTAGTGTAGTGTTCATTCCTCTTTTAGTCTTTATTCTATTCTGAGTCACATTTTTAATTCACTTGTGTTTGTGTCAGTTTTTCCCTTGTTCAGTTCACTCCAGTCCACTCAGTGCAATTCAGTGCAGCTGAATCTTATTAGGTTTTTCCCTGCTGGCAAAAAGGATGTAATGAGTTAGCTGAGAGTTGTGTGGTGGCTTGCCGGGAAGCTGTCAGACCTTTCTTTGATAGAGGAAGCTGTACCATTACAGGATTAATGGCACTAAGCATTGCCAGGTACAGCCATTTTTTTTCATCCCCTCTTCAAAGCTTCTCACTTTAAGTTGCCTGTAGCAATTTGGGTCCCGTTCTGCTCCTGTGAAAATACAGCAGCAAACACCACTGTCGGCAGCGAAGGTTCCTATTGAGAAGAAACAGGGCTGCAGAGCAGACAGATAAGAGATTATGGCTTAAACAATTTGGGTGTGCTATAACTGCTCACATGGAAAGTGTGAGCCGCTCCAGAAACAACTTTTTCCAGGCAAAGCATTGATGGGCAGTAATGAGCTGAACTAACACAAAGAAACGCTCATTGTTGTTTCAGTGTTTGCCTCCCTTATTGTAGCCTGGCCAAACACCACAGGAAGAAAAAAAAAGAGAAAAAGGAAGGAGAAGGGATCTTACTAGTGAGAAAATGAACTGAGCAATGCAACAAACCATATGCTTTTCCAATGGCATTAGCAAATAATGATAAAACAAGAAGAAAGCAAATTAAGTAGAAAGAAAGGGAAAAAAAAAACTCTCTCCCTCATTTCACCCCCTGTCTTTATGAAAGCATAACAAATCTGCGCCACTGACACGTATTAAACTAACAGAGTGAACGCAGTGAATCGACTTTGAGGAATGCAGTTTCATGGCTTAAATCCAACAAATAACAAGCAAGTGTCCAAACACTTCACTTGTCCAGATACCACAATAGGCAATAAAAAAAAAAAAAACAAGGAAAACTGCAAGCTGACATTTTTTTTAAACTGCTGAAACATCACAGGTCATTGTGGAGGATACTACCAAGAGTAATGACAGGCCAGAGAAATACAGTTTGGCAGAGGAGACAGGTACCAGCATCAACAGCACCACCACACCCCCTTTCCTAGCCACTGCTCTTTTCACTGAGCTGTATGCAGATTGGGCTGGAAATGATTAAGGTCTCTCATCACAAAGCCAAGAGTGCTGTGGGAACAAGACCTGCCAACATCTCTGGAACACACACACACACACACACACACACACACACACACACACACACACACACACACACACACACACAAAATGGGTGCAGAGAGGTAAAAGCAGTATAATGTAAGAAGTGAACTGAATATACTCAGATTCATTTTACCAAAAAGAGTGCTGCATGCATAATTATAACCTCAGAATCACAACTAGTTAAGTAACCTAGCATCATCAACCCATGCAAGTATTGCATGCTTGCATATATGCAAAGGGTTACAATACAGCAAAAGCTGAGCCATCTTTAAGATTACTGTTTCCCCCTAAAAATGAAACTATATCATTCCTTATTCCTGACCACACTCCACCCATTAACATTCTTATTTTCCCTTTTTTCCAGCACATAAAAAACAAAGGATTAACCTACCTGTTCTCAGTAAAAGCACGAGAAAGAGAGCAGAAGTGGATAAGATGATCTTGACTCCCAATATCCAGCTGAGTGGGGGGATGAGACGGTGAAGTGGCTGCAAGGGCCTATGGGGTAATTGGACTCAGACCGTGTGCAGCCAAGATCAAGCAGGTGTGCTCAACAAGGGGAGGAGAGACAGAGGACGAGAGAGGAAGAGAGACGGGGGAGAGAGGAGAGAGAGACACAGAAGGAGGGAGGGGTCCGACTGCCAAGCTCCTCTCAGGACCGAAACAATTGGTGGAGAACTTCCCCTGTTCTCGCTGTGTGCTCCAAAAACAGCTGGAAAATGAGAAGGGAGGAAGAAAAAAAGGAATAGAGAGAGAGAGAGAGAGAGAGAGAGAGAGGGCAGGAAAGGGGAGACAGGGAGAGGGTGCAGAGAGAGAAAAGAAGAAGGAAAATGATGAAGAAAAAGACTTGAGCATTTAAGGCAATAAGCAGTGATTCGGCTGGCAGCCACCATCTGGTAATGATAGGTCCTATATGGATCTTAGCTGAAAGTTCTGCACACACAGACTCTCTTTCTGCCTCTTTCACACTTTCTTGCTCATTCATCCTCTTTGAGACTCTTTACTGACTCCCCCCAGGAAAAAACAAAAAACAAAACACACACACACACATGCACAGAGTGGGACTCCCTTGTTTTAACTCCACTCTCTATCTTGATTACATTAGTTTGTTGCCTTTTGGCTCTATTGGAGTTTATTAATCAGCAGTAAAGGGTGAGGGGAGGTGAATTTCTGCTCCAATGTTACTATTGGAAGCTCTACGCTCAATGACGTTTGTCTTTACATTTAATGTTGTTTTTAAAACTCTCTCTAAATACAATATAATCAATGGTCAAGATTAGAAAAAAGTCTGTGGTTATGTTTAATAATTCGATGGATCCACAGCTGTGCTACAAGGCTGTAGTCAGGAAAAGCTTTGCCAAGTACTAATATCAGCATTTTCAAAGTGCTAAACATGTTGCTAAATGTTTATTTAATGTTCAATTTTTTTAGCATGCTAACATT
This sequence comes from Channa argus, assembly GCF_033026475.1. Taxonomy (NCBI): domain Eukaryota; kingdom Metazoa; phylum Chordata; class Actinopteri; order Anabantiformes; family Channidae; genus Channa; species Channa argus. The sequence continues at coordinate 7,204,448 of NC_090217.1, forward strand.
TACTAATTAGTCTTCGAACTGTATGTAAATGTCATTAGTTTTGCAGATGTCTGATTATAAAGCAAATGAGATGAATATGTTGTTCATCTCATTTGTTTATCTCACCACAGTGTTTAACACAGTGGTGGCACTAGAAATGAGTCCAAGATCACTAAAATCATTAGGATGCATCATCTGGAAACCATGAAAACCTGAGCAACATTTTGTACCAATATGTCCTGTAGCTGCCGGTACTTCACTGGATAAATGAAAACTTTGATGTGGGGTGGGGTGTGAACCAGGCCTCCTCTTATAATCATCACAGGAAGGCGTCAGGGTGGAGACATGTTCAGAAAGACTTGGTCATGCTGTCACAAGTTTAATCTCTGCATTAGCCAGTGTCATCAGCTGCCATGTGCTCAGTTTACACCGGAAGTCTCTAATCGTCTATCTGGTTCCTTATCAAAATAAAACCATGTTGTAAACAATGGAAATGATGTGTACCAGGGTTACAGCCTGGACGGGTCTCCAGTCTATCCCAGGCGCAACACAGAAAGTCATACACAGACAACCATTTACACTGACATTCATGGGCAATTTTGATTCACTTTTTAATTTTAGTCCCAACGTAAGCATTAATATTGGCCGTTTTGTGGCATGACACCAAAAGGGATGCAATTTCAACACATGCCTGCCACCCTTTGTGACGATCACCATTTTAACCAGTGGTTCATTGGGTCATATCAGAGGGTCGGGACAAACAACCTTCAGAGGCGTTAAATTTGGAGAACTCTTTAGTAAATCCAGACTTAGTGCTGCTTTGATACCTCTGAGTCCAAAACCTCCACACAGTCAGTGCTCACAACTTGTGTAATAAACTGAAGCTACTGTCCCAGGATGAGATGATACATTTAAGTGACAAGATCTTATACTAAAATACTGTGTTTGTGCAAAATTGACTGGGTTTGCATGCACTTAAGAAAACTGGTTAAGGGAAATTTGTGTATACATGCAGCACTAGAGTAACCTGATTTCTCCTCCCTCTCTGACCTATTTTAGAGGCTTTGCGCACAGTTTTTAACTGTGTAATGACAGAAAATGCTGCTTTCTGACTTTTCTCTCGCTGTGTGTGTGTGTGTGTGTGTGTGTGCTGAAACAGAGTGACAGCACAGGGGAGAGAAAGGAAAGACACACAAAGCTGATCCCCAACAGTCTGAATTTTAAAAAATCACAGGGGAAAGTGACTTTTTTAGACTTCTACTAAACACTGTGTTAAATACATCTTCAGTCACACCTTAGGCGGACTTTGTTTTTAAAATTAGGCGGCATTGATCCATTAAACTGTTATTGATTTCTCCTTTCATTCATTCTTTCACTCAGCTGCATGCAGCTTAATGTCTGCAATTTGGTTACGCAAATGCGCAGCTGGAGAAAGCCAATTAGAAAGCTGTTTCCGTGTATACATGGCAGAGTATTCAGAGTATTCCGACTACTCCCTAATGCCCTACCCTGATTTGAAAAAACAGCTTTCCCGTTTACATGTCACTTAAGAAATAAGAAAGCCGACTGTAATCAACACACTGTAACAATAGTAATATTTTTTCAGGGACCTGTTTTTCTTCTTTAAGTGAGTTTAAGTAGCACAGAGACGTTAATCAAACTCATGTGACACCTGCAGTGACTGAACCTCTTGCATCCTTTCAAATTTTAGTCTATAAAATTTCTTCTTTTGTCTGCACTGAACTGATATTCTTCACTGCCTTGATAAAAAAGAATGTCTGGATGGGTTTTAGCATGGAAGAAATGCCCTAGTCTTCCCCTGATTTTTGCTCTATCTTCAGGACTTAAAAGGATCAGATAGCAGAGGAGCAGGTCTCATCCTGTCTGACTTTTCTGCTCTCAGCTGGATTGTTTTTTCCAGCAGAAGGCAAAGGGGAGACCACACAAGAAGAGGCACCCAATTGGTTGAAATTGTCCATCTTTTTGGATGGACAGGCTAATCCTTGAAAGACTTAAAGAAGCTCATGCCGAATCCACAGAAATAAGGGAGAAAAAGAGGACAAGACTAGCGTGGAAAGAGGTCATAGGCCGAGAGGATTACTGCATGATGTAAAGTACTGGTTAGAGCCAGGTGTCCAGCACAAACGCTGAGATCATTGCTGGCACACTTTTCAATATGGGGATCTAGTGAGGAGAAAACCCCATCTGCATCTTTCAATTGTTACCAGATGATGGATGACAGGCTCCTTAATGTGAATGTGGAGGTAGTTTTTTGCCGTCACACGTGGCTGTTGTGAAGACGTGGACATTTTGTGGAGATCTAACCTGTGATTTTCTGATTATTTAGGTGTTTTCTGCAGAGATGTCTTTAAGGGAAACCCCAAATCTATAGCTGACGTCTGACCACACAAACAAAGTTTCATATCTCAAACACATTAATTAAAGCTGTTGTTCTCAGGTGTTACAGGTCAACGTCAGAGACAAAAGACATCAGAAGACAGCTTTCAAAGGCAAGCAAAGGTTGTGATGGGATCAAGGAGGGGGAAAAGCTTAGGGTTGTCAAAACAATAGAAATGCATCAAAGAGAAGGAGTTATATTACAGCAGGGCAAATGTGCTTTTTTAAAAGTGGGATTTCAGGTGGCCTAAAGTTTTCTGCTTGTGTCAAGGAGAGAATGAAACAATTGGGAATGGATGGGGACAGGTTTGCAGGTGTTATTACCTGGACTAAAGGTTTCAAACAGAGGTCAGATTGTTCATATCAAGGTGTGACCTCAGTATCTTTTCATTTTGCTGCAGACCAAAAAAGGATTTGCCAAAAACAAAAAGGGGCCATTCAGTGATCTAGATGCTGCAATTGTGATTCTGGTGGCCCTGAAAAGGGGGAAACTGGCTTGATGTGTTAGCATGAGTTATCATATCAGAAGGACACCACTTTAAATGTAGTTTTATACATAATTTCAAGACCATTCATAGGCATGGTTTTACAAAAAAACGTCAGGCACACTACATCTGTAAAGCCACTAATTGAAACAAAATAGTTTTAGATCAATTAAAATCAGTTAATAATGCATTAAAGTTAGAACACGTATAAGAATGTTGATGAAAAAACATTTACTTGGATGTAAAAAAAATGCTAGAATGAGTTTTATTTTTAAGTCAGAGCAGATTTTGATGGATTCAAGCTGATAATGGGTGTCGGGCTGAAAGTTGTTGCCTCAGGGGAGCAACTTGTTTAAACTTATTTTTCTTTTAGTTTTTAATTTTCTGTGTATTTATTAGACTAAAAGTTATTTTGTTAATATACAGAAATTGTGACAGATTGTGATACATTTTGAGCTTTTCTTAAAATTAGTGTGTCTGACGTTGAGCTGCTTTGCTGCGGCTAAAGATTTCTTTAGCTGTTATTTCTTTGGCTCTTTCAAGATTATACCACCTGCTTGTAGCATTCATCTAGTAAAGGGCCTTTTGTGTAGTATTCTGTAACAAGACAGCTGTGCCACATGCAGAGTCACCAGCTCAAGGGAAAAAATCCTCGTCATGTTCTCATATACTGAAAATGGACTGATGTGTCGTTAGTGGTGAGTTAGACAGCTTGGCCTACTTCGTCTTAACGAGCTAAAATTATGTTTCATTTAGAGAGTTGGTGCAAGTGGAACCTTGATGTGGCTTGATTCACCAGTGAAGGGGGAACGTGATGGAATAGCTGCATGTGTGAAGCCAGATGGCACATAAGAAAGCTGCATTTCTCAGAAAAATGGACAAAACTTAGAAATCAGCATGTTTTTATTAACCCCTCCGAGTTGTATTGGTTTAAAAAACGTATTAACAGTACCTGCATTATATCTTTATACCTGCACATTTAGAACCCTGCTGAACAAAGATTCCTGTTTATCTGTCATATTCCTTTATGCTCACTGACAAAAGCCTTGAAAGCAGTCAATGCAGGACACACAAGTTCCAGCCCAGACACTCTAAGTAATTTACCAGCAGCGAGGTGGAGAAGCTCTGTCATTCCCATCTCTGACTGGAGTATCTCAGCCATGATGGACAAAACAGACCCTCTACACACATACATGCTCACACACAAGTGCACAAACACACAAATGCACCAGAGGCACCAATGATGGCAGTGACGGGCCGACAATCGCTCTCTGGGCCAGTGGCACTGTGGGAAATGACCTCATTTGGACCAATCAAAGCAATGCTGTGTGTTGATACTTATTCATATGATAATTGCTCTGGAGGATTCCCGTCAGTTTGGGTCACTGTTTACAGCCTTTCTGTTAAGTTACGGGAGGCCACACACACACACACGCTTGGTCAGTAAACTGCCAGCTTTAATGGGTATCTTTCATGTTTGAGGTGAGAGAAGTACCATGCTGCCAGTGTGATAGACCATTACAGCAAAATAAAATCCAGTGACTCTGTCATTAGTGGCCTGGTGAAATGATTTAACTGGAGATTCAAAATGTTGACGACCATGCGGTTCCCATTTGCAGCTTTTTATAAGGAGGATGAATGCAAACCCCATGAATATGACATGGGATGAAATGTTTCTCAAGTACAATGCTGATCTGATTATTTGTTTCATGCCATTTTTAGGAATTTACTCCACGCTCATCACCTTTTGTTGTCAGTGTACACCCACACAAAGGGCTTTTCAGGGGGAGGCACTGGCATTCACTAGGGCTCCTTAGCCCCGCATGGTCTAAAGGAAAAAAAAAAAAAAAAAAGTCACAGAGGCGACAGAAACAGTCGCTCAAGTAGTGTTTTGGTATGAACGTGGCCATTCAAAGCCGGCAGGACTTTTAGTCACCATGGTGACAGACTCCTGCATGGCAGAAAGCGAAGCGAGAGAGGTAACAGTTCACAACCGGCCAAGTTTACATCGTAGCCTGTAATGAAAGAGAAGGCTATGGTGAAATAGGCAAACACAGCTGCCTGGCTGAAGAGAACATAGCATTAAAGCATTGATTGATTGTGATTGCATGGTTGAAAAAAGAAGAGAAGGATTTAGGTTATTATAGATCGAGCATTTACGAACCCAGTGTGTAGAATAAATGGGAAAATATGAAGAAATAATGTGCATCAGGGAGTACTGTTTACGCAATGCAGCTTTCACATAATAAAACCATTCATGTAATCTCATTATAAATACCTAGACAAATAAGACTGCCTGGCAGCTCAGTATTATGGCATTAGAGCAGCAATTTAATGTGATTGCATAGTTTTAAAATGGGGAAGTGGGATTAGGTTTATGAAGAACAAGAGCGGTTTTGCAATGTGAAATGGAATACTGACTTTGAAGGGGCCTCTGCAAAGTAGAGTTATTTATAAGGAACCATGCGAGCAAATACATTCTACTAACTATCCCACCATCCTGTCCATCTTTTATTTTTCAGCGAATCCCACTTATTCTGTTTAGGGTACTCACAGATAATTTCAGCCCACTGATAAAAATATTAGGCATTTTAGAGCCGCGGGGAGCACGTGGGTGTACTGTGTTCTTTCTAAATATGCTGCAAGGCTGGGCTGGAAGTACACTTTGCACATATAGCCATTTCAACACAAGCAGAATGGAATGTAATCTTCTTGCATCCAGTTATTAAGCAAATCACATCTTGTTAATTTGATATGTACATGTAACAATAGGCAGTGGGCGAAGATGAAGTCCATGTCCAAGTGTCCCAAATGTTTTCATTTTTTGATGTGATGAGAAGTGTCTGTGATGTTGGATTGGATTTATAATCTCTCTATTGAAATCACCGTGTTTATTATTACAGACAGCCTAGATTCACTGAAACAAAGACGTATTGTAATCAGACAGTTTCACAAGCAATTTGCCTTTGAGAACTAACAAAGTCCATATCTTCTAAAGAACAGTAGTTAAGGCAATTTTCACTTTGACAAAGACAAATGTTTCACCCAATATTTCCTGAAAGTTTAAAAGCAGTTTGAGATGATTTGAAATAAATAATGAATTAGTAAAAGTCAGAACTCCTTGACTGTCTGTGGAGAACATGTGAACATTTTGTTTGTGTGTTGAGGCTGATTGCTTGTTATGGAAAAAAAAAAATTATATAGAGAGACCCTAAGTAGTTTTAAAAGCAGTTTCAAATGTGCTGATACCGCCACTAAGAATTCAATTCATTTTGATTGTGGCTTGGGTTTTGTAGAGTTTAAGCTTATTAAAAGAAATATTTCCATTGGCAGGCTTTAGATTGAGGAAAAAAAAAAACCCAAATTAAAAACAAAAAAACCCGCACTTTGAAGCTTTGAGCCAAGTGTTGCACGAAGAAACAACTGAGTTCTACACCACAACTGGATTTTATCAAGGATGCATGGCTTAAATATGGCCATAAAAAAGATATTGTAAAACCTATTGGTGTGTAGGTCAAACCAACACGTGTGGTTTGAGTCACCTAACTTTAATTGTAACCTCAACCAAACCCTTGACCAAAACGGCTTTATTTCCATATAAGCACAGCTAGCAGCTACCCTTCTCATGTGATGAACACATAATCACATGCTGTGCAGTCAAACAATCCTTCCATGGTGGAGGAACATTATTTTCCCATTGCTCATGTCGACAAATCAGCAGAGTTCATCCTCATTTAGCGATGTCCTGCACCATAAGTTGCTGTAAGTACAAGTGTTCTACTGGCATTTGGGAGACTTCATTAACCTCTGGATAGGTTTGGCGGGCATTTTTCCCTCTCTTCCTTTCCATTTCTGTCTGTTTCTGATTAACTGGGATGAGGTGAGCAGCCAAGTAGCTCTCCTGTCTGCCAACTAAGAGAGTGCGACCCTCCCAAAACCATTTGGGTTAAAACAGCAAGTATGAAACATTAACTGCCAAGCTTTGAAATGAACACGCTTTAGGATCTCTATATCTACAGCTTCCCCTCAGTCTAGTAATGAGATGTAATGTTTTGTAATGGAAACAAAACAAGGTGGAGTGTTAAAATTGTGCTGCATTTACATTCACTGATTATTAAAAAAAATTTGCCATAGCGACAACGCTTGGACAGATCTCCATGGTTGGTTATTTCCTGACTAACTGTGACATGAGTCAAGTAATATGTGTGGATTTAACTCCATCCTATGATATAAAGTATCCTTTAAGTGATGACTGTTGAAGTCACAGACCATCAAAGCTCTATAACAATTTATTCTCTGCATACAATGTTACTAATGAGAAGCTAGTCTCAACTTTCTTTGTCCCTGACTTTTAAACTGTCCTTAAATTAGGGCTTTTAATAAAAAGCCAAAATTAGAGGTCTGTGTTTCTTTCTTATGTCATGGGTTTCATTCCAACACTGGGAAAACTACATCAAACTACATTTGTATAGTATGTCCCCAGCTGTGCTGTAAAGCAGCTAGTCTTGGTCTCTCATAAAGAATTTCTCCATAGAACATGCATTTTGTCTGCATGTTCAAACTCTTATCTGCTACTGCAAAGCAGATGTGATCTCTAATGATTCACACACAAATGAAGGAATTTCATTGGAAAACTGCATTAATCGTTCATGACAGAACATATACATTAAACAGAGGCTGCACCCAGGCAGCAATTTGTGAGGGTGGGGTATCCACCAAAGCAGCACGGATTCTGTCAGAAACACTCACCTCACATGTCAAATAATGACGGCAATGAAGTTTGCGTCAGTTTGTGTTTGCAGATATAAACATTCATGTGAGTTAAGAAAAAAAGAAACACCCAAAGGCATTGGGTATTGGAAAATATGAGGACGAAGGTGTTTGAACAAGACTGATATGTGAGTTGGGACGTCCTGCCAAAGTGAATACATTCATGACCAGTTACAATTGAGATCACTGCTACTCAAGAGCACAACAAACCTCATTCTGCGAGAATGACATTTCACCTATAACCTTTTAACGCAATACACATCTAAAAAGATTAGAACCTAAACATCCATTAAAAGGTCTGTTTTGTTTTGCTTACAAGTCAAATTAATAAGTGTCCAGCCCCTCTACGCACTTTTAAAATGTTTAGTGGAACCATTCAAACTGGCTGTAAAAAAGCATGACAACCTGTCCAGGTGATCCAAAGCTTGTAGGTGCTTGTTTGCTGGCCCGAGGCAAAAAGACTGAGAAAATTAGTCTAATGCAGCAATGGCACTGTCATCAATAACTATGGAGTAATGTCTGTCTGCCACTGCATTCATCTGAGTGAATGAAGTCAGGCTTTTTTAAACTTTATGTCAACTAGTAATACAGAATATAAAATCACAGTAATGTGTAATGAGGTAGTATTCATTTGGGCTGTAGGAAGACAGCTCTGTTACCCTGGAGGACACCCAACTGCCAGATAACTACATGAGCAGATGCTCACATCACACCTGCATGCGAACACACACACACACACACACACACACACACAAGTAAACAAGTAAGTCATATTTAATGCACCATTCCAGCTGAGATAAATCCTGTCGGTTCAGTGCAGATGTTTATGTGAAGGGCCAGACAGTTTCTTATAATGTCCAATATCTTCAGTGTTGAAGCACAAATAGAGCATTACATAAAATACAGTACACGTTTGGGGAGTGGAGGACATGGATTATAAACAAGCTGTCAGCAAAACAAGACCAAAATGTTCCGGGACTCTCAACAACAGCATGCGTAACATTTGGGAAGGAAACTGTACTAAATGCAGCAGGAGGGTGGTGGGAAAAACAATATGTAGTTTTTGTTTTACTGTTACAGCTTTAAAGAAAGTGTTAAAATAAAACTGGAATATTTAGTTTGTCATTCTCATAATATCCTTGTCAGTAACTGAAGATGTTCGAAATGTTGTATTGATAACATTTCAGCACGTTTTTGATAAAATAACACCTCAAAAAATTGTATGCTTGTAAGCTTTGTTGCTTAGAATTATGTGAGGTGATAAGAACTCACAGATATGATGAGCTTAGCACACTGAACGCTTCTTCTAGCCTGTTTGACGAAAGCAAACAAAATATGACTTTTATCCCCCATCAATCAACACTTTCTCACAAGAACATGTCCAGTACATACCCCTCCATGAAACTGTTATTAGCCATTGTTACACTTTGGTTTATGTGCAGATTAACCAATCAATATAACTGTGGAGATATTGGCGTGTGGTTTTTTTCCACATACAGATGCAGATCTGACTGCCACAGCTCAACATCAACAATAGTGGCAAATTGTTTTTAAATGACAGGAGAGACGGCATCAATACCTTTTACTCTTTTTATCAGTTTGTACCACATTGGGTGATAAACTGAGCTCGTTTCTTTTCAACTTCCCCCTGTCGTGCAGCGTGACTGTCGTCGCATCTTATGACGACACAGCAGACGGTATTCAATGGCATAGCTTTCCATTGATAGTGAATAGGCAGTAGTTGGCCCAGAGTTGAATGTCCAGTAAGGATAAAGTCTATAGCTAACTTACCTGGCTGCTGCCTGAAGCTTTACATTTAGCATAAAAATATAACTAGGACATTATTTACATACAAGTTGTTGTTTCTAATAATAGTGAGGTCACTGTGGTCACATACTGACGTTTTGTTTCCCTGATTTGTGATGCACGTCAAACCTGTGGAAATTACAATAAACCTCGAGTCTGAATCTGAATCCCTGTTGTTTTTCTCTTCTTACGCGCCCTCTTTTTTCCTAGAAATATCTAAAATGGATCCAACAACTCACATCCTCAGCAGCCACGGAGTGTTTCTGTCTCGTCGTTGCAGGCCCTATGGATGTTATCACTGGCTTGGCAAAGCATTTGCATCTTTTGGCAAAATGTTTAGTGGAGCCCTGGAAACTTCATAAGAAACATCTTGAACCATAATACAACAACATGGAAACTGTCTTAATGTATTCAGAGACCTTAACAACTGACTCCTGCTCCTGAACAGAAACATGACAGTTACTGGGAATCAGATGAGATCATTAAATACATACAAATTTACAAAGTTGAGTTGTTGCAACTATTGTTCACCGTTTTTCAGTGTCTCAGTGTAACAATGTTTAAGCTTTTGAAGCTTTACTTGGACCCTTTCTTTCCTCTTGTTCCGACACAAAAAAATATTTGATGTGGTATGGATCTTGCCTACATAGTCCCTCATAAGCCTTTGCAATGTCCACACCCTTCTTTGGCAGGAGCAGTGTGCGTCAGGGCTTTTGGTAAATAGAAGGCAACCATCTTTCTTCAACAGGAATTTAGGCCACATGAGTCTTAGGTGCCAGTGTTCATCCTAAGCGAACAGAGATTAACTCCTCACCCGACAAAACACCTCCATTGTATACTTTGGAGGCCTGTTTCCAGCCAGAGTGACACCAAGACAGGCAGATGGCACTGCCTGTATCCTGACAAGGCTTCTCCTGTTCCATCCGCATTTATCATTTTGCATACCAGAGGGGTAGTTGTCAAACTTCCTTTTTTGCCTCGTAGGTTTATTTCTTCAGAGTGTGTGGTAGGAATCTGCAGACTTGCTACAGAACAGTATGTGACTTGAATGGGGAAGAAAGTGAATAAAAACCACTTAGAATATAATTAAATGGTTTATTCTGACAGAATGGAGGTTTGGAGAAAGAGTATCTGAATCACTTACTTGGAATCATCCTTAATGTCCCATGTTCCTTAATGCCACTGTCACAACTCTCCTATCTCTGGGGCTGCACATTTACTCTGCATTCACTCCCAATTCTTCAGTGACACCATAGCATAACTATGAACCCATGTCATATCTCATTTATTGTGAGACATGGATCCACATTTGTGAATTCCAAACCCCACCACGGTTAGTCTTAAAACTGGTGTTTATGCAATAACATTTAATCTGACAGCAACACAGCAGACAACCAAAATTAAGGCAATTGATTTACTTAAACTTAAAACCCCTAGACAAGATGGATGCCAGGGTCAACTTCAAAAAGGTGATGGGTATTGCGCAGAGTTTTGCTGGAAAGCAGAAAGGAAAGCTGTGTTTAGAGGAGGACAGTAGCAGGGCAGCAGGAAACAAGAGAGGCAAAGAAAAAGCAGATGCAGAGAGAATTTGCAGAGCCAATTAGGTGTTGGCCACATCGGTTCTCTTCCAGACATTTCATAATTGATCTGTTGTTCATGGCAGAGCAGTTTTATGCGTGAAACAGTTGAGCTGCGGTCAGACTTTTCTCCAGCACTCTCATGGCACTTTCCAAAAGGCTGTGAAGGCTCCAGGCCTTTCAAACGTCCATGTGTATTCTAACAAATAATGAAATTATATATTCTTGGACTGACCATCTCTGACCAATGTGCTGTTGCTGTTGCAGCCAGCGTAAGATTCAAAGGGTTGGAAGCCCAGCATTTCCAGAGCCTCTGTCTGACTGGTTGAATCTGGATATTATAGCTCTTAAAAGACCTGCAGGCCCGAGGATCATTCAGTTGCTCTTGGATCAGTCTGAGTTTACTCTAGAGTCTGCCCTCATTCTTTCCACATACTTCACATTTTCATATCCAAGTGTGCATGGCTTCGCAGTGTCTATCCTGTCTAAGGTCTACAACAGACGGGAAAGATGACCACACAAAAACAGGTCACAGTGTTTCCACCTTAGAAATGTCTGCTCCTTTTAGGAATAACGCAGTGCCTCATTTAATAACTCGTCTACCTGCCTACTCAATGCGACAAATGCACTTAACTTAAGCAATTATTTTTTCGGTCACTCTCCTAGCTTACATTCACCCTCAGATGTCAGTATTATGAAAGGATTTTACCATGTGAGTTTACAGTAATGAAGGGTAGAGGAGCTGAGTCACAGAACATCAGGTTTTGGTTAAAAAGGTACCAGAAGAGGTTAGACTCAGATGCTGTGTGGGAGAGAGCTTTTATGGTAACATAAACACACACATTCTCGTAGCCTGAGAAGCTAAAAGATTAAGACCTAACATGCACAGTAGTGTGTGCCTTTCTCCTACAGTGAATGCTACTAGTTAGAAAACAACAAGAACAATAAAGGGGAACTCCTCTAACCCTGCAACTGTATGATGGCTAAACATTTTTAAAGAGTTTCTTTTAATTGGAGTTCCCCTAATTTAAGACATGGGACATGTCTAACAAATTAGTTGCATTGTTGGACATATAGGATCTGATGCTTTGGGAGGCGGATTTATAGAAAAAGTCAGGATATTTTCCACTTCAATTATAATCATTATTAGTAAAATTAATTTCTCTCAGCTCCCATTATTTTAAAAGGCTTTTGTACTACAATAAACTTCAAATAGGTAGCTACTTGTTTTTGCAAGCAGCAAATATCACAATGACAGTAATTCATGTCATTTTTTAAGATCAGGTATGTTTGTGGCTTTTTAAGGAGACTGAATAAACTGTACGCTCGACAGTGTGGACACAAATCCATCAACATGCTGCAGAAGAGTCAGACACGGACGTGAAAATACAGCATAATGCAGCAATATTGGCATGTGAGAGAACTGTTCCTTTTCCAAGCTTTAGAACAATTTTTGTGTTCATTTTACACTTCAGTGAACAAGAAATAAATATAGCTAACAGAAATTAAAAACATCTATGTGTATAGAAAATGAATTAAAAACCACTCAATCTGTGCAGTTCACATTCTATGATTTAGAAGACTGATGTTCTGTGGCAAGCAAGCTATTTAATAGTTAAGTCTTGTTGTGATACATCTGTACCTTCTTACTGACTGTGATGACATGAGTGTGAACATGCCATTAAATGGATGTGTGGAGTCCTTTATTTCTAGTGGTTTATATATGGTGTTTATAGTTACAACTTACATCTACAGAGAACAACATCCAGGCCACCTGCTGCCCCCCCTCCCCCCCACAGTGCCTCCTTAACATTCTTGAATCCACTTTAATGATCCTGACGGAGAAAGAGGGGCAGATGTTAAATTACACTGCAGCATTTTCATACAAACATGGATGAAAAGTTAGATTTCAAAAACAAAGTCTGTGAACTGTTTTACAACTGAGGTACAGTTCAGCAACAGGTCAATGTTTCAGCTCAGGGTTTCTTCATACATTAATGGCTTGAAATTGTCTCCCTGCGGGATGGCTGATCTATCTATGAGAGATGGATATCACAATTTTGACACATCTGTTTTCCGTCTGTTAACTCCTTCTTCACCTCTTTACCCTGACGAAGAGGTAAACACATTATTGTGTTGCCAAGAGTTGCTTCACTCTCTGCTGACTAAGCGAGAGTAGGGAATCTTTGAAAAGCGACCAAAGGAGTCATAACCTTCTGTGAGCGCGTCCAACTGGGGTTACAATGTCGAACATAAAACAAAGTTACAAAACAACAGCTCTTGGATGGGTTACCCTGAAATTTTACACAGCCTGTTGTCAACATCCAGAAGATGAAGTCAACGGAATTGAGTCATTCTGACGTTTTCTCTGTGCCACCACGTGGCTGATCGTAGTGGACTGTGGGGAAACTTTAGGTAAACATTCACATCCGGCCCCGGAATACATTTTAAGCATTCATTTTAGACCATTGTTTCCTCCAGTCACTGTTTTCGCTTTAGTGTTTTTCAGGAGAAATAAACTTCATAGTAAATTAATATTCCCAGTTTGTCAGCGCAACCAAAGTCGATGACAGAAATAAATCCTTTGCCTGAACTCCCAGGTGGAACAGCAGATATTGAATGTGTTTCAGCTTGACTCCTCTTCTCATTCCATAACCTTCTTTAGCCTGCCTCAAAGTCTCTACTGCTCACATTAAAGCTGGATAGTATTTACAGTGATCAGAGAGTGAAATAACCTCTAATTTGCCATCTTGTTGCCATTGCTTGTAATTCACTTTATGGCTGTCAAATTAAAGACAAAACAGGAAGCGGAGCCAGCTCTCATGTCGGCATTAGGTGATGACACACAATGATTTGTGGTGTCAGGTGATTTGTTGACCACTGTGTGAAACCCTTGTAATGGATCTGGGTCATGTAGCAAGATCCAGAAATACCCCAACCAGTTCTCTTTGCAATTCTTTCCTCACACCCTTTTTAATGACTCAACTGACTTTGTCTGCCTCAATTTCTGCTCATTCACATCCAAAACAGACATCAGTAAAAATGGGAGTGGGGAATAATTGCTTAGGTAATGTCTGCTGCTTAGCATGGAAAACTGTATATTCTAGTTGACATCCTCAGGAGCCATGCAAGTAAAAAACCTTTGTTTGTTTTAAATCCCTGTACATTCAGTGTCCTTTTTATTTCACTATGTTTAGGCCTTTTCAACAACGTTTTATTATTAGTGACCTGGTTTGCCTCATTTCAACCAGACTAGACAATGAATAAAGGGGCTACCATGGTAATATCCAACACAGGAAGCTGAGGAAACAGACGAACCTGCGGTGATCTGGTTTATAGTTTGAAGGTCCTGGGGCAGACAGATAGCTGAGGACAAAAAGTGAGCTGCATGAGATCACTTGAAGGACCAGTGATTAAAAAAATGCTCATTCTAATTGGTAATTATTAAAAAAGCTGGTTCATTACTGAACCCTGTAAAACGTGTTAAAGGCACCGAGTGGAATGCCATTAAACCCCATCTGTGGCTCTAACTTGTTTTCATTCATGTTTCGAGAACACCTGAAGCATTGAGGTGTTTTTAGCTTCACTGACCTACCACTGAAACTAAGGTCACAGATAAGACGACCAAATCATATCAAAACAGAACCAAAGAGATTTCAGGTGTTGTTTGTATGAGCAAAATAACTTGTTGAAGGGCCACACACATTTAGAGGTGAACCAATTCATATAAAAGAAAAGTTAGAAAACGTAGTCAGTTTAATGCAGTACTGTGTCAGCAATTGTACTAACAATAAATACTATCTCGTAAAATGCAAATAAAAGATATTAACCGGGTGCTTCAAAATTAAAATGCTTGCACCTAACTGGTGACTCTAAATGGCCCATAGGTGTGAACGTGATTGGTTGTCTGTCTGTGTGTGTCTCTTTGGGTTGGGCCTGTGATAGACTAGCGATCTGTCCAGCGTGGACCCCAGTGACAGCTGGGATAGGCTCTTAAACAGGATGACAGCTTAAGATGATTGATGAGAATATCTTTACCTAACCATGGTGCTAACCCAGTAAAATATAAGGAATTATCAACTGTATCAAAAGCTTTTGACATAATACACTAATATAAAAGTACAATGTTACTTGTTGTCTAAAACAGTAATCAAATCAGATAATACTAAGGTAACAGCAAAGATGGTGTTTGACTAGCTCTAAGGCCAGACTAAAAGTCTGATATGTATTTTAATGGAAGGCTTCAAAGCTCCTCAGCCAGTTATTGACTGCCACTTGTAGTATTTATAAAAAGCAGCACAACTTGTCAGTGTGATGATAGTTATTAGGGCGAAAGATAAAATATACCTTATGCAGATAAAAGACAGAAATGATCCAAATTGTCTTCGCTCTAAGATAAGAACAGGGACCCCTATAGCTATTTGCAGAAATCCCTGTGCAAAAATATTTAAACGGGCAACAGTGGAAAAAATCAGCTGAAAGCTAAACAGATATTGGCTTAATGGTAAACAACCATTAGATTTAATACTTAGTGGCTTTATTTTATGTAAACTGTAAACCTGCATTTAGCCATTTCACCGGGCCTGAGATGGAACATTTGAAATAGTCCAAGTAGTACTCGTGACTTGGCACGTCTGCTGGCCGTACATTTATATTCTAAATACAAATCAGCTAAAAGTGAAACAGTTAAAGGTTTCAAAGTTAAAACAAATAATCTTTCATTCATGAATGACTTGGCAGCAGTAAGGAACATTTTTAAAGTAAAAGAAGAACATTACATCTACATGGTGTCTTTCACTACACTCAAGTGTCTTTTCAGTGGTTACAGTAATTATGTCTACATGATTTTATCAGTATTAGCTGAATCAAGTGTATTTAGGACTTTAACCACAGACTGAAAAGACTCTGATGCTCTGCTTTGCAGCAAGATGTGCCATCTCTGTTCAAAAGACGACCCCTCGTAGGCCCCCTTGTGGAGCCCCAGTAAACCCAAGTGCATGAGCACAGTGTACATATGAATGTGTTTGTGAGAATATGAATGGCTGTTGCATGCACATTTAAGGTCTCCATTAAATGTGCATGCGTAGATTACATATACATACAATTTCACAACACAGCAGAATGCTGGTTTGTGTGTGTGTGTGTGTTCTTGTACTTATTACACATTGAGGGCCCAAAAGTATTTTCCTTACCGAAAATTTTGGTTGGTCCGTAGAACTTCATAGGACTTTTTCAGGGTTGAGACTTGGTTATAGGCTCAGGGTTAGAATGAGGTTTAGGTTAGGATTAGGGTAAGTCTGAGTGTGTGTGTGTGTGTGTGTGTGTCTAGAGGTCCCTCTGGCTCCCATGGTTTCTCTTTCTATCCCCTCCTCCCTGTCATTTTCCCCTCCCTCTTTCCTCCTTCCCTTCAGTCTGTCTCACCCCTGTTCTCGGCTACCTCAAGCGCCACCTCCCTCTCACACGTGCAATAGCACTCTGCTCTGACTGAGGCAGCCATTTTAACCCCTCTACACGGGCTTTTAGATCTCTGTGAGATTACGTTTAAGTTTCAGAGGAGAGTGAGGTCATGATGGTCAATTGTAACCTTAGAGTTTGGGCTTAAGGTTATAGTTAAGATGAAACTTACCTTGATGTAAGGTTGAAGGTTAAGCTGGGGGGAGATAGCTGGGTTTAACATTTGGCTTGGACTGAAAATCAATGGAGGTTTTCACCGTATAGTGCAGTGTTTGTCAGAGAGAGATAAAGAGACACAGATGGGAAAGCATCTCTACATCAAAACTGCATCTGAATGTGAATTTCATGCAACTGTATTCAATTATTTTATGTCAAGAAAGCACAGCCACAAATTATGCTTTCAATTACTGAAACATATCTGGCTGGTCCTGGCTATATGTCACATAAGTGTCTGTGGGCAATACACCGAACCCCCAACAGCCCATTCCCATCTCCACCTATGCAGTGCCGGTCCAAGGGACTGTAAAATCTGTTCCAAATCAACATGTGGACAATGATCCACTGTTGCCACCCTGAACTTACAGGATAAGCCAAAAGGACACTTACTGAAACATATCTACTTCCCATTTGTATGTTTTCTATAAAGTTCTTCCTGTAGCTCATGAAACTTTTAACATAACCGTTAAAACTGCAGCATTTATGTTTACAAGCTGTCAATATGAGCCACGAACAGATTCCAACCAAATGGAGACATTATCAGATGTTTTCCAACTCTTAAAAAGAACACCACCAAGATTCATAAATATGAGAATTCGAATAACATCTGAATTGTACCGCAACTGTTTGTCTGGTTGGCTGACGGGGTGTGATTTAATATAATCTTCCCTCTGTTATTCGTCAGATTCCTGTAACTGAATGTGTTCAGCAGGCGAAAAAAAAAATCACAAAAGGGCCTCAAGTTTTATATTTTTGGTCCCAGTATTGACACCTAGGGAAGAGAAAAACACACCCTGATTGTGTCAAGGCATCACAATCACTCAAATACAGACAAGCAGACAGACACTGATGACAAGATAAGAGTGTATGCACATGGAAAAGTTGTGTTAAAGAGTGGTAACTGATTGCATAACCTCCGAGATCAGGTCTGACTAAAAAACCTGAACAAACATATGGTAACAGATAACTCTAGCAGCCAACCAGCAGGCTGACCTGAGAGAGGGAAGTAAGTAAGAAAACACCCTTACTACTACTACTAATCCTGCAACCTCCTGTTGGGATAATCCTAAATGTTAGAGTGCATCCAGCACAGGATCCGAAGGTACACAAATAAATTCAACCATCTGCCAATCTACTTAAATGAACACATGGGTTCAGACACTCAAGGGAGCAGATCACATAATCATTACGTATTCGACTCCAACGCACATAAAGCAGACGACTGTGGGAAAGTGTGTGCACACAGGTCCTGGATCCACAGTAGTTGCGCACAGAGCGAAAGAAGTGTGTGCATGTGCAATAGGAGAAAGGAAGGGAAAAGAGAAATAAGGAGAAGAAGAGAGCGAAAAAGGAGACAACAGCAGGGGAGGAGTTTTTCCAGTGGGTCCAGGTAGACATGTGGTTGCAATACAGGGTCAGGGTCCTGCTGGACTGTAGGGAGGTGCTGGTGAGCTCCCTTTCCAAGCTGAGGCGCTTCCCTTCTGGACACGCACTGAGCCAGAGGAGCCTGGATCAATCCTTCAAGCTCTCCCTCCTTCCCTGCACCCCCACCCCACCCTACACACACATCCTCCTCCTCCCCCTCCTCCTGCTCCTCGTTCCCAGGCCCTGTGGGTGCAGTGCCACGTCGCTGAGTGAACTTATTAGAGTGAGGCAGAGAGGGAAAAAGAGAGAAATGTGTTAGGCACCTCCACATGGGCTAATGCTGCGTTCTGCTTTTCTCTATGAGGAAAAATCCACTTCTTCATTTATTGCTCTTGCTCTTTTTCCCGGCTTGTGGTCAAGCTGAATACTTTCACGTTTGCAAAATAACTCCATAAACATCTTCTTAGTGAAAATCTTTCTAATGATTCACAACCATGTCTGCGTGTATATGTGTATACATGTCTGCTTGTTGCTTGCAGAGTCTTCAGTCTGGTGTGAGTCTTAAATGCACCATTCTAACCACAAGAGAAACTCCCTGGAGCTTGTGCATTTTAATTTCTACACTTTATTATTGAACAACTGGAAATGAGCCAAACGCAAAATCTCATTTTAAACTTGAAAACCGAAACTTTCCTAATTGCAACCATTTTCTTATACATTACTGCCACCTTGTGGACATTGTGTTAAGTACATTTGCAATCATAGCTTAATTGTGGCATGTTTGTTGAGACCTAATTGCGTTGGAGCTTTATGAGAAGACACAGTTCTGTAGGACTACTACAAGACAATACACTACTCGAAGCACCATCTGTACTGTCTCACTGTAGTGAGTAGTAACTTTTTGTCACTCTTTCTGTCCGATGAAATGAAAGTTATTAAGTTTCTTAGGCGGAAAAATACGGAATTAAAATACGGAATTAAAATACGGATAAAATACGTGACAAATTTAAAGGGACGGGATTTCAGCCCACATATCTAAAGGCAACCACCTTTTTTAACCTTTTCAGTCACTCTACACTGTGTGCACAATTATTAGGCAAGTGATTATTTTGACCATATCATAATTTTATCCATAATTTCCAAGTCCAAGCTGTATAAACTTGAATGCTTATTGGAGATAATGCACATCAGGTGATGTGTATTTGTGTAATGAGGGAGGGTGTGGCCTAAGGACAACACCCTATATCAAGGTGTCCGTAACTAGTAGGCAGATTCTTCTCCTCAGGAAAAACGGGCCAAAACGGCATTTCACTGACTCTGAGAAGTCAAAAATTGTAAAGCGTCTTTCACATGGATGCAGCTACTAGTCAAACTAGTCGTCTGAGTCAGGCTCCACTTCGACTCAGACGCCAGCAAGGTGGCGGTGGGGTACTGGTGTGGGCCGGTATCATTAAACATGAGCTAGTTTTCGGGTTGAAAATGGACTCAAACTCTCAGACCTACTGCCAATTTTTAGAAGACCCTTTCTTTAAGCAGTGGTACAGAAAAAAGTCTGCATCTTTCAAGAAGACTTACATTTTTATACAAGACAACGCTCCATCACATGCTTTTTGAAATTTCAGAAATGTTTATTTGTAAATTTTGAGTTTATTATTCTAACTTTAACAGGTGAAAATAAACAAGTGAGATGGGAAAATCTTTGTTTTTCATTTAGTCTCATAATAATTCTGCACACTAATAGTTGTCTCATAATGGTGTGCATGTAGATTTTCTCTTCAGAACACCAAACGTCACTTTTACTACCTTTTGGATTGACCAAGAGTACTGTAGTTGTACAATAAGAAAAAATTAATCCTCAAAAATACAACTTGCCTAATTGTGCATACAGTGTATACTTAAATGCTACTACTACTACTACTACTACTGATGATGATGATGATGATCAGCATTCTCTGATGTGAAATATGTAGTACCTCAGGTTTTGTTTATTTGTCTTTTTATAAATCATTTGTGGTTATGAAATTAATTTCTATTTTTACGCAGATGCCAAATAACTTCCTGCTCGTAAATCCAGATAAATTGAGATGCTGGTCACTAGGCTGGCCTGTTTGACTTCTCTGAGCTTGACAGCCAAAATTCTGTTGACATAATAAATGTGAAATGGAAGTGCCCCCTTCACATTTCTCCGATCTCCTTCAAACCTCATGTTCCATCTTGTGCTTTTTGCTCAAAGAGTGCAGAAGCACAAACAGAAGTCAGATGGCTACAGGGGCTTCTCCCTGCTGACTTTGAACAGAACATGTATTTATCAACACAAAGCATGTATTTATCAGACAAAACATTAGACAACAGACAATAATCTTACAAGCTTAAGTTAAAGGGAACTTCGCTAATGTCACATTCATTTTACAATATTTACGCCATATATTATGCAACTTACAGATAAAAGCAAACTTTAATTCTTCATTAAATAATGCATTTTAAACATGTTTTGACATTGGTTTCCTGTCAAATAGGAAGTATTTAATTCCACTGTGTAAATGCAGCCTTCAATAGGAAGATAATATGTATATTGTATAATGTGTACATGTATATTGTTTTGTCGCTATTTATATTTTTATTAGGATGCAAACCATTGACCACTTTTTATATGAATGAGTAGACTAGTAGAAGTGCACCACCTGGAATCCTCGTAAGCATCTAAAAGCATCCACATCCAACTTCCCCATATCAATTAAATTGTGTTCCAGCTGCACTCGTACAAGCCTGCTCAGACTCAAGCTACTATTATCCCAGCAGAATGCATCACGAGGTACCGATTGAATTTTGTTGTGGGTGAGAACCACTGAATGCAAGGTCTGCGGCAGCTGTCTGGGGACCTGGCGCAAAGTGTTGTGGCACAGGTCTAAATGATGCAGGACCAGCAATGTCCTGAATGCACCTGGTGCAACTCTAAAGATCTTATTCTTCGCCAAGCCCAGATGTTCTAGGCTTGTCAACGTGCTGAAAGCAGCTTTTTTAATAGAAGTTATGAGGTTACCCTCCAGATTTAATATTTTTAGTGAGTGGGGAAGGTGACATGGCACTTTCTTTAGTCTATTTCCTGCAAAATTGAGGCTTTCTAAATGAGTTGCATTGAGAAGAGAATCCCTAACAAGGCCTTTGTCTGTCAGTCTGTTTGCACTGAGATCTAACAACAGTAGCTCTGACCTCCCGTTGAACACTCCTGCATGGAATTTCTCAATAAGGTTCCCTTTGAGGTAAAGCTCCTTCATGGACAGTGGTAAGCCCAAAGGAACCGATGTAAGCTGGTTGTGATTGAGGTTGAGAGTGCGCAGTTTGCCCAGAGGAGAAAGCACTGCACTAGGAAGAGACTCGGACACATTCCCCAGGCTGTTGTTACTTAAGCTCAGAACCAGAAGGCTGGGGCACTGAGCCCAGGCTGCCTCTGAAATCACACTCAGCCGGTTATTGTCCAGTCGAAGCTCCTCCAGAGAAACCGGAAGGTCCGTTGGCACATTTTCCAGGAGGTTTGTGTCCAGGTAGAGTCGTTTCAGAGCCAGGACCCCCTCAAAAGCCCCTTCTATGGCATCATCTGTGAGTTTATTGTTGCTTAACACAAGGAAGTCCATAGAGACGTATTCACTGAGCAGGTCCAGCTGGATGCTGCGGATGTGGTTGTTCATGAGGAGGATGTAGCGGGAGTTATAGGGAATGCCGTATGGAATCGTATCGATCCCTTTGTCCGAGCACTGGACCACTCTGAAAAAGAAAAAATAAAATACACAATGAGAGCTAGGATCTCCAGACCTCCGAATTTAACTTAGTACTTAGGTTTATTAGAAGACATAGTATTGATGATAACTGTATCAAGGTGACATGATCATATGACATCATTTAATTCCTAATACCTTACCTTCCATAGCAGGCACACTCAGGTGGACAGTAGTTATCCAGAAAGTAAGGAAAGTGCATGGAGGTGGGCGTGATGACCTCCTTCTTTTTCTCTGATGACTTTTGGGCTTTGTCCCTTTTTCCTTTATATTCCTCAGACTTCTTAACTGTCTTGTTTAGAACTCTTTTGTTTTTTGTTGGCCGTACCAAAGCTGTTTTGGCTGAAGGTTTGTTCCGTTTGCCATTTTCCGTCATCTTGTGTGTTTTGGGTTTGCCTATGGGCTGTGTCGTGTTTGTTTTATGTGTGAGCTTGACCGGCTGAGCTGAGAATTTATTTTCTTTTGCTTTTCTTGTAGGATT
This sequence comes from Channa argus, assembly GCF_033026475.1. NCBI lineage: Eukaryota > Metazoa > Chordata > Actinopteri > Anabantiformes > Channidae > Channa > Channa argus. The sequence goes on from NC_090217.1 coordinate 7,226,751, forward strand.
TGGGTCTTTTGTTTTTACATCTTTGGCTTTAAACTTTGATTCTTGGGGTTTTGGCTTTGCTCCTCGCACCCTGGGTGGAGGTTTACTCCTGTTTGGTTGAACAATAGTGTTTATTTCTTGTGCTCTGTGTGTGGTTTGTGGCTCCTTCTGTGGCGGTTTTAACAAAATGTGTTTAACAATCACATCCTCTATATGTGGGTTAACCTTTACTTCCATTTTGTTCCGCTTGAGGTGATTTCTTTGTAGCACTTCTTTGTAGACTGACCTCACCTCGGCGGAAACCACTGAAGCTGCAGGACTGGGAACAGACCCAGGACGAGAACTAACCTTTGCATGAGGGATGGGGACTGGAGGAACTGGTGTAGGTAGAGGCACATTATGAGGAGAACTAGAAGAATTTTGTGATAAAGTGATCATTTCTGATTCCTCCCCCATTTGTACGGGGAGATGAGGTGTGAGAATGCTGACTCCTGTCTTATCTTCCCTTTTTTTGTCTTCAAATGTATTATGGTTTGCATTTTTTATGTCCAAACTTTTGTCCACTCTACTCACTCTTTCTTCCCTTTCTTTATTTTCTTCTACAATTTCCTGTTTTACAGTTAGCATCTTCTCATTCTCATGATTGTCTCCTGTTGTCATATTGTGCAGATGAATCCCTGCAACCAGCTCTCTTTCTTTCTCCATCTCCAGTATTGTTTGCTTCAGCTGATCTATTTTCCTAAATTTCACATCTGTCTCATACTTTCCTTCCTCTTGTTCTTTATCTGTCATTAGTGGTTTTACCATCCTGCTCTCATCATGAGTCTGTCGCTTTGAGTTTGGAACTAGATCTAGTCCATCATTTCTCCTCTCCCTGACAACATCTGCAGAGTATCCCTCTGTTTTTGTTTCTCCTCCTATAGGAATTAGCTTTTCCTCACTTACTTTCTCATATTCTTTATTTCTGGCCAGGGTTTTTTCTATGTTCCCAGTTGTGGTGGTTTCATCCTCACTTTTTTTCTCTATTTTCTCATTCTTTTCTGGATTTGTCCCTGGAGTTAGCACATCTTCTCCCCTTCTGTCCTCTGCAGTCTTGCTCATAGAGTTTGTCTCTGGAGACCCCCCTTCACTCCTCTGTTCCTCCACGGTTTTTCTCTCCTTCTCTAATAAAGAATTATCCCTCAGCTGCTCAATTCTCATCTCAGAGAGGTGATCTTTGTCCTTCCCAACTATCCGCATGACAGTCAAGCCTATAGAAATACAAAGCAATTAACTCAAATTATGTATTATTCATAAATTCTGTCTAATTTCTTTTGTTAAGCTAAAAATATAGAACGGTTTGCAACAACTATGACATTTCAGCAACTTATAGCTGGAGTCATCTTGGCATTACACCTGTAAGCTCTACCCAAAGGCCTGCTACTTTTTATGTCATGTATTATTTTAAACACTGAGATTAGTGAAGTAAAATTCTATAGTATTTCCTGTAAATCTGGTCCCGGTCTGTGGTACTTACTTGGCTGCAATATGTATGAATGTCCAGAAACTGTGAAAAACATAAGCAGGAGTGGGAGCGCTTCCATTTTATCTGAAGGACATGAAAAGTATTAGCAGAGAGTTTGAAATTAGCAGTTTTTATACATATAAAAAAGTGAAATCTTACTTTTAAATCACTTGAAATGTTTGTACCGTGTATTAATGCAACATTTCATCTGTGTAACAAAAATGAAATGAAAACAGAGTTTAAAACACAGTCTCGGATATAAAACTAAGCCTTTGTTCAATCAGCTTGATTTACTCACCTGCTGCCTTCTTATCCCCTTGACCCCCTACATGGACCGAGAGAGTTTTTTAAGAAATGGGGCAACCTTTGAACCACCACGCACACCACCACTAGCAATGGAGGACTTTTAATGATCCATTTCAGTGCCTTGCTCTGTATAGTTTTCACACACACACTCCAGATGAGCCAAAGTTAATGACTCCTCAAATGCCTTTATCAGCAAGGGATTCTCACACTTACACTCAACATCAGGGGAATTTGAAGGATCAATAGTGGGAAAGAGCGGTAACTTTAGAGAGGTCAGAGGTGATAGAGGGTTTTTACAGTAGCTACTGTTTGCAACTCTCAGGGAGACATTAGCATCCCAGTGAGGTGACAGGAAGCTCCTGGAAACTGCCTGAGCTTTGACCCAGATGCTAATACTCTGCTGTCCTTCAGGAAGCCAGGAACTGATGATGGTAATGATGAAGGCTTGTCCCTAGTTACGCCTCTAAAATTGTTTTTGCTGGATACAAAACAAAGAAAAGCAGCCAAGACTCATACTTGAGAAATAGGGTTTTAGTAGGCATTTTAATCAGAAAAATAATTGAACAAAGAATTCTGGCTGCAAAAGTTTTGTTAGAATTTATCAAATGTTTATTTGAACAGTTCTCTATTGTCAAAAATCCTTTGAAACTCATTTGAATTTATTTTTTAGATTTAATCTGCATGGTGTCACCCAGCCTTCATTTCATTGCTATCTGGCTAAAAAAAACATGTTCAAGCTAAAAACAGGTTTCCTCTCAGGGTCACCGTTTATATATACAACCCTGTTTGTCCTGTTTTTGTTCTCTCCAACGTTGTGTAACATTCATACACAAGGCTACACATTCCTTTCAGAAGGTCTGATTCTACAGTTTTGTATGGATTGTGGAATGTATGCCTGTGTGTGTGAGTGTGTGTGAATCTTTACACAAACATAGATACCACACCAGAATATATCAAACTATTGCAAACAGATTGGAACAACATGTTTCCCAAAGCCTTAGGCCAGAGAAAAGAACAAAATCTTATGATACATTTCTACTTCTTGTCAGAAAAATACTACTACTACTACTACTACTACTACTACTAGAGTACTACTAAGTGTATCTTGAAAGGCAAACACACATTGTACAAATGCTGACCTCTAGTGTACAAATCATGCATTCTGAGAACGTGATAATCAAACTGAAACTGGAGTGTAGTCCTGGTAACAGGCACAGAGAGGCAGCACATGTCCACACATAACTGCATGAGTTACTCCGTGGGACTTCATATTGCATAACATTGCATGGGAAAACACAGCACATTTATTTTAATATTTAGTTTGTCTCTGTTCTCAAGTCGGTTCTTTTGTACCATCAAAGGAGATAAAATTCACAGGAATGCTAAAGGATAGGTAAAGAAGACAGAATGAAATAAAAGCAATAAGGAACAGCTGGAAGAGACTCTTTAACACCTTGAGCTGTGGCATCGTATTTCCTGTCCAAAGTGACGTAATGTATAGGAGAGGACGTGTGAAAAGCTGCAATAATGAAAGAACCGGAGATGGTGGTTTCTGAGTCGATCCACACGTGTTTTCCCACAGCATATTTAACGTCCCACTGTTTGTTGCGTGGCCATTTTCTCGAGTGTAGCCACAAATAACAACACAAATCTCTTGTCAGTAGCAGAAATTGAGAGGGAACATTGCGCCCCCCACTCCTCTAATCAACTGCTTTTGATTCCACTTTATCTGTCTCTTAGGCTTTGATACCTCATCATCTACAGCTTCAAAAAAAAATCCCTTTTACAGACAAAGCTCGTGGTATAAAATCTGTCTGTCTAGATTTTGGCCCTCTAGCCAAATCATATCTGCAGTTGAATGATTGTTCTTCAGTGCATCCAGATGCCATAAGAGTTGCCCAACCCAGCTACCCAAACTCCCTGTAGTTTTTTTTCTACTCTTTAGAAAAGCCCTACATATAAAAATAGTACCTTTAAATTATTGTAGAATATTCATTTATTCAACTAGGTCACAAATTTGAATCTCTTTAAGTCTCTGGCAGCATTTACAGATATTGTTAAAAGATGGTTTAGGCTGTTTTTTCTCTTTAACAAGAAAAATTCAAATTCTCTTTTATTTTTGGCCAGAAGAAAACGACCCATTTGTACGTGTCTCCTAGCCACACCAGACAAATAAGGACCTTAAAGACAGGTGTGTGTTTGTTGTCTTTGTTACCAAAAACTGAGGTTAAGGCATAGGTGGCCTTATAGTTTCACATTGCATGGGGGTTTTGCCCTTAGTAGGTATATTTATCTCTAATAGTCCCTATACTGTAGGTAAAGGGGTGATTTTATTAAGACCTTCTGGTGTGTGCTGATGTACCGCAGGTTATGGTACGTAAGTGGGCACATTATTGATAACAACAATACCTTGCCCTGTGTTTTGTGTTTGGAGGAACACACAGCCTAATCTGTAGTAAACAGACTAAACATCAATGTTATGTAACTTGAGGGTATAGATCCATTATGGAGGATGACAGAGAAAAGCGTAGAAAAATGAGGCAAATGGAAATATGTGCAGTAAAGGGGAAAAAGGCTTGAGTGACAACACGGCTATGTAAAGAGACACCCTCCCCCAAACTCTCCCATCTGCTTGGAGCCTGTCTGCTGGCAGTAGCCAGCAGCAGGAAGGGGAGGGGGTTAACAAGTGCAAAGGGCAAAGGTCACAGACTTTGATCAATTTGTCCGCTACGAGCATCAAACCCCCATTTGTGTACATGATTTACAGAGCAACAGCACACAATAAAAAGCATACCCCCCCCCACCCTTTTATTTCGCTGCCCAGAACATTTTTCTCATTTTCACATGTGCTTTTCAGTGTCTGAACTGAACTTATTACTGCAATATACTGTTTGACATATAAAAATAAAATGTGTTCATTTAATGTTTGGAGCAAAGAACAAATTGCAAATTGTGTAATTGAATAGTTTTGATGTATAAGCAAACAATTCTGGTATCAGTCATATGATAATAAAGTAAAAAATTAACAAGCGTTGATGATTCCACTTCCAAAGGTATTTGGCAGCAGAATGGAGTCCTGATAGTGGTGCCATAATTGAATTTTTGCAGGTTAATGAACATCCACTATGTTTATTAAATAAACTGTGTTCCCTGATACCGAAATGAGTTTGAGGGAAGATAAATAAGTGTTAGTCAGGGTATTGTTGTTGGTGTGAGAGTAACAGAGCGAACGTGCAGAGACTGTACAGTATTCTTTCTTTCACACGCTTTTTTTAAAGAACATCCGAATATTTTTCTTGCTTTTTCTTCAGACCGCAGATGTTATAAGTGGGAGGCCCCACAAGTCTGTTGTCTTAACCCTGCCTAGAATAGCTCCACCAATTTAAACTTGTTTTTGTTTTAGCATGGAGATCTCGTGTCAGTAAGTTCCACATGGGTAGATGCTTAAGTAAAGAGAGGGAGGAGAAAGGGAGGAGAGCTTTATAAAAGGGAGAGAAATGGAAATTTCAAGCAGGAAAAACATATTTTAAACCAGCATTTAGTAGACTGTTTTGAGGTTTGGGTACAAAAATCCAAACTGGAATTGAACTTATGTAATTGGTGCTAATAAAGTTTGTCTAACCTGCGGGTCAGTTAGCTTCTCCATGGACACATTCACGGTCAGGATAGGCCGATCAAAACAAGGTCAGGGTGGCTGGACAGGGGCACTGCACACTCAAATAAACAGTAAAACATTAGCAACAGGGTTTACAGCCTGACTGAGCCTGATTTAAATTGGGGAAACAGACCAAAGTACAGTGAGTTATTAGTCTTTTTATTAGAAATAGAATTCACCTGTGAGGAAAAAAAATGTGTAGTCTGTTTATTGTTTTAGCTTCCTTTCTGTTTATCCAAGAAGTCTCAGCTCCTAAATGGTTCCTCTCTTTGAAGAATACACCCCAGGAGGCTTATTGATCGCTCTCACACACAGACTCACATACACGCTTTTGCAAACACCCTCACAATTGATGTTTCCCATGGACAGGACAAGAGATCCATTTGGGTTTTTTTTTTTTTTTTTTGCCTTTTAGAAGAGGAGTCTAAAGCAACAATTTGAGACAACTTTGACATTTGCTCACCGCATATTGCTCAAAAGCAGCAGCAACACTGACGCGCCATAGCAGAAAGGTTCCTTTTGTCCTGTAAATTACTCCATTGTTCCTCCAGAGTGACTCATATGTCACTGAAATGTCCCTTCAGACCACAATGATGGTAGCGTTGAGCATGTATATGTGCACGTTTAGCCGATTATTGAGGTTATCAGTCGAAAAAAAAAAGCTCACCATGGTACATAAAGCATGTCGCTCCACAACATATATCAGCAAGGTGCGAAGTTAAATTCTTTGCAATTCAGTTCTTTTTTTTTCTCCAAAACAATATGGATGAGGCTCAAAGGATATGCAACATCTGCAGAAGCAACAAGCGTGGTGTTTGATGGTGGGAAAATATACAGGATGTGCTTATATAGGGGTTGTATTGTTTCAGCAGGACGCAGCAGTGATGGACAAACATTGTTTTGCTGCTTGATGTGGGTCATTGGGCCTGGTTACAGTTCTGGAGTTCTATAAGGACATCTGTCACTTTACGGAGCAAGGTTGTCGGACTGACAGACAAGGTCTGACTAATTTTTTCACTTTCTCTCACTTGACATTCAGAGCTGATTATAAACTTATTGTAGGCACATGGCCACAAATAGCAGACTGGCAAAGTTATGAATTAGGTGATAAACACAGAGGTTCATTTAGTTGCTAACCAGAACAATACTTCATCATTTTCAGCAGTTGTTTAAATAGACCTTAAAAGGACGGTGAATATTGGATTTATAATCATTGGGTAGCTGCTACTTTTTTCTTTTTTTTTTTTTGGCTTCAAAGACTTCAAAAGTAGCTTTACTTCGTGTCTGCTCTACAGACTTATATGACTACTTGACTTGTTGGCTTTATTACATCTGTACATGAAAAGTAGAAGGAAACATCCTACTTATGGTGCTCCCATTGAATTGTCTTCCATGATATTAATGTATAGAAGCACACATGAATAAACATACATATAAACTGTACATGTGACTTATTCTAATGTTTGAAAAACACAACGTGTAAAAAAGTGTAGCTCACTTTTGTATTACCATCCAAATCGGCCTACATTGTGTCTTGTGCGAGCGCGTGTCTGTGTGTGTGTGCGCATGGCGAGGGGCCCTTGTTATTATGTCCTGCTGCTTTTCAATGGAACAGCTGTGTGAGCCTCCAGCCCGCTTCCAAACAAGAACCAGGCTGCCTGGCAACTGCCCTCCCATTGGCCAACTTTCCACCTCCTCCAACCAATTGCACAGGCCACATGATGAGGAAGTCAGTGGGGGGGGGGTGGGGGGGGGGGTGGGGGGGGGGGGGTGGGGGGATAAAACACAACAAAGAGCGAGAGAACAGAATGGATTGTGAGAAAAGTTTGCCGTGAAAAACATGCAAGGGAGTTTAGGAGAGAGATTTCAGCTTGTGTTTCTGAACTGAATGCGGGCTGCGAGACTAATCGTGCTTAGAAGGAAGCACTTTGAAAAGCTTTAACCTCTTTCCAGACAGATTTGCATAAAAAGCTTGTAATGTTTTGCTTTTTCAAACCCCATCTTTAGTAATTTCTAGTGTTTTGTCCTGTTAGATTTGACTCTTTAATGTACAACAGAACAAAAAATTTATTTATTTTTTATCTATTGCTGATAACAACAGTTTTGTTATGGCCATTTTTTTCACAGTTTGAACTGACAAAATGACAAAAACATGTTCCCTGGATGTGGATGTAAATTAACACACCGTTTCTGGGATCCTTTAAGCCACTTTCGGCCGAGCCTGCTTTGAGTGAAAAGATGGTGACCCTTTTTCTATTGATTTGGTCGGCTTCGTGTTTGGCAGGCTGAGGCATGCCACTGTAAAACCTGTGTTTCCAGGGCTTTGAGTGGGCTTACTGGGGGGATTTGAGTCACATCTCTTCGGCATAATAGCTGTTTGTTTTACAGTAGCTGTGACGCATGTGGTTGCTAGATGTGAGGTCGGCAGAAAATGTTTGGTAGACTATGTGTGTGGACATAACTTTTAAAGTTTTTCTTCTGGATCTCACCTTTTGTGGTTGTACAGTGTTTAGTGTGTTGGTGTGTATTGCAGACGAGTGGGTGGGCGCCACGCTAAGAAGCATCCTGTAATTACACAATCAAAACGACCATGCAGATTTTTCTGAGAACATTCGACACAACACACGGCTCTTTTCTCCCCCGGAGGTCACACTTCCTACGAAATCTCCATTGCAGTTTCTCCAGAAAAACAAGACTTAGTCGAAGAGACAGAGACGCGACGCAGGAACAAGTGGCCTATGTGATGTGGTAAAGAAGAAGGCTGTAAACTGCATAGGTCTGCATGTGCAAACACTCATGTAATTACAGACACAGTGGAGGAGACAGAAACAAGCAAACTTACCTCACACACATGCGCATTAACGTGAGCAGGGTCAGCACATTCAACCATTTGTCCAAATGTAAAACCCACAATTATATACCGACAAAGTGTGTGTTCTGATCTGTCTGACCAGTGTGTGTCACCTGTTGATCGTGACCATGCTGACACCTGTCCACCACAACATTAACATCCCTGGGTGGTTTTAATGTTGTGGCGGATACAGTTTGTTTTGCTGACTTTTGCTGACTGCAAAGTGGTGTGTGAGTCAGTGGAAATGACAGCCACCAGCAGCACCACAGCATGATAATACAGCTGACATGTTTCACACACATCACAACACACAGTGTATAACTATACTTCGAAGTGACCAAAATTTCCTGGACTGGAATTTTTCTAATGGCTTTTTCTTTGCACAAATTAATGTTGCAAATTCAAGTTTAGAAAGTTTGACTTGCATTTAAATTATGCAACAACAATATTACTGTTTGTTTAGGCATTGTACTCTATCTATCCATCACAGATGCCAACCTCCTCATAGGCTGTGAGGATTTGCTGCGCTTCTAATTTTAATAATAAAATGAACATGGTTACTGTTAAATGACAGAAAGTTCCACTGATGTCATACAATGACATTTGTTCTGTGCACAGCAGATATGCCCTAACATGCAGAAAGGTACATAAATGAAATCATCCTGTTGTGCACACAGCGTTGGCAGTTTTATTAGGCAGCTTGCCTGTGGCAACTCATTTTTACATTGGAGTATATTAAAATTTCCCCCACTTGTCAGCGTATGATTGCATACTAATGTAGCCTCAGGCCTGCAGGGCTACAGCTGAAAATTCCTTTAGCTGCTTTTAGTGTATTAGTAGATTGAAAAGACTCCTGGCTTTTAGTACAGGGTGGAATATAATTCAGTTCAGACTTTCTCTTTCATTCTTATAATTAATGACATGTAGTTATTTACACAAATTCATCTGTGATGTGTCTGCAACATTTCAACAAGTTTCCAAAGTTTCCTTCCATGAGCACACACTGTGCTGTCTTAGTCTGAAATGACATCTACTGTATGTAGCCTAATGCTTTCATGGACTCTAACTGTGAATCCACCACAGTTGAGGAAGAGATGCTGGCAAACTGCAGTGAAAATAGTAATGGTTGTGTTCAACGGAAACTTGTGTCTTTGTTTTGAAGGCGTTATTACATCTCGTGTCCCCTAGTTTGTACTGTGGCTCACCCATTCAGACACTAACTAAAGAATGTACAACTGCAGTACGTGTTGTTTCTATAGAGGCCATCCACGGTGTATCATCATGTTGTCCTTGTTGTGTAATGTTGCACAATAGGAGTTCACCCAAACTGACCAATCGGTGTTCAAATCAATAATGAGCCCAGCTCTTTCCGAGACTGCATAATGTAAGAAAACAGCTTCAATCTGCTCCCACTGTGCTGTCCAGACAATCCCAGCCTAATCCATGGAGTCCAGTCCTGGATTACTTTGTCTGCTCCACCCACCATCTCTGCATTATGGAAATTAGATAGGATTAAATAAAATACACAAGGACACAGACTCCAGCATAAAGCCTATGCAAAACTCACCAGACATGTCTCTGTTTTCCTGAAAACTGTGATTACACCTGCCATTTCCCCAGATTAATTGGCATGGAGTAGATTTTAGATCCGCTCCACTCCCCACAAACAAACCATTTAGGCTTATTGCTTCTTATTTGGCATTAGTTGGAACAACATGGCAACTCTCACAAGCAGATTTGTTTTGTTTGGTGCATGGGAACATGTTACCATAGTGACCGTGATACCTATTTCTTGGTAGATGTGTTACGCAGGCTTGTGATTTTAGGCTCCAGCAGATGGTTTTGATTCAGTGTCACAGGAGGTGTGTGTGTTTTTTGAATCACTGAGTTCAAGTGAGTGAATAGGATTTTGTGTGCGTGTATTACACACCTGCACCTGACAAGCTGACATGTGGGAATTGTTCTGTGTTGTAGTAGTTCCAGCATGTGTTTCAATGGTCCTGAATAGAGTAATCTTCAGTCGATTAAAGCCATATTATTAGGAGACGGTTAGGTGGCTGCTTTTGAAGCCATGTGATGTCTGCATTGGTCCAATTTTCCTTGTCACAGCCAAGCAAAGAAATGCTAAACCACCGATGTCTTCACATGCATACCTACAGTCAATTTCACTGCTGATAAGGAAGCTTTTAGAAGAGCTCATGTAAAGAATAAAGGCGAATAGCTGTTTTTTGGCCTTTTAGAAGTCTGTGAGCATGCAAGTGACAAATTGCTGCCGCTGTTCAGAACATGTCACTTGACAGTAAAGGTTCCCTGCTCTCAGCTTTGAGGATAGAGAAACCTCCAGCAGAACTATGAAGGTCTCTCATACGTGAATACAGCTGTCAAACAAAAACTCTACTGTCTACTCTCTCTGTTTCTGTGTTTGATAGCATATGAGCATAAGTATTTTCATGAGTCCCAACACTATGACCACTAGGTTCTGAGGAGGTAGCAGCTGCTGGTGAGACCCATGCACAGTTAAATAAACAGTATATGAGAAATTATTAAAGGTTATCATTAAAATCTGAGCCAATTATCTCTCACCTTTGCTCACCTGTAGTCCATAATTTACAACATTTAATTAAACAATTTACAGTGTATCTTTTTGTAATACTAGCATACCTGCACCATGACTACCTATTCATAGGTACAGTACAGTGTTACAAAATGCAAAGTTTGGAGAATAACGGAGTAACAACCTGCAAACTTGATAATTGTTTATACTATAAGTATATAAGTACACAGTATCTATTCTGAAATCACATGGAACATCATGTATGTGAGAACAATGTAGACACAACACAACTGACAGGCAGCATCTAGTTTACAGGGGTCTAACAGCATCTGCTTCATATCCTTACGTGTAAAAATGTACAGTCATGCAGCCATGAAAAAGTGCAAGCACCCCTTTCCATTTAATTGTGTTTCTCCTGCTTTGTCTTTGTGTTTTTAGTCTTTCCTGCTATTATGGGTAAATGTAGCCTTCTGTAGAATTGGATGATGAGTGGTTTAGTGGTGAGGATCCTGACTTAAACAGTGATTTAAGAAACAGTATAATAAATAGTGATCTGCTTAAAGACTCAGTGGTCCAGACAGATCCATTGGCCACTGCAGGCTCCTGCAAACCTCTGCAGGCAATAGACTTGAAAGAGCAATGTATTATTCCATAATTAGAGTGGGAAATCGCAAACTGAAAATAACGAGGAGCGTGTGGAAATGTGGATGTACCGTAAATTAGATTATGCAGGAGAAACTCATGTACATTTGAGCTGCAGTAGGATGAGTGGTCACTTTGAGGGGAGCCAAAGCTAGTGCTAATGAAAATAAATACAACTTTCATGTTTTCTTGAGAGACGTTGCGAATTTAAGTTTTCAGTGTTCAGCCAGTGAGTGCCAGCCTCCCTATCCTCAGAGAAGGCCTTGTTTACCAGACAGTTGTAGTGAAAATCTCAGCTAATTACTGTCGGAGTTAAAACTCTGATGTGATTTGTGAAACTGGCTGTGATCAAGGCTCATGCAGAAATGCATCCTCAAAGATCCTCGAGAAGTGCTGCATTGGACTTTTCAAGCTGAGTTAACAAACACTGTTGGGAGCATTTCCTTCAGCGTTATTGGCCTTAATTTGTGAATACACTCAGTTATTCGTTGCACTGGTGCTGTGGACATCAGTCTATATATATTATGCTCCTTATAGTACAATATGCAGGCTTGTTTAAAATTAATTACAATTTAAAAAAAAAAAAATACTTTTTCAGAAATAAAATTATTAATGATTCAATAGCATAACAGTGCTTTAGCTGAGCTTTATAAAATCCCGGCAAAATATTCAAAAGAGCTATTAGCAGTATGATCCCTACAACAATGGCAAATGGAAGAGGGCACAGCATGTTACTGATGTAAACATCAGCCATCCGGGTACGTCCACAGAACAGCTAAGCTAGTTCCAGATCATCCCTCTGCTTCCAGGAACTTTAAAGGGACGACCTGTTAGTGTTTTCCACCTACATCAGTGCACAACTATCCAAGTGGCCGGAAAGCCAGATAACAAGAAGTGCAGGCACCTAAATAGGTCACATGCCGCAAAATGGCCAATGTTTGTGTCACAAAGACCTTATCAGTGTAATGTGTGTCCCCTCTTGTCGTGATTTGGACAATTTCATGCTAGTGTTTTCAGATTCTGAGTTTTATTACAATCTCTGTAACTCTTTCAGCCCATTTTCATTTGTCTCTATTGATGGAGTTATTATATAGATTTAATAAGAATTTGAATTCAACAATTCTTACATCTTACATGTTAACAGACACCTCAACAAATGTGAGATTAACTGAGAAACTGAAAGGGAAGAACAGTACCAAAGATGGTGATTAACTTCAGTGTATGTGTGTGTGTTTGCTTGTGTATTTTACTTTGTACAGCAACACTTGTGGTGTTTTTATTTCCTCCGATGGCCTCCTACTCAGTCAAAAACATAATTTTACAGAGGAGTTCATATTATCACATGTCATAACAGATCTTGCAATGGTCATATAAACACCCTCAGTCATTTGTAAATGGGAGCAAGCCATCAGATCATCAGTATAGTCTTTCCTTTCTTTCATTGGCTCCATTTAGTCCTGTACTAAGACATTAAATGTAGTAAATACCTTTAGGACATGTACACTGCCACATTAGTCACCAGATATTCTACGAAATAATATTGAATTCATTTGAGAACAGTAACATGTCATGTGGAAATGTGATACAAACGTGTAAATATAAGAAAAACTTTGACAAATTGTGGAAATCCCGTTAAAGAGGAATTATGCAAACATATATGTAAAGAGAGATTGTTTTATTGTTTGTGAAAATTTTGCTTTTATCTCTGGTTGCTCATTGAGTAATCCACCATGCAAAAACTCCTTTAGGTGCTATTTGCATATGCAAAGTACGGAGAGAGGGGAATAAACAATCTCTGGGCATTGAGAGGGGTGTGTGCAGTGAATGTGGTTGTGTGAACAGGACTGACATGGATCACAGAATATGGAGCAAAGTATATCGTGTCGTTCTCAACTAAATGCTGTGTGTGGGAAGATGGCGTGTGTGTGTGTGTTTGTGTATGCTCCACAGCTTTCATCTGCATTAAGTTTCACGGAAAATCATTCAAGTGTGTGTTTGTGTGTTTACACAAGACTGTGTGGGAGTGGAGCAGATACAAATTAGGTGGGACATTACTTTTTAATTAAAGGTGTTTTGTTTGAGGGAATGTAAAAAAAAAGTTTGTAGGATGTGATCTGAAAAGACTTCACTAAAATATGGTAACAGTTAAAATAATTAAAAGACACATTGCATAGATATTTTAGGCCTAGTTGGCTTGCTGCTTGTGAGATTTAATACTCCAGCAAACACTTCACGATAAGCTGCTGTGTCTTTAGTACAACAGAAAGAAATTGACGTGTCCGTTTACAGTGCAGTGATGTTCTCAGGGATTAGACTATCTTCTTCACACTATGTTCATTTTGAAGTTTGTTCACTCTGTCTGCTGCTGTTTTGTTACGCTACTTCCTTCCAAATGTTCACAATGATTTGCAGCACGCCCTTGTTTGCAGATGATGACAGTGATATATGCATTACATTCCCAGTAAATTCTTCATAATTCAAGCCGCTCCCTGTTTGCCACGTGATATTGATGACATATCCTGTGAATTCATCATTCATGTGAGACATCTTTAATGTGGTTCAAGAATTTCTGACACTACCACAAAGAATAAAACTACTTACATAGAGACAATTTAAAATTGAAGGACTGTTTTACTTATAGCAGTAGTTATATCCACATTTGGTGAGCTCATTGTAGTTGAACGTTTGTTTTTGTTGTTGCTCTTATGACTAGAACAGTGTACTAAAGCAATAGACAGACATGCACACTTAAAAAAAAAAGGAGAATAAAAAACAAGTTTGACCTCTCTCACAGTGGTTTTTAGTTTGCACAGCCTTCATTAAAACATGTCTTAAACACAGAGACAGAGCCAAAACATCCTGGTCTTGTAACTGGAAAATTGTGTGTGTGTGTGTGTGTGTGTGTGTGCTTGTGCTTGTGTCAGAGCAGCAATAACAGAGAGAAATAGCACATGAAAAAAAAATTTCATAGAATGCGTGTAGTGTGTGTGCGTTAGCGCCGGTGCAATCACGTAACTTGTGATGAACGGCAAACAAAGAGCTGAAGTGATATATGAACACTGGGAGGCTTCACTGACTCAATGCCGGTATATTTTCGCAAATGCATTCTGGATAATAAATAATATTGTTTGAAGCTTTGGCATCCATTATGAAACAGTTTATGTAATTACACATAGAGTTTATTCGACTTGTTCTAGAAGAGACAATACTTTTTAATAGCAGGAGTAAGCAGAATAATTGATGAAATGATGTAAGAGTTGTGCATTATGTAGGCTACATTGATTGACTGGCCGTCACAGGCTGTTTGACTTTCCTGCATATTGGGAAAACTGCTTCTCCAGAAAAAGCTTCGGCAGTGAGTCCAGCATGTTTTCATATTAGAAAATATAATGTGATTGTTGAAATTCACTTGTGATTGGACTAATATCCAAGGTTCTCTGTGCAGCCATGTTCTCTCACCAGACTTCGCGTGCAAAGCACTTGTTTTTCAAGTTGAGAAGCAGCTTGTTTGTGTGAAGGACGGAGTGAGAAAAACTGACACATGGAACATAACAGAAGGCTTCTCATTTCAGTTTTGTTCCGATGAACTGAGCCTGACAGTGCAATCACTGTGGAGACAGGCATGTGTCAGTTCTCTTCATCAACCCCTCGACACACTCTGTCTCGGCTGTGCGTGTGTCAGCGTGTGTTTGGATGGTCCACTCAGCCACAGTTTCATAACTGCCTTTACCCTGGACATCACTGCCTGCTTCCCACAACGCTAAATATTGCTGGAGCGCCAGGCCTGAATTATATTATCGTTGCTTAGATGGTTCCTATAAAAAGAGAACAAAGAAAACACTTTGAAAATTACTATGTACCCTTTGTAACTCTGCAACATGCTCTCGTGCACAACCACTAACTTCTGTGTCTTATCTTTCACTTCTTGTGCCTAGAATTTTACTTCGTTTATATTCTTCCGAGCTGTCTTCATCCCAAGAGCTTTTCTTTTTAAAATTTGAATGCCTGTGATTTTTATTTTACATCGCGCAACAAATTTTAGGTGTCCTTTGGGTGTCTGGGGACACAAACTCAGGTGAAAAACAGCTTGAACACACCTGTTTCAAAAACCTTCTTTTTGCTCTAAACTTAACAATTGACCAGCTGAAGTTTTCTGCCTCACATGCCCACGGGCACAAACAAGCTCTCTGCCTTCGTGGATCTGTGCCAGGATGGCGGATTATACTACCAGCCCTGAAGAAGCTTACCATGTACCACAGGCACGTTACCCGTGTGTGTGTGTGTGTGTGTGTGTGTGTGTGTGTGTGTGTGTGTGTCATCTTTAAAACTGGATTATGTCCAAGCAAGGTTTTTTTGCATGCTGACAAGTGACATTTCGATTTTGAAATGTGACCTTTGCAACTGTGGGTTCACCATCGTGTGAACATGTATGAGCCGTCTTCAGGGACCTGGCAATCTTCTGTAAATTCACAGCCTCCAAGGTGTGGAGCTACGCTTGAGGACGCCTCACAAATCTCACCAGCTGTCTGTCTTATCTGTCTGTCTGAGCCTGAAGCTTTGACATGAACCATTTCTCTTGCAGTAGATTGTTTAATATTTTGTCAGTGAAGTATTCACATCTTCCATTCCCAAACTGTCGAATGATGAACTGAGCAGCTTTGCAAACCTGATTGCTGTTGTTTCACAAATGGGAGCTTTTACACTTTAAATAATGCATGGATGAATGTGTGAAGCTTTTATGCCCCCCCTTTCTCTCTATTTCTGTCCCTCCTCTCTCCGGGCAACCGGTGTCATCTGCCTCTGCACAGGTTTATACCGCAGTGAAAAAGACAGAGTGCAGCTTTTGCTTTATTTCCTGTCATCACTCTGTCTCAACCTTAGACCAAATACATCGATTTGAAAACAACATGTCAGTGACTCATTACCACCAGGAGAATTAGAGTGTTTCATAGTCCTAAAGGACAGCATGATGTGCGCCGACATCTCTTAGCGGAGTATAGCATATTTACCTCATCAGTGACGATAACTGCGTGGGTTTGAGGCTACTGTCATGCTGTTGCCATGACATCTGGAATTCACAAAGTGACTCTGGCATGTTTGGAGCAAAACGAGGGAGGCCTGTTGACAGAAAGGCACATGCACGAGCCCACGCATAAAAGATGCAAAGACGTAGAGCCAGAAAGACACACACACAGCACAGACGTGCACATTTTATTGGGGGGATAATAATACCGATGACTGCTTTTATGAAAACATACTGAGTGATTAGAGGTCATTACAACACAGCTTGCGTTTAAGTAGCCAATCTGACTACAGCAGCCACTGAGATATTTCAGTACAACTTTATGTCAAAACACATTCTCGATCTGTCATAGCAGGAGTTGTCAGATCTCTCCTGACAAATCTCTTGGATTCCGTCATTAAATATTTCATACTGTGAGAATATGGAAATGTGATCAGGAAAGTATTGCATAAACAGATGCCCTAAAAAATAAGAAACATGAAGCAGAGCTACAGCTTAAAGGGAAGAAAGCAAGTAAAATATAGCACTTTAGAGAAAAGAGCAATTTCAGGTGCTTTTATTTTACTCGGCTATAGGATGACACGTTTTCCTGCATCCCAAACACTTTAATGGATTATCTATGTATGCATGTTGTATATTTTATTACGCTGGCAGCCTGGTGCTCAGACATCTCATGGTACAGGGTGTGTAATGAGTAGAGACATCACTTTGTGGAATTTCAAAAGCACACACTGTCCCACACAAGCTCTGTGAAGTCAACATAAAGAACAGGAAGTACATCAAATGGAGTAAAAAGAATTCCACATTACGTGTTTTGTCACCAAGAAAAGGGAAAAGAAAAACAGGTTTTGGATTGTAAATACAGCAGTGGAGGAGGAAAAGCAGGAAAGCGAAGTTAAATACAGCCCACTTCCTGTGAACAATTCCACAGTAAAAACAGTGTACCTCCCCTTTTTGACAACACTGGCAAAGCCCTCAGTGGGGTAGAATGGGTTTGATCGGCTGTTATGTAACCTCTGTCAGGCGGTTGCCTTGGTAATGTGTGCACTGACCCACCCCAGCCACATGAGTCTGCTCTGCAGGTTAACAGGTTTACTGGACCCTCACTGCTGTTGTATTTTTATGTTTTTATATGATGTTTATTTTAATAACATTAAATAAGCTTCTGCTCAGAGCAGGTTCAACTACTGCTTCGTTGGTCTCTTTTAACAATTTCCTTCAGATCTACTTCTGTTTTATACAGGATGTCTATGGCTTATATGTTATGAAAAAGATACAGGAAATAAAAGAGGGATGATGTCGTATTCCTCTATTGAAGTTCACAGGAACTCTGCGTACATTCCTTTCTAAGTAGTCTCTGGTTTACATCACCAACACTACGTGGTTTGTGGCTCTATGGGACGACACAAAATGAGAGAATTGATGCTGGCTTCCTGAAATAACAGTTTATAAGACATGTCTCCAATAAGCATGTTTGGATGTTAAACCACATAGAGACCTGGTTGTTTGACCAATGCATTGTAACCAGCATGGTCGTGACAGAAGAATGGAGGTTTTGGGTGTGGTGTGACTTAATGGGCTCATTCACATGCTCTGCAACTGCAGCAACAACAACAAAAAAAGGTTATCGCTTTACAAGTAAAGGTCAAAGGAAAAGATTTAGCAGTGTTGCTCCAAACTACAGGAGAGGGAAGCCCTGACGTGCAAGCTGAGTTCACCCTTTTTTTGATCTCTTTGTATTTTTGTGCCGTTTCAAACTTAACAGTGTCGTGTTTACTCTAACAAGTCTTCTCGTTGAGGCTTTCCTGGGATAACAATGAATGTTTAGCTGAAGCATGAAGCCGTCTTAATGACAAGTGCCAAACATAATTTGATTCCCCACAAAGCTAGCTATTGTGTCCACTATCTGGAAGTTAGGAAGAGAACTGAAAGGTTTGGCCATGTGGTACTGGCCTATTGTTCAACAAACCAAAAAATGCTTCTGTAATCAGCTGCTGTCTTGCTCAACCAGCCCTCAAGGTTGGCACAGCACTGATGCATAGAGTTGTTTGTACCAGGAAGACTTAGCTGAGGGATTAGAGGCAAAACCTTAAATACAAGTTAAACCAGGCAAGTGCCAAATCACCTACCTGGCAAGTGTATTGTTTCAAGCATATGAAACCATTGACTAGATTTTAAAAAAAAAATCAACATGCTTTACAATAACTCTGAGGCCACAACACCCACTTGCCCCATGTTCTGTGATTTGGATGCAAAAATAATAAACACGACCTTGTAGGTTCAACATGCAAGCAGTCTACAGTTTGAAAGCTACTATACTGGGCACGAGCGGCACTGAGTCCAGGTGACTGCAAAGTATAACAGTTCCATTGTCACGGTAAAGCTGAAGGCTTCACACAACCCCTAAACAAACCAAGGCAATTTAGGCTGAGCAGTGACTAATGTTAATGAGGCAGCTAATAGATTACTACTCCAGATAGACTAGACCACTGAGTTCTCCTCATCTGGATCTCCATCCCCTACACCAAGCTAACTGATCCCAAACTTAACAACATGGTTTAGCACAAAAAGGAGACTTTAGAAAGTGTCTTTTGTTCCTATGGCTTTTTGTTGCTATGAAATGTAATGCATGTGCATGAACAAGTTGTAAACAGGCTGTAAAAATAAAATACAAATTGGTCTTGAGTTTTTGAAGCACATGCATTATTTGCTCAGGCTGCATGTGTTTACTATTTCTGTCTTTTTAATGCTACTTAATGACTCACAGCAGCAGCATGCATAAGGGAACAGAGGAAGCCAGTGCTTTGTTTAGTTTTTAATACACACACTTCCGTTTGATTCAAACCTTTTTTTCTATGCAACCTTCTATGAAAATGCAAACACACTGAAAGTAAAATAATTTTTCTTTAGCCAAGTAATAATAAAACATCTTCTGGGATTGGTCTGTGGGCCAACGTTTGAGTCTGTGTATACATACATAAAAAGGCCGATTTTAAGAAACATTTGACATGAGAAACTCGTACTTTCATAAAACCTACTTCATCGGCAAAATCGCCTTCGCTGTAGGGAACTAGACAAGAGGAGGGGCATGCGAGCGGCAAAACAGACCTAAAGAGTTCTGAAACATGACAGGAGGAGTCAGACCTAATCAGCGAATGCAAATGCGATCCCCTCACCAGCCTCGGGTGCCACCGAGGACTACAGATGCCAAGAATGTGTGGAACTAATCCTCAAGATTTGCTATGCTTTCCCCCTCACCTTCCTACTGCTTTAAGCTCCTTTCAACATCTCCCTTGTCTATGTACCAATTTCTCCTCTGTCCTGACTTTTTTCTTGCCATTTGATTTTTTTATGTCCGTATACAGTTTCCACCCATGACCTTCTTTCCATTTAACTGTTCACTGCCTCCTGTTCACTTCTAGAAATTTCCCATCTACTTATGCAAGGCCCTTCTTGTCCTCATTTTGCTTGTCACTCACTGCCTGCCACTTCCCCCCTGCCTCCTAACTTATTATCTCCTTCCTGTCTCCCACTCTCCCTGTGGTGACTTCAATGTCTGCTTCTCACTCTCCTGTTTCTCCCCCCTCAGCCACTCTCACCTGAGGTACCACAGACACAGTCACGCTGGCAGGGTCCTAAAGTTCATTTGCACCTCTGCAGCAGATTCCACTGAACCATCTTCAGGGGTCAGGGCTTTAACCTTGAGAAACCAGCACTACTATGGCAACAGAAAAAGCACCATGTTGAATTACCACCTGAAAAATCTCAACAACAGACATCCCTGAATGAATGTTCTTGATATTCTACCTTCTATTCTACCTTGATATTCTAGTTTAATCTCTGGAGCTGTCTTCGTGCCAAATGCATAAAAGCTCAATGTTAATGGGCTTTGTAGATCGGTCGCATTTGGCTCATGTGGCACTTATTCAACTTCTTTTGTTACCTGTAGAACAAGTGTTCACCTGAGAAAACTCAGTAAAACTTCCGGGCCTTTGCCTGCAGTTCCAGGAAAGAAGCTTAATTAATGTGGCAATAAACATCTGCCAAATGGCAAGCTGGATCAACAAGGTTACAAAATTGAGGCACTAAAATTACACTTTAAATTAAGGAACATTGCCCGAGGGGTTAGGGTCATTATAGAAATGCTAGAATGGCTAGGCGAGAGAGCCTTTTTGCGTCAGGGTCTGACTCAGCAAGCTCAAATAAGGAAATCCTGTTTGAACTGGAAAACAATCTGTTTCTCCAAAAGACCTCAAACCTTGTTTAACTGTTCAGTGTGTGCGAGTGTGTGTATGTGTGTTTATGATTCCCTGAGTGCAAGTTTGAGCAAGAGAGTGAGTGGCTGAGAGAGAGGGAGAGAGAAACAGGATCCAAAATGTAGAAATCTTTTTTTTCTTACTTAACTTTGACATTTCCCAAATGTAAAACTTGGACTGTTAAAAATGTTTGTTTCTACAAAATTTTAACTCATCTATTTCTTTAGGAAACATTCTTTCTAAACATTTATTCTTTCAGAATAAACTTACCAAAGTGATCGAGAGACTGTCATGTTACTGTGACTCCTGCATCAAATCCACGTAGCAACAACAGAGTTTAAGTCAATGTTACCACGGCGACTGCTCTCCTTCAGAGATGGAAATGGACGATTCCTTGCGCTCATGCTGACAGGGCTGCTGTCATAGCTCCGAGGTGGATTAGAAGATGAGTGGAAAACAGGAAGCATGACTGACTGACCTGGCCAACATTTATGAAATGCCGTCCATGTTATGAATTTATCTTCCAATCTCCATTACAACTATGTGCTCCATTTTCTCAATGTGAACGCTTTATTGTCACTCAGGCTTTCCTGGAATTAGAAATAGTCATTTGCAGTTTTGAACTCTAGGTGAAGGTGACAGTAATGGAATATATTCACAGACAGAGAATGGTTTCTTTGTGTGGAATGAAGGTAGAGTAAAAATTGGAGCTTCATTAAATAATTTATAGCCAGCAATGTCATTCAAAATAGACCTTGACCTTGTCTTCCTACTTTGCAGTTTGAACTGAACTAACACGCACAGACAGAAATTAAATCATATTTTACTTAAATACAAGAATCACTCTTATGATCCTTAAATTGATTGAAGTACACTTATCTTTCTTTGGTTGTCCAGATCAGAAATTTTTGTTAAAACCTCCTCATACAGAAGCCCTTCCTCTTTTAGCAATCAAACTGTTGCCAGGAGACACGCCTGATCCACATATTCGCTTGCATGCATATTTCTTGAAACTTGCTTCTCTATACACATCATGTACACAAAGCAGTAATCATCGCATCATTCCGGCCACAGTGGGAGGGCAGCGCACACCCTCAGACATGACACAAACAGACATGCACACACTTTCCGCAGTCATTACCGCATATGGAGAAGATGAAGTTATTCTCATGCTTCCCTGAGACTGTTTTGCGCATTATGTGATGCACAGGAGAAATACGTTATGCGTGATCATAATTAGCATCTTACTCTGGCACTTACAGAAGCTCTGCCTTGTATGCTAACATGAAATAACTTCTTTTTACATGTGTGCATGGGCATAGATGCACATACAGATTGTGTGCCACTGTTCACCCAAACACATGCACGCTATTCTACCCAGATACTGTATAATGATGACTTTGTTCCCAAACAAGATTATTCACGCATCTTTCATTTTCATGCATCCGTCAGTCTCTGCCTTTCTATTTCCCTCAATGGAGCGTTTGTTGGAAGGCCCCTTGTGCCACATTTACTTGGAAATTTGTGCACATTACAAGTGATTTCTTATTAAACATGTTTCTTATGCAGATCTAAATTAGCATAAGGACAAAAAAGGGCTTTTAGAAGCTGCAAAAAAAAAGAAAGCTGATGGAAAAAATCTGGCTATTGGTGATTTAAATTTATGGGCATGATGCAAAACCTACGCAAAAGTATTAGAATAATATTTCAGCTTGTTTAGTCAGTTGCCCCCGTCATGCCCTACATCTGTCAACTTGTTAAGAACACCATACTTCTGTCCGGGAAGTGAGCCTGCCAGTGGAAGAGTAGGAGTGTGTCTGCATAGTAACAAGGCCTGCCAAGGCATGGGGAATAATGGTGTGGGTGTGCATGTGTGTGTCTGTGTGATGACTGTCTGGTGCTCTGGCTATAGTCTGCAGGGGGTCTGTTCCTCTTCACTGGGCACAAAGATACAACGTAAACAGCTACTCCAATCAGCCAATCACACGACAGCAGCAAGCACCCATGCCCTGACTGTAACCTCCCCAACACAGACACACTGATGCCCATGACCAAACTCAGACAGAATGGATGTAAGACACACACATATGAACACATACACAAGCTCACACATGCACACTATGAAGTGCTAGAGGACACACAGCAGAGACGATCATGATACTATCTGACCTCATTTCAGTGTAAGTGTGTGTGTCTGAAGTGGGGGAGGCTGCAGACAGACACATATTAGTGACGGAGCTGAGTCTATGGTCCCAGATGACAAACACAATCTACAATGCACACACACTCTAAAAGGTATTTCACACTATGCAGTATACACGTCTACCCAGGCATGACAGCACGTATGATATTGTCACCTCCAGAAAATGCAGCGTGAAAAACTCCAGCACAGCCGGTTATGATGTTTGTCCTTGTGTAAGTCCTTGTTTGCTGCTGTTTCATTCCTCTGGAAGTAAGCCATGATGAAATCCCTGTGCAGACCACTGGATCCCATCGTCCTCTCATGTCCTTGTCTCGTGTAGCAGAGTCGGGAGGATGAGCAGAGGTGTCTCGAGACAGAAAGACAGAAAGACAAATTAATTAGTAATTAAAGAAGGTGACAGAAATATGTGGGTCTTATGGGTGCTGTGAGAGAAGATGCAGACAGGGACCATAGAGGACAACCTGCCTTTGTCAAACTGCTCTGTCTCTTTGTCACTATGAAGGGTTCCTCATGAGAATGTTTGTGATCCTGATATAAAAATGGAAACATAACATTAGCCAGTACAAACTGGAAAATACTGCACATACACCTCTGCTGATTCCTGTTCACCACCTTAGAGGTTATGATATGATACCCAATCACAGCTTTTTCTTCAATGAAAGAGATGCAGGATTTGTTATTTTCTCCCAAGGATTTCTCCCAAAGTTGCCATAGCAGATAATTTAACGATTATCATGTAATGAAAATATTTGCAACACATTTGCAGCAAGTGAAGTGTTTGCACAAGAAACACAGTCAAGAGCCACTTTCAGACATGAACCAAAATCCTGAGTTTATCCAGATATTATCCAGAGGGAATGTGAGAATGCAAATGTCAGAGTCTGTTGGCCCAGACGTGGACTTTAACCTTTCAGCGCCCTAATACAGTCCAGATAATATCAAATGCAGCAGATGCATCAATAGATCAAATAATTCACCGTCAGCAAATGGACTTGTTGATGAAAAGCAAACATATAAAAACACCTAACAGTGAAGAACTCCTGATTTTCCATAAATTCTCTGAAGTTCATATTTGAAAGAGGCTAAGGCTTCTGTCCCTTTCATCTAGCTCACTGTCTCTCTCTCTGTGGGTGCATTACTGTATCCGTGCTTGTGATTTAGTGAACCATTTTAGTCAAGGGCATGCAAAGGCACCACTGGGTCAGATCCATTTTCATTTTACATCACATTTATACATGACACAATGCAGATAGATTGATTCAGTGCTCTGATACATGCGTAAATAACAGCAAAGGTAAAGCACCTATGAGCCTCATAACAGCACACACACAGTCACACACACACACACACACTCTGCAACCAATATATCTTCATAAAGTGTATATGCGACTGTAAATTTCTGGAGTGTATTGAATGGGCAAAGTGCTTCTGTCCCTGTTCAATATTCATGGTGATTGAAACTGAAGGGGGCACAAGGGTCTGAGTTAAACAACTGCCACAATCATACTCATTATATTATGTGTGTTAAAGGCAAGACATGTTTTTGGACTCTTACTTAAATGTTTTCCTTCAGTACCACCTTACAGGATTCATATTGTTTTATTTTTTCATTTTTTTTAATGAAATTCGGCGGGTTGGGGGTTCGCCAGAGAAGGTAACTGATTCCTGCTTTATATTAGTCAAAGTCCTGGGTTTAATTTAGTACGTGTTTAATTCTTGTCTGCGACTGCACCTATGATCCTCCTCTTGGCGCCGCTCTCCTGGCTGATCGGGGCTCTTTGGCTTTTCCACCATGGGTAGTGGGATTAAGAAACAAAATCCCAGCATGCTGAGTTGAGAATATTCAAATCTTCTTTTTCTTCAGACAAAGGATGAGCCGAGGTGTGAGTGCAGTCAGGCTAAAGATGGTATTGTCTTTTTAGGACACGCTCACTGAATCCACAACAACACAGTGTGGGAGGCTGAACCTCTCGGGATATTGTGCGAATAAGCGTACTGCATCCATCTGCCCCATCGTTCTTTTCCCCCATCTCTATCACCTCCCCTCTTTGCCTCCTTTCATTTCCAGGTGGGCTTACTACAGCCCACTGCATGCATGTATTAGTGCTTTCTTGAAGTGAGGCGACCTTCAGACGCCCTTTAGTTTCCATAGCAGCAAGCTGGCAAGTTGTGTAACATTAACATTTGCTGAGCTAGAGCAGCAGCCCGATCAAAGCCTCATTGATTTTGTGTCCCACATTTATCCATAATATCCCTCTTTTTCTAATTAGAATGAAGCAGGGCAATATTCTTCTTCGGACCTGAAAAAAGAAAAGATCACGCACTGAAGAAAATTTTATATTTACAGTTTCATTTGGAAAAAAGGAAATTTGAAGTGTATAGTATTTGCCTAAATGTTGGTACAGCCTGAGATGTCGCAACAACTAGTAGATTGGTTTCCATTAAATGTTTGTAGAACATGGATGAAATTCTGACTAAATCTCAAAACTGGTTGCATTTTAAGCCGTTCTTTATTTTTTGTGCCTTTTTAGCAATTTTAGCACACACTTGACTAGTGTGTGGCACTTCCAGCCTCCAACCTTAATGCCCACATAGATCATTTGTCCCTTTCCTGTCATACAATCCAATAGGACTGTTTATTGGAATAGTGTCCCCGCCTACAGAGGCAGGTGTCAAACACTGTGTTAGAGCTTTGTACTTTGGTTAGGGTTAGGCACAAAGACATCAGAGTAAACATGGTTAGGTGTTGTCTTCAATTTATGGATATGTCACATGACGTGTTTCAACAAAGCAGCTGGTTCCGTTGACCTGAACTCTGGTCCTTGTGGGAAAGTCCCCTGCTTTGTTTACTCATCACTGTAACATCCATCCATCCCCACGTCCTCCTGGCAAACTTTTCTGTGTCTACAGGGGACTGTGATATGTTTGCTACAGCTGCTACACGTCGCCCCACAGTAATGTTTATGTTGGTTGTATTTCCTGGCTTGTACAAATGACAAACCTTGTAATATTTTACAGTAAGACAGTCTCACATGTCAGCAAGTACAGTAGAAATATATTGTTTCCCAAGTTTCATCTTTTATAAAAGTCATTTATCATGGCATAGAACATACCTTAGCATCAACAGAAAATGAGAGTTCGGTGGTGATGGTGAGGTTCAGTATTGGAGAAGTGTCCTCAGAGCCTCACTGGTGCATTAATTTGTGTTTTAAAAGGATTCTAATTTAACCCTCTTAATGGGACAATGGCCGCGGGCAAGGTAAATTAACAGATACCCATGGTGACAGGCTAAAATAGATGCATTGGCTATGTGGAACTGATATACTCCTTTAATCTGTGTTTCAAGATTTTATAACAGAAATGCAGTATAACAGTGCTCGGTGGCAGAAGAATTGCCAGATGAGATGTGTGGGGAGTCAGGGATCACACAACAGAGACAGACAAGTAGATATGGATACGGGATTAGCACACACTGTAACACACACACACACACACACACACACACACACACACACACACACTCGATCTACATTAGGAGGTTATGGCTAACTGACCCCTGCCCTTTAACATGAGCAAGAATGGTATCTGCAGCTCACAAATAAACAAATAATATAACATGCTGAATGGTTTTTGCATTTTGGTAGACGCTTGTTTTTTTCTGTGTGTGAAAAAAAAGCAATCAAGGACAAATAAAGATTCTAGAACATGCCACAGGGGATTCTGGCTGTCCCCTGGTTATCCGCTGTCTAGCCTCACATTTAGCTCCTGGGTTGGGATTTAGCATAATCAATTACAAAACGCTCTCCTCCTCCTCTCCTTCATTCCCATTCTACATCTATCCATCCCCTGCTGTATTTCAGTTTGTAAGCATGGACAAGTGAATGTCCGTGCACATCCAGAATGTAGAGACATAGTGGCATTTTAACCTAATGATGCTGCATGGCCCAGCTTACCATAAGGACCGATCTTGGGGCCATTGCACAAGCATGAATAATGCAATGATCAGCCACAATCACCCCGATTTTTTCACCGTCTGTCTGTCTGCTCAGTACTTCAGGGTAGGGAACAAAATGTA
Source organism: Channa argus (assembly GCF_033026475.1). Lineage (NCBI taxonomy): Eukaryota > Metazoa > Chordata > Actinopteri > Anabantiformes > Channidae > Channa > Channa argus. Next base: position 7,253,799 of record NC_090217.1, read on the forward strand.
GGCATAGAAAATACAAACTCACCCCACTCTGTGACTGTGGTGGCTTATAAGTTCTAAGGTGATAGGTGATTCATTAGATATTTAATTTATAGCATTCAGTTTCAATAATCAGTTTCTGAAAACACTAAAAATGTATTTCCCTACATTCAAGTGAAGCTGCAACAGATCCCATAAACATTTAGTAATTGATCTATGATAGACTGAGCACCACTTAGCATACAGTACTTTGAAGTGCATTCATTGCACGGTAATGTTTCCATGTGCCATGAAGAATCAATTATCCCTAATTTTTATGGGAAGTTTCTACAACAGCTTTTTTCTTCCAACAGCTAATTTTTGTTAGACTACTGTATATCTTGAAGGGGGCTCAAGTAGACTCCAAAAAGTCCAAGAGGCTTTTTCTACTCAATGTACAGATTTGAGAGTTGTTTTGGTCTTCTGTAGGCAAGAAAATGAAGTGAAAATGGATTATGCAAAATGTGCTGTTCTCTTAAATTCTGAATATAGAAGAACAAGGATTGATCTAATTCATTCATTAACATTAACGGCACAATACTGGCAGTCCACTCTGGTGCAGCATTCATGACTTAGTGTCATTTCATTTAAATTATCTCTGCTATAGAAACCTTCATCTTGAAGACGGCAAGCATATCTGTGTTTGAGTCACAGCCGGCCCCAGAGCACTTCCCCACAAAACATAGACATTATTCTTCAATTAGTCGGAAGGGACCTCCTAAGTATTGATATCGCCTAACAGGCTGTGAGTGTTGATGAATTCGTGCAGCAATTCAGTAATTGGGTGGCAAGGTGACGGAGAGAAGGAGATATGAACTGTAGAGCATGGCATAAACAGTGGTCTGACGCAATGTTCTGTAATCGCAGGATTGTCAGATACACATTTAGGTGATGTGTTCGTGTAGACAGAGAGAGAGAGAGAGAGAGAGAGATTAACGATAGTGAGAAAATCCATTAGATCTCAGTAATATGGATGAACCAGAACTAATCAGAGGCATTGTGTGTACAGTGCATGAATGCGTGCAATTGTGTAGCAGACAGTAATTAAAGCAATTAACACCAATGCACATTGTGACATCTGTGGCTTGTCCGGACAAAAAAACTACAGCAACATATACAAAATGACAAGACAGAAAACTGGGCCATAACATGGAAGCTGTTGCGTTTCACTGTTGCAAAGGTGGAAACTTCGGTTTTACTGATGATCATTAATCTGCTTAAACTGGTTCACAACTTGTTTGATCTTCTATACTTTTAAAAAAAATGTATTCTTGTTATTTAAACCACCCAAGGACTTTAAACTGAACAACAAAACCTTCATGAGCTCCTGTAAGCCAGTTTGTATATAAGTGTCTGCGTGATGCTTAGCTGTTATTTACAGTACAAAGCAATTGCTCTTGTGTTCAGGATTATGTAACAGCAGACTCCAGTGGAGGCCACCACTTTAAAGACTTATGCAAACAGCTCTCCTGCCATTCTTTGGGTGACTCATTCCTGCTCAAACTTGTGCTTTGTGGGTGGCTATGTGTAATTTAGTGTGTTCTTATGTCATGATTGCACTAGCGACCTCGCATGACGCTCGCGCACACGCTGCATCGCCAACTGCACTCACGTAACCATAACATCACAAACGCAGAGATACGTACAGACAATGACCCTTGACCTTTGACATTGCTAGTACTTGTTTTCTCAGAGAGCAATAGTGTATCAAGATGAAGTTGAGCAAAAAAAGGTTTATACCAAAACAACAAGAGGGTTCCTTGTTCCAAATGCATTCATTTTGTTGGATGTTTGTGCAGCACATTTCCCTATGTGTGCCGTAATCATCCTACTCGTGACTTAACCCATATATTCAAAGATGTGCTGCTGTTTTTCGGCAGCCAACCTTGAATACACCACCATCGGTGCCAGCTTGGACCTAGCCACTGTACTCATTTTAATGCTACAGCTGTCAGAGCTCAGATAGGGCATGGGAAAAAAGAGAGAACATCCCTGCAACCGCCCTCTGTTAGACAGAAAGAGGTTGCCATTTTGACCCAACTCACATATAATGTAGCCAAAAGAAAAAGTAAGTGTGTATCAGGAGATAAAGCCTGTAGCTTTCAAATGGCTGGAGGGAAAACCACAAACCGAAAGAGACACAATGAAGAGATGTTACTATTAAAGGAGTAGTATGTAATGGGTGGGGGCCCATAGCTCAATATAACAGAAGACGATGAAATATTTTTCATGGTATAGAGGCAGAGTGAAACAGAAAGACAGAGACACACCCTCTCAGGTGGGCTTTATCATGTGCTAATCATGCAGGATTACACTGCTCTCCGTTTGGAGGGCTTTGTGGTTTGATTTCACTGTCAACTCACAGAACATCCAAGAAATAATATAATAATAAAATAAATATAAATAACACTAATAAAAGACCTGGTCACACCAGAAAGTGGAACAATAAACTGAATTAAATGAAAGAGGGCAAAAAAATCTATGAACAAATTAGTGATGACTTGCAAGTGTCATAATGCACTCAAATACGACTCCACTACCCACTAAATGCTAGCAACTATTCCCAACTCAACTACAGTTCAAGAAAATTCTTGGAAATTTCCTGGAGATTACTTTAAAATTATAAATATAATGAATTTTTTAAGTCTACTCTTAAGGACCAATAATTTCTCTTCCCTACTGGAATATTTTATTGAGTCTTGGCAAAATAATTGAAATAATTTAGAGCCTTTAACTGTGTCATGTTATTCATCAGCAAATAGGATTTGATTATTTGTGTCGATGTTCAAACTTTATTAATCTGGCTCCTCATCCACATTGATTTGAGGTAGTTGAGGTAAGAACTCCACAGCTGTACAACAAAATCTTTTCCTTTTTTGCAGAGTACACTGGAATTGGATTTAAAATGTACAGTTTAACCCCATAGGGCATCATTTATTGCATTTCTACTATTTTATTACTCACAAAAAACAGTTTTTATTGTGCTTTTTTATTTCATGAGCAAAATGGAGTCTATTCTGTTTTAATTGCTTCTTCCGATTAGGTGCAATGTGCTTCGAGATCTGAGAGATGTAACTGTAACCACAGACACAGGTAATTATAGGAGGGCAGAATTACTGAAAGATGCACTTATCAATCATACAGAATATGAAGATGAAATACCACGGCTCACATGTGTGGCTTGTGGGGGGGATGGGCTATATGTGCAAAGATGAGGCAGGTATGAAACATTCATATCTCTATATGTGGTGAAAGCTATATGGCATGGACACAGACACGCCAGCAGTCTGACTAGGGCATAAGTGCAAGCATCTACGGTACAACTACACACACGTGCACAAAACCCTGACCAAACCCCACCATATGCAAATGCTCAGAACATGTCTTTGGCTGTATCAGTGGGAAAGCCCATAATCTTAGCTGCTGCATTCATTATCAAAAGGGAACCTGCAATGATTCTGTATTTATGATATTCTATTATCTGCCTCTACTTCCTTCCTCACAATGTATTTTTTGCTTCACTAGGGGGTTTTGTTTTGCTTACTTTCCAGGGCATTGTCAGTGTGTGAAAGGAATAAATCAAAGCCAACCAGCAATGGCTATGAGCACTTGAATCCGCGAATCTGCTTTAAATGTATGTATAGTGGATATTTACATTTCATGTTGTGTTGTATTCATGAACATCAGCAATTGGCAATAGTTGAAGGAATCCGAGCATTATAAAATGGGCTGAAAATATGGTTAAATGTCAAAGACTTTGTTTGAAATTGACCAACTCTGGTTTGCTGTACACAGGCAATGCAAATAATCCAAATCTTTGTTCCACTTTCCAAGGCTCAAATTTTATGGGCGGGTCATGAAAAAATTAACGAAATTCATGAAATATTAGATATTTGGTGGTTCAAGCTCACTCAGGGATGTAGGTGTTGAACCCACCCAACTATATCAAGGTTGAAGAGAACACTATACCCAACACACCGCAGTCAATTTTAGGAGACACAAGCAGTCATATGACACTGTGTCCAGTGTTACTATTTCCATTTTTTTGCGCAAATGAAACCAAATGATCCAGGACCTTTATATAGATTGAATTTAAGAGATATCAGCTATTTGAAACAGCAAATAGAGTAGACTGAATGTGGAGGACACACCCTCTCACAGTGTTATTTTGGACCCTCTGTGCTGTAATTTGTCTGCATCTTTGGTTGTTAAGCAGAAGTCACTGAACTGCTAATAAAAGCAGTCTATCGTGTTGACAGCATGATAAACAAGGACCACGCCATGCACATTTTATGAGTGCCTTCTTCTTCTCTTCTTTTTTATTATATTTATTTTTAGGCACATGTCCTCGTGGTGTTTTGCTCTTTAATTCTTGTTGTGTCAAGGAAGATGGACAAAGTCGGATTTTCATTGCATGCCGTAAGCTGTCTTCACAATGCATATGACAATAGACTTCTTAAAATTATTGGACTTGAAACTTCTTAAGCTTGAAGTGTGATGGTTTGTACCTCTTGAGGGATGTAGGTTTTATAAATAATAATCATTTTGTCTTTTAAGTTGTCTTACACCTGGAAACTAGTCAACTGGAAAATCCAGTATTTTTGCAGCTACTTCAAAGATCCTACATAGAGGCAGCAGAAAACTTTATCCACACAGCTGCTCTTTTTGCCAGAATACACATGAGATGACACGAGAGCAACAAAACCTAGAAAAAACGCTGCACAACCTAGTTATATAAATCTGCAGAACTTTAAACAAGTGGCTTCAGAAACTGACTGCAGTCATACTCACTGTTGTGTAGGTGCAAATTAGCCCTAGACATGAATGAAGTATCATTGTCTGTACTAAGATAGTTCAGTTGGCCAACAGACCACCATTATCATTCACAGAGCCAAGCTGTAAGCGTGGCGACAACAAATATTTTGCATATTACTTTAATATCTCAGCAGAGCCACCATGTATTCTCTGCACCAGTGACGAGTAATTTTCTGTATCTACGGCAATTTTATTCTGTGATGGTTCAATCCCCTTGTCAGGGGTTAAAACCTTCCATAATGGGGCCATCCATCCTCATAGCAGGACTTCAGGGGGGAAAACTTCATGCTCTGTGCTTTTTGCAATACACACGCATACACACACACACACACAAACACTTACTCTCACACCTGAGCTCAGATGAATGAACACCTTTGAACACCCACCTCCTCGCTGTCTCTCTAATATGGATGAAGGAGCTACTTGGTGACTTGACGACCCTCATTTCCACACCAATGGAGAGGGTCCAGTACAGCTGTAGCTGATGAAATACATCGCCAGAAGATGCAACTCTTCCTGCACAGATGATACCTCCCACAGAACAAAGGCTGTCACTGATGAAAGGATGTGCACCTCAAAAATCACACAAGAAGAAGTTGCTTTGTTGCTTCCAAGAACTGCAACACCTGACACTTTATCTTTAGTAGCATCAGATCTTGAAACCTTTAAAATAAAAAATAATTATACATTAGTTTAGGTCTTTAAATGGGATTAGCTGACAACAGGAAGACTATCCATCTTGTACTGTACGTGTGTTGTGTCCAACAGTCCAATGATGTGTTCAGCCCATATGGCAGGCATGTTGGATATTCTCGAGCAGACTGCACATTATTGCCTCCGCTACCCTTTTGTTGCCTTCACGCTTCTGCACGGATGATGTTTCACCACACACAATGTGTGTTTATGAGTGTTCTACATCAATTTGATCATAGCATGCGTTTGTGTGTGTTTGTGTGTGACTTAACGAGGCATCCAGTGTGTGGGAGTGTGTCCTGCCAGGAGAGTGTGTGTCCTCGGAGCAGGCATATGGACATGGAGACGGCCATCAGCCAGTCTGGCTCAGGTTGTTGCTACCTCTCCGTCACCTCCCGCACCACAGCAGATGCCATATCGGCATGGATGGGAGTAATATAAGGCACACAGAGAAACACATCGATAGACAACCATGTATGCATGATGTAGTTCAGAGATACTGTTTCCTTACTGTTCTCTCTGCTGTAGTTACTTTGGACATGTAATTTTTCTATCACCTATAAACTCTCAGTACTACAATATTGAATGCATGCATCAATATCATAATATGTTCAGGTGCTTCTACTTTTGGACTTTATGAACAGTTTACTGTTAATTAATATAGATTTTGCTGCTGCATGTGATCTAGATAGAGCTGAAATAATGTGAATTATTAGCAGACTAGTGTTTGGAGGTATATTCATCCATAATGGTCAAAACACAAGCAAGCAGCCATGTTTACAGTCATATATTTACACACATGCACAACAAAAACCACAATAGGAATAGGTTAAGCTAATTATTCTGTCACAGGTAAGTGTGAACCTGCAGAGCCACGACTGCGGCAGCAAAAAAACAGTACGCTATTAAATAAACTTGAAATTAATGCCAGCATTTCAATGTTAGCAGCCACATCAACCTGCAAAACGTGTCATAATTGCTCTAGTATATCAAAATAATACAGTAGTGCCACAAAAACTTCAATGTATTTTTCTGAATAAAATCATTAAAACTTTAGAGAATTAAAACACACCGAGGATCATACAACAGGAGTAACATACTGGAGACCGTGACATTATTAAGCTCTAATGGGTCTTTTGATTTGTTTTTGCAAATCTCCAAATTCACTGTAAAGCACCAGCTTGTGAAAAGGAACGTACCACCCAGGAGAATCAGACAGACTGTGCCCGGATTTTTCTGTCTTATGTCTGCACAATACAAGCTTCTGCCTTAAGAACAACATGCAAATACCCAGCCCTGTTTAGTGTACACTACCCCAACAGTCCAACTATGCTTAGACTTATGTACAGAATGAGCTGTGGAAGTGGGTCATCTCTCAATAGGACAGGAGAATAACAACAGAAATATAGAAATATAACTTCTTCCAATCAGATTCATCGTACTGTCTGTCCTGTCTGCACAGTTGTGTACACGTTCTTGTTTTCAGGGCATAAAGATTCAGATTACTCTTTTTTATGAGATGGTGAAAGCATCAGCAAGTACAGTAAAAAATGTGCTGCGTGTGTGTGCGTGTGTTTGAGAGAGAGGTTGGGGGTGGGGAGGTGAAAAGGTCGAGCTGCTGTCTCGTCTTTTGTCCTTCTGGCTATGCCCAGTTGCATTACATTGCAGACAAACATGCACACTCCAATCGGTATGGCTACACAAACAGGGTCTGCATCACCCTACTTGACTTAGCCACTGGCCATTAACTGTCCACATTTATTGTGTACAGCCATGATCCATGACCGCAATGTACAAAATGAGGTTAACACTAGCACCCACATAGAAATCACAAGGGCGAAGAGCAGAGGTTTGTGTCGCAAGCCTCTTTTGTGGCATTATTGCTGTAAGTTAGAGATACTGTATATCAAATTGGTTATATCCAATAACTTTAAGAAGCTCTTCATGGCCCCCTGCCTGCTAATGGGACTCAATCAATCATTTGTACACACACAAACTCACTCCCACGCATTTCCACTTGCCCCCCTGCAGTATGCAGAGGGTGTTTTTCTCTATGCTGGTGTCCCTTTGTGATGCACTGCTTCCCTTTGTTGTTCATACCAAGTGGATATGCATGCTGGGCGTCCTTCAAGGCCTTTAGAAAAGTACAGAGGTGTCCAGTGAGGTGCCTGTCTGCCCTTTTACACCCTCACGGGGCCAAACATGACTTGAAAGGCACCAAAGCAGGGCTGTGATGAAAATATGGCATGGAGAGTTGATGTGACTGGAATATGTGAATAGAAGCTTTCTTTTATACAGGAGCAGTAAGTAGTGTGTTAGAAAACAGCAGTAAGGCAACCACAGTACACATAGACATTCTAAAGATTCAAGATCAAACTACTTTATTAATCCTAGAGGAAAATAACTTTAACTTTTTACAGCTGCTCTCTGCCTCAAAATAAAATCTAAAGATGAATAAATTATGTTTACAATAGTCAAGGTTGGTATGCATTGCTGCGAGCAGTAATGATGGAATAATAATTATGCCCCCCACCCTTACAGAAGGTGGAGATCATGTAACTGCATACATCATATGCACATCCATGCCTTTGGAGTTTAAGTGTACAAGTAAAGGAACCACCTGCACAATGCCCAACATACAGAATGAAAGACACGCTCATCATGTTGTCTAACCTAAAGACAGGTGTCAAACAGTTGCCTGAAAATGTTATGTTTTATATTGACAGATTTCTCTTGTTTGTGGACTATAGTTTGGACCTTATAAGTTATTTATATTTCGGCACTGTAATGTTAAGGTCAACTACGTGTTATAATGGCATTACATATCCTTGTCATCTCAATGATAGAGTATACATATGCAAAATTTTTCTGCTACTTATGCTATGTACATGACTCTGACTTTAGGCCTTAAAATTGGATAAAGAAAACAATTCAAGTTTTTAAAAGGGAGAAACCTCAGGCGAAGTACCCAAAGAAAGATTCCTCTTCCAGGATGAACAGACGTACATCAAATGGCTGGTAGGAGCGGTAGTGTAAGAAAAAAAATGCAATTTTGCAATGCAACTGTAAATTTACTTACAGACTACAGTGCACATTATTTTCTCAATGTAGTCTTTGTGAAACATTCACAACACTCAATTGTTATGGTTGACAATACAGTTTAAACTATCCTGGGATTTTAAATATTTCCTTACATTGAAGATTAACTACAAGAAGGCAAGAATAAATGGTATTTTTGACTGAGAAACAGTGTTTTATAATAGGCCTAACACGGTAAAAAGCACAGTACATTCAGTCAACGACAGCCCCAAACTGTGCATCATTGGAATGAATTGATCTCTTAGACATTTGGGTCTTTCCCCATGGTAATTAAAAGGCTGTTTACTAGAGGACTGACAGAGTGCTGGCTACTATGGCTGAGTGGACGTGGAGAGAGAAGAGATGAGGGGTGTCCAAAATGCTGCCTGTGCCAAAAGCACTCTGGATGGGCTGCCGTTAGCCCAGCAACCCCACTCAGTGGCACTGCCAAAACCACACACACTCGCAGACGCAGACAAGCACTCGGCCGGTCAGCTGTGCCAGAGTCACCCCTGGGGTGGAGGGTACATTAACTAATTGCTCAGTCCAGCTTAGAGGGCACAACAGCATGAACGGAGAGAGAGGAATTGGAGAGGGGTTGGACATAAATACAGAGGAGGAGGAGAAATGGAAAGTGGCATAATAAAGTGAAAAGAGTGATCACAGTGACATGAATAGATACAAAAGAGAGGCACATAGACAGACAGACAGGCATATAGACAGACAGGGAGCTTGTTTACATGGGCATGAGTCCAATGCAGCATTAGGACCTAGGCCAGCAGTGGCAGGACAATAGAGCAGGCTGTGATGCTGTGTGTGTGTGTGTGTGTGTGTGTGTGTGGGGGGGGGGGGGGGCGTCTGGGACAATAGGCCAGTAGGGTATTGAAGGATAGAGGGATTTTGGGTCAGGCCAAAAAAAAGAAAGACATGGGATTTGACTTAGAGAAAAAAGAGTGAAATACAACAAAAACTAAAGGGGGTCTGATTATGAATGCAAATAAACATATCACAGGTACAGACACCAGAGAGATATGTCGAGACTCTTACTCAAACACACTGGCTGTTGCTTTGGGCATCCATCTTTGCCTACGCTCCCTCGAGAACGTATCCAAAACCAGCACAGAAAACACCCCAGAACACTCCCAACCCCCTCAGCCCACCTCACTCCGTCTCTCTCTTCATCCTGATACACAAAGGAAACCAACAAAACGAATTGGCCAAACAAGTGTATGTATTGTTGCCGGCAGTTACACAGAATGGCAAGGATTTGGCTACTTTGTGGTTTGCAAGGGCCCTTTGGAGAACTTCAACTGGGTAGCCATGGTGATGAGAGTGAAAGAACATGGCAGTTTTCTTCACGGGAGTGCGTGTTTGTCTGTTTGTGTGTCTGCATGTATGTGTAGGAGGAGGTACTTTCCAAAGGCACAGAAATGCAGGTGTCGGTATCCTCCCTCGCACTATTTATTCTCTTGCTTTGTTTTTGTTTTCAATTCAGTCTTTGTTAACTTTTTTCTCATTTTTGACAGCTTAAGGAGCTTGTGTCTGAAGCCAAAGTTAGAAAAAACACACCTCTTGCATTTACATGCTAATATTAAGAAAACTCAGCTCTGTGGAGTTATTCACATTCAAAATAGCTTAAACAATTTAGACTTATTTGGACAATGAGGAAGTTTGAAAGGACAAAACTGCATCTGTTTCTCTTTATCTCATTCATCTTGTTTAGTAAATGTAATGAAGGAAACTAATGCTCATAAATGTTTTATGTGTCCTAAACACGTATGTGTCATAGGGGAAATATCAAAAGCTAAGTAACAACTCTTAAGATGCTAAGGGCATGGAATGTTTAACTTGTTTCAAATACTTTTCTGTTGACACTAACTCACAACCACATTCTCACGATACAACAATGAGCATCCAACACCTTCTACCTGTCTATGTCTGTTGTTGTTCTTAACTTAAGGCGGATTTTTGTGCTAATCCATGCATTAGAGCGATTTCACTTCTGACCGTAACACAGCCACAGAGGCTACACAAGCCTGTGCATTCACAGTGCAGGTCCCAAGGGTGGGAAATGGGGAGGGTTGCATCAGGAAGGGCATCCTGTGTAAAACCTGTGCCAAATAAAATATGCAAATCCTTAATCAGATTTTCAAGAAGTGAACCTTTTTGTTCTGCGCCTGGCACTATAGGAAAGATCTGGTCATCACCAAAATCGATAGGAACTATCCTCTAGGCACCATGATTATTTCGATCAAATTAGTTGTGTTCATGAATATTAAAATGTTAATTAAAGCCACAAGTAGATGCAATAATATAAATATAGTTAAATCTTCCTCCTGCACTGTATGGATATAAACATCAGTGTTTCAGATGTCCACCTCTGAACACAATAAATTAATCACAAAGTGACCAATTTTCCACAGAACAGAACATCTAATAACTCATCCATTGGTGAAGGTAAATACAGCCAGCAATGTACCCTTTCACCAGGGTGATGCAATCATCTCTGGCAGAGCTGACTGCCTGTGTACAGTATTTCAGACTGCAGTGGCTGCAGGTGGTGCCATCTACGTTCATGCACTGATAATGACCTTTCAGCATGTCCGGGGACCAGGTCCTAGTTAGGAAGACAGAGTTGGATGGTTATGCAAGACATTTCTTTGCCCTTAATTGCTCGGCACTTTTCCGTGAAAGCTCTCCTGCTGCGTGACATCCTTGAGGGATCGGCACTGCAGTGCTCTACTCTGGACAGCTAGAACCCCAGTTTTCACATTTTACACTTTTGTGTGTATGTTTAGGTTCTGATTGACAAGCGAGGTGATTGAAGTTGTCACAGGTTTACAGAGCACTGTGAATGGCTTGTGTTCAGCCTGTGCATATGTGTATAGATGTGCTGTGTCTATACATAATCCTTTCAGACCATGTCTTGTATGTGTGTATGCGTGTGTCTGTGGGGAGTGTTTTGTGCACTTCCTCCAATTCTTTTCATTTGATCTGTTTTCCTGCCATGGCTGGAGCTCAGCACAAAGGCTGCATTACCACTGAGACACACACACACATACAAACCACAAATCTCGCTTCTTAATCTTCTTTCAGCCGGCGAGGCCCACCTGTTCAGTCACATCAGCACTGACGCCATTTAAATGAGTCAGTGATACAGTTAGATAGAGGAGCTTTACATACTATATAAATGTGGACACATTGGTGGTTTACAAGTTTACCACTCGGTGATTTCCTGACGTCTTAACCTTGACACCTAAAATCCAGTGTTTGGTTTTGCCCACTGTTACCTGGCCCACTCTTCTTGGAAAAGAGGGCCCTCCACCGCCTTCATTTAGCTTGATAAACAACAAGAAAGCAAGTTTCCATAACCTTAGAGACTAATTGGGCCTCTCTGCTGCTGTGATGCATATTTCTTCTTTGAAATTGCTCCGTAATGACAGATAACCACACTGAGATCAGGCAGGGAGAGGAAAAATGCTGTGGCAGAAGAAATTGTTGCAATTTATAGCGAATGGTCAGGGATTATCTGTGATATGTGATTGCAATGTATACATGCACAAGAACACATCATTTTAAAGCCATTATTAACTTTTGATTACTGAGTGGTTAGCACGTTGATAACTGAGGAACAGTTAGAAAGAATGTGTGTGTGTTTGTGTGTGTGTGTGTGTGTGTGTGTGACATGCAGATTAAATTCAGGTCACTTTGGTTTCTTTTACTTTCAGAAGGCCTTTCTTTCTCACTGTCACACACACTTTTTCTCTTTGCTGTCTCCTCCCCTATGTTATTTACCTTTTTCATTCTAGGGAGTGCCCTGCTTTGCTGCCAGAATTGATTTGTAGCGCCTTTACTGAACTATTAAGCACTCCATAAATACTCCAAACAGGTTCCACAACTTCTCGGCAAGCCTCATCTCACATCTCGTCTCACTCTGCGCTAAAATAACTCCTGATCTTGTTTTGCAGTAAAACTTTTATTTTCCTTTACATAATCACAATTCATTTTGCTCAATATTTAAAACCCAAGAAGATATGAAGAAATTAAGTTATATCCATACCAGCTGACTTTGAATACTTTTAGTATGTAAAATAAGTTTTTTAAACTGGACCATGGAAGGAGAAACTAACACTATGCCTGTTTCTGTAGTCATTAGTTTTCATAAAAAATGGAAAAAGAGGTTTATTATCAAATGTGTATAGTGATGTTATTGTAATACAACGTTGATTAACGTAGTGGAGTAAAAAATATAGATATTTACTCTTAGATGTAGTGGACAAAAAGTCAAAGTAGCCATAAATAAATCTACTTATAGATGCATGAAAAATGTGTACGTCATTACTTTCCACCACTGATTATATAGGATTAAACATAAACTAGATGAAATTAGCTTGTTTCATAGCATGTCTCAGCACTCAAAGTTGCTATGGACGCTCCATAAAATTAAATACAATTCCACTAAACCTAGATGTAAAGCGAGCAACAGTAAACAAATGCCAAATATGGTCGGCATTGTTTCACTGTTGGTCAACTGCTTGTAAGTTTTTCTCTGGCACAAAAAAAAAAAACAGGAGAAGCGTCTACACAAGACTCAGTAGCACTTGTGTATACACATCGACACAAATACACACAGAGCCACACACCAACACCTGTCAATGTGGAAAGCCTAGTTCAGGGCACGCTGGGAAACCTCACTGCAATCATAGCCTATGCAGTTACATAAGACAGGATACAGATGTTGTATCACACGCCTCCTACAAGACACAAAAACATATGTACATATATGGTAAGGTCATTCTGGGTGAACAGGTGATAGTCAGGTTAAACTGGAATTCAGTGGTCCACACACACATTTGAACAGATCCACCTTGACACACACATTTTATGCAAGGAGAAACAGAACAGCAACATGTGAAGAAAAATGAATTTTCTCATTCTGCCTTATCTCTAAAAAACATATGAAGAATATCACGTAATCCACACCTTCATCAACTACACAGGAAAAAACTTGCGTGTTTTCTAAGATTTTGACAGTATGTGTAATGTTCAAGCCTGTCCATAATCGTCAGCACGATATGACTGGACATGAGTCACATCCAACGCAGATAAGTTACACCATTAAAGTATACAGTGCGAACCGGGTTGTCATGACAACAATAGAAGGAACACACAGTCACTTAATTACTCAAAGGTGTGTATGTGCGCAAGAAATGTTTTTGACAGAGCAATCAGAAAAGAAAGAAATGACTTGAGCTAAAGGTTCGCTTTTCTAAAGAGGATCTGGAATTAACACTAGTATGTCAAATGACCTTTTCCAAAGCCAAAAGTGAGCTTATGTTTATTTGTATTCTTTTTACATACACTTTTTAAAATTACTGTCACACAATATCAGCTGCTTAAGACTCATGTACTATAGTTTATGTAAGAATTTTTTTCTCTGATTACTCGTCCTGTGATTTCCTATTATTTATTCTGTTTATTTAGTGACCCACTGATACAGTGTTTTTTTTTCCATCGGTTGAAAAGGCAGGTCAGAGGTCACAAAAGGCCTCATTCTTTTTCTGCTCTAGGATCAGTGGTTATTCATGTGGAATGAGAGTTTGAACACCACCCTGGGCTTCCTGTCTCCTCTCCAGCTCATTCTCACAGAGTCACAATGTGTGTGACATTTTCACAGATGTGGCAGTGAACACATATGCAAAGCAGCCATCTTTGCATTATCACATGATTGTGGATGCAGTGCTGAGAGCTTGCATGTGATAGAAAATATCCACACAGAGGACTGCGCATTCATGAGTTGTTGTGGGTGTATGTAATGATGTGTTTAGCCAAACTGTTCCTCTCCTTTGTTATGTGAGATGACGTCTACAGTGATGACTACAGTATGTTCTCTATTTTAATAGTCCATCTTTATTATTAGTACAGTACACATCTGTTTTACCTGCAGTTGCCTCATGCCTTCTACTTTATGTGGTGTTTTTTGCAAACACAGGTAAACATTTCTAAGCTTACTTCAGGGAGACATATATCATATGATGCAATCCACAAATAAAAGGATTCTACTGGGTTTTAGTAACAAAGGGTTGTGAAATTTTTATATAACCGGTTTGCTGGCAACTCCTATCTGTTTTCCTGCAGATGTCAAACTAAAATGGCCTCCAAAGAGGTACTCAAGACCTAACTGGAGAACAAACTGATGAAAGCCGGCCTTTCTTTGTATTCAGGGGCCGTGAGAGACGGATGAGAGATAAATAGTAGGGGACAGAGCTCTGTGACTCCCTGACAGCTGAGGTTGTTTGTGGAACACTGAGAAATGTGAGAGGGGATCAGCCTTCCAAACAAGCGGGTTTCAGTACAACAGGTGATGGCTATGCCTGCCCATTCTTTCAGTATTCCCTTTCTTACCCCATTTTTTTCCCACTCTGCAGCTGTATCAGGGTTCTCCTTATCAGATCAGGGAACAATAAAAAAGCAAAAGGAGATAGGAGATGGGTAAAAAAACAAACAAAAAGAAGGAACATTTTTAATTTGTTTGGAAGATGTGAGCAGAAATTTCTTGTGGTAAAAAAATTAATTGAAAAAAATGTGACTAATATTTACATTTATGAAAAAGAAGCAAAACAAACGTGATAAATATTTAGAACAAGGGAAAAAAATAAAGCATTAGCTAAAGTTTTGCGGAGGCCAGAGCGTGTTGTTGACATGCATGGTGGGTGTCTATGCCTCATTGTCTGGCCCATCTGTCTGGCTTTATCTCTCCTTACAACCCCCCCGGCCTAACCACCCCCTATTCCTCCACCACCTCCTCCGCCTATGCTTCCCTACCCAAGATTCAGCTCACACCCTTTATTGTGTTGCGAAGTTCCTCCTCGCATGCTGGCAGGGGACCAGGGAGCTTCCACCCACAGCAACTGGTGGCATTGTTCACATGCATAGTGCACATATGTGCACAGTTTACCCACTCGTCTACAATGTATACACTCATGCAGAATATGAGCATCTGTTGGTACTGGAGGCCTGAACCAAAAACACAATGATCCATTTAAGGAGTCTGAAATGGCACATGTGTGTGTGACCTTAACGTATGAAACAATTGCTGAATAATTGATGAGCTGATGGTTGGAAAACAAACAAAACTTTAAAAATACAAAATTTTCACTGGTATGACAAACTTCCCTGCTTCTGGTCATTATGCTTAGTTACAATAGCCAAGGTAGGTAGGCCAAAAACAAGAAATGGTACAATCTACTTACATAATCTTGCAAATGAATGTGAGTATTTCCCAAACTGTTAAAAAATATTTTCTATAACACAACCACATTTACGTAGTCATTGCTCTTGTCTTTGAAGCAATAATGTATAAGGCCTATAGTATTACTGGCTGCTGACCATCTTCTCCCTTCTCTCCAGCACACACCCAGCCTCAGTACACGCCGACTTGTCTAGCATATAGGGGTAACTTGTAAACAAAGCTGGAGTGCACAGAGGGAAGAAAAACATTATTTTGGATGACATCAAAGATGTCCTTGGTGATATGCAGGGATGTGGCAGAGGAACGTGTAGTATTTCTCTTTGCACAGGTTTTTGTTGTTGGCAGGAACTAAGTGGGCCTTCGTGTGTTTGGCTTCCACAGTCAAACTTGTAAAAATACCAGCAGTGTGGACAACTCAGCTAAAGTTTGCTCATTCAGTTTAGTTCCATGTTGGCAAATGATGTTTAGATTGCTTCACACTCTAAAGAAAAGCTGTGTGCACACAAAAACTCATCAGACGTGACACTTGGCACACGCACACAAACTCTCCCTCTTTTCTCAAGCACACACAGACACAAGCACACAGTAAAATGCACAAGGCATTAAACATTTGCAGACAATCATGCTCTCAGTCACGTTGCATCGCTCTCCTGAAAGACAGGCACAAATGCAGGCATGAGTAACTGTATCTGAGCTGGTTTCCAACCCAACAAGGCCTCTTCATATCAACCGCTTACCTACACATAGTCATCATAAAAACACTGCTGATGCCTTTTCATTTCACCTTGACTCAACCCTGTGTTCATTCAGACACAACTAACAAATGATCAGACTTTGCGGTAATAAGAACTGATAAAAAGAACAGAACGTTTGCCAAACAGAAAGACCACAAAACATCCAGCATGTTTAAACTAAAAGAACTGATTAAAAAAAAAAACATTAAAGACATCTTAAAATAGTGTCAGCATAACACAAGCTCAAAAGTAAATCTATACAATAAATGCACATTGAATTCTGGGTAAGTTAATACATGTTGTTACCACAATAAATGCATATTATGCTATACAGATATAAATACACACTCTTAAATACACATGCTTTTCCTCCCACACATTGGTAATTTAATGGAATCAAAAAATAGGGCAGGCGCATACACAATTTTAAAGACTGCTTTCATGTCATGGCTGTGTGCATCATTTCCATTTTTATCCATATAGAGGATCCAAGAACGTCTCCAAGGAATGGAGACAAACAGGACTGAAGTACCAACTGTAAGAGGAGCTTTCATTCGTTATTTTTTACTGGACACATTTAGAATTTTACTGTACTTTTTAAATGTAGTATACTGTAGAAACCTATAGATGCTACATTAACTTTTTTGTATCCAAATCCATTGTGATTATACTTTTTTATTCAGCCTTCAAATGGTCACAGACCAAAATTTGTTGTGTCTGTTTCCGGGTCATTTGCTGCAACCTGGAATTCTGTGTTTTGGCAAAGTGAACTATGGCAGGATGCAGGATGTGGACCACAGCTGGTTTAGACTATGTGTGTAATCATGGAAAAAAAAACAGAAATATTCAAAGAAGGACGAGAAGACACTGCATAACAGGAGGGCTGAAAGGCTACTTCTGCATTTCGGAGAGGTCAGCACTTCTTTACAGACGGCTTTTCACAGAATTGCGACCTAGTTGTTTTCGGCCGTCGATGCACTTGACAGATCAAAAACAACCCCAGCTGTGGTGGAGAGCCATCGAACCATACAATTGAGCCAAAAGCTAGAGGCTAACTGAGAGAGAGGACAGAGAGGAGAGGGGAAAGATGAGAAGAAAACAACCTCAAAGGGAGATATTGTGAGGAGGAGAGAACAGAAAAGACATGGAGGGAGATTAAAAGAGAAGAGAGCACTTAGATGGTAGCAGATGTTTCCCTCATGAAAGGTATTAAGGCTTGAATCCCTCCACCCACAGTCTCTGTCATGTGCTTTCATGTCCACATTGATGTAGGACAGTGGAGCACATTGGGAAATGTGTTTACTTACATTAAGGAAGAAGACAAAGTCTCAGTGTGTTTGAATCAGCATGCACAAGTTCACATACTGTACTTTCTCATGTCTCTGTCCAAACGTACACAGTGTTTGTGCAAAGCTGTAACAGCCCAGAGTGAAACAGCACATGAGTGCGACGTGGGCATGCCTGTGCTTGTGTCCATGTGCTCGCCTACGTGTATCTCGACCATGTGCTCTGTCTTTATTTACAGTCTCAGCTAGGAACAGTTAAGATGGCTTCCTCCTCTGCTGTGTACTTGTGTGTGTTTGTGTATGTGTGTTTATTTCTTTTCTCCCCCACCCTGACACAAGTAGCCCAACAGAGAGCACACGGCGGCACTGGAATGCGTGGCATAAGTCCAGTTCATTCCAGCTGAGCCTCTGCTGAATCCTGCTAGAAATGGTGGAAATGCAGGCGGTGGGGTTGTAGCAAATGTCTCTTCCTACCACACCCCGACAGCTGTTAAGGAGCGGTGGGGTACGTGTGTGTGTGTGTGTGTGTGTGCCTGGCTTCAGTCCTCTAATAACTGACGTATTTTCATTATCTTTATGTCTGTATCTATCCCCAACTCTTCCTTCAGAGATCTTATGAGCCATTAAAAATCACTTCTGAGTTATGTAACAACTCCGAAGGAGTTATGTAATAAATGAAATCAATGAGGGACACTAGATTCAGTGGACATCAATAAAAGGAGGGGGTATATTATTTAAACGAACCCAGAGAAAAGTCTCTTTTCTGTGTGGCTTCTCAGCTGGTTTCCTTTTATTATCTTCGTTTCTCTGTCCTATCTTCCTACCAGTGTCGTCCAGCAGCTCCAACTGTCTCAAAGTTCCTCTGGAAAGCTCTGTGGCAATGTCTAAAATGCTTTATGATCACTACTAACGGTCCAAAATAGAGGGAGCTGATAATGATAAACTATATAAAGATACATGAAATATGCATCCTACATTCTGCATCCCATGACACACTTAAACCCTTCCCTGTGTCAAACTGCTCTCTGTATCATACTCGCTCCCGCCCCATATATGCATACGACAACCCGGAGTAATATTCTATTTATTATGTATAGTATATAAAGACATTCAGAGTGCAAATTCCTGTTAGATTATTTTGTAAAGTAACACAATCATATTAAGTGGATCCACATTGTATTTTACTGGATCACTTGTGACGTGTGAGTATGCTGAAGTTTAAATACAAGGTGGATTAAATATAGAGACACTCCAGGATACGAGATTTTGAAATGTGAATGAGAAACTAGATATGAACCAAATAATCAATAAAGGACAATAATACTGTGGAGAACTTGTTTAGAAAGTGGCTAATGGAGCAGTACTCGCTTGTCTTTGAGCTTTGGACACATGGGCCAGTTTCAATAGCCATAGGTCAAAGCAAGAACATACTTGAGCCCAGGTAAATCACCTCAAGCTTGAACAAACGCCCTGATTGGCTGAAAAACTACATGAGAAGCTCAGTGTTCTGCTCCACGTTGGAAAAGGGGATCAAGTCTCCACCTGTGCTCAGAGAATTAACGTTACTAATGCGTAACCCTCATTATGTATATGATTCCAGGTTGTTTATCTTTCGGGTGAAGCAGTAATTGGGTAATGAGTAACATATTCTTGCCGTAGGGAAATTAGTTTGCTACAGTTACACATTAAGCTGCCAGTTTTATGTAGGTCACGGCTGGTTTTTGCACGTTAAATGTTTTGCTGCTGATTTATCATCCATATCTTCCTGCGACAGGAGCAGCAAAATCACCCAGAGACACAAACGTAGTCAGTGTGAACCAGTTCAACTCAGTTATGAATGGAACAAACAAATGAGTCTTGTTTTAGTGGTTTGCTGGTATCACTTCTGGAGTTGGCTACTATTTTGAGCCCCATGCTGAGGAAAAGCATAGAGCTCATGCTCATTTAATAAAACTTTAAAAAATACATTTTTTTACATCTTTTTTTCAAAATCTCATTACCCAGGTGTGTTTGTGTTTTCATTTTTGACTCAGGAACAGTGTGTTCTGCGTTTGTGAGTGTGTGTTTTTGTCAGTGTGTATTGTCACACAGTTGTGAGGAAGAGCACATACACAACTTCCTGTCAGCTGTTTTCTTCCATTCCTCTCAGTATTTTTCTCGCATTTCAATCAGACTCTCGCTTCTGAATGGTTTTTTCGTCTTTCACCAACTCTTTGTCTCATTCACATCATATTTTTTTTTGGTTTTGTGCTTCACGTTTCCCCTTGGTTCCTCGATCCCTCAGTTTATCTGTCTAATCTCCACTTCTCTTTAATTCCTGGGCGCATGTTTCCCTATTGCCTTTGCTAAATCACCTTCTTTATCACCCCATCGTATGTCTTTATCTCTCATGTTGCCCGCTCTACATCTTCCAATCAACATAAACAGGAAACAGCTGAGGTGTCGTGTTCTCTTTTTCCTGTCAGTTTCTCAGAAAACTAAACCAAACCACCAGAAACGAAGCCAACACCTCCACCAACTGTACACTGAAACGACTCAGACACAGCAGGCACATTGTGTGTTTCAGGGTTAGCAAGCTGCATTGTGTTTCCAAGCAGCAGGGGCTTTAAATGAACATGTGCTCTGTGGTTAAAGAGGTAAAAGAATCGTTGTTGTTGTTTTCGCTTGTGCTGCTGACCTGAGAAATTATTTTCAGGCAATTAAGCACTGACCACCAGCAACTACAGCTATAAAAAAATTCGGAAGCTTGAAGCTTGAATTTGAGGACGTAACATCTCATGTCCTGATGTTTGTGAAATGGCTGTTGTCATGAGGTTTCTCACTGGGGGATTTTCTCCTCTAGTCAGCAGAATACCAACAGCCACTGATGCAAGTGACCTTCAGTCCTTGTGTGTGTGTGTGTGTGTGTGTGTGTGTGTGTGTACGTGTATTTACTGGAGTGAGAACAGCCTACTCGTTGTGTTTGTCTATGTGAGTGAACTGTCTGCACAAGGCGTGTGATTGATTGTGATTGCTTCTGTCCTCTTTTTATACAGAGAGTTAAACCTAAATAAATCTGTTCATGTAAGTGTGTGTTTGTACGTTTGTGTGTGTGAGTGTAGACATACTTGCACCTCAGTGTGTGTGGCCAGACCTCATGCAGAGGCCTCTTGCTAAGCTCCAAGGCCAGGCTATATTTAGGTGACTGGTTTTCTCCCTCTGAGTGGTTGAAAGCGTTGCCTACTGATTGGGAGAGGCCGACCACAGGAATATGTTGCCTCCGTGTCTCACCGCTGACTTTCAGATAACCATATGTGGAGGAATACAAACGAATTAAGACATCAGCGGTGGTTACCCTGTTAGCTTATCATTAGGGAGCAGAGCTTGTTGGTAGAAACATGCAGCCTGGTACAAACTTTCTGTGGGACAGAAAAAACATAAACACAATTTTATTGTGATTCTCCAAAAGAGCTGGAAAGTCAGGGGAGCTAGTGTTGTGTTTGTTATCAGAGTACATTCAACAGCAACAAAAAAGCATGGGAGTCTGTCAAAGGTGAACTAACATTGGATTATATGGCTTTAAAAAAGGTGAAAGGAGTCACTTGTAATATCAACCAACTCCCCTACACTCAGCATTTTAGCATCTTTCAGCTCATTGTTTTGGTTTAAGTTAACATTTTATACACTCACTGTATCTGTGCCATGGTGTGCAACTACCTTCAGCCGAAAATCTGTGCAAACCCCAAAGAGCAACGTTAATCACTAGCTGATGAAAATATTGGACCATCTAGAGGTTTAAGAGACAAATATTTACCTTAGGTGGAGATCAAAAATCACACATCTGAAGCCTAGAAATATTCCAAACTGACCTTTTAACACTCATAACATGTCTAGTTTGTCTTTACAGCCAAAACACCAGGTACTGCTTTAATGATACTGAATTATTTTAATTGTGTCAGCTCCGGGTTCCCAGATTTTTCACTAGTTTTTGTTGATAGCCGTATAGCAAGTTCAGAATGGTTTGTTGCTGAAATAGGATTAAAGTTGACTAGCTGCTGAATGCATCCAATGTCTATCAATTTTCTATTTCAATGCACATATTAAAACTGTTAAATGAGTAGTGGTTAGCTCCCACTCAACACTAGTAACATCCTCAACAAAATTTTAAGCTGATACTAAGAAATGTTCAGCACATAAAAATTATTTTTTAAGATCATAGAATAAGATCACTTCATGAGGCCTGGACTCCCAGAAAGACACTTACTAGATCCCTGAACACCTTTCACTTTAAAGGACGCCTTCGCTGATTTTGAACTTGCTTCTTATGATTCTAGTTTGGGTAGTACAATCAAACTTCCCATTGACTTCCCTCATAATATCATATCTCTTTACTTTTAGCTGAAAATGCTTCGACATGACATCATTTGGGGAAACTTTCAGTTCAAATTATTCTATTTTGTTGCTCACACTATGAAGTGTGTAATCATGGTCAACCTGCTTTTCCAAGCTCCCCCAGATTACATTATATGAATTCCTAATAATGAAAAACCACTCTGTGTAATGTCATCTGGAGTTTGTCTGCTAAATAAACATTTAAACCCTAAGCTAAAACCACAGAGAGCAAGTTGAAGTTTAGTGAAGTCGCCCTTTAAGTCCCTATTTCTTTTTTCTTTTTTTTTTAGTTCTTCTTTCTTTCTCATTTTCACACACAAACAAACACAATCTGGAAATACAATAGTGGCATGAAGACAGAGGCACACTTTTACTTAATTCCCAGTGAGACCCCGTACGTTACCCCAATAAGGCTTGATGCCAGACTCTGGAATGAATTCCTGTGCTGTGTGAGTGTGAGCTGACTGGTGAAACTCACAGGCTGGAGAAGGAGGGATAAAGATAGACAGAGGGTGAGGTTGTGAAGAGGTTATAAAGGAAGGGAGCCAAGGGGTTGAAGACGTGATATGGGAAGAATGTGGGGAAAGAAGGACATAACATGAGAGGGAGATAAAAGGGGTGAGCAATTAGACAAGCTATTTTTACTTAAAGAAAGGAGAGAAGGCACGAGGAAGTGGAGGGTGGCTGAAGATAGGCAGTGCAGATTATATCACATGCTCTTTCACTCAATTGCCATGAAGAGACATTCGTGCTCGTCAGGAAAGAGATTTCAGGACTCAGATGGTCTATATAGACTGTACCTTTTAGTCTGTGGAAACATGTAGAGATAAATGTCTGTATTAAACACACAATTCAAAAAGACAATCTGCAAAAAAAAACGCATTTTAATCTCCCTGCAGAGATCACATAACGAGCAAACGGTTCAGTTGTTCAGCATTTTTTTAACTTTGTATGTTTAGTTATAGTTCTCAGATTGTTCTACTTTGTAACAGGAGCTTATGACAAATGGGGCCCTAGGCACAGACAGGTCTCTTTGGTCTTTTTGTTAGGCTAATGTTCATCATTTTGAGTCATTTTCCATCTGTTTGTGGTTGTTGTGTCTCTTTCTGCTCATTTCAGTCATTTATTGAGCTCTGCAGAGGCTCTGGCCCATTGTTCCTTGATCCTTCGGTCCCTAGGCCTGTGCTCAGTAGGCCCATTCCCATAAACAGGGGGCATAAAGAGACAGATGCATGCAGGTACATGTGCACAAGCATAAATGGTACAAAAACAATAATCCAGGACGACAGCAAAGTCACTATTTGACGTTAACACAAAAGCAACATATTCATACCCCCATGTTTAATTTAGGACAAGGCTTTCCATTGTTTAACTGTCTTACTACAGTTACGTCTTCCCTAAAGACCCTTCCCTCAGTCACCCCACCCAGCATTAGTGACGTGACCGCCCTAAGCTGTATGTCTTTGTCCCCACTGTTTTCTGTTTGGTTCATTGTCCCTGTTTGGATGCTGGTGGGAAGGGCGTGTATAGTGGGGGCAAAGCAGATGTCAGTGAATGAATTGCACCCGGAGGATGAATTGCACCCCGAGGGGAAGGAGAGGGAAAGCTAGTAGAGCCTCTAGACCCTAGAGACCCAAAGAGGCAGGACAGGGATCTTTTTCAAAGAGGAATTAACTTGTCCTTGGCTTCTGAATAATTCTGAGAAACATAGAGATACTAATAATGTGGAAACAAAATGAAAAATCTCAGCGGATTAGTGCACAGCTGTGGGATTTAGCCATGGACACATATTTGATAGGACCTAAAACTTCAACTAAAGTAGTTTAAGATTTCTGTGGCTGATTTTTCTTGGCTCTGCATTCACTAATGATGATAGTTTACGATCATTAGTAACACACACACACACAAACATACACTCTCTTTGTGGGGGAGCTACCCTGTCATCTTGCTGGCAATAAAGCAGTTCCCAGTTCCCCCCCCCCCCCCCATTGGATCCCAGCTCCACCATTGCTTTCTTCTCAGACAGTGACATGTTTCTTGTACATGAGCTTCAGACTCCACATTGAAGTCAGAATAAATGACACATCACATTGTTTAAGTCATTTAATGAGGAATTGAGTAAATGTTAACTTTACTTAGATTGATATGAGCAGACTGTTTATCAAATGACCCCTGTACTTTATAACTGCATCAAACTAAGTCTTATTTTAAGAATTCTGGCACTTTCTAATAAACCAATCCTTTTCTACAGGATGACCTCTGTTGCTAGGAGGGGAAGGTAGAAAATATTACACAGATGTTTCATCAGTGCCAAACTGAAACGCCAGTGCAATTCTTAGACAATGAGTTTGATCAAATTCTGACATACACTGCAATGGAATTTGAATAAATTAAATATTTTGTGACTTAGTAAAGTCAAAGCATATTTATGCCCCCTATTTTCTATAGAATCATAATGAAATTAGTTTCCATAATTTGACGTTAAATAAAAAAAAAAAAAGTTAATTCTTTTTTTGAACTGAACCTGAAATTTAGCATTTAACAAACAGCGCATCTCAGAGAATATTTATGTAGACCACCTCCTCACATGTTCCAATAGCGACTGCATATTTATCATTTCAAAATGATCAGTTTCAGCACAGCCTCTGCAATCCACTTCTTATTTTTCAGAGATGAAAACGTGTCAAAACATCTTGCTTAAATGAGTCATTGCAAAACCCTGTCCAGGGAGGATTGCAAAACCCTGGTAAATCTGGATCACTTGTGCTTTATGTGTTACTGCTGGATAGTTCTTTATTCACTTCCCCCCAGATGATATTTTCAAACAAAACAAACTACACTGAGCAATATAGTCAGACACAGCCTGGGAATCTTTGTCCACAAACATACAGAATATTTAGCAGGATACTTGCACAGTGAATTTGTACAATATCTTCTAGTGTTCTGCTGTAAACGTTTGAAATTTGTCGTTGTGCTGCATGTTGGCAGCCTCCGATAGTTTGAAGCTTTAATAGTCACACACCCCAGCTATGGAAGCCTTGTGCAAGCCGGTCTTTGGAGAGTTAAAGCTGCCGTAAACACGAGCCCAGTCACCTTTTCTCTTGATGCTCTCTGCCTCCACGTCCTTGGCTCCTGCTAAGCCAGCTCTTCCCGCTCCCTCCTTTGTCTGTGGGTAAAAGTGAGCCAAGTGTTTTTCTTTTTCCTCATGCTGCTAAGCAACCTGTGGATTCAGAGTGCAGCAAAGGATTGCAATCTTAATCCAAACTCTGGGTTTTGCAGAGTCAGCTATTTGTCTGCAGCGGCGTTGTGCATGTCGACTCCCCAGCTGAGTTAGCACTTTTTTCCCCACAGGTTTTTGAGACATTTACTAAAGGTACCATCTGTCAAATCTTATCACTGAAGAGGTTGGTGCACTGACAGTTCCTTTTGGACAGTAAATGGAACAGTGTAGTTTTATTCCAAGTGTCTGAAAGCATGTGCACGAGCATTTGGATTTGGATTTGCTGAACAGGGCAGACAAACCTTTTAAGGGAAAGCAGCAAAGGGATTATGACGTGTCCCACAGCTGCTCCCAAAACATGGAGCTACTTCAATGTTACTGAAAGACATCTAGTCCATCAGTGAAGCAGACATTCTGCATTTGCATGGGCCATAAATTTAGTTGAAATTATTTTAATACAAATAAAAGACACTATTTGAGAGCTATTCCTTTTTATCACCTTAGCAGCCAACTAGTGTCAACTGTGTGATGGTAGAATGTGTGTATAAAATGTGATACATGTCCCAAGAGAGGGACAGACACTAGTGAGGCAGGAGAATTGCTGACTCGATCTGCTCTCCAATCATTGTGCCACAGATGGGCGACTCAGTTCTCAAAGACTACGTAAAACTCTAATCTGGTTCCCAATGGGCCACAACATTAGTGTTTAAGATCTACATACTGTAAATCTAATGTACAATATAGCCTAAGATTATACTTTAGGTAAATGCTAAAAATGCAAGTAAAATTCTTCACCTTTAAATATAAAAGCTGTAATTTAGTTCCATTGAACACTCAATAACAACACAGCTCAAAGGGAATATGATGCAGAGATAGGAAATCTTTTATTACAGAGAAAAAAACCTTTTCTTCCAAAATATAGAAATCTGTACAACTTCCGCACAATCAATTTACATGAACTGTACAAATTTACAGCAGTTCATCACAACATACCCAAGGAAAAGAAACTGAACACAATAAAGATGTACTAACATGAGATCACAAGATAGACAGCTTTTCTTCTTGGGTAAGCTCAGATTTTTTTGTCTATTTTCTGGTTTTGTACGTAAATAGAAAATAAAGGAAATAACTGAGGGAAAAAAACAAAAACAAAACAAAAAACAAAACAAAAACAAAGGATACGTCTACACTTACAGATCATGGAAACTAAGTTTTTTTTTTTAAAACCAAAACAACTTTGGTCCTTGCCAACACTCCCATCACAAATGGCTTCACTTACGAAAAGCATTATCCATGTTAAAAGATGAAATACAAAAGGAATACATCTACAAACACCTCAGGATAGCAATTATTGGCACTTCCCGTGTGTAATGTTATGTACTCTACCATTTGTTGTACAGTTACAATACATTCTACAATATGTAAAACACCTCAAATGTGAAAGTGGCAATAATTCAACTAATCGATGACAATATTGATGACAACAACAACAACAAAACTGCTGTTCCCTTCCAGTTTCATTTCTTAACATGCACAACTTTTCCATACGATTATTTATTGAATGTCCGAGGCCTGAGTTTGGCAATACATTCCAGGAGAGACTTTTTGTGTCTCAAATAAATGTCACATGACTTCAACTTGACATATTTAGTGCATTTTATGTGCTATTTTACCTCCGACTACTCAAAGCACTCACAACAATTCTGTAACCTATAAGCGCACAAGCTGAATGGATTCCATTTAAATGATCAACATTACTGAGGACTTAACCATTTTGGATGGTGATAGTACAGTTGAGAAGGTGTCAAAAGTGATTTGGGTTTAATTTTTTCAATTTCTGTGGCTCTGAAAACAAGGGCTGTTAAAACTAGGTTAGATCACCAGACTAAAAATCCTCTTAGTGAGGATGAGAGAGAAAATGGGAATGGTGGGGGGGATGAGAAAATCCGAGAGTGACCAAAAAAAAAAAAAAAAAAAAATCGTCTAGAGAGAAGGGAGACGAGATGACCATCTCCGCTGGAATTATCAATCTCAAAACATCTGGTTATGTGACATAACAAAATGCTTAAATGGAGCAGTGTGATTCTTATAACGGACGTCCACCATGGAAACCAAAGCTTTGGGGTTCAATCCCAGTGTGCCCCTCTCCATCTGGCCAACATGCAATCACTGCTTTTCACAGATTGCTGAAGGGAGTATCAGCAGAGAGAGCAGAGAAAGGGAGGGGGGAGTTAAGGGGTTGCAGTGCGTCAAAGGCTATAGCTCTTTTACCCATGATCCTCTCAGTCTTAAGGGAGCTTAACCACTCATGGGTCTGGAGAGCGGAGAGCCAGCCTGCCGTGACAGATTTGACCAGTGGCTCAAACCCGACCAACACCTGTAGCCGTTCCCGCATC
This sequence comes from Channa argus, assembly GCF_033026475.1. NCBI lineage: Eukaryota > Metazoa > Chordata > Actinopteri > Anabantiformes > Channidae > Channa > Channa argus. Next base: position 7,281,659 of record NC_090217.1, read on the forward strand.
TGTTCCAGCCTGCTGTTCACCTCTCAGACCCAGAACCAGGAGTGAAGTGGGGGTACGTCAGACAGCCATCACATCCTTTCATGTGCATGTAAACAAAGTTGCTACTCAAACTCAGTAATCAAGTGCAGCCCATTCCAGTGAGATGAAAACAGAAAACCATGGCCTAGTACCCTCAAGTCTTCATCTTTGATCCATGTTTCCTCATCTCTCACTAGCCCCCCTAGTGCAGCTTGAGCACGCCAAGTGCGTGTGCTGGTTTTTATCCATCACTGCTGAGGGAGGGTTGAGGGCTTCTGGTCAGGGTGGGGGATGTTGAATAAGTCCAGAGAGGGGGCTGGAGGGATTTTAGCTGCCCTGGACAAAAAGAGTCTGGCCCTGGCCCCCCCTCTCTCACACCAGCTCCCCATCCCTGCCTTCCTTACCCAGCTCCCCACGGTGATGGATGATGATATGTGTCACATTAAGTCTACCTGCATCCACAGGGGGTCAGCTAGCAGCATGCCAGCTTGCATTTGGCTGAACAGGAGGTCTGAGCTGGGGGGCGATATGTGGCACTTGAGGCACTCTATCCCCTACACCAAGAGGGGTGGGGCAGATTTGAAGCTGCCAAGCTGGAAAGAGGACTCCCCCAATGAGGGTCCAGGCAGCACAATGCACCAGGCTGGCTCACAAAAGCCTGATATTGGTTTAAAAATCATGAATGGCTCATAATTCATGATAATGAGGTCTCTGTAAGGCAGTGCACCTCCAATGCACACTAAAGGATAAGTCTCTGTCTTTTGCAAGGTACTGAAAATAGCAAATGTTAATAAAATAGAAGGTTGACAAGGCCTGGTGTTGTTTTAAATTCAAGTTAAAATTGATCTCTGAACAGTCAGTGCTCCAGACCTCCCTTTGGCCAAAGTCTCACACAGTCATCACTTAGTCCAGACTAACCTTTTTTTTTTTTTTCTATCAGCAACCCCAACCACTATGTTTGTGAGTCTGGGGGTGAAAAAAAGCTTAGCTCTGCAACCTGCAAGAGCGAACAGTGCCATATGAACGGACGACAATATGTTTCTAACAGACCACCAAAAACAATCTCCACCTCAATGCAACAGCTCTAAAATGTTCACAAATACAGTGTTAAAAAAAAAGGGTTATGAAATCCAGAGATAAACACTCCCAATTTAGTCTGACCGAACGTGGAGCTACAGTATGAACAAACAGCTAAAAATGGGGAGGGCACTAAAAATGGTGTGAAAACATGACATTCGAATGGATGGAATGCAGGTGATTTTCCCTAAAAAGTACACATCCCACACAATCTCACGTCAAAGTGCATTCATTATCAATTCTGAAAAGGGCCACATGACAATATTTTGGGTAAAACAACCCCCCCCCCCCGCTACACTTTAAATTTTGGTGATGCAGGAGATGACACGGTGGTGGTGGGAAAAGAGGGCAAAATAAACAACAAAGGAACTTGATTTTGAATTTCAACAACATTCGATAAGTTGAAGGAGGAGGGAGGAGATGGTTGCCCTGCACTCCCCCAGAAAGCTACAAGTACAGGGGTGACAGTGCAGCGGGACACACTGGTATCCATAGGTAACAGGTGTCACAACACGTACCACTTGCACTTACATATGGGCACTGAAAAGGTTGAGATGAAGGTTTTCTGAACTTTTGTGTTGATAGTAGAAGGGGGAGGAGGAGAGCTTTAGACTGAAAGCCTTTTTCCAGCTCTGGTCCAAAAAAGGAGGTTTCATTTAAAAAAAAAAAAAAAAAAATGCTCTCAATGGGAGTTTCTTTACCTTGAACTTGATTTGTAAAAGGCTCAGTCTGGAGGCTCCTCACCGCCCAGGAAACAAATTAAATGGGAAAAACAGCAAATTAAAAAAAAAAAAAAAAAAAAAATTCGACTTTGAAAATCTAGGGGGTTGGTTCCGGTAAAAATGCCTTATGATTTAGGGTTTGGTGCTTCGGCGGTGGTGTGTTGAACATGTACCCATAGTAACCATAAGTCAGAAAAGTGCAAAGTCAATGATAGCCCCTTCAAAGATGAAGCCGATCACCATGTTGTTTATAGTGGAGGGAGTTGGTAGGGGAATGGGAGGGGAGGGTGAAGCCAGTCTCCATGGGGGTTCCTGGTTAGTTGGTTTAGCTGCCCCAACAGTTCCATTTCCACAAAGCCTCTCCTAAAAAACGGAGTGCCGAGATGATCCAATGACACAACAGAACAGATGAAAACGGGGAGAGAGGGTAAAAAATATCAAACCTACAAGGTTTCCATCACCTGGATGATAGGCCACATCCTCTGTTTTTTATTTAAATTTTATTTTGCTTTTTTCACTATTTCATTTCATATTCTTAGCTTTAAAAAGGCTCACCCTGGTCAATGATCTGACCAGCCTTGGTGTGATCCTGAACAAAAGTAGGCTTGCGTGATGATGTGCCTTTTTAACTGGACACAGTCATCATATTGTAGGCCTTGGAGGGACTGGCTCTGGCCAGCACCATCAGTTCCTCCTTGCAGCTGATGTGACTGTCCACCATGGGGTTCATCGACCCGCTGTTTCCTGAGGGGGAACTGGCGGAGGCGCTTGCCGGCATTACTACGGGGCCGGGTTGGGACTCGTAGAGGACACAGATGGAGCCATCCTCGCCAATACGGTAGGACACTTCGAAGGGGTCCACCCAGAGAGTGAGCTCACTGGGCAGCAGCAGGTAGAGTTGCTGGATGGTCAAGCCAATGCGCTGCCCCGCCTGCCACACCAGTGGGTCCATCTTGTGGTTGATGCGGATGCAGCGATAACCTGAACCCTTGCAGGGCCTGTCTGGAAACCAGTGGTGCTTATATTGCTCTGCAGAGACACAGAAAAGAGAAGGGTGGAGAAACAGGTTAGCTTTGCAGTCATTGCCATCAGATTGATTTTACAAACAGGTAATGTGGACAAGATCATGTCCTGTGTCCATGTCATGACTACAGATGTTGCGGCTGTGCTTTCGAGCCACACCATGTCTCTGACATTTAATAAACATACGGCTCTGAAACTGAGTTTCTGCAAAATATTGATTGTTAGATTTCAAGTTGCCTAAAATGTTTTCATCATTTATTATCTCTTCACAAAACATAACTGCCTGATGTTTGACTTTGTGTGCTTTTGAGCTGTCTTTGAACATTAAACAAGAATAGTGACTTAATGACTAAGATATGGATCTAATTTGATTTATGAGTTTGTGCTAATAGACATTTTAAAGAACCACAAGATCAGATTTTAAAATAAAAATCACTTTATGCAAAAAAATACAACAATCTTATAATAATTAACTGAATGTACTTCTTTACAGCAACAGTTCTGGGCGTAGAGGTTTGCAGCAACAAAGGAAAGGAAAGAAAAACAGCACCTGTTACAGTGCTGATAAGCAGCCATTAACAGCCAGCCAGCAGCAGCCGGGGCCTACGTGACGAAAAGAGGCCCATTGAACTGCACAGTCCCTCCCCTGGCCATCATCAGTGTCACAAAGTCTCCCGTGACTGGCTGAACAAAAACACCAAAAGTGTCGAAGTCCCAGCCAGCCATCTGGGATATGAAGCACTGCCTCTTAAAGGGAAAGCGCGTGTGTCTAAACGTGTGGAAGTTTTACCACGGCAGTGAAACTAGTGACTCAGCGTGACGACACTCACAGAAAACGCTTCAGGAAAACTGTTGATTGTCTGGTTTTTCGGGCAGATGAGGAAGTTAACTGAAAACTTTAAAATCTTTTGTTTTTATCTGTACATGTACTACCATACTTCTTTTAAGGAATACTACCCCCCTCCCCCCAAAACATTTCCCCTGACAAGGCTCATCCATATTGAATTCCAATTGATTCTAACAGCATTGTGGCCAATAAAAAAAATGGGGTAAGTGAAGTAGGACAGCATTCAGGCTGGGGCCCGGAGGCCACCTGTATGCACCCACAGGATAATAACACCCCCCTCCGTTTCTCCCCCCACATCTTATCGCAGACAGCTGTATACTGCTGAGCTAATGGAGGGGCTGGCACTCATGAAAGAGCACAAGGGGCTGGATGCTCTTTCAGCCACAGACTGACGCACAAAGGTTGCTACCTACAAACCCTGGAGCAGCTGGGAAAGGCTCAGCAGGGCCTATTCTTAAAATTGAGGGCACCGAGGAGGAGGAGGAGGGAGGGAAGGGGATGGAAAATGGAAAAGTAAGCAGACAAGCGTGCGCTTAGCATAAAGCGTTTAACGAATGAGGGTTGTTTATTCATTACAGCTGACCTCGAACACTAGAAATACATTAAGTAGGCTGATTTTGGCCCGTATGTCGACATGTTATCTATTTTCCATTTGAAGGCTTTTTCTGGTTAAGCGTCTGCCGATAACACAGGAAGAACTGAAACCCTGCCAACTACAATTATGTAACCATCAGTTTCAATCAGGTCATCTGGGTGAATTTGTCCACTTCTCCTTGCTTAACAAAAACAAGAGAAGTTAGGCACAAAGCTTTCCAGGATACAGACACAATAGTCGGGGGCTGTAATGTTTCCAAGCACAAAAAATAACTCTGGCTGGCCTAGTTCACTGGCAGGCCCACTGGGTACTACCACACACTCATTTTTGTTTTCACACATGTGCCTCAGCCTCAAAATGGAACTTGTTTGTCAAAACAACAGCGTTATAAAATGTACCTTAAACCTTCATGACACATGGCAATTTAAGCCTAATAATTTACAGCATGTTGACATAAGTCATGCTTAGGTTTACTACATACAGTGCGGGATACCATTGTTTCCATGGATTTCTTCCATTTCCTGGCCGATTATGCTGCACGGCCTCCATTTTTCATGTCCTCCTATAGGCGCCCACCACAACACCCCTCCCCCACACGCAGGCCTCATCGCCGAGTCCATTCAGCTCCAACTTTTGTCTGTTTACAAACACTACCACCGATCTCAACTTCTCTTTTTAATTTTTCACTTTAAATATCAATTTCACGAAAATAAAAACAAACAATCAACATGACCCTAACAGATTTAACACTAGCTCTATTAATTAACCACATTTTTTATTTTATTAAACTGTTCTATTAACTTAAAAACCTAAACACATAAATAATAACAAAGTAAGTAGCATGCACTAAAACTAATATATTACTTTTGCGGTTGTTTTCCCTAAGCTTCACTGGGGAGTTTACAAACCAAATACATCTACAAACAAAGGCTTGTTTTTAGTGAGCGAGGCCCTCATATAGGAAATGTAGGTCATTTGCTGGAGTGTGGCAGATGTATGGCAGCTTTAGTCCTGATACTAGAATTTGTTCAGAGCTCAAAATCAGACACAACCCCCCTGCAGTACTGATCCGTAAAATCTCCCTTAGTAGACAATAATATTACAAGTACAGTAGCAAATTCCTGGAAAATAAATTGACTTAAAGCATTGATTTGTCCTTCAATCATTGTGGGTGTTGTGTGTGTGTGTGTGCTCTTTCAGTGAGCAGGAGATCTGGTAATATATGTAATCCAAAAAAACAATTGCAAGTTATGTGTAAGGAGGTCATAAACCGACCACAAACACTAAACTGTTTGTTTCGGGCTATTATATAAAATCGTTGTGATCCTAGTGGTAATAAACGAGCCCTGATCAGACACTGTTATTATTATTAACCCATTACTTCTGATGCATTACGTAATTGAGCAGGCACCAACTCACTCGGGGCTGTTTGGAGCTCTATCAACCGAAGCGCACTTCCTTGTTTAAGCCAAGCGTCTCTTTCGACCCTCCTCCTCTTCCTCCAAACAAAGTATAAAATTAACCTTTAATCAAATTGTGTGGGGCTTTTTTTTTTTAAATTTTATTCTAAATATCCGATTGTGTTAATTGTATTGGACTCGCTGTGTTTTTGTACGTTGACGCTTTTCCTTCCCAGACGTGCGCAAACACTGGTGCGCGATGGGAGCGCTGATAGTGATACTTGGGGAGAACAAAGAAAGGCTTCTTCAGAACCGTTCTCAGGCCGTTTACAACCCAGACTTGGGCTTTATTTGATAAAACAGAACCTACACTTAGCATGTGTAGTTATAGCTTGAGCTGTGATACATCTTTGTGTTGTTCTCTGAGCGTAAATGGCGAATTTTCTGCTTTCCTTACCTGCCAAGATGTCCTGTAAGCTTTGGCTGAATGTTTGGACCTGTCGATCGTTTACGTGTCCTTTTACCCTCAGAAATCTCGTCAGAAATCCGACGGCGGCGTTGATCTCTGGTTTCATCGTTCCCCGGGCACAAAGGGTATGCATTGAGAAAGGCAACGACGACGATCCGTGCGCTTTGGGTGTTTTTGTCACTACGTGTTTGTCCGAGTGTTAGTCTTTCTCCCCACGTCTGAGCAGCGATCCGTGTCTGATAGCGATGGTGTTGTTTCTCTTGGCATTTATTAGTCGAGGTAGAGGGAAGTGCTTTTTTCCGAGTCCGTGTGCGAGGACGAGTACAGTGTTGGGAAACAGACGCCTGTTGTTGGTAAATACAGAGGGTTGGAGAGTCCCTCAATGCCACGCTCACCCAACCCCCGCTAGTCACTTTCTTCCTCCAGAGTGAAGCTCCCACAGAGGGGGAACGGGCTTTTATAGCGCAAACGCTGGCTGCTACAGCAACAACAGCTGTCCAATCACGTCTCTGATACCGTCTGACGAGCCCCGTAAAGGAGGAGAGCAAGCGCTCACGTCACCGCTCTGAAAATAAACAGTGGTAGACTGCATGAAACCGCGCTGCGTTCACAGGCCACCAGAAATACGAACAGCCACAAGAGAAAAGGAACCTAAGTAAACAACAACAAAGAAAAGAAAAGATAAATAATCTCATGTGATCTTGTTTGCAGAAGTTGAATTCCTAATAATAAGGAAACAAACTACCATCACGTTGCCTAAAACGAGGCTATAGTCAAGTCAAGTCAAGTGGCTTTTTATTGTCATTTCTACTATACACAGTGGTACACAGTACACAGTAGAAACGAGATAACGTTCCTCCAAGAACCAAGGTGCTACGAACAACACAAGCTATAGTAAAGAAGAAGAATTTTGAAACAACACATTGCAAAAATATAGTATTGTAGGACTAGAGAGTGTTTGATGTACTTTGAAACAACATTAAAATCTTTTTTACCTTTTTAAATGTTTGCAGGTGCATTTCACTTTAATTTTTTTATTTTATTTTTTGGAAAGCTGTTTGAATCACATTTGGTGTTTGAAGTGTGTTCTACAGATAAACGTGCCCTCTATAGATACTGGTATAAATAAACGTAACAAATGAGATTAAGAAAAATTCAGACCGTCTTAAAAGATGTATCCCACATTTATAAAAACAGAAAGATTTAAGTGTCCTTCAGGAATAGCTCTGATGTAATTGTGACTAGTTCTATTGAGATTTAATTTTACCTCCCAAACACTTATGGGGAGGGTTGTAGCACCCCGTTCTACATTTTAAGCTTTTCAGTGCCCAAACAATTTGGGAACCGACTTAACAATCCTCACAGCAGCATAGAGGAGTGCTTTTCAGCAGGTCGTCCTGCTGGCTTAGGAGTTTAACATGCTGACCAGCTCCAGACCTTTGTGTCACGTAGTCCCCCGTCCCCGTTTCTGTCGGAACTCTCTGCTGTCTCCTATCTAATACAGGCAAAAGTTCCCCCCCATTATATGTACAAATGTAAACCCACTCTTCGGTTTAGTTAATGCAGTGCCTCCCAGTTTGAATTATTGTTATTGTTAGTTTTTGGGCCTCATCAAAACCTACAGTAGCCAACCTTTTCGTGAAATCCACTCATGTGCAAAATGGCAACTGTTCATGTCTGCTTTATTTAACATTTCAAATAATTTCCATAACTCATTAAGAACCAATCTTCCAGTTCATTGGAAAATCCTGATTTACCAAATTTGGACATACATGGTTTTTTACTGGAGGGTATGGAAGGTTAGTAAACAACATGTGGGTCCCAAGGATATTAGGTTCTTTTATGGTACAGTGTGTTCAAAGATTTTTTTTTCTCGGCTTATTTTAAGGACAACTCTCGGTAGGCAGGCTCAAGAAGAGGTGTCTGTGTGTGTTTGTGTGTGTGTGTGTGCTACACAGACAGGAAGAGAGAGCAAGACTGTTCACATTACTTCAATTCAGTATATCACCTCATGCCTGCTTCTGTATTTTCACTCTGTCTTTCAGCATTTGTGTGTCGGTGAAGGTGCACACATCAGTCTACACATGTGAAATGGGAAGTTTCTCAGTTGACAACAACAAAAAAAGTACGTTTGTGTGCTGTTAAACACAGAGGAGGCCAGGTTTCTTTTCAGAGGCCAGTCCCTACGTGGTGATTAAAATCAATGGAAAAGTACAGGCTGCTGCTGTCTTTGGTGCAGACACAGTTTGTAATAATCTGTTGAGTGCTCCAATCATGAAGCAATCAAACAGACCAGGACCACACGGATCTGATTTGGTTCAACCACTGACCTAAAGGTGTATGAAAACACACATGAAATGTAGACCTGAGCAGCATAACAATCAGTGTAAAAGTGATTGAGCTGCTGGCATTGACACTAAGGTCCCATGAGTATTTTATGTCTAAATCAAAAAACTGATGTGATGCTACTTTGCATGCACTGTGTTTATTTGTGTCTATTACACACTGGAGGTTTTTCAGTTTCTGTTTTTCTGTTTAACATGCAAAATAAATTGTGTTACATACTTTACAACTGAGGGTCTGTTTTTGAATTTCTGTTTTCATTATAATAAGATAATAATTGCTGTGGTCTTTATTTAAAATGTTCCTTCCTTCCCCCTCTCAGTTCTACATGGCTTTGAGTTTGGTAATATTAAAATTGTATTAGATGTTGTGTGCCTGTAATTTGATTTTTATTTCAGGTGTCTGGTTGTGAGATGCTTCTTTTTGGATGTTTTGTGACTGCTTTTGTTTAATTTGTATCCATTTTCAGTTGTTTTGCGTCACCTTTTGGACATTTTGTGAGTGTTTTGTGTGTGGGTCTATTTTTATAACATTTTGAATCTGTCTTTTGCATTTTCTTTTCAAACATTTGTGCCTGTTTTGATTTATTTAGCCTGTGGTTGTTCTGCATCTCTTGTTGTGGTATTTTTGTGCCATTTAGCTTACCAGTGAAAAAAACAGAAAGTATAAACAGCAACTTCACAGGCTCTGGCCCATGGGCCTGTGCTGATAGGCCTCTTCTTTTTTGCTGTTAAGGTTCAGTTTTGATAAAAAATAAAATTAAAAGATCTCTACTTCAATTGGCCTCCTATAACCTGTGACTCACTTCCTGTTCATGATAATTACAGGTCTTCTCATAGACAAGAACACTCAAATAATATACACGTTTATACATGTGTAAACCCCCACCTCTTTACCACACACAATCCTAGTCACAGTTTCACTTATAGTCACACAGTACCTTGCTTTTTTCTGAAATAGCGCAGGGTTTCGGTATGTTACAGGACATAACCCTATGCTGCCTAATTTGTTGCGCATGTGTGGTTCATCAGTGTTGAGATTTTTATTTTACGCACACATTGTTTTGTTTTCTGTTTGGCTTAACATTACTTCCACATTCTTGTTTTAATATTAAAATAGAATGTCATTTGTTCTGGCTCAGACAGTATAATAGCACTATAATGGGCTTAGTGACAAAGTAGTGAATGAATTGTGCTATAGAAGGTTCCCACGTTAAACTGGTCAGTATTGCACTCTATTGTACCTGAAAAAGATGAATTCAGCTGCCAGTGGTGTCACATCCAGACTTAGTAGCTTCTGAGACAAGTCATCTTCAGTCCCCATTGCTCCTACAGGATTTTCACTTGGAATTATAGCAGCAGCAGCGAAATGGGCAAGAGATTTGCAAGCAAGCATGATAATACACATCTGTACTACATATTTAACAGTGGACATGCAAATGCCTTCTTACTGCATGTGTGTGGTTAAATTTTGGCAGCTCAGCAGGGGAGATAAAAGACGAATGGGATAAAAGAGAAAGAGAAAGAATGTCATGCAACAACGCAGCAAGCTGTTGAAGAGTAATCAACCCTGGAAAACCCCTAACGCTCCTGCTCTATTTGATAATTTGAAAGTGCAAAACTATTAAACCAAGTGCACCTGAAACACTCAGACTGCAGCAAATGTCCTGTATTCCCGGTTGTTTTTAAGGTGAAAGCCACCAGCACTGGGAAAAATATGGCCCTGCTTGTTGCCAGACAAGGGTGGGGTATCCTGTCATTACATTGGACCCTGAGTTAGACTAATGAATGGAGGCTTTTATCTTGAAACCACACATGAACTACAGTGGGGGAAAGAATGTCAGGTCGGGAATGAAGAGAGAGACCTTGGCCGCTTGCTAGAGTGTGCAGACTTTTCCAAAAACTGCCTTCCTACACGGTTGTGAACACACGCTGTGTATATGTACATGCTGAGTTTACGAGGGATACGCACAGGCCAGTAAAGGCACCAACATCTGCGGGTCACACAAAAGCTAAACCAACATAAGCCCTTGTCATACAGACACGAGACAAAACAATGTCTGTTGCGTTCCCAGTACACACAGACACGGATCCAAACATTCCCGTAGCTTTGACAGATAATTATCTTTGTCTCTGGGCAAAATCCTGAATATTATTTGTTTGCAGATTCAGTGTTGGTGCAGTTGCCCTTTGTTCAGTAAAATGGGATTTCTCAATACCCGGCCCACTTGGCAAATTTATGTTCAGTTAGTAAAACTTGAAACTTTACTATACCTAAACCATAAACTGTATAGTGCAGTATGTAAAATTATTATTATTAATATATTTTTTTAAGTTAATATACTGAGATGTGGTATGTGGTGTTGCATTTTAGATGAGCTAGAAGTTGTACTTTAAAATGCATAAAGGCTCCGGAGTTCATGTCTCTGTTGTGTTTGATAATGGTGGATAATGGTCAGAAATGTTAGCAGGTACAGCATGTTGGCATTAATTTAACTTATACAGCAACTGACTGAGGATTCTAGATGAGAATTACATTTGCCTTCTATGCCAGGACTTTATGACTCTTTATGACTCTGCTTGTTTTGACAGCTAACCTGTCTGAACACTTGAACATTATGATTTCCCCAGTGGAACAGCCTGTTTTTATTTATTTCAGGGAGGTGGGGGAGGGGGTGCAAGCTTCTGCTGACTAATATGTTTAGCATCAGATATGATACCAAAGTCAACATAAAACACATTTGCTAAAACACAGAATGACTAGTTTCCACTTCAAGAATGTAGCAAACTGGCTTATTGAAGCAAATGGGTCACATGTTAAACGTAAGTGACGTCACTGTGCTGAAGAGTCTATGGGTGGGGCTCACATGGAGAAATTACCTTTTAGAAAAACAAGTCAGAGGAACTCTCTACGCCCTTCCCACTTTGATCCTCAGTCACCAGGAAGAGAGTCATCTGAGAAAAACCTCAAACTTTCCATGATGCACTTTTGCTCTCTCTCTCTGTCTCTCTCTCTATCTCTCTCTATCTCTCTCTGTCTCTCTCACTCTCCCTCTCTCTGTCTCTCTCTCTCTCTCTCTCTCTTTATCTCTCTCTGTCTCTCTCTCTCTCTCTCGCTTTGCTGTTAATTCAGACAGGATGCCATCCCAGTCTTTCTTACCGCTGGACACATTCTCTGTGTCCTGTGGCTTGGCCTTCACTCCCTCACAAAAATGGAGGAACGTGCACAGTAGTTTTTTTTTCTACAGTTACTTTCCTGTAATATATTATTTCCTCTTCCAAAGTCTGCTTAACTCTGCCTATTCTAATTCATTTTGAGTTTTACTTCTAGTTGAATCACCTGGTTATACTATAAAGTCTACAGTATATGCTATTTTTATGTAGATATTATATTGTTCTCCCCAGAACATCTTGACTTAGTTTTCTGCAGTTTGGCGAAACAAATTGTGAAGGATTAAACTTGTCCGTAGCTGTACATGCTGAGATACAAATTATTCAGTTCCTCTTTCCAGTCTCACATGAAGCTCTCCGTGCCAAGTGACTCAATATTCTCGAGCCAGGAACAAGAAAGGATAACTCATGCATTGCTTGTCATTGCATGTCATTGCTTCACACTGCACAGCGTGTTTAAATTGAACAATATAAAACCTCAAATAGCTGCGTATGTGCTTCTGTGTGTGTATTTATAGCAGAGACATTTGAGATTGTGAGGGGGCCTATCAAGTCGAGTCAACACCTTCATGTGTTCAATATGAGTAAACTGCGAGTAAAATGAAGAGTTAGATAAGATACGTAAGATACGTAAGATACACCTGCTTAGCTGCATCTTACTTAAGTCCTGATGACCAGTATCACCTTTAAAGGTTTTACAGCTTGAGGCACATTCAGACTGCAGAATGTGGTGACCACTAGATATATGGTGGACTTAAAACTTTGGTGGTTGGCTATAAAATATGATAGAAACATTCAGGATTTCTAGAGCAGGGGTGCCCAATGCGTCGATCGCGATAGGTAGTGTGGGTAGATCGCATGGAATTAACAAAGTAGACGTCAGCCCATCATCCGTCCTCACTTTGAAATTTGTCACTTGATTGACGTACAGGCCAGCCAGTCTGACATCTGACCTTTTGTGACACATGGGTCACCGCGCATGCGCATACATATATCGGCGCCAGGTGCTGCAAGCTAGCGAGATAAACTCCAATTTATTTCTTTTAAACTTAAGAAAAGGTATTAAAATGAGTGGGGAAGCTGGACACTTCCATACGGAGTTCGAGGTGGACTTTTTCTTTCACTATGTCATTTTCGAAGTGTGTTTGCCTCATCTGCCAGTCTGTCATCACTATACTGAAGGGAAATGTGGAGCAGAAATTTTCGGACTGTCCATAAAAACTACGACACGGACTTCCCTCCGAAAAGCGAACTGAGAAGAAGATGGGTGAAGTACTAAAATCTCAGCTTGAGGCTGGATATCAGCACCTACTGTCCGGACTATGCATCCCTAGCTGATTCTACCAAGTCCAAGTAATCAGAGTAAGGTAATGAAAAAGAATTTGTATTTGTAGTTGTATTGCGCAATATGGGTTCATGTAGTTATGCAAGCTACACCAACATATATTGTGCAAATAATGAATTCTCAATATATTCATAAATAAATATATGTTTTGTATTATTATAGTAGGTAGATCATTTTGACTTGGCCATTTTATAAGTAGCTCACAAGCCAAAAACATGTGGCCACCCCTGTTCTAAAAGACTTTTGAGTATTAGCACCAAATAGTGAGCCAGTGTTACTCACAGGGGTGGAACTAGGATATTTTTACTGGTGTGGCCAGACTAACCCTAAGAACAGGGTGGCACATGTAGAAAATAATTTGGGAGTTTTGAAAATCTTTTTTGATATAAAAAATGCATATTAATAATAATGTCTTTACAAACTGTTTGTTCCAAGTCAATAAATGCCAGAAACATAAAGAAGTAATTATTAGAAAATCCACTCGTTGCAGAGAAAGCTGCCTGGTTGCAAATGCAACACAAATGGTCAGTTGTGGTTGTGGTGAAAGAAGCATCGTCTCTGGCAGCAGTGAAACCTGGGGTGGCCATTCAGATTTTAGGGCTGCCCCCGGCCCCCCTCCTGGGTTAACTCAGTAAACATCAGCATGTTGTCATCAAGCTCGTGTTAGCATGCGGAGGTTATCATTTAGTTAACTACAGCCTAGCAGAGCTGCTAACATGTCTGTACACTTTTGCCTGTGCTCAGATTTTCAATATTCTTTAAACATGTTCATTTTATTTCTAGGCAGGATGTGGTGGTCTTTATTAGCACCAGATTCTCTTACGTCTTCCCATGTGAGCCTTATGTGAGCCTTTAAACACATGTAATCCCATTTGAAGGTTGTATTAATTCTGCAAATATTTCATGTAGTGTATGGATCAGTCCACATCCTGACTGGTTGCTGTGTATGTGGCATACTGCATGTGGCACGTTGATGACCTCGTGCAGTGACTTACTGTCTTTCTCTGGTAGAATGGCAAAATTTCAGTCCGCTTTGGCTGAGTCATTATACACCAGCACACACAGAGAGACACATAGACAGCATGAGCAGACCACATAGTCTGACAGATATAAATATGTAACATCTTGATGAATATTACATACATGTTCCTCATAGTATCTAGGACAGTGTCTTCACACGTGGCGAATGCTACTCTGCTGTGTGAGTATTCTGTGTGTGACGGATCAGCATATCTTATTACACTATTACAATATTCCCTTAGAGAATATTAAACTCGGATTGTTTTTTGCTTGTTCTCAAATGGACATGAGGAAATTTGTGCATTATTCACAAATGCTGCAGCCAAAATTTGCACTGACCTATATTAACATATTGGCTAAATGTGTTTAAATATTTCTACAGTATATGCCATAGAGTTTAGGGTTTTATTAGCATTTATGATATTTAAAGGAATAGCCTAACATTTTTTGTGAACATTTGCTTTCTCACATAAGGCAGCAAGGAAATAAGCAAACTGTATCCTTCAACATGTTAAATGTTCATATATTTAAATAGTGCTATGCTTTTTCCCACTAATTTTACAAATTTTCAAAATAACTCTGGTAACTCCCTAAAGAGTATAGAAAAACATCTTGATTCAGACTTTCCAGTTTTCAGTGCCTTGTATAACTCATACAGACTTCAGCGTTTAACAGCATTACTCAGAATAGAACTTCAAAGACCAATAGAAAGGTAGATAAGAAGGAACACACAGATGCACAAACAGCTTTTATTGTCAGTGTAATGTGTCTGAGCTTGAAGGCAATATTGCCACCCTGGATCCACCCTCTCCCAGAGCTAAAAATGAGTGAGAGAGAAAAAGCTAGTGTGTACATGTGTGAGCGAGAGTCAGTGACGGTGCTACCTAAAGCCCTCAACATGACTCATGCTTTGAACAGTCTCAAACAGCTGGGGATCAAATCCAGTCTGGGCCCACGCAAGCTGTCATTTCACAGCAAGCTGTTATTCGTGCTGTAGTTTCACAGAGCACAGCAATACGTGGAGATGCGGAAGTGCTGAGCGCTCACCCTTCAGATCTGCAGAGATGTGCAGTGGGCAGGGGAGGGACTTCAAACATGAGAAAAGTGCTGTTGTGACCAGAAGCTAAGATATCTCGTTGCGAGTCAAGGGTTTGTTGATTTTCCATGATGTTCGTCAGATAGGGGCACAGACTGTGTAAACTTGGAGACATTATTAGCCATGCAGGTAGCAGCACATTTCCATCTTTCCCATGAAATACTAAACAGAAAATAAGAACTTCCCTGGACACTAAATTCACGCTGACGTCCCTGAATGAAATAGTCTCAATTTATCAAAGAACAGAAATTTGATTTGTTCTTAAATAAAGAGGCGTTTGAGGTCACAAGTGATTTCATGGGTGTTCAGGAAGAAAACCTTGCACTATTAAGGTGTGGAAGCCAATTGTTACTGTGCTCTATTATTTCTGTTTCCATTGGCGTGATCACTTGGACTGATTTTTTTTTTTTTTTTTAATATATAGAAGGTGTTGCACAGTTACCACAAAAGGTGTTTTGGAAGCCATGAGGATGTAAATGGCATAAATAAAACTGATTGAATCATTAATAAAATGAGAGAGTATGCACCAAGTTTGTCTCGAAGTGAAACAAAATTGCAGTTGGTGGTGCACCTGCATAATTTCATGTTCACACACTCCCAAGTAAGACACGGAAGAGGCATTATGAGCCACAACACCCTTGAAAGTAAGCACTTCTGCTATGCTCACCTACAATTAGTAACAGCATATAATCAGAGCTGAATAGATTTCATTTAGATCTAATGCCTTCCTGGGCTGATACGTTTGCCTGTCATATCATGTCAGAAAGCACTTTAAATGATGACGTGTGGATAAAAAACCACCTGTTATTGATTGCGGCTTTACTCCCATGCTGTTGCCAGCTAGCTGGGATAGGCAAACATTAAGTTGGATCTGCGAAAGTGCAGACATCAGCACGAAGGCCTGATAAACGGGAGATTTTCCTGGTTTGGTTTTATGGTTTACCAGGAACTCTAAGGTGGCTGCTGCTCCTGCAACGTAAGCATGTTGAGCTAATGCAGAGCTGTGATGTGGAGGATAAACTAATCTACAGTGTCCACAGAAGTTGGTGTAAGCTGTTCCTCTTGTTAGATAAAGACAAACAGCACTAGCTGCTTCACTGTCAGTCCTCCTGCTCTGATCATCCAATCACTCCTTCACACATTAGTCTGATTTTCTTTGTTTTTCTTTCTGTCATCACATCTCATTATGGGCTCAAACCAACCACAAAGTGATTGTACTAACAAATATTGACTGTTTACTCACAGCAAGATCTTCTATGAAGATCCTCTATGTTGTAGTCCTTCACTGCTGTCCACACACCACTGAAAGCAGTCACTGAACCTAATTCTGATCTAGTTTAACACATGGTGAAACTAGAGCAAACTAACGGTTTTCACCATTTTCACTTTGTTATGTATCAAAATATCATGTGAAAGGTGCCTCAGACCATGGTCCAGGACAAAGAACCAGAGTTTGTTCCCACAAAAAGAGGTGAAACCATGGTTTGGTTCTGTCTGAAGTGAAACTGCCTTTTGCATGGTTGGGACTATTGGATCAATTAATGGAGAGACAATAGAGGCAAAAGTGAAGGCTTATATTTAAAAACCCTTTTTAAAAATTTACAAAAACTGTTGGGAAATTGACTAACACAAAAATATCATCATTTTAATAATAAAATTAGAGCAAAACAAAAATAAAAAGATAACAACTGAACAAGCTAATAGAAATGTACCACCACCACTGTATACGAAAGTTCTTTATTAAATAAAAATATACCCTACTGTCTTATTTTGCAGACAGACACCTTAAATCAAGCTCTACCATATGAAAGTTGTTGTTTCTGGTTGACTCAGTGTCAGTAGACATGTCAGGGCATGCTGGAGAGCTGTTGATGATGGTGAGCTTGTGTGTTGCCGCACATACGAAAAGTGTCATACTTGTACGATAATTTTGACCTTTGCAGGATGTACAATCAGTAGTAATAAAAAACTAAAACAAATGTACAATCATTTTTACATGTCAAAGTTTCATAGTGGTTTCCATCATGGTGAAAAGGTGCAGAGCAGATTTGGAACCAGCCTGTTGAGTTAATATTTGCTAACTGTCTCAATAATGTGTTATGGAACAATCAGCTTGGATCTTATAAAATTCACAAGTAATTTGTGGTCAGATCATTGGTTTGGTTTGCTCAGGGTTTGTTTGGTTTACTGATCTACAATCTTACACATCTTACACACTAAGATGTTGTGAATTACCCTGCATTCAGGGTAATTGGAGCAGACTGTGGTGAGGTTGACGTGAGACCTTCTCTTTGACCCTAAAATGAATGCTGCATTTTGCATTTTTAATGTACATAGTTTCATTAAAAAGGTGATAATTCTGCAGGTTCTTTTTTTTTTTTTTTAACGTTCATTTTGTTTGCAGGATGTGTGTGATGCCTGGGGGTTGCAGTGGGTGTTGGGATACCTAAGCCTCATCTTAAGTTTGAGTTTGATCCTCTGAGGCAGTGACAACACTGTGATCTTAATGTCTAATAATGGAGATAAAAGGACTGAAATATAAAAGGTCTAAAGTTACTCTAACATTTCAGGAAATAGGTGGAAGTGAACTCCAACCCAAGTTCAAGGATTGTTATTGTTAGTTTACAGGACGCTGTTTTGGTGAGTTATGTCAGGGCATGTTGAGCTGAATCTGGGACTTGGCCCAACAGGATTTCTGAGGTGTGTCTGTGGATGTGGGTGGATGGGAGTGTACGTCTACAGAAATGGCCTTAATAATGCTTTAACTTCCGCATATCTCAGGACTTGTAAACAATGAGCACAAAACATCGCTGTGAAAATAGTTTCTCTGTCGATCCACAGCTCGACATCAGCTCATCAAATTGTGTTAATTTACAAAATATTTTTT
Organism: Channa argus; assembly: GCF_033026475.1. Taxonomy (NCBI): domain Eukaryota; kingdom Metazoa; phylum Chordata; class Actinopteri; order Anabantiformes; family Channidae; genus Channa; species Channa argus. Next base: position 7,299,671 of record NC_090217.1, read on the forward strand.
CAATATCAAGAGTTTTCACAGTGAGAATGTGGTTACAGTTGCTATGGTGATGTCCACAAATTATGCTTCCATACTCTGAGTGGGTTCAATCCAAACATGAGAATAGGTTATGAAGCTGTGACTGAAACATGCAGGAACAGTCGCAGAGAGCATTCCTGTGGGAGGACGAACGAAACCACGAACAGGGAAAGAATGTCATCACGTACTGACTCAATGATGTGATGTGGTGCCGTTACGATTAATGTTATGTGCCCCCGGAGATGAAAAGGTTGATTGAAAAACCATATGTAACCGAACAACCAAGTTTTAATAAGATTCTACTTTGTTGGTCATAGATTAGAGGGCCCAGGCACGAAGTGATCTAGTAGACAAAAATCAGTGCTGGATGAAATCACAAGTAAAAAGTAATTAAGTAATAATTAGCAAAGAATTTGGGAGTTTGGGAATTTGAATTTCTACATTGGCACCACTAACGTCCCTTTCTGCTCTCCTGCCATTGAGACACTGGTATTTAAAACATACTAGGAGCTGTGTGGCAAAGAGGAATAATATTCAGTTAATAGTGGATTTTTTAAATGCAGTTTGTTGATAATAAAGAAAGAAAGAAAGATTGGTCAGACCAAAGAATATCTTCCCTACATAAAATGATCAAATTTTAATGACAATGAGCTGTGAAATTGTAACACAACAGTATAGTAGTATAGTAGTATAGGGAAGCAATTCAAATGACGACGGCCGTAGCATGAATACAACTTAGAACTTCACTCTGCTGCAGCTAAGGTTTTAAGTCCTTGCACTAATGTAGTTACTGCCAAAAAAGAGTGTTGGTAATAAAATAAATGTAGCATAGAATCTGATGAAGGCTATAACAAAGTTTCTTAGGGTGAAAATAATTTGTGCTTATTAAATTGGTTTTAATTTAAATAAATTAGATAGACCGAGAAGCTATGGTGAATTAGTTACCTGAATACTGTCATCCTGAAAGCTTGCAGATGACATCACAGCTCGCACCGAGACACATATCATTTCGTCTTTTTCTGTCTTTTTGACACCACTTTTAATGCCAGTTGATCGGGTGTGTATTTACACTATTAGAATAAAAGAGATCAAACTCAAAATCAAAGGCATTCATTCAGTATTCTGGCCATATGGCCAGCAACAATCCTCACAGGGCTGCAACAGAAACCACTAATCCCTAGCTGTTTGCTCAGGCCTGTATAGAAGCTACAGAATATGACAGCTACAACCCCCCGGGAACATCCCCTAGGACTGCAGCAGTTGTGAGGGTCCAGGCGAAGCTCTGACAGGCCCGGCCTCCCACCTCTGTCTCTGCAGTAATTAAATGAGTGCCAGTGGTGAGCAGCACTCAGGAAATTGGTCCTGTGTAGCTTCTTTCTCTGCTGTCAGTCTTTTTATGAGGTGAGTCCAGGTGGTAAAAGCAGAAGGAGTGCAAAGCAGAAAATGGAGTAAATAAGAGGAATAGTGGGAGTAACGAGCGTTTGAAAACACAGCGAGGTGACAGAAAGTGACAAATCAAGAGACAAAGAGCTTGAGTGACATGTCTGTCAAGATCAGAGGAAATGGGTGTTGTGCAGAGGAAGTGTTACAGCACCTCTCTCCTTCCCATTCATACATTTACAAGAGCGTTAGAGTGATGTCACATCCATGTGCATCCCAGCATTTCCAAGCTCCAAGCCTAAAAGTATTTATCAAGGACAAAGCTGAGGTGCAAATTGTAGAATGGAGATCGAGCCGGTGTTAGAAGTAATATTGTGTCAAGGTGAAAATGGAAATATGGGATGATGTGGTTTCATTTGACTCTTACAGGACCTAGCAACATGGAAGTAGTAGTACTTGAAAATAACATGGCAACATTAACATGAAAAAAAAAAAGAGTCAAAATAAAACAAAATCCAATGTGACACCTAGTTCCATCCAGAATACACAGAGATACATTTGATATAAGTTTATCATCTGACTGACGAGCATATCTTTGAAAACAGTGAACTCTTCCTTTAAAAATAGTTAACCTGCATTGATGGCGATTCTTCCCTGAGGAGTGAGTGACTTTGATGGGCCAAACCCAAAACTGATCAGCAAGTGCAAGTCATCATATTTCATCAGATTGGATTTTTTTGCTGTTCAAAAGTGTGCGATCATCTGAAATTAGATCCCTGGCTGCAGCTTGTACACCCTTCAGCAAGGGTTTCACTTAGCTAGAAGGGGACAGAAGAAGTTAATTGGCTTCTTTACTTGCAGTGGCAAGCTGCTGACAGCATCTGAACAGGCCAACCTCTGCTATTGTTTTTGGTGGTCGATCATCAGATAAGATTCGCAACACAGAAGATAAGATCTTTATTTCATTTATAATTTCTAATGAGATATATTTGCCAGTCAAATCAATCAGTGGACAAATAGAACGATTAAATGTCAAGGCTAGTTTGCTATTCCAAACTCTATAAATAGGAAAACAACTTGAACCTTGCATGACATGTGGAAAGCGATGTGCATAACAGTGCCAGTTAAAACAACTCAAGCAATGTTAGTGTCCTGTTAATCACGCTCTGGTGGAGGAAAATGGAAAAAGATTGAAGTGTAGCTCTGGTATTTATTTCCAAATAGGTAACAGATAATACACACAACACAAACGAGCAGAGTTATAAATAAAAGCAAACGTGGGGCAGGTTGATGCACAGTGTGGCTTACAGGTCAGGTCCTCGTGGCTGGTGTCATGCCACTGTGCTCTTGATACAGCAGCTGTCTGACCTGTGCTTGTTAATATTTCTTTCCAGCTCCTGTCAACACACATCATTAGAATTAACTGATGATCTCTGACCCAGTGGGGAATCCAATTCCAGTGTTGACCTAAGGCAAGGAGAGTATGGGCATGTGTATAGGGCTGCGTTGTATCTTTGAATGTGCGCATGAATATGTAATGGGGTGATTTAAGGTTTGTGTTTTGTCCATGCAAGTAAATTTGAATATGTGTATTGTAGCCTGTTAAAGCGGGTTTAGATTAACAGACAACTCGTTAATACAATATATGCAACAGGTCATATTTGTTGTACAGTATGTCCATATGCAGTATATGTATTTATCCATGTATGCATACATAGACGTTTGAGCATTTATCTGTCCCTAGAGAAAATAGAATATGGTTTGAAGACTGGTTTCTGCTGTGTGTGACTCACTTGGGGTAATTACTAAGTGAGGCTGGGATAAAAAAAATCAGTAAAGCTTTGATCAAGGGCAAAAACACACACGTAGCACACTGTGAAACTTAAATCGCATTGAGTCAAATCTCCAAACGACTCCCTCTTTTCATGCTGCATCATTTTAACACCCTCAATAGAACGACACACACCGCAAGTGTACCTTACATGAAAGACCATACTTAGTTCAATGACCATTCCTCTGCTTGAAAACAATGATCTGAGAGCCACATAGTTACTGTGTGCATGACTATAAGTAGTAATAAAAGATCTTGTGAGTGTCTAGCCATAGCTTAGAGGCTTATCGAGTATGTTGTGTTTTTTGGTTGTTAGCTGGGGGCAGTAAAGAATAGTTTGTGAGATAACTTCCAACAGCCCTAAACAACTTAATTTGTAAGTTTGCTGAGCATAAAACTACATGCATGAATGTACATTTACAACATAACCAGTATAAACACACCTGCCACAGCAGCAGACACAGCGTCAGTCTAGACAAAATCAGTGAACGACCCTCAAGAACAGGGTTCCTTGTTCCTGCGTCCAGCCAAGCCCGAACCCTCTGTATTTATGAAGGTATTTCCTACCATGTGGTATTAACTGAAAGCAGGAACAGGTTAGCGGACCGTAAAAGGCCCCCTGTTATTTGGAGATTAGTGAACTGTGTGCTGCTGGTCCTGGATTAGGGTTCAGTAGATAATACTGAAATGATCAAAATTACATATTTTGCAGGCAAAAGTTTATGCTGTCCCTCACAAGCGTGTGTGCTTGTGACAGCGACTGTGCATGTGTGAAGGGTTCAGCATGTGCGTCAAAGCATAGGTGATTAAAGTGGAGAAAAAATAGAGCCAGATGATTGTAATTGGCTGAGGCAGTGGCATTCCTGCGCCTCGAGTTCTTTGATTGTGGGAAATCAAGTGTGTTTAAATATTTTCTCTCAGACAAAGACTAAAAGCCTCTCGCTGGAAAGATACAGTTGTTTCCAATATGACTTTATTTTTAATCAAACCAAAGTTGAACTGTAATCTAAAGATTTTCTTTATCACAATTAATAAGTTCAATATATGGCGCATGCGTAAACAAGAAATACAGTATACAGTATGAAGCTTTACCATACTGTACTTCTGTCCCTTCTGTATTAGTTACTATAAAATAATAAATTAAAAATTATTGCCGCAATTACATGGTCAGAGTTTAATTTTATGTTGGAAAAACCTGTCATCTGGTTGTAGTGAATGTTTAACTGTGGATGATCCAAAGGGTCTAAAGTCCAGCAATTAGAAATGTATTTCCCTGGAATAATCAGATAAAGCTGTTCTAACCTAACTTATTATGTGTATAAAGCAGAAATTCTTGGGATTTGTGTTCAATAACAAAGACATATTCAAAATATTATATTAAAAACAATCAAATCTTGTAGATGTTATGTCACAGTTTGCATGACTTCAGGACAGACAAAAGTATGAAATTAAATAGACAGGGGCCTTTCTACGGCCTTTCTTAGGGATAACATAATAAAAGGAGTATTGTATTATGTGTACACACATAACCACACGGAACCCTTAATTAGTAGCAGCTTATTCACCAGTCTGGCCAGCCAAGAAAATCCAACCATATGGGGCAGTAGGCAAGAGAAATGACAGCATGTGTTTGTAACAGATAAAGCTTAGCTTTGTAGTACTGCTGCCTTCAGGGAACCCGGCAATTTGTACCCAGCATCACAGAGTGGGACGCTGAGAAAAAAACTCACATTAACAATGGAACAAATGCATTTTTTATTTTTATTTTTTATGGATATTTGAAGGTGTGTGGCTGGTTTTAAATATGACGGAGGAAGCTTGGGTAAACATTACAGTAAATTTCATGAGCATTTAAAAAAAAGGAGTAGCACACTCTACTGTATCGCTTACTGGCCTCAGGCTGATTTTTTTTACAGTATTTTATGGTATTGGTGAAGCATTCCCAAGCCCAAGACAGAGGCTCACAATGCACAGGCTGATGTGTGCCACAGGGGTCTGTCCTGCTCATAGCGATTGCCATGGTGACGGGCCCTTTGAAGAATGTCCCTGCATCATTCAAGTGACTGCATTTTGCTTTTGTTCTTGACTATTAAAATGGATTATCAGGGTTTGTTTTCACCCTGCAGCCCCACTGCCCATACATTCTCCTCCTCTAGTGTTGACACAGTGCTTTGGTAGAATTAAAGTGGATGAAGAAACAGACTGACTACTGAGTGTTTGATTATAAAATCTCATATTTGTAATCCGTGGGGTCCCCTTCACTTTTAAACAAAGGCAGAGTATAAATTTAAAAGATGCAGATTACTGTATTACAATAGCACTCAAAGTAGAGAAAAAGTGCCAACCTGGCCCTTTCAGGGAGCCTCCTTGTGGTGATGACTTTAGGTGACTTGCACAGTGTCGGGCCATCATTGAGTGTCTGTCATCCTACTTTTTTAGTTGAATTGGCAGCGATCCTGTTCAGAGAGACCACGCTGATTGGCTATTCGGCTTAACAAATCAGTGCACAAGAAGCGGCCAAGGGCTGACAGCGGCTGCTGTGCCATTTAAAACTTCTTACCAGTCAGATTCTGGATTAGAAGTTGGTATAATCAATAAGTAAATGCTACTTTGTTTATAGGCTGTACATCCATCATTGTAGGTCTTCGGCTTTTCTCTGCTTTCAAGCAGAAGAACGTACGTGCCAGTTCTCCATTGGATGTAGTATTTACAGTGCGTTCACTAGTCGGCGCAGACGAAGGCTGTAGCTAGTCTGCCTTCATTGCTGCAAACTCTTTGATGTCTATTTGGTGTGTCTCTGCCCTCAAGGAAATCACGGCTACAGTGAATAGCCTGACTCATAACCAGCCATAAAACCATGTATCAACGCACAACAGTCGAGTTTCCAGTCTTTGTGGTTGACAAACTGACCAACCTGTAGCTTTAAGTTTACTGCACTGACATGACAGTGGTGTTCATATTCCCATTTAAGCTTTAAAAAAAGGGAATAAGTCTGTTTTCCAAAAATTGTAAATGTTTGCTTTAAACATCTCCAAATTGCATGTTCTGCACTCACATTTTTTACAGAAATCAGCAACTACTTTTTAATTTACCATAATTCCACAATGTAATCCTTTACACTTGCCATAACTTAAACTGATTACTTACATTGTGTAACACATTACTAAAGCATTAGTGCTCAAAACTGAGCTTGAGGTGGTTCAGGTCACTTTAGATATGCAAGTCTCCTTGAATTATGCATCCTATAAAACTATGCTGGTGCAATGGTTAGAAACATTTAGTCCCAAGACTAAATGATCTAATTTACAATCACTGCAACAGTCATCTGTCCTGTTGAAGTGTCTTTCAGCATCAGGATCAAAGGAAGCCCCGTTAATAAGGGCAATAGCTAAAGTGCCTGAATTGCTATATAGGATCTATCGCACAGATGTAAGCTGGGGTTTAACCTGTGTAATTACAGGAGGTTTGCAAAGAAGTGGGCTGACAGTGATGGATAACCCAAGTTAAGAGCAAAGAGGAGAAAAGTCAGTTGGATGGATGGAGCGACTGGAAGAGAAGTAATGGTTTGAAGCAGATGAAGTAGACATCAAGAGAAGGACTGAGAAAAAAGCCAAAAAGGAATAGAGAAATTAGCTTAAAGCAGAGTACATAGAATCAAAGCACCCAAGTCTCTTTTTTTCTTTCTTTTTTGGTGAAGCACTTTGAAAAGGGATTACTTAAGGGACAACGCCAGGGAGACAGAGAGAGGTAGAGAGACTTGCAGAGAGAATAGGGCAACAGAAACAGAGAGATGGGGCTCTGACCTACTTTAAATGGGATTTATAACTCCACATCTGAATCAGCAAAGGGAAGGGGGAAAAAAGAGGAAATGAAAAGAAGAACAAGATGATAGAAGCTTCTTGCTAACATAGGCTCCTTCAGCAAATTTTAACCAGGCAGTAATTCTCCAAGAGAAGACTGGTGTCCTACACAGGCCTTTGTCTCTCAGCAGCTCTATGAAGAAATCATCTGACTGGTTCTCAGAACAGCGCTAGTCAATCTGTTTGCATAATTTGTCTGCATTAGACTTTAATGGGAACAGCCTATACAAAGATTGTGTGTGTGTGTGTGTGTGTGTGTGTGTGTGTGTGTGTGTGTGTGATGCCCTCAATTTATTTTGTTTCCTGCACTATACCCTAATGTCAGAACCTGAATTCTTAATCTATTTATAATTAAATGTCACATATTTTAAAGGACAGCAGATTAATAAACGTGAAGGTGAGAAACGTTGGTCAAACAAACTAATATTGACTGTAGGGATGTGAAGGGATATATGGGAAAGCCACAGGGACCGAGAGTAAGGATTATGTGTCTTTGTTTTATTTGATAGATATGACAGAGAGATGAATGGTCAAAACATTTTAATCTCAAGGCTCTGAATGAGCAAACACATACAAAGAGACGCACTATCCTGGAGGTGCTGGCTTCTTATAAAAGGGATTTCCACATCAGATACCAAGCTACACACACCAGGATAATTTTCCTGAGTGCAAATAGATTAAGATCACAAAGGAATCACATGCAGAGTGGTGCAAACATGTACAACAAACACACACACATACCTAAGAAAAACAAATATAGACTGAGCTAATGCAGACAGGAATTACGGACGCAAGAAAAACTAATGGCACTGAGTTTTCTGCATAAATTGAATGAAATGTGATCTGATCTTCAACAAAGTGACAAATGTCATCACGCTATTTCTAATGAATGTAGGGTGTGGAGCTACTTTGACTTATAAAACCACTCAAACAGTGTCATTGTGCTCTTCACTAGCAGCATCAGCTGAGTTGGGACATGCTTCACAAAAAAGAGATCTCAGAAGACCTAGGATCAAGAGTTGTTGACTTGCATGTAGCTGGAAAGGGTCACAGAGTACTCTGAAAGACATTAGATATTCATCAGTCCACAGTGAGACATACTGTCAGTAAATGAAGATGACTGGTACTGTGGTCTCACAGCCAAGATCACTCCAGAGGCATAGCGTAATGCTTGGTGAGGTAAAAAAAAAAAAAAAAAGAACCATAGATTAACAGATGAAGACTTGGAGGATTCATGGGAGCTTGTTAACATCTCTCTCACAACACTGCTGGGAAAATGTCTCGTGATCTGATGAAATAAAGATAGAATTGTTTAGGACACACTACCTATGGTGTAAATAAAAACACATACTACCATGAAAACTTCATCTCACCAGGGAAGTAAGGTGGAGGGAGCAGTGATCCGAGGCTCCTTTGCTGCCTCTGGACCTGGACCGCTTGTCATTGTGAAGCTAAAAATGAAATTCCCCTGCTATTACTAAATCGGGATTCTTGTCCTCACAATATTGTCGCCAGCACTTTATTAAGAATACACAAAGTCAGAGAATCTGGCAATGAAACAGTCCAGAATAAAACTCACAATGTGTCATCTGCACTGTCCTTGAGATACTTTGCTGTGGCTGTATGTAGGTCAGCTGCCAGGTGTGGGTGAATTGTGTGCAGGGCATTGCTGGTGAGTTTGTTTACTCAGCATTACTAGAAAACCGAATGCTTAACAAAACCTTTACAAACCACGTTTCAAAACTTGTTAAATTGTCTTGCAAGTTTCACGAAAACATATGCACGAGTAGAAATGTCACTTTGGACTGGTGTTTACAACACTTCCAACATTAACCCAAGGCAGCTTTTGAGTATTCTGAGTCAAACTTTTGATCAATATCTCTAGACTCCAGGTGGATAAATGCCCTCCTCATGGGGTGAAGATCTTATCGGCTGCCTTGGGCACAGAGAGAGGATAAGCCTGTGATTGATGGAAGTAGAATTCGCTCATCCTGGATGAGTTACACACACACACACACACACACACACACACACACACACACACACACACACACACACTACAATACAGTACAGTGCATTTTGTTGCCATTTTGCCAGTTCCTTCTTTCTTTCATTTAAAACAAAACTAAATGTTGTTTCGGCTAAAGTTAAAATTATGGATATGAATCAGTCCGAGCTTAGGATAGAAATATTTATATTCTCCCCACAACCTTTTCAAACACTGTTGTTTTTATTAGCACTCCAACCTAATTAGCCCTAAATATCCATAGGTTGCAAAGCTTCACATGGAACAAGAATGTTTGTGAGGCTGAAAATAAGCACCGCTGCACACTTGCTCACCCCTCATGTCACCACTAGCCAAGCTCTTTCCATCACACACCCGCAGGCTCATATTCATTAGCTCTCACCCTGAGTGCGTGAGGCTTTCCACACGCACTTACTGTGCTGCTCTAATGTAATTGTCTCATAGATTGTCTGCCCTACCTTTAGCAGACTAATGTGGAAACTTCAATGCTAGAGCAAACATCACCCCACAGTGTGGAAGACAAAGACAGATGAGAATGAACACTAGGAACACTCCCTTCTCCTGAAAGAGGATCTCTCTAGGTTAAAGATTTCTTTTCCCTCCTTTGCATCCTCCTGCGGGGATATAAATGGCTGAGAGCAGAAGGGGATGATGTCATTCTTGCAATCGATATAGCAGTGAGCCTACTTGATTTGATTTCTGCTAAATTTATTAGCATTATACACCACAGGAGCCTCTTGGGTGAAACTGAGTGGCAGCAACATGCATCTCCTCCCCACATGCATCTATGCACACTCCTCAAAAAAAGGACACGGTAGATCAGTCAAGTGTCAATATAGTGATGGATCATCCCTTGCTGTATTTATGGGGTCATATTGACAAATTGGCATAAACCAGTCACTTACTATAGGACTTAAATATCATATATAAACAGTAAAATACAAAATGTTAGAAGAAGGCACATACATTTCACTTGGGAATTTGTGTCTCAATGGTGCTGACCTCAAAGTCTCATAAATAAGAGATAAACTCATCAGAGCAGGCAGGGGCTGGAGCAGTTAACAACACCCTGCAGTGGGAGGATAGAATCCATCTGAGCTCATTGTCTGTGTCTTTGTTTGTTTTTTCTATCCCAAGCTCCTGAAAATGAAAGAGCACATTTGTGATTGAAACAACAACATGTAAAGTATTATGAGCAGGATCCAGTGTGTTGCTGAATATGACTATCAGCATCACTGTGTTTTAGGAACAGTCTGTGAATGTATTTGGAGCGTTAAGATCCATTAGAGCAATTTCCTTGTTTTAAAAACACCAAACTGCAACGTGTCACATCATAAATCATATCCTTCACTCTTGTTTTTCTTTCAATTCGCGCACACATTCACATACACGCAGCTACAAATCACAAAAACATACTAAAAAAACAACACATGAATAAATAACAAAAAGCGTACAGATGGCCATTGTGCTGAATATTTCATCGGCTGTTCTAAATAAAAAAGGAGAGAGAGCACAGAGTAACACAGTTACAGAGGATTGTTATGATCATTATTTTGCATCATAAGGAAGAAGAAATGTGTGTTTTAGTGTGTGATCATGTTTCATAAAAGCCTGCGTGTACAGTATTTTGTATATGTATTTGAAATGTGTGTTGGCCAATAAATTCACTATTGCTCATGCACTATAGACTTATGTAAGTGTGTAGGAGAGGATAAAGTAAGGCATGAGATATTTTTACATTGAAGCAGCGACTCCAAGCCAGACAGCGCCGAGATTACAGGGACCACATTCCAATGTCATCCAGCCAGTTCATTCTTTCTGTGTCCACGTGTCTGAAGGGGTCCATGTGGGTCTTTGTGACGGAAATTGTGTCATCTATTAAAGTCCACGAACAGTCAGCACTGCAACGGTGCGCCAGACAAGGAAACTGCTTGTTTTGTGCACATTTATTCAACAGTCACAGAATCTCATCTTCTTGCTGTTAAAGGTGCTGAACAAGGGCAAAACATGTGTACGGACGTGTATGCACACTGGAATTGTTGGATGAAAACATTTGCAGGCCCTCTCATCTACCAATAAATTGACCGCGAGTTACAAGGATAACTGAGGGTGTGGTTTAGGGAATATGCGTAAGCAGATGTCCATGACCTGCTATAAAGGCCCAGCTAAAGGCCATATATGCTAATGCTTGTATACACTTTGTTTCACCTGTGTGTGCCATTATTGCTCATACATAGGGGTTACTGGGCTCGCCTTGCTACACGTGACTTTTCTTAGCATCATGCAAAATCTGTCACACTTCATCAAGCCTAATTACATGTGGAGGAACAGAATTGACCTTTATGGTAAGTAAAACCTTCCAGTCCTTTTGACCACAATCACATGCTTATGTGCATGGAGCCACAGTTATGTTTACCTGATGCACTGCACACTCAGGAACCCAATATGTTAAAGTCCATGAATCATTTTAGTCAGAATGTCCTAGTGTTTTTGGTCCCAGTCCACATCAAAGCCTCCTAATGTCTGATACAGTCTGATCTGATGCTTGAGTACCATCAAAGTTTTCTACTTCTGTGTGTGTTGCCTTCAAACAAATTCTCATATACATAATTATATTAAACTGTTAAGTACGTTATTGACCTCATTGGTTTCAGCTACATCACAAGTTGCTAAAATTGCCTTAATAAGAACCGTAATGAATGAGTAAACAAACGAATGTACTGGAAGAGCATGACTTCAGTGAGTTGAACAATAAATCTCTGCAAGTTTGGGTTGTGGTGTTTAAGAGCTGATAGAGAAACTGCTTGTATGTCTCAGTTACTGGCAGATTGTGGGGGTGTGTGTTTGGTTAATAAGATTTGTTGTTGACTCAGTCAAACTATAACTAGAAACTCTATGTGTGTGTGTGTGTGTGTGTGTGTGTGTGTGTGTGTGTGTGTGTACACATTTTAGTCTCGTATAGAACATCTTGATGGTAATTGTTGGGGACAACATCCCTCCAGGTTTCCAGGTTGTCCCTTGTTTTTTCCCAACAGAGTTGCCAGTAGCCATAAGTACGGTATGAAGGTAGTTACGGTATGACGGTAAATAAACTCTTTATTTACCTTTTTATTCGCAAAAAGAGTTGAGTGACCTTTTCAGCTAATTGCTATACATTTCTTTTTTAGGGTGTTTTTTGCACAACCCAGGCTATGAATCTATGTCAGTTACTTTAGTTTAACCCACACTATTTAGCATCTGTAAGCAGTCTATAATACAGTTTTCTTGGTTGTATTTAATTCTGAATCTATAGTTTATTTAACATTTTAAAATCACTGGCTAACATTGGATCATTGGTAAATATCCCTCTCAAGCTCAGAACAAAATTCTGTGTAAATGCCAAATATTCCTGTGCTACTTGCCTTTATTATAAATAAAACACTATCTGAAAGAGCAGAAGCTTTAAAATTCCTCCAGATACAATACAAACGTTTTGATGACACCTTTTCCTCTCAAACACAGTGTTTTCCTCTTTTGGATAACAGTAGTTAATTTATTCTGCTATTCTGAGTTACATTATGCTTGCTCAACAAATATTCCTTTAATTTTCCTTTTATAATACAGTTTGTAGTGTATCTTAATCCTGGATGTTGACCAGAGTGGTCAGTAACAACAGAGCGTAGACACGGGGAGGGACAATGAACGTTGCCTTTCTTTGCAGTCTGCCAGGAGACTGGGCCGGGACCGATTGTGCGGCAGGAATTGGTGACATCATTCATTCTGTGAGCAGGGCAGTACACATGCACTCAAACACAGACCTTTCTTGGCTGCCTTGTCCACAGGCCAGAAGCTCTAAAAGAAGCCTCTCACAAAGCACGAGGTCAAAAAGTCCAGTGAGTTGGGGCGGGGGAGAACTCCATTGACCTACATCAGACATAATCAACAATGGTCATTTGATAAGTCTGCACAACAACTCATCCACACACACACAGGCCTACTATCACTTACCAGAAAACATACTACACCACAACCTGCATCGGTCTTTGAGTCACAATAGGCGGCTTGTTATTAGCAAGTCCTCCCGTCCCCCCACAGAACAGTCTGCTGGGGCATCGCCGTTTCAATGGGCCTTTTATATCTGCGGAGAGAAACAGCCAGTGCCAAACAAGACTGGCACAGAAAGGGAACCACGTGGGCACGTGGGAAAAGCATGGGCGATACGCGGCTTGTTTCGTGATCCAACACAATACGTTTAGAACGGGAAGCTGGCAGACAATATACAAAACTGAGAGATGAACAAGGCTGCAAGTCTATAGCCATGTGTACAGTCCCTTGTGATGCAATGTTCATTTCACACAACAGAGTTGTTGGATGCATGAAAAACAAACATTAACTAGTCACTAAAAAATTTAAAACCTACAATACAGTGGCCTTTTCAGGAAATTCAAATGCATTGATATGATTCAAACATACAGTAGCTCTTGTTGTATAGGAGCTCCTGCACATTTCCAACATTGTATTTTACTATGAATGTTTGAAGTATAAAACATTCACTTTATTTGATATACTGTGTGTAGTACAAACTGGCTTATTTTGAGTACACTCAGACTTGTCAGAGTCAGCACTACTTTGTCAGACTTAGCTGAATGCTAAAATTAGGCTGTTACCACTAGGAATAAGTGCTGACAAGCTATCATAATACAGTAAGTATAAGTATGTTCCAGTTAGTATACTCGCAGTACTCTGTCATAAGTTGACATGTGCGTTGTGCAAAATAAAAAAGGATCACCAAAGTCACTGAGGGGCATCTTTTCATCAAATTCCATAACAATCCACCTAGCAGTTGTTCAGATATTTTACTTTATTCCTATGTATGACACCCTAAGCATATTCTCAGTACACAAAAAACATGACCTGAAAAAATATATCAAAAAAGAACAAAACATTAATGGGTGGTATATCAGCTTTTTTAAGACTGCAGCTAAAATGGCCGACTGTTTTGGACGCAAATCTGTGAGGCTCATGAGCACAACATGCTGTGAGTGGGAGACTGGATTGGCTGTGTTTGCATGTCCTGAAGGGCATGGTGGGGGAGCAAAACAGCCCGTGGACAGACAGTCGGTTGGAAAAACACAAAGGTGACTGTATTACCAAGGACTTGTCTCTAAATCAACAAAGGCAGACTAATGACGGCAGATCATGTGTGCATCTGATGGCACAACTTTCAGTTACTTATCAGTCTGGGGTTGAGTGTCTGTATGGGTGTACATTGTATAATTCTGTGCGGCTGATAAGCGTAAACAGTCCTCTCAGACTGTAGCATTTGCCTATGCTGATTATAGCTCCTTTGCCCTCTCAAACCAAATCACTCGTTGCCTCGTCTTGCTGCAGCACACACATAAACACACAGATTAAACACTTAAGCAGCCTCGACACAAGCCTGTGAGATGTAAATGCTCCAAACATAGAAAATCTTAACCACTCCAAACTTCCCCTTTCGAATGCACTGTCAACAAACAGGCCGTTCTGCCCATGCAAATGTAAAAATCCCAGAGGTATCTGAATGGAAATCTCAGACAGTGATGAACACATCCTTTCCTGTGCACCTGTATGCTAATGACAGGCTTTATGTGGACGGGCTGTTGGGGGATTCATAATTACTGTGCTGCGTAGGAGGGTTAAGGATCTGTAATGAGCCGTGCGGCCTGGTAGGTCCTCTGACTGGAGAGCTAGAGGCTAAATGCCTTCTGTGGACCCTGGTTCACTATACTGTATGTGTGTGTCTGCGGGTGTGTAGATATGTCAGCCTCTGTGGACAGATACTTGTGGGGGTGCTAATTGGAGTGTTATCAAGTCTGTTCATATTCTCCAACTGCCCCACATATGCAAAGAACCCTTTTAATTGACTTAACGACATGGAAGTTTGCATGCGTTGGTTGCAACGTGGTAAAATTTCACAGAAACCACACAAACAGGGTCGTTTGGCTGAATACGTTGAAAAGAGAGTCGTTTATTTTTCAATGCAAGCCCAAGATGGCATTGAGCTTGATTAACCTTCTTCCTAAGGAAAACATTCAGTCCTATGGGATGATGGCTACCTCTCGGTTTCACTCAGGCTTTCTGAGCAGATGTTACATGTCATTCATGAACAAAAAAAGCAGTCCATGTTTAGAATCATCTTGTTCTGCACAAACTGCTGTGCAGAATCCAAAGCTGTAACTCCGCCATATTTCACTGAGAGCACGCCAAGCAGAGATGCTTACTATTTTCTCCCATGTGATGAAATCATTGTTTATTAAGCTTTAAAGGTTAGTGACTAAGTGTCTTCTGGCAGCCAAGCATCTGGGGATGAGCAGCTGTTAGCCTGAAGGCAAGATTGTCCAAAACTGGTTCTCCCTATACCTAGTGGCTGGCTGACCTTTAGGCGCTTTGAGTCATAAACAACTCTCCAGGAACACACAAAAGTTTCAGTCATTCAGATTTCCCAAATCCTCTGCAACTATGGCAACCCATGTGTCTGTGATTTCCCTTGCTCTAGTGCTGTCATTAGCCTATGTGAGGACAGAAGAAACAAGAGGAGGTAATGTGTCTTCAGTCAGGACAAAGCAGAAAGATTTACTCTATGTCATTTTGGCAAATTTGTGCACTTGTTTGTTTGGCACTAAATAGCCAGTTTTCAGATTATGCAGATGTGCGCTAAGCTAATTAAAGACAGACACATGAACATTTTTGTCATTCCCTCATAATAATTTTTTTATGTAGAAGATTCATAAAGTTTTGCTGAAATCAAACATTTGACTTTTGCCAAATTTGCATCTGATCATTCCCTTCATAATCAAGCAGACTGTAAACATTAGCTTTATGATCACAGGTAGGGTATGACAATAAAGCCAGTCTAAAAGAAAATGACTGATACTTAAATAAAACTCATTAAAAAACACTGGTTCGGCATCTTTTCACTTGTGTGTTGGTGTGTATAGCGTTAACATGTGAACTCATTCTAATTCAGCAGATTGCAGACACAGAAGACAGACATGGAGGGGGAACACACGAGGGTATTGAGCACCACAATGCTCACTGTGGCTTGTGATTTGGCCTTTTCGCTTTTGCTGCAGACTAAGCGACCTTTGGATTGCAAAGAGAGATCTGCAGCATGCTGTTTGTGTTGTTTGGATGCCAAAACGCTTTACCTTGCATAGATTTACAGTCAAAGAGAAGAAAAAGAGTAGATGTGGATTTTTGAAATGAAAAATGAAAAAGCAACAAAAAAAAAAGTTGTCTCGGTTTGGGCAACATGATACATGTATGGTTTTGTGTCCCTTCCTTTTCTATTTCCTTTTTTGCCTAGCGCTTATTCTTTCAAATTCCCCTCTTTTTGCCGTAAATGTTTTTACACCACAAACCATGGCTGACATGAAAATCCCCATAGTTCCCTGAAAGAAGACATTGGTTCTGTGACAACTGGCTTGCTGCCAGTACACAGAGTAAACCACCTTATCCTTGGAGATTAAAAATAAGGCCAAGTCATTTAAGTCAGTTAGTTAATGCTTGCCAATGGGGGAAAGTGCACATTTTGATATGTGCTGCAATCCTCTCATACTTCAGGATCTACAATAGGTAATGAAGAGTGAGAAATGACAACAGACGTGCTGCCATTTGGTAAATGGACAGGCTGTCCCACCCCTTGGTGGGGCTATGTTATGTCTGCTACTCTAAAGATTTGACCGCTAATTATACAGTGCCTAAGAGAGACATGTTGATGTGTAGAGTGAGGAAAAGCCAGCAGGACAAAAGAGCAGATGGTTAAAGGGACAAAAGGAAAAACGAGCTTTGAAGAACATTAAATCACCTTTTACTAGGGAACCTCAAACTGTTGTGTTTTGTCGTTGATTGTACATGTTGCAAACATCTGTAAGTGTTGAGCAGTTCCACCAGACTCACGTGTCACACACTCAGAGACACGTCAAGCAAGGAGGAAAGACTATGACTGGAATGAAGGAATACTACCAGTAATCATGAAATAATTTTTGATTATGCAAGTCCTTACTTGCAATTTATTTTTTTCAAGGATATATAAATATTCAATGGTGTTTGTTTGTTGAAAAAAGTGCATTATAGATCTATAGGTCTATAGATCTTTTGACCCCACTGTTTGTATCTTTTGTCCAATATTTATTGTCCAAATCTCATGTAACTACCTAAATGAAGGCTAAATTAAATTAAATGAAGAAAGGGTCTGTCAGGATTAGGGGAAAACCTTGAATTTGGTGACTCTAAGGACAAATTAGACAGACAGCACATGTAATGTTGTTGTCTGTGCTGGCTACAGATATTAATATTGCTACATGTAGAAAACAGAGCTGGTATAAGGACACCAGGCTTCTGTTGTACTGGTATTGTTACACAGTAACACGGCACCTCCTGGACACCATATGCTTTCTGTAGGCTGGCATGGGGGAGTATTAATAGATTCACAATCCCTGCAACCTCTGTGAGTTGCCACTAAATGTTACACAGTTTACCTTTAAACTTTTTCAAACCATTTCCTTGTGTCAAAATAACAACATGTGGAAACAGAAACTGTCCAATCCAGAAATAGCAGCACACACAAAGAACATACTGTGTGCAGACGTACAAAATCACTCACGCAAATGGAGAAATGAAAACAAGCGAGTTAACATGCCGGATAACCTGATTAGAAATATTTAGATTAGCTCTCTCTGCTCATGCCCCATATGTTGAAAATTACATTTGTGATCACTCTCTACTCCTCTTCACTTGCACCTGGCAATCAGTTCCATAATTGAACCCCCTCTTCGCCTCAATCTCAGTAATAACCAGAATTCATACGGTCACACAGTCACACTATTTACACATCTTCACCTTGCCTTATGGGGGACACTCTTTGCAAGAACGTGAAAGGTTTTACATATATTAAAATACAGAGCTTAACCTCTCTGGTAATGAAAGCAGTGGAAATATGATCCTAAGAGAACAGCATGTAAGTCAAGTGTACTGTCTATGAATGTGTTTCTTTTTTTGCCACAGAATGCCTTATGGATTATTTTTGCATTCGTCCCCTAAAGTTATGATTGAAAATCTCCCTGAAAAGAGAGGCTTTTTCAGGGGGATGGGAAATGTCTTTTGAGAAATGTGTGGCATACAAAATACTGCATATTTTCAGTTATTCTGCATTATCTGGAAACACTTTGTTCCCAAATAATGGGCTGCATACGAGTCTTCTAATAAAAACCTTAGGTGTTATTACGCTAATAGATGTGATGCCTCAACACAGTCATTATTTCTGTGTGATTTTATTTTTATATTGATATATTGATGTCTATTTAATCATGGAAAAACACATGCAGCCAACAAAATATCTTGATGCAGCTGCAGGCATGTCCACAATGGCCTTTTGTACTTTTCTAGTTACTGTGGGACTATAAAATTCATTATATTAAGCACTGCCTGACAACATTTAAAACCTCTAAGCTAGCCTTTTTCCTAGGAGCCGTGTCCTGGCTGAATAACATTTGCCTTCTTTGCACTGTGAGTTGGAGCCAATAGCAGCTGTTTTCTTTCACGTTTGTGCAAAGGAAAACATCCAGGCCACACTTACCACGGCTTTATAAAAACTAATAACACACCGGCTGTTCCATAACGTAAAGGTGTTTGCTGTTTAGTAGATGTAGAATTTTCCAAAAGCTTAAAAATGTTACATTTTTTCTTGTGTAGCATCAGTGTTTGCATTTGCAAGTTATGGAAAGAATAAAATTACAACAACAAAAAGTAGTACAAAAATACTGGCAAATGAGTGAAAATCAATTAATTAAATATTAAACCATGTTTGTGCAATTTAGCATAATCATATGCATATTAACTAGCTTCTCACCTCATGTGCAATAGCAGTATAGTTACATCCAGGGCCAAGACTTATGCAGACCTACAGGTTACATTAGAAAAACCTCCAAACATATTTTGTGCTGTTTCTAAAAGAAACATCAGTCCAACAATTATCTGTGACCACTATCCTGCTGAGGGTCACAGGGAGGCTGAAGCATATGCCAGTTGTCTTTTGGAGAGAGGCAGGGTACAGCCTGTACAGACTATTTCAGGGCAAAAAAAGACGACTATTCACACCCACAGGCAATATAAAGTCACCAATTAATCTAACCCGAGGAAACCAGAGTACCCGGAGGAAGCCCAAATGTCTATGATATATGTAACATGTAAAACAAAAAATTCAACATTTCATATATTCCATACGAATAGTCAGCAAAATAAAAATAACAGAATAGAAAAAACAGTAAAGGTATATATTCCTAAAGGGAGTTGTTTTCTTACTGTTATTTAAAAAGGGAATAATAATTCTGTCATTGTTGATGCTTTAAATTGCACATTGTAGTGTATTTACACACACTATATAGAAACAAAGGGGTATATGGCTTTGCAACAGGTAATTGCTGATCCTGCAGGTATTGGTCAAAACATTTTAATTCCGTTTTTGGAGGAGGACTTCTGTTGCTGCGGGAACCTCGCCTCATGGGTGTCTGAAGAGTTGGTCAGAAGCAAAGCAAGAAATTCAATGAAACCAGCGTTAAGATTTGAACAAAATCCATGCAAAGGAAAAAATGTTAATTACACTTAATTTAAGAGGCAGTGACTAGTGTGAAACAGAAGGGTGGCAGGAGAAAGATGGATAATCGGAGACTGTTGGGAAAGGCATTGGAAGGAGAAGCAGACATCCTCCATTAGCATGTTACCATTACTCTTAGTGACTGGAGTTAATGAATAAAAGGTGATAAGAGCAATTTCATTATGCACAGGTGGGAATGAGAGATAGATAAGAGGAAAAGATAAAATATATTGCATAAAGAATAACCAGAACCTATTATTCCAAGTCTTCTTCCCACACACTGGTTTATTACATTGGGAACATGTCACCGTGCCTTCTTTTTAAAAACATGTTACACTGAGCTCTATAAATGGTTTAAGCCTCATACAAAGGGACACACACATAAGTCAAAGCGTAAACATCTACCTACCTGTATACGGCATATTTTATGTGGTCTCTCACTTCAGTCTATGTGCACTGAAGTGTCACTGTTCACGTCTAGACTCACATCAAACAGTGAGAATAAGCCACCTGGAGCTTTATTTTTTTGCACAACACACACAATATGAACATAATCCGTTTTCAAGTAGGGCAGGCAATTTTGCCTAAGCAAACTAGATATATTGTTCAATTTACCAGCATGATCACCGGGAACCATTCCAGACTGTTATACAATATAGAAGAGGCTTCGTTTTGAGGAAAAGCCAAATATCTACCCATACATTTTCAACATTTAATAAAGGATAATAACGCTGCCTTTCACACTGCTTCACACGTGAATTGTGAAGGGTTAATTTCAAATGAGGTCATGAAAGAGGTGCTGTGGTGTTTGGGAAAATGTCACATGCATGAATGCAGACAATGAGGAAGGGAGCTGGATTAACACGAGGCCTTATGGAAACGCATACACATCACAGCTGAGATAGCAACTGTGGTATTCATAACATCAGTAGTGTGCATTCGTGTGTGTGTGTGTGTGTGTGTGTGTGTGTGTGTGTGTGTTGACTGGGTGATAGACGATCAGTGTATATAGGAGGCCAAAGTGACCTGATAGAACAGGCCTATGTCTCCAGACATTGTAACTTGGGCTGCAAAGAGATAGAGACAGAATAAAATTAGAAGGTACAATCACACTGAACTGAAGTTATGATGACAGTTTCTCAGCTGCTACAGTTTTTCCATGCATGCATACATGCATCATCTGTTTGTAGTCAGTTGGTCTTCAGAGAGTCACCTTGTTGTGACCATTGAAACCAAATAATAGACTGTTTTTGTGCCTACAGTATGTTATGACTAATCACTGCCCATTGACTGTCTTTCCAAGAAATCTTCAGTACTTTCCCATGTGGGTGCCTGTACGGTACAAAGCGCAGATATAGGTGCTGCCTTCTGCCGAAATTTAGCTCATTCAAATCTACAAAGGTCTTGATGAAACAGCTTTCCTGGTGGAGAAGTGAACGGTACCATTCCCACTATTGTTACCTGCATGAATGAAGTTTTTTAATTGTTATTTTTAGGTTAAAGTTCCAGTATAAAGTCCAACGACTTCATTTTAAACCTGACGAACCACAGTTAGCAACACTTCTTTATATTCCAAACATTCTTCTGCGTTGCCTCTTAACTGGGTGCCTACATTACACACAACGCAACTTGGCTACAAAAACAGTCTACCAATGTAGCCTTGAGGTGATAAGATGGGGGGGTGTTTACAGGGGCCTGATCTTTTCCCTAACTTTAGCCAAAGTGCTTTATTGCCTACACTAATCACACACAGGACTCAGAACTTTCGTGCTCTGCACAAATGTAGCAATTTCTTCAGGGAAAGGATTTTTCTGCCAAAGGTAATCCATCTCAAATTACTCTCACAACACTAACAGTCAAGACAATCGTATGAGTCATGCATAAATGTCATTTCTAGGAGATCTGTCAGTTTTTCTGGGAATTTTTGGGATCATGTTGTGTTCTTTTTTTATTGCGTTGTGTTGCTGTTGTTAACTCTGCCATAATGCTGCAGCCCAGGAATGAGGTCCTGCTGAGGAAACCGATCCTGGGCTTTTTATACGGCCTATAATGATGCAGTTCTGGCTCGCTTACACCTGATAAGCTCAACTCATTAGAAAACAAAGGGTGTGATTTGAGGCTGGTGCTTGTCCCATTCTGTACATTCATCTGGATCCACACTATGTGCCGTAACCTCTGCACACGGATAAGAAGAATATAGGAGAAAAAAAAATCTAATGACACACTCAGAGAAACACACAGAAACCACAACCAAAAACCAAACTTTACTAGACCAAGTGCTGTTAGCCAGGCCCCTCTTCAGTTTAAGCTGTTTTATGGCCACAGTGGAGCCTTTCTCCTCTCTGCAGCGTCTGTGTTAAAAACTGTTAACTGTGTCAACATTTCCAGAACAGAAGTCAGCCGTTTCTCTATCAACAAGGGCGGAGCATGTTATGTCTAAGAACACGGGTCATAGGTCATAGTTTATTGCAAAAACAATCAGATTGGACAGTGAAGGAAGGAAAGAGGAAAACAAGAAGGGTAAGGTGTGTTCTGTGTATGAAAATTAAAAGTTAAACTATAGAACAGACTTCAACATTTCCACATTTCACACATGTAACTTTATAGAATATATAAACATTGATCATGTATATTCATTTAACATATTTAGTCCCACTACAATCATAGCTCACTAATGGTTGTAATTAAGCAATCAGGGATTTAGTTTCTTGCTCCTAATCTGATAAAGTTTCACTAAAAACTATCGCACTTTCTTCCTTTTACCAAAATCCTCCATCTCTATCCTCTAAGTAGCTGCTGCTTCCATATTACAGAGATACATGTTTGAGCTTCGTCAGTCTAGTGCAATTAAACACAAACAACTCAACAAACACATAAACACATCATCTGCATTTGTTGGGTTTCATGGTTAGAAATAATTAGGTATCATGCTCCTTTAAGTAATAATGTAAAAGGAAGAAGATGAGCTCCTAATATTGTAAAGTCAGCAATATGAAAAACATATGTTGTACATTAAGGAGAAATCCACATGCCTGTTGTTTCCAATTGATAAAGTGGTCTTCTGAGATGAGGGGAGGACGGCAGATGGAGATGTGGAGGAAGAAGGACTGTCTGGCATTTTAAACTGCCAGACATTGTTAGGTGAAAGACATGTCTATATAATTAAATGGCCCTTCATGAAACAGTCCCTAGTAATGGAGATGTGTTCTGTTGTTGCGTCATATGATTCATATACATACTGTGTGCGCAAATGTCTCAGTCTTTCCTGTGTCATCCATCCGTCTCTGGTGAGCTCTCGTGTGCCATTAAAACAAAGGCTGCAGCCATTAGTGTAACCGGATCAGACCATTGAGGCTACATGTAGAGATATACGGTGTGTGTGCTGCAGACATTTGCTCGGTATCAAGAAAGGAGACACACACGTTCAGAGACATACTGGAAACCATTACCAGCACTGAAGTGGGCAGTTAGTAATTATGCATGCATGCATGCATGTGTGTATGTTTGTGCGTGTGTGTGTGTGTGTGTGTGTGTGTGTGTGCAAAGGCATATATGAATGCATGAAAAAAAAGAAGAAAGGGGTTCAAAATCTTGACCGTAGCCAGAATCTACCCCTGTAACCCACTTTCTTTTGGCAGGAAGTGAAACAAGGAGGAGAAAAGAGCAGCGGCAATCCTGTTTACACCCAAAATGTCTCCCATACAATCCTGCATTCTGTCCCCCCTCAAAGGAGAAGAGGAAAATTCTTCCTTGTTTTTCCTTCTGGTTTTCCTCCTCGAGAAGCACATCTCTTCCAGTAAGCTATAATTATCACCAAACCGACGCAGATTACTGGAGAAGGGACGGAGTGGGAGAAACAGCGGTGAGGGTTTCGAACAATCCATCCCGGAGAAAATGAGAGACTTGATATTGAGGTCATATAATAAAGGCAAATAGAGCCTAAATGAGTGGATTCTATGGCTCACAACATATTCCCGTGCCTCACCAATAGAGAAAGCGGGGGTTTGTCCTTGGCTGCTATTACCTTCTTCTATAAGATGTGATGCTGGCACATTACATTTGTCATTGAAAATCACTTGAATAGTTTGAAAAGGCAAAGCATAGAAACTGAGAGCCATCATTGCCTATCTCTGTTGTGCTTGAATAATGTAATTGCTGTTGAACGAACCGAAAATACGATGAACAAGTTTTTTGTGTTAGGCTTCAAGGGGTAGTGGGCATGACCAAATGTGTTGCAGGCTATATTTGAATAGCTTTGGGCCGAATGGTGTTGTGTTTCCACACAGCTCGTGTAACATGGGGGTGAGGCATTGGCTGTTTGGGACAGAGATCAGAGATGTTATGAAGAATGATCTCAGAAGCATTGTGTCAGTGCTGAAATGAGACACATTTGGCTCTGCAGTGGTGGTAGTTATACAAAGACAATAATGCATGACAACAAAAGGACACAGCCGTACAGGTTGAAAACGTGAAAACATAGAATCACACAAAACTTTTGGAACCAGTTTAATGGAACAACACCCCCATCATCTGTCCTGTCACCTCATCAGTTGAAGGAAACCCCACCCCCCCTGCTGTACCGCACCCTCTGGGCACATTCTGTCACACACACACACACACACACACACACACACACAAACATAGATGCTGTTTATCCAGAACAGGCACTGTGGCCCTTCCCCTACGCTCCTATCACCAGTTATTACTATATTCTCATTGGTCACCTGAGGAAAGTAATTGCAACACCCTCTGAAGGTTCAGTCACCTCCACTCCCTGTGTAATTGCAAAACAACAACATCTGACGAATGCCTCAAAGGGAGGGGTCAGTATTTTTCTGAAGAAGTCGTTTTAATAAAGCATGTAGAGTATGTGAGCCTGTACAAAGCATGTACAGTATGTGAAACATAGTGTAACAAGACTCACCTGTGAAGTAACACGGGTTTGTCTCCATGGGTTACGTGTGTGTGTGTGTGTGTGTGTGTGTGTGTGCATAGCATGAGGTATATGTGCCGGCTAACCCTCTACACCTGCATTCTTTTTATGTAAGCAAAAACACACAGCACATAGCCCTGCATTGGTACAGCCAGGAAAACTCGCAGGATCTCAGATGCATGGTGAAGTAACATGACGACCATTAGTGGACTTTTTGTTCAGCCTGCTTTCAACTATGAGGCGTTTCCAGTCAAAACTGTTCGTCTGTGGAAATCATTTGGTTGGTTGGTTTTGTGTGTTAGAAAATTGTTTTTTTCACAAAGAGAAACCACCACGTCAGTCGGTATTGGTCCTTCAGTGAGACATATCACTCTGATTGGCTGTTCAGCTGACAATAATGGACCACAGTAGTAACACTGCCAGTACAGTTTGTAACTGCTATCAGACACATTCTTGATTAGAAGTGGCTATAAACTGTCTATGGCGAGCAATGTAATGAAAATGGTAAACTAATGCTGCTAATGCAACTAATGCTGCAGTTTGTACGTATGTGGTCCCAGGATTTCCAGTTTCTCTCACACAATGCTACATGCTCATTGGCTGTTGTCTTTACAGAGGGTTCAAGTGCCATTTTTGTCATCCCAGACAAAGGCAACGTGAGCCGACGTGGCAATTAGTCTTCGTCTGCACAATTCTTTGATGTCGGTTTGTTGTGTAACCAGGTTTACGCATGGTGTCACATTTAACACCTTTTATGACAACGTGAACAACCAACCATGTGAATGTATTAAGTGATTCAAAGAGACAGTAACAACCCCAATGTTCTCAAAAGACAGGCAGTGGTACAATAAAATTCTACTGATCTGCTTGAATCTCATTCTCTTGACTTAAGGCTCTAATCCCCGGAGTCTCTTATTTTGTAGTAAAATTCAGTTTAGTATATTGATAATTTTACCCTAGTGCTACAAGGTGAAAAACAGACTTAGCGCAGCAGCTATTTTTCACTTCTGTCTCCACATTTGAACATCAATAACACCTCAGAGCAGGTCTGACCTAAACCGATGCCCATGTTCCCAGTACAACTGCTCTAACCTAATGGTTAACCTAATGGTTATAGCAGTTGTACTTTCAGATGTGAAAGTATGTAACTTTTTTGGAAGCCCCTTAGTGTAATAGATAAATAAATAACAGTAACATAAAACAGACAGTTTGAACAGCAGATATTTCATCAGGCCCCCAAAAAGAAATCTTGCCTATACAGCAACAGGAAGGCCCTGCTGCCATGCAAGAAAAATACATTTCTTGGCTCCCAAACAAACCAAGTGTGCTCTCTGATGACATGGACCCATTGGAATGGCATCGGTTCTTTTTATGATATGCCATGCTTAAGTATGTGTCGTCAAGTGAAGGACATGTAAGATGCAAACTGACGCTGTGGAATGAGGTGGCTGTATTTATGGGAAAAGCTGCACTGGCATGCCAGAAAAATATAGTTTTATTTTTATTTTTTATTTTTTTTGCTCTTAGTACCAGCTGGCAACATTATGGCCCAGTGAGTAGGCTTCTAATCCTTCTGTTACTTATTATGCCACATATACACTGTGAAATGCAGTAATAACTGTAGTCAGAATCACTGATTTGGTCCAAAGAGTGACTCACATGCAACACATTTAAAGGTGAATGTGACTGATGATCTTCCAGCTCTGCAGGCATGTTTCATTAAGTAGATTTCTCACCTGCTATTCTTCATAGCCTCTAATTTAAGTTTGGCAAAATTATTTGCACTATCTAAGTATCTATCTATCTAACTATCTTTATCCACTTAATGCTGGTAATGTAAAGAAGTTAGAACCCAGAAAGACAAGTGCACAGATGTACTAAAGCACATGTCCGTTACTCTGGAAAGGATACACAGCTTTAGGAGTGATAGTGCTCAATCAGGAAAAGTAGATGAGTGTTGTCTAGACTGTTGCATAATGAATGAGACTTTGTGGTTGCAGGAGTGAAAGTCCACGGGCCACAAAAGTCTTCCAGACACCCTTAATAACGTGTTGTAATGGTAGCGTGAATCCACTTCCAAAGTGGCATAAGTGAAAACAAAAAAAAGTCAGGAATCGCACTATTGACTGCTGAAACATGGCAAATGCAGGAGGCTCAAATGTAGACAAATGGCCACCCTACCACCAGCTGTCAAATACACAGAATCTGAACTTTCTGTTAATTGCAAATAAGAATTAGAAATATCGGTGGGTTTTGTCTTTTTGTCCACAGCATGATTTCTTAAGCATTGCTGAAACATTAGGATTTTAAACTTTGTACACACATTTTCATACTGTACTCACAATGTTGTGCAGCCTGAAAACATATGGATACGTGTCAATACAACTGCGTAGAAAGATAACATTCAAATGTCAGTGGGCAGTGGCTCTTAAACTGGTTGGTGCTTTCCAGTTTAGAGTTTATCAGAAACAAGATGTGTGTGTTTCTCACCAATAGTGATGTGATCCACCCCAAACGTACTCACCCTGAGCCAGAACTAACAAAAATGTCCGAGTGACCACTATAAATGAGACCTTTGTGTTTTCCATGTGTGTAATTGTGTATGAGCTGTGTTAGCTGTTTCCAAAGGTTACAAAGTTGGTGCTGTTTGAGTGCTTAGCATGTCATTAGGGTAAAAAGTTAGAAAAGACTATGTGGGATTATAAAAATCCATGAGATAAAAACAGCACATCCACCATCGTAACAACAACACGGAAATATAACGTGAGCCATTCTTTTTAGCTTTTCATCCTTCTGTCAATTTTTTTCATTAATGTATTGATTTGTTTTGAGCAAACTGTCCTGTCAAGTGTATTCTGAATGTCTTCGTGCCGACAATTGTGCGTTTATCTGTTCAGGATGGTGTGAACAGATCCATATGATCAGCTATCGATCCATTCGTGTCGGTGGCGAGTGTGTTTTTTTTTCTTTTTTTCTTTTTTTTTTGCTGAGGTCAGCAGGAAGTTCCCACAGACTCACAAGTAAACACAGCTGTCTGCGTGTGTGTGTGTGTGTGTGTGTGTGTGTGTGTGTGTGTGTGTGTGTGTGTGTGTTGAAGAGACCCAATTACAGGGTTGGAGGTGGGGAGGAAAGGAAGGGCAGTGAGATTGGTGCTGAGACTCAAAGGGTACGGGGGTTGAGTGTGAGTGTGAGTGTGTGTGTGTGTGTGTGTGTGTGTGTGTTGGGGGGCTGTGTTTGAGGTTCAGATAAGAGACAGTTTAGGGGAGTGGTTACAACCTACAGACAAACCGACTTCTCCATGTAACAGTGTTTATGTTGGATAGCAGTGACCCTGATCCAGGATCTGTTGCATAAAGTCCTACAACTTTATTGCTTCCATAGGTCGTTTGTCCTTCTCACAGAACCCAATTTGTTAAAATAGCCCCCCCCATGCACCCACCCCCATGTAGGGAATGTTGAAACAGCATCCTTATTGGCAACACAGAAAAATGGCAGATGCCGTTGCTTACAATACAGGCAAAATGGCAGTCAGCTCTGCGCTCATTTTTTGATCAAAATATTCAAAAACACAAGATTTCAACTGTGCAAAGACAGCGGTTTAGTTATGGTTATGCACTAAATAAGGATATTAGGTAGCAAAAAAGTTGCGGTTGGCTTTAAAAATCAGTACTTCTGTAACATGACTGGTTTGATCAATAACAATAGCAGTTGTTTCCCACGGGAATTGAACTTTAGTACATAACATTCATTACAGTCGCTAGATGTCACTAAGTCATGATTACATACCTGTTGGCGGTTTTTAACGGCTGATACAAACAACCCCAGTCTCAGCAGTGGCAGCCATACATAAGGGCAACGTGACAAACTTCTGCTAATTTTTCACCTCCAAACCAAATCGGACTCATCCCTGATAACGTTGCTTTGGTTATTTACAGAGAAGGGGTGGGCTGGTGACTCAATGATAGAGCTGCCAGGTGTGGCCCCACCCAGTCAGGCAGAATAACCTTCCTGTCCACACGTCATATCATCCTTGAAAAAGGTACCACTCAAATTGCTTCATGTGTGGGTGGGTGGAATATATGTGCTTTGGACAATATCAATGTCACTCTGCTACTGTCATAATCCAATTGATGCCATTAGAAAAACATGTAGGCGTATGGAATGTTATAAATGTACCAAATTAGTTCTGGCCACCTGTGGTCATGACTGAGCTGGGTTGGGGTGTAAGTTTGGCTACAAAAACAGATTAGGTTACATATCTTAAATTAAGCATACATTGGTATTTTGAAAAGAGCTCAGATGTTACGGTCACTGAGGGATTGTTGGTCAACTTATTCACAGGGCAGAGACTGGACTGGAGTAGTGGAGCTGAAGATGGGGTTTTGGGTTTGAATTGGATGTTTGGGTGTGCTGGTGTGCATGCATGCTGGTCTGTGGTAAGACACATTCAGCGGTGGAGGTGGGTGTAATGGTGTTTGCTTTACAGTCATTGTGAGAAATAAATTAAGCCGTTCTGTGGAAAAAGGCTACAAGCATGTTTTAGTTACAGCTGTAGGTGGCAAAGCTGGTAACAAAAGCATTTGCATTGCAAGACTCATGGTGAGTAGAGGGAAGGAGCTGTATTGAAACTTGTTTTGGAGCAAACAGAAGCATGAGTGACATTAACAGGTCAAAGGGCAAAAGTCAGGGGTCACTCTGAGGCAACTGGGAATGAGAAAGATGAGCTCTTGAGAGATTCTTTGAGAAGTGAGCACCTTTGTTTAGTGGACAGATTTATTTTGGGAAACATTCAGGAAAGGGGAGAAAGGGGGGAAAAAAAAAACCCTGACTGGTTGTTTAGGGGCTGCATGTTATCCTCACTCCTGTGTTTTCACAGCTTTGCCCCTCAGGCTCCCATGAAATGTCTCATCATTAGAGGTTTATGAGAATGGAGATATCCTGTGTTCATACATAATGCATCATATAGGAGCTCTTATATAAGATGAGTTGGAGACAATTCACTCCTACACTTCATCTCTCAGCCCAGAAACATGGTTTCTCAGAGGAAGTTGAACCTACATGAGCGCCAACCATCTCTGAAGCACACACAGAAGCACAGTCTGCAAGAACCACATAACAGGCTGCAATGTGTTGCAGAGACACAGTATAGTACTGTAAAGCGAAAAGGGACAAACAAAGGTTAGAAAAGCACACTAGGGGATCTACAGTGTCAGAGGGATAGCCCCATGTTGTTTTTTTTAATACCCAAAATGAGGAAGTGTAATGTGCTGAGAGGAACTCTTAAGGTCAATCCGCTGGAAGAGGGACAAACCTTGACTTCCTTCATATGCAACAAACAAGTGTGAGTGTGTGTGAATACATGGAGTGTTTAAAGGAAATACACAAGTGATAATGAAAAAACATTTAATTCAATTCAATTCAACTTTTTTTATATAGTGCCAATTCACAACAAAGTCATCTCAAGGAACTTTACAGAATAAAGTCAAGATTATAAAGATGTATACAGAGAACCCAACAATACCCCCTTGAGCAAGCCCTAGGCAACAGTGGAGAGGAAAAACTCCCTTTAACGGAAGAAACCTCCTGCAGAACGAGGCTCAGGGTGGGCGGCCATCTACCTTGACCGGTTGGGGTGAGTGGAAAATGAAGAGAGAAAAGAAAAAGAGCAACACAGGCAACAACAAAACATTGGGCAGGTTGGTAGGACGGGTAGCTGCACACTGGAAAACACACAGCTTCAAAGCCCGGGGACACCTGCAGAGAGGGACAGAGAGGGAGACAGACAACTACAGAAGAAAACACACATGTCATGAGTTAATGTCATACAATAGTGACAGTTGTGGTGTGAGAGGAGAGAGTGACAGGAGGAGGGGGGTCCCCCAGCAGTCTAAGCCTATAGCAGCATAACTATAACTAAGTATAAGCTTTATCAATGATTATTTATTTATTATTGATATTATTTATTTGAGAGTTTCTATTTTGGACACTGTACTGTGTCTGACCCTGAGGTGCAAAAACATATCGCCAAAATACTTCGAGTGGGAGGAGAAAAACATTTTCCCATAAGATTGTGTGAGGGTTGATGTGTAGGTCAAGTCCATCCTATTACACTGTATTAAAGTATAACAACTAAAAGTCAAACGTAAAAACTGTATACATACGGGCGACCAGCATTAAGGACACAAAGAGACACATGTACACTCAAAATGTGCATGATGTATTCAATAGAGCTTTTAAATCTACTACAGGGCAGACGCATGTGATCATGTTAAAAAGGCTTTACTGGGAAGGAGAAAGGCTCTTGATATATAATCAATTGTATAACTAAAGCACAAAAACACAACCATCATACTCTAGATATTGTAAAGCACAGGATACACACAGGCTAAATTAAATGAGGCAATGGTGCCCTCTGCCTACCGACTCCATCAACAGCAGATATTGCCACAAAGTGTCACAGTCTTGCACAGAATGTCAACATCCAGCAGTGAATTTAAATTACAAGACCTACACCAGTGAAATTTTCAATAAAGCATTGAAGGAAATCTGGCAGACAAAGACTTGGATGGTAAATCCAATGACTGTTCAATGTATAGTATCAGTCTATCAGTGTATAAATGAATATAAATGCAGTCATTTTCCTAACTGGAACATGTAAGCACACAGAAATGTCTAATGAAAATGATTATACACTAATGTTTTTAGGATAAAACAGAAAAGATGACTTACTGTAAAAGTGTTATCATAAAATGGGCAAACTTAGATTTAAATAATGTAAAGTTCTAAGACAGTGTTACTTTCTAGAGCAACAGTGTTACTTCCTAGCTGTTTCATTAAGGAAACCCTTTAAAATATGCAGATGTCTGCAAATAATGCATTATATTCACTTTTTTACACCACAAACTAGACACAAATCTACTCAGCAATAAATGAACTCAGCAGATGAATGTTAATTTAAATTTTCACATTTGTAGGGGGGGGAAATCATTTGAATGCACATCTGATAAAGTTGTATAACATCTTAGACAAACTAAGTTATTCCTTTTTGTCAACTCAACTCAAGTCTACAGACTACTGCTCTGAGCATTAATGCCTTATGACTAATAAACATCAAAGGATAAAGTAGACATTTTAAGGGTGTGGGCTGGATTTGTTTAGTCTGAGCGCCTTTACAGCCACCTTGACAATAAACACTCTCTCATTACAACAAACTTTTCTGGTCATCTCCAGGCTACAGTTTATGAACACAAATTGGTCCTACAGAGTCAAAGTGAATGCAAATAACTACTGTATGACTTGTAGATGTAGCAAAACACCTTTAATCCGCACACAAACACATATAGATTCTTAACGCTCTCATTTATTTAAAGAAATTATATTATTACAATGTTCTTTAAATTGGGATATTTAAAATATGGATCCTTCTCTACACAAATATTTACAAATTTCACAGTGAATTTGGTTTATTTGGTTATATTCATCCTCAAACCCTGTAAAAATGTTTCTTCAAATGAATACTCAGAGAAACAAAAAGGACTGCCTTAATTAAATTAGGGCATCTTGCAGACAAATGCCCCCCACCCTCCCAAAAAGAACATTTGGCTTATGGCATCCATTTCAAACAACAGCAGTGCAGTAATACTACACTATCACAGCTAAGTCTGTGGAACTTAAAGATAAAAAAGTGTCAATAGTATGTCAGTGCCTTCTAATGAGCGCACTATACCTACTACCAATTACCAGCACCAGGCATCTATGTAATGAGATCAGAACTGAAGGAGCAACATAACATGGTCAGAGCTACATTTTCCTGTTTTGAAGCAACTTATCTTTTGTGCCAATGTTATCTGAAAAGACACTAGTTAGATCAAATCTGAATACAATAAAAAACATTTTCAGCCCAAAGATGTAACCACTAAAAATCGTCCAGTGGTTAGGTATGTCTGTCAGACAAGAAAGGCATGGTCGACAATTGCAGCAAGAGATCAGATTAGTCCTGCCTCTGGGGTATGCAGCCTTCCATCTCCAACACCTCAGGCCATCCATCAAATTTGTTGGTGTCTGCACTGTTCTTGATATGCTGAAGAGGGAAACACAAGGACACAACACAGACACACATTATGTTTATTGTAAAACGGGATAGTCTGGATTGTTTTTGAATCCTATTTTAGTGTATGGTGGACACACAAAAGGCAGAGTTTGACATTCTTGTGTAATGGACAGATGAAATATTTGAACCAAACAGCATGGGCAATTTTGTACTCATGTGCAGCAAGGAAATACGACTTTACATGGAGTAAGAGGCAAGTATCACAATATTTTAATCTGGTTTTATTCCCCTTAATGTCCTGGGCATCATGGATAATCCCATGCAGACTGCAGACATGGGATGTCTATTTTAAGACAACTGATAATCTACAAAAAGGAGGCATTTCTGCTTTCAAATCTGTATAATTCCATAATCTGGTGCTAAACTCAACTGGCATTATTCTCCACAGACTGCAAGTGTTCACCACAATAGATGACACCAACCAGGTTAGATTTGAAGTCAGGAAACATCAATGTTGTGTTTAACACCATCATCTCACTCTCTGCCTTATTTGAGGAGTATTTGCTAGTATTATAAATAGTTACATCTGATGCAAATCTGATGTTACATTTAGACTGACGTTGATGTTCTTATGTGTAATAATTAAACAGAAACTGTGCAATACTTTGGTGAAAGAAGTAGACATAAAAACAAGATTATGTTGGCTTACATGCTCAAATGGACTCTTGGTCTTGATACCTTTTCCTCCTACAAAGATCCAGTTATCCCTGAAGCCCACATTTGTGATAAGTGAGCTGCCCAGGTCAGTGATTAGCTTCCTGGCTTCATCATTGAGTCTACAGAACAAAGACCAATATTACTTCAATTACCCAATCAATATTAGACAGAGCTAAAGTAAATCATTCATCTGAACCTAAATTATTGGGGATACTGCGAAGAGAAAGTCCTTACTTTGTTGAAGTATCATCAAATGAGGCCATCATCACAACTGTCCCATCTTCAATTTCCTTCAGGAATTTAATTAAGGGAGCCACATCTAAACAAGGTTACACATGGTTAACACTATTATTTACGCACGTGTGTGTGCGCGAAGGTCTTTAAATACGCAAAACAATATGTTCCAGAGTATTCTCACCTCCTGCCCACATATCAAAAAACTCTGTCTTGATAGGTTCCCCTGTTCTTCCTGTTAGAGAAAAAGATTAAAGTTTATTCCACTGTAAATCTGAGCATTAAAAAAAAAAGTAATTTAGAGTTTACAGAATCTTGCTGTCTGGATTGTTACTATGTACTACATGAAGGACTGACATACCTTCAATAAAGACAATGTACTCAAATATTTGTTTTTGGTATGATCCAACCTGATTGACAGGAAATACTGTAGTACAGAAAGGTTAAAGCTCAAGAATCTCTATTTGAATGGCCCTCTTCATCGTATTGCTTCTGCTGTAGTGTAGCCGTAATAAATTTATACCAGCCACTGCCACTAAACCTATTTGACTTCAAGGTGTGGAACTACAGCTGATAATGTTACCATTGACTAGGGCAATGTTGATTCCTCTCCCGACGTTGTTCTTCACACCACTCATTAATCTAGAAATAGAAACAGGAGGACAATCAGGCTAGACTGAAGGATACTTTCACAAGTTGCTCTGTCGTTGCACTTTAAGTCCCCCTGTTTACCAGTAGAAAGAACAATATTATACAGTTTATATACATAATTTGTATAAAAAAAATTTCAAATAGATAATAGCACAACTTAATACAGTTGTGCAAAACCTTTTGTTTAATTATTTACAAATACACAACTAAATCTACTTATATGGACACTCATAAATTGAGACTGGTGTAAAGCTGATCATAATTAATAACATACTGTAATACAAATCCAGTTGTTGTAATATAAAATATCCACGTGTAAAACAATAGTGCAGAAGTGCATTTCATGTTGGCACTTTTATCAAACAATTTTTCCAGATTAGGTGATGATTTCAACAGTGTTGATCATACAGTAATAAACTAGGCACAATCTGAAACCTTGTTCTGACAGAAGGTTTCATAACTTCCAATGATTCCAGTGCCTCTGTAAATACCACAATTTATTTACATAACAGGCATCTGTTTAGTGTAGTTTCAAGACCCATCATTACTTACAATTTGTCCTCTAAGCAGATTCTAGGCCCCACCACGCTCGCTGCTCCACTCGCAACCTTGAAGGAAAAGTGTCCAAGTGGACATGGCCTTGACAACCCACACTTGTACCTCATCGGCTTTGTTGCTGCAAATTAAAAGCCAAAAAAAAAAAAAAAGCTTACACTTAAATTAAGAGGTATCACAATATCAGACAACGTGTAATCGATCCCATAATCCTAGTCACAAACTGGTGGAGACAGAACGAAATCAACTCTACTAATGCAAATATCAAGTCTATTAAGAAACTATTTAGTGGTTTTTCTGTTGAATAGACATCTACAGCAGGACCTAACCACACCCATCTAAAGTGTGACACAGGCTCATTATTACCTTTGTTATGTTGACTGGTACAGAGAGATTATAAAAAGGTAGGTAGAGGTAAAGGTATAAACATACATAGAATATAAATCAGTCCCCGAGAAAAGTAAGTAAAAGGATAAAATCAAAAATAATTTAATACTTACGGCCTGAATTCTCTGGCTTAGATTTTACTGGAAAGCAAAAAATATCAACGTTAAGGAAGGTAGCCTCAAAAAGCCCCTTTGCCTGATCAAAGCACATTTTACAATTCTGCTAAAGCAAACAGTGAGCAGCGTTGGTTATCAGGCCCTCATGTTTAGTTTATTCGATGTGAACACACCACAATAGTGAAAAACTAGCGCTACAAAACATTTTACAGATCAGTTGTGATGCGTCTTCTGCAACTCAGAGTGCTACCGTTTCTCTGTGAGAGTTCCGTGTAACTTACAAAACACATTTGTCAGTTTAAAATCCAAGTTGATCTCTAGGAGTTGAAAAGCTAGAAAGACCGCAAGGAGGGACGTAAAGACGATCGCTGCTAACTTCAATATACCTTAAAAAAAGATGGATGGCATGACAGTATTTCAGTACAGTTAAAACATCAAATGTTTCATAAGCTCGCATATGATTGTGTTCAGCCTAATACTCACCGCCAGCCCTGAACATCTCTGCCACGGTGTCCACAGCTAACAACCTGCACTGGTAAGACAGGGAATGAATCTGTCAGTTGTCTGTCTGCATCTGTGTGTCCTCTGTCCACTGCTGATAAAACACAGAGGGTCCATAGTGGCTAAGCTAACTGGCTAACTTCTGTGTGCAGGGTGTCAACTTTAGTTGTTGACAGTTGAGGCACTTGGCTGACTTCATTAATAACGTCAGACAAAGTTAGGTATTTTAAAGGGTAGTTAACTTAACAGCAGACATTTAGCGTTTACTTACTTTAATCTTAGTAAACTGCTTTGCATATCGTACACGCTAACAACATTTTGAAAAGCTAACTGGCTCAACTGTAGCATTTAACGTAACGTTCAAACTAACGCTACGCAAGGACGCATGCTGTGTACGTTATCTCTGATTGCTAACTACCACCAAAATAACTGCAGCAATTTCCCAATTATAACAACGTTAATAGTCATTCCCTGACTCTGGAGTCACACCTTGCTTACCTGTTTAAGTGACACGCTAAAGTCCCGTCTGACGCGGTGTACGACGTTCTAGCAAAACCAGAAATGATTCGTGTAATGATAGCTGAGCCAGTAAAGATAGGAAAGCCGGTGAGATGTTAGACTACAGAGGCGGTCAGACCGTCTCCTTCCTTCCTTCCTAATCCAGTTCTTCTTAAAAAAAATGAAAGTCACTCTTTGCTTGCCATCTCAGTCCTGTTGCACGCTCTAAACCTCCTGGTGCTCCTTGTTTTCTAAACTCAGTGTATAGGCGTCTAATTCACTTAACGTGTCCTAATCGTTTTATTCTGAACGGAATATAATCTGCTCTTTTTCTGTTGATCCCAGCACTGCGTAACTCTTAAGGAGTTGGTCCATCTAATTAAATCTATTCTATGGGTTTGAACTGTAACCACAGGACCAGTCATTTTTATCACTTGATCTTTGGACCTGTCTGCACAGATCTAAATAGACCCATATCTAATTTCTATGTAGAGATTAAAATCATTTATCACTTCTGGTAATTTTTTTCTTTCCGTTCTGTTACAGATGTAACTCTACTGGTGTTTCATGTGGGCATACAAGAACTACAGGCTAAACCACTATTGCGCAAAACTCTTTTCCCAACACCTTGAGTTGACTTTCTTGAACCAGCTATACAACCAAAGCTATGCACTGGCCCTTTTCCCTCCCCCAACAGGCCTCCAGAACAATTTTGGTGCCTTTATGACCTTTATCCAATAATTTAATAGAATATGTTTGTGGTGCAATGCTACTGGCAATTCAACTACCTTTACTTGCAAAGAGCTTCCTGCTACCACACAGAGGCTCAGTTCCCAGGCCTGAATATTTATATATAAATATTTATTTATTTGTTTGTATTTTCCTCGTTGTTCCTCTTAGCTGTGTAGTAAGTTTTTTCAAAGGAGTGAGACATCCTGTAATTATAGTATCTTCGTCACGCCAAAGTTTTTTCTCTTTCTTCTTCTGTGACACTTGAAACAGATGGGACATGTTACTGCGCCAGCAGCGCCATCAGATGGACAGAAGCTTTAAAGCAGAAGTTTATTGTGCATTAGAACCACAGGATCTAAACCAATGTTTGCATATTTTGAACGGTGGAATCCTAATCCAACCGTATGAAAACATATGTAATATCAAATGAGTTCTTGTTGTTCTACTTTACAAATGTCCTTTTAGGATTGGATTTTGTTTCACATTGAACAGAACGCTCAGCAAT
Organism: Channa argus; assembly: GCF_033026475.1. Taxonomy (NCBI): domain Eukaryota; kingdom Metazoa; phylum Chordata; class Actinopteri; order Anabantiformes; family Channidae; genus Channa; species Channa argus. The sequence goes on from NC_090217.1 coordinate 7,337,280, forward strand.
CTCATTCCCAATATTCAAAAACTGCTGAAAACAAAACCCTTTTGCACCTTACTATGCACTTAAATCTATAAAAAGAAAACTTCCTTTCTGCTCTTTCTTGCACCTGCATCTCATGAAATGTAAACACTTTTCTGATAGAACTTCGCTTTGATGTTTTCTTCTAGATTTTTGCTTGACTGACTAAACAAAAATAATGTACAAATCTATACATCAAAACTTGAAGCTGCTCTATATAATATTTTGTAAATATGTATGATTAGAAATTTACTCCAATTCATATTTCATTGGCTCCTGTGACCCAGGGCCTGCCAGCAGTGCAGAGATAGTCCCACCTAACCGTTTTTTTATGAGGTTCACATTTCTAACTAATCAGAGAAATGTTATTGTATTTTTATTTATTATACTTTTTATAGGGTTATTACATAAAGGACTAGGCAGAGAGTGGTGGACCACAGCGGGGCAGGGAGTGAGAGCTGCTTTGGGCAGAGTGAACAGAACGGATTTTGATTCCCATGCTACTTGCAGCTTTAAGCAGAGAAAAGCAATGAAATGAAATAATCTCAATAAGTTAAGACATTTAACATTTTCATTCCTGTCATTCCAAATGACAGAACTTGGCACAGAAGGCACTCCCATTCTAACATGAAGGATTATTCCAACACAGTCCTTTTCAGTACAGCTTCATTTGTTATTTCCATTACAGTGTGTCACGTGTCATTCAAGAAGATCCTGGCAAATAGAAATAAAAAAGTATTAATACTTGTACTTGGGTAAATTTTTCAGTCTAATAAAAAAAGGTAAAAAAAAAAAAAAAGTAAAGAGTGATAAAATGTTAGACTCTTACATCATCTGAGTGGCAGGCTGTGCTATTGCTGCTAGTTCCACTTTCAATTTCAGGTGTAACACAGTGGTTGTCTTCCTGAATTTGGAGGGTGGAGAAACGATATACAGGTGTCCTGCAGAGGGGGTGAAGAAACCACAGTGGTCAGGTCCCACACTGGGTGAAGAAAAGTGTACACACAGCTCAGATGTATGTGTCGCTCACCTGTTTCGATAAACCACTCTCCTGACAGCGAGGACAGCAGAGGCAGTAACTATCAAGATGATGACTCCTGCTCCTACACATACCAGGATCAACACAAGTCTCTCTCCCTGGACAACACATGCAACAGCAACATCAACAACAACAACAACAACATCATATTTCTTGAAACTTCATCTGATATAAATGACGCATGCACTATGAAGAGCTTAACATCTACTGACAGGTGTGTCAAAGTGTGTAACTTGAGTCGATGAGTGTGGCCCGGGGCTGGGCTGAATACCACAGGGTCTGATGACTGTCTGCGCTGTGTGTGTCGGAGTGAACCCGCCACCACACTTATTACTCGGGACCTTTCGATACCTGCAAACAGAGTATGAAGTGAGTGAGCATGATCTGGATGTGTGTCTTCTTCACTTTCAAAAGAAGCGAAAATCATTACCCTGATGTCAAAAGCTCGTCCTCCTCTCCATTTAAACAGGTCTCCAAGGTTTTATTTGCTGTGCTGGGTTGTCTCACACACTCTGAAGTGTTTACATGGCGATAGAAACCATAATCACTGAAAAAGAAAAACAGAAAGTGTGTCAACCACTAGGGAATATCCTCCTCCAGACGTAACATGTTCCCGTTGAAGCTCATATGAAACTTATTCAGGGGGTTTAAAGTTTAATTCTGTCCGCCCCATAACAAGTTGCAAACAATGTCACTCACCATAAATAATCTTCTCTGGTACACAAGCAGGGGCTTTGCTTCTTGCTCACCATGTAGTTTCTTCCATTTCTGCAGACAGACTGTTTCTTTAACCTTCTGTAAATCTCCTTGACACCCAAGACACAACCGTTTTTGTCCCCCAAGCCTTGTGCAGAGTGAGCCATCCACTCTTCATAGTCCTGGTCATTACCTGGTAAATTGGATGATAATAATTCACTGTCAATTTTTCAGAGAGTAGGCAGCACCCTTCCCCAATGCAATACACATTTTCCATTGTATACAAATTTAACATATCAAAACATTAGACAAAGTGCAGTCGTCATGCTGCCTCTCTGAAGTGATTCTATATCCACTTTCCATTCACCTTCAGAACCTGCTCATAGGGCTGTCGATCAAACAAAACTCAGCTCCTCAGAAAAGCCATCACTTTTCTACTTGAAGCTTTTATGAAAAAACTAATTGGACTAATATGTTTTCAGAGCCTTTGAAAAAGGAAGATTACAGCTGCAACACAAGCAGAGGCTTGTGGCTTTGCCAATAGCAAAATATAAAGTGTTTTTCATATTGTGCCTAGTTTATCACTGTGACACTTAGTATCATAAGCTCTTAAGGTTTCTCCCAGGTCACTGGAGGTAAGGTATTTTAATTAGAAACTTTTGTGAGGCTCCACCTGGCAATAGAAAAACATGCATCTACCACCAGGTGGTGCAACAGCCTGTAAAGGAGAAAGTAACTGATTTGATAGTAAAACCTTTTTTTTTAAAAAATCATTTTAACTTACACTCTCGGTTAATAAGGCTCTGGAACTCAATGGTGACAGCCACCCACATGGGCTGGCCATCTTCCTCGGGCCGGAATCCCCACACACTGACACTCGTGGCCTTGGTCCCCGGCTCAGATGCCAGGCCTGCAAAGTAGAACGGCTGCTCGGTGAAGTTATACGATCTCCAGCACTGGCCCTCATCTGTCGAGAACCTGGAAACGAGAAATGGCCGTAAAATCAACCCTGTGGTACAATTTCAGAGCTATTAGGTTTCAAAAATCACTCACTATAACTCTCATTGGCAAATTACAGTGTTGTTTAATTAAGCATAAGGTAAAAATATGTGTTCAGTACTTGATAGTCTTGACTTGTCCTTCACGCTGAGTCTCCACAGCAACTAGGAGACCCCCAGAGTCCAATATGCTGTAGTGGTGAGGTCCTCTCAGTGTCCCCCTCCAGTTATAACCACCGTCTGAGGAAACGAACACGTCTGGGTGCTGCGATGACGACAGAGAATCACCCACTGTGCCTGGAGAAGACACAGAGAAGACACAGTTTTACACAGCAGAGGATTACTGTAAGTCACGTTTTTTACCTACTTTGTTTTGTGTGATGAAGTTGGAATTGCAGGTAAATTACCGTGGGCAATAACCAGACCGACAGCAGTTGGTTCAGACAGAGCCACCATGGGAACTATCCTGTTGTTCCGACTGTGTTCTCCATGAATATGAAGGTTGCACTGATAAAAATACCAATACATATATTAGTCATATCATTTAAATAATGCGGTGCCGATGCACACAGTCTCTGTCCAAACAGGGATTATTTCTCTGCATGTAACATACTTTCCTCGTTTTATCCTCACAGTCCACATTCTCTGGTTTGTTAAGCTGTTGCCACATGCCTCCTCTGTTAAAGGAAATGACTGATCTTATACGTCCATCTGCAACAAAAAAAAGTGTTAAAGTCATACTTCTGTGTTATATGTCAAATAATGAAAACGTGAATGGGTAGCTGCATCACAAAGAGCAGTTTGATGTAAGGAAAGTCATTTAAACTATTACAACAGGCAAGAAAAGGAAAGTGAACCCTATGGGATTACCTGCATTTATATACAAATGCATCTTAAAATATTGTCCGAAGATTTAACTAATGTGTTGCAACTGTACTGTATGTGTGTTTTGTACCCTCATCCAGCTTGTTAGTGAGGTAAACCCCTCTTAGTGAAGTGATGTTAGTGAAATCGCTCCTCCTGTGCCCATCAAACAGGTGCCGCTCCAGGGATTTGAAGAACAAGATCCCGCGGTCGTCTGAGGTGTACATGGTCCCAAAGTAGGTGTCTGGAGTGGATAGGGAAAGAATTTTAGTCTCTCAGAACAGTAAAACACATACAGGTTTCTAAGGACAGGGGTTAAACGTGGCCAGTGGATTCTGTTTTGTTAGGATGTGTAGTCAGGTTTTATTAGCCACTAGTCAATTGTCTCCAGTCTGTATAATCAGATGAATCAGATTATGCACAAAATGATTATGGGATGTTTTCAGAGAACACATTGTATATTTTTTATCATGATAACAGCATTAAAAAAACGGATGTGTGCAGGCTGAAGGATGCAGGTGTTGTCCAGGCTGGGAATATTTGATGAAGTTGCAGGATGTGAAAATGTAGGATCTGGTGTTTTTGGAGCTTTACGTGGACTAAACAGCGCATCTTGACCTCACAAATTTTATATCATTTTTATTGTGTCTGTGCTGTCCAACAATCTCATGAAATATTAAATTCTAAGGTGCCTTTATGGAAGGCCATAAACTGTGGGTTTTTCTAACAAAACCACAGTTGAAATTGTCTGTGGTATTCCGGTGGTTTTTATGTAGTATCTTTCAAAATCAAAGCCTTTCCACTTACTTCCTGGTTGACAGATAATGGGGTTGTTTATGCTTTTACTTTTATTTAAGAAGGTGGCCTTTCTGTCAGTGAATCATCTGTCAGTGGCACAATGTAAAAAGCAGACCAACACAAGCCACTGTCCGAAGTTTTGAAATGGCAAGAAGGGAAGTGAAAAAGTGAAAAATTTCTGAACATTGTTGTCTTTATAAACAGTATTTGCATGTTTCAAACTGAATGTACTGGTGATTTGCTGTTGTTAGAAATCTACGTGTGGCACCTGATGACAGTTGATGTCCCGCTGACATTAGCATAAGCACAAGAACCAGTCAAATTCTACCTCACACACGTGTCAGCTAAAGCAGCAAGGTACTGTATTACACCCTGACCACAAGACATGTTAGTCAGCTTTTGGCAACATAAATCATCCTTCAGCCAGCCAACAAAAGATAAGGCCCCTTCCCCGCATATCACCCCTATTTATCTCAGCAGTATAAAAGTACCGTCACATAGCCTATACAGCAATAACTCGAGGACTTTCCAAGAAAAGATTAATAATGAGAGAGAGACAGAGCAGAAATTGATGTGAATAAGTGAAGAGAAAGCAAAGACAGAGAAAGAACAGTAGAAAGACTGGGTGACTGGAAATACACACACTCAGTATGTTGGAATGCTTTGTCAGCAACACCAAGAACTTGTCTAGCCGGTCTTTACCGTTGAGCCTTCCCTTACAAGAGAAACGGCTGAGCGAGCAATAAATAATCACATGTTGGGTTCATAACATGGTCATATTTGCAAATATATTCATGTTTCTATGTGAGTTTTTTAATTTTTAATTTTAAAGGTAAGTGTGTGCTTGCAGATTCACTGGTGCGTGTGTTCGTCTGTTACCTCCAGGGTTGTCGACGTGTAAGAAGAGCATGTCCTCATCTCCATCTAGGATGGAGTAGAACTGCAAAAAACAGACACACGCTGGTGAGAAAATCTGTATTTAAACGTAAAAAAATAAATTGTGATGACAATGATAATTTAATATTTGCCATAACCCTCAACGACTCATTGTGGGAGCAAAGGTGTGTTTGTGCTGTCAAAAGGATTTACGGTAATTGTGTAAGTGCGTGTTTCGCCATAGCACATGTGGTCACTCGCTGTTGAAAAAGGAAATGGGGCCACTGATGTTTTCAATTTGAGCTGGACACACATGCTTAAAGCCCAAAGCACATGTCTGTGTGTGTCTGTGTAAGTGAACATTTTGCGTTCCCATCCCCAAAGTCTGACTCACTGTGTGAGCGCAACATATGACAAATGGAAATAATTATATAAACATCTGTGTACTTCCTGTGCTGAAGCCAAGTTTTAAATTTCACTTTTTAAAGAATGAAATACTTGATGTTTGGAACAAAAGAAGCCAAGGTTTTTATCAGGCAACAAAACAAAAGCGTGTAAAGTATGTAGGCAGAATGAAGTGGGAACATATTAAACCAGAGAATACGTCTTTTATGACAGTATTTAAATACAGCTTTCTCACCTGCTCGGTGGAGGCAGAAGGCAGCAGCGCTTGACTGAAGGTATCTCCTTGGTCTGATGAGAAATACATAACACGAGGGGATCTCTGGGATTAAAGTAAAGCACCGCTTATTAAATATTTACATCTGTTTATGAACAAAATGACACGTTTGTTGTTAGTGCACAAATTAATATTTTTACTTTTACTATGATAACACATGTATGTTAAAGGGCATCTTCTACTGACTCTAGTTTGAGACTCTAGTTTTGAATATACGTATATACATTGAGTTAATTAAACTGCCTTTTCTATAATACAATATCTTTGTGTAATTTTGGTTGTAAAATTGGTTGACCTGCCCACTCCAGATGGGGGGGGTTTCAGCTACAAGCAGAGATTTATTTTAAAAGTCAGAGGAAAGTGTCGATACGATTTACGAGCAGGTACTTCCAATGTAATAATGCAGTAGGTGAAGTTGCCCTTTAAGAGGTTGGTTTTGCACCTCACCGAGTCCTCCATCACAGAGAAGAAGAGAAAGGCTCCTATGTAGCCAAAACTGTAGATGTCCTCGTGGATTGTGGCGAATGTCTTCCCCAGATCCTGTGTCCTCTTCAGCAGTAAATCTCCCCTCTCATCTGCCTCAACTACAGCGACGAGGAGGAGGGAAGGCAAAATTATTATTACCATATGGACGTGTAGTGGTAGTGGTAGTGGTTTGTAGTGGTTTTCCTTTGCTTTGAATTCAGTTCAGGCCAATTTTAAACTGAATGACTGACTGGGATTTAACTGTTTTTAATTATATAGGACAAATGTGATTGTTTTGGCCTTTGCAATGCCACAGGAGTAAAACGAGCCATTTACCTTTGATATCTAATCTTCGTGCCCATGCCAAAAATCTTGGTCCCCTGTTTGACTCAGCATTACAAAGTGAAAGGCTGATTCTTTCTGCTTTGTTAAACTAAAGCCCTTCCTCTCCCAACGCCACTTGAGTTCAATCAAGGCCACACTATTGTAGTTTACTTTACTTGGGTGATTGCCCATCTGTCTCACTTCCAGTATGACTCGTAATTCATACCAGAAAGAGACACTTATAGCAGCTAGTTCTCAGAGGAGATCGCACACTTTAAATGAGGTTGTTCTTTATGAGACTGCATTGTGTCCTGTGTGCTCTACTGTTTATCTAGTGCTCAGTACAACAAAGAACACTTTCTACATCAAGAGTCATTACAAGAACCTAATGTTTAATGGTGATGTACAGTGGTAAGATAAGAACACTTTCATAAACCTAAGCAAAGCTACTGACTTCAGGGGGGGAAGAAACTTTACTTTTTGCATTAAATACATTAATGCTTTGATGTTTTTGTCACGTGGGTTTCCTAATGCATTTTCTATTGTGTATGTTTACTGCAAGACTCTTGTTAAATGCTTCCTTGCCGCTAAAACACTGTCTCTACTCGGAAATGCTGAACTTCTCTTAAATTTGTTTGTCTTTTGGTTGTTTTAGATTAGAATACATAACTTTAATGTTGGATTTACTCTCACATACATGTCAGATTAAGGTCACTCAGACAACATATCAATATTACAAACATCTGCATCACAGTTTGTCTGTGACTGGAGGCAAATGCTATATGTATGCTATAATGTTATACGTGCTATGTAAAAGTCGTGAATAAACCTCCTAGAACAAATTTCTAGTAAACAGCTGCCTTATTAAGGTTTACATTGTGGGTTTCCTACCTGCATCCACTCGACTGCAGCTGAAGAACAAGTTAATACCAGCCCCCCTGGTGGAAAGAGGAAGACATTTCATCAAACATAACAAATGTGACAAGAAACGGTCACATACTGTTTGTCATATATCATACAGTTCACTTAAAACCTGGCATCTATTCAAGGAAAATTATAATATGGTGTCATAATGAATGTGTGGGGTTTGCTGTTAATTCTCACCATGAGAAAGTCTGCACTCCATCGTGAAGTTTTGCCCACTCGGCACCAAAGTCCAAAGACAGCCACAGACTGCCCTGCAAGTCCAAAAACAGACGGATGTTTACCTTTATTTTGTGTGCTTGACGTGCCTTAAGGCATACAGTATGTAACATGACCCATGTATGAATGTGTGTGTGAGCAGTTGGAACAATACAGCTGTGTATTCACTCACGTCAATGCTGAGGGCCACAAGGTAGTCGGGGTTGAAGAAGTGGTACGTTATTGGCTGAGCCAAGTGGAAGGGCAGCTGAATGAACTTGAAAGTCGCACCGGCATCTACAGAGGTGAAGATGATCCCACCTGGATTGTTCAGCACCGGTATGTCTGCTGTCAGTATCACCTGTCAGTCCAAAGTTACTTAGAATCAATTAAAGGCCAATCTGAGATGGAAAGTTGTCCCATTAGATGACGGGCTACGTAAGATAAGTTAACAGGATGAAAACAACAAAATCAAATTGTTTTCCCTGCACATTTTCAGCTCCTGTGGGTGTAAATTATGAACATGTCAGCATCAGAAGGAGCTTGAAAAGTGAGGATTTGGCATAAGTTCAGTAGATAGCAAAGCAACATGTGAGGCGTCTTCATAGTGATATGGGCGATGTCTCACAGACTTCCCCGTTCGTGACCGTGTTATAAAACCAAAACTCAAACTGCTCAAAAAAAAAAAAACAAAGTTAATGTGAACCTACTGAGTTCCCTGGTCCAACGCTAACTCCAAACTCTTCCCGTATGAAGGTGTTGTTGATCTGCTGGGAGATGTCATGGAAGGACTTTCCATAGTCCGTGCTGATGAGATATTAAAAAATGACTGCATAAGAAAACTTGCAAAGACTGCAGAGTGTAATAGTGAGGTGGAGTTGCATCTCATGTTAGAATGAAATGTCCAGTTATGTCAAATACTAACTCGCCTTCTGTAAAGTCGTGAGGAGCCCCTGTGAAAAGTATCGAGCAGAGCATCAATCGTGGACAACACGAGAATGACCTAGGAAAGAGAGCAAATTAACAGTTAAATGTTTTAATGATCATAATAGTGTAAATAAAACTGCATTTGTTTCATTACATCTTATGACTACAGAATTTAGAAAGATATAATTTAAACATCAGTGTGAGCACCACTAGTATGGAGTACTGAAATACTCACTCCTGTACCATCGCCCACCCACGTGAGAACTACATGGGAGCCATCGTCACCATTAAACCCTGTCTGGGAAAAAGACAGAGGAGAAAGACTCACAAATGGGAACATATCACATCCAAATACAAGAACCAAAACTTATCAAACCACATTGATTCATTGCTACTGCAGTCAAAAAACTGTTCTTATCAAATGGCTGTGACCACAGTGTGACTAGATCATAAGTTCGCATAGATGCCATGTAGTATCATTACCATGCTAAAAACCTGTTTCTTCTAATAATTAACACATATCTTAATATGGAAATACAAAATGCAGAGAACTATAATGTCTAGTCCTGGGACATGTTTATCTTGGCAAATTAACTAGTCATGTGTAATAAACAACAACAAAGCAGCTAGATGAAAAAGATTAGATGACTTCTTGGATTGACGTTGCCCCTGGCTGCTCTCCAGTCTGGTGCCAGATTCAGAGCAATGTCACACGATTAAAACAAACCTCATGTGTGTTGTCATCCAGAATCTTGTGTTCGGCTGGAGTGAGGGGGACACGGCAGGAGGTGAAGGAAGGATTATGAATAGACTTGGATGTGCGAAAGAGGCCGCTGGTGTCTCTCCCGGGGCGTGCGCGCGTTTGGGCCCAGCTCTCATCCTGCTGAGTCCGGTGGAAAGTCACTGTCCTCTTCCGGCGACCTCTGCCCTGAGCACCAACAAGTAGAAGCAGCACTCCGCCAAGAACCACCGCTCTCCACATCATGTCCGGTGTGAAAGCTAAGAGGCCTCACCAGAAAAATAAAACCAGCTAGGTGATGCGCTGCGATCTAAAAGGTAAATGAAGGTGGGAAGTGCTGGGACGACACATTAACGTGAAAAGTGCTGCGTGAGGTGTTTCTGCCCGCATCCAGGTGATCTTACATCTGATAAGCATTTTATGGGACGTAGGAGCAGTCTGATTACTAACGTGTTGGAGGTTATACTGTGATGTTGTCAAATATATTGGAATCCCCCCCCAAAAAAAAATAAATAAAAAAATAAAAAATAACGGAGTGAAATGGGTAGTAGCAGCGACGGAGATGCTTTTGTGAATTCTGCCACTGGACAGGGCCGCGAATGAGGGACAGATAAATCTGGTTATATTTGTAATGAGCACATGTGAACGCAAGGGGGCGTCGCGTCTCCTCCCCTGACGCACGCGAGGTAAACCGACAGGTACCAATCTGCGTAGGTGTTTGAAGCCAATCCCTACAGCAAGAAATGCCAGTAGTCAACAGTAGCAAACATCTATGAGTTTTGCCGCGGGATGATCCTGCAACCAGCTATAACAAGTCTATCCTGATGGGATAAACGTTTGAACTTGTTGCGGAGCTGGCGTCTTTAACTTAACTGTACAAATGAGGAAGGGTTGTCTTTATAGAACAGGGGACACACACAGACTGAACTCTATTAACACATTGCTGTAATTATTTTTTAAGTTTAAGTTTTTTGTTTGCTTTAAACGTTTGTAATGAAAAGATCAAATTAGTCACCTCAAAAACTGCCTTTTTGTGAAGACGGCATTTCAGAACAATGATTCACCAATTCAACAATGACTCACCTCTGATTATCAGTGTGTTTGTCAGTGTGTCCACATGCTTAGCAAGTCTTAGCACTGCCACTGTTAACTAAGAGGGCCATAAAAACTCTGATTTGAAACTTTTTTGCCTTTCACATTAAGGTGTAGGAGCAGTGGACAGATTCATTTGCCCAGTGTAGAGGGCTTTTTACACATGAAAGCATTAAAGCACCATTGATTGTTTGAGGGCACTTGAGAGAACAGGAAATCCTCAAATTATTTGAAACGTTGTGCCAGCCATGGGTCGGGCTGCTTAAATGCTTTGTCCTACAGTACAAAAAACATTGTGCTGTACTTAACCAGAAGTTAAAGGATGTAAAAACAATGAGATAATGCTAAACAGAGCCAGGCATCAAAAGACAATTCTTCCTGAGTCTGGCACCATCATAGGTCTGACAGCCTTTAGGTGGGTGGTGATAGCATATGGGTGAATATATGACCTGACTTTTAAATTTTATTTTTTATGTATGTTAGGCAAACATTGTGTGGGTGTTACTTTTTCATACACTCACTGATACATACAAAAGGTCATGAAATCCTGACTTTACACACAGTGCAATCAGACACGGGAAGAGAGAAGAAGGACTGTCCTAAGTTTTGCAGCATGAAACGTCTTGTACACAGCATAAACTTTGTTGGAAGTGCTCTGTCTTGTTGGTCTCTAGAAGAGATTGTGATTGAATAGAACGATACACTAATTGAGTTTAATTGCTTTTTATTAAAAATAAAAAATATAAAACACATCCTTAGAAAATGCATATACTGGCCTCACAAAACATTTTAGTGCAATTCTTTGTTCAGTAGTGCTGTTACACTTGTTAGGTTTGTGTGTTTTATCAAAGGCTTTTGTTTGACAGCAGAGGGAGCGAGGTACAACACACTAATACATGCCTTTAAAAGGTCCTTAGTAAAGCCACATCAAGCAGTGCTTATTTTAAGTCCAGGCTTGTCCAAAAACGTAAGAAGAATCAGCAATGCAAAGTCTCTTGCAACATATCCATCCAGCAGCCCTCTGGGCAAATTTCGCCATTATGAACCGATGTTTTTAGTCACAGACGATCCTTTCCTGTGGTTACTGGACGTGAGCTCCCTCTGCGTCTGATGGTCCATGTACAGCATGTAGTCATGGTCTTGGACGTACATCAGTCCACCAAAAGAGTCAACTAGTCCATAAAGGACCGCAAGGAAAGTCAGTGCAGTGCCAATAAAATACAGTTTGAGGACTGCTGCTGCCACCATGGCTCCGATTTTGAATCTGCTGCAGGGGAAAGAAAACATGATTGTTAAATTGGCATCGGTACGTGCACAAGGCATTTCAGTCCAGCTATTCATAGATTAATATAAAAGGGCTTCTGTTAAACTAGAAAAGGAACTCGACCCAACAAAAACAGGAAAAACCAAACAGCGCAGGCTGGTTGTGCGTTTGCGCACTGTTGGGGAAAAAAAAAAAAAATCTAATTTACAATGATGCGCACCGTCAATTTTGACAGTGATAACTTAAGTTTTTACACTGAACGACTATAAGAGGGAAGCAGATCAGTTTTCCATAAGTGTGAAGTGAAGTCATGCATATGGATGGACAAATTCTTATTGGTGTCTTGCTGTTAAAATGGCTGTACAACATGTATTACAATTGTTGTCCTTCTGCCAACGTAAAGGTCACTGAACGCCACAACTGTTACACGGCTAGACGCGTTTTACACTTTACATTCGAGCCGTCAAAAACGAAAGCGCTACGTTAGCAAAGAAGCCTGCAGGAAGCAGCCAACAGCACATGGCTTTAGACCCTGTAAAACAGAAGACTGCTAGTTCATCCTCCACCAGCGCGAACCACACACACACACACACACACATCCACAACGAGGACTCAAGTCCGTCCATAGGCACTACTCACCGAGACTCGTCCGGTTCCGCGGGTTTCAGTCCTTGTTTTCTCCTGTATGACAAAACTGTAGCGCTCTCCTGCAAACAACACAGCTTCAGGTAAAGGTACAATTAAGTGGAACAATTTCCAGTCCGTCAGTAACTTCACGCAGGTTTTTTTTTTTTTTTGTTCTTCTGCTGGGAGAGAGTCGTCGTTTCGCTGGAGCTGAGACACAAATGGTGTGTGTTCGTCTGTGTTTCTGCATATCAAGGAGTATTTTAATAGGCGGAACAGTGACATCACGATGAAAGAACACACATTTCCTGTCTAGAAACAGTAGTTGGCCTTAAGAGAGTCCAGGGATTTCCAGATTGAGTTTTAACGCTTGTGACATGTAAAACTCGCTCCAATGTCGTTTCCGTCGCTAATATTTTTATTTTTTATTTTACACCTACAATATGATTTTCTCGGAACACATTAGTCTACAGCAGTGGTCCCTGCCCTACCTACTGTTGCCGATTACCTGTGTCAGGTGTGTTCAGCCAATCAGAAGCCGGAGGATTCTATCTAAGAGTGGAACCCCCGTTCTAATAATTTCTGGACAGTGTCTGACTAAGATAATTCAGCGGAGCCTCCACAATCCTACAGATGAATGTTCAAAGGAAAGGATGTGTCACTTCCCTAAAAACACGTTTCCTCATTTCCCGTTTTTATCGTGTCTTTTTCTTGAATACATCTTTAGTGGGAGGTGAAAAGACGCAGGGGGAAAGAAACAAGTGAAGGAAACATGGACGCAATAAAGGGCAGGAAAAGTTAAGAGAAGAGAGAAAATGAGGGCATACACCGGGTTTTTCTAAAAATAATATGAACTAATAAACAAGCATGTATTATTATGGGTTAACCTCCTGTCAGCGCATAAAGTGGTTAAAATCAGCTTCACCTTTGTGACTTATGTTTTATCAATGACTGTACATATTTTGGCAAAATTACCCCAATCAGTAGTGTTTAAAATGAACAATTTTCTTAGTGGAGTACTTTTACTTATGTACTTTAGGTCAAATGTAGACAATCTGCTTAGTACTTTTACTTGGGTAAAATATTTGAAATTGTACCTGTAGTTTAGAATGTTTTAGACTAATATTTGCACTATTATGAGACTATTGAGTATGTGTATTTCTACCATCTCTGTACACAGTGTATCGCATTTTACTGTGCAAAGACTGTGTAGCTGCAGACTGCTCAGAGTGGACATGCAGACCCTTGTCCTCCACAGTAATTCAGGCTGCTGGTTGATGGCTGTTGAGTTTTACATCTGTACGATGACTGTGGAAAGTATGAACTTATTTTTTTTTAATACCTTTACAACTGAAATTCACTATGGACACAACAATGGCTAGAATACAGCCATGCTAAGGGCCTTGTGAGCACCTTAGTGTAGTGTGACAGAATAGTTACATCCAACAGCTGATTCTAACAGGAATTTGGTAAGTTTCTCAAGAATTTAGTCATAAACCTAATATTTGGTGTCTGCTGACTGTACTGGACGAAAGGTCAATATTTACTGGTTTTGAGGAGTAGTTCTGCATATATGAGAAAAATTTGCTAATACTTGTTGCTCACGGGGAATCTGTAAACAGCCCTTAAGATATTTAGTCATAATTAAATTACAAAAAGAAGAACGCTAAAAAAGGTACTAAGTGAACAGGAATGACTGAACTGAAGAGTGAAGCTCACTTAAAAACATTTAGAAGTGAATATCTCTGCACTGCAGCCAGTGCTGATCTGATGCTTGCTTTCATCCCTACGGCTGTAGAGAACAGCACAGCTGGATCTAATATACTGTAGATGCAAAGTTTTACCCAGGAAAGATGATGTAATAACATGACAGTAACCTTAGTTCTGCTGCATCAAACATGATGCTTGTAAACAGTTTGTTGAGAGTTTGGCAGTGTTGTAGGAGTCCGAAAATAAAAAAGTGGAGTATTCCTAAGGGTCGTTGAGATTCTTCATCAAAACCTACAAATGTCAACCTCATGGGGACAGTAGATGGCAAAGTCAGGCTTAAAGTTAGTGGCCAATGTGAACAAAAATCTCTGCAAATTCATCCAATATTTTTGAAATGTCAATGTGGTGCAAACCAGTGGGCAGACTGACTGACTAAGCAACCATTGTCATCCTTAAAGACGCACTGCTAGTGCAATATGTTCTGTACCAATATGTTCTTGTAGTTTGGCCACAGTACATATATTTCAGGTCATTTAAAGTTTTCTTGGGATAATTCATCAACTCATAAGAGAAATGCAACATGAAGCACTTGTAGAAAAATCTTTCTTTAATAGATCTATGTCCCGTAACTAAAAGTGATAAGATATCATGAATACACATTTTCAGTTCTTAATTTAAGATCTGTCCAAAAGACAATAAAGTCTCTGTCTAAAATGTGAAGTTGCCATTTAAAGATAAAGGGAAATGTTGAGCAACATGTTTTCACTGAGTGAGAGTAGAAGAGTGAGTGAGGATCAGGGGATGCATTGTATTCATTTTTCATTTTTTTCAACTAAATCTCATGCACATATCTTAACAGACTTGCTCAGACCTGCATCATCCACACTGTGTAAACTTGTTAGAAGATCTGTAGTGTTTTGTCAGAAAGCTAAATAGATATGTCGGAATTTCCAATGTAGTCACATGCTGCTTTGCAACTTTTACTTTGGAAAATTCCCGAAAGAACAAAGCAGAGTAACGCTAATCATGATTTCACTTCCTCTGAGGCTTATCACAGGGTTTTGAGGAAACTCCAGCCCAGAAAGCAACTAGTCAAGTTCACTGGAGGGTATAACAGCAAAGACAGCATAAACTAATGAGTAAAGCCTAGCTATGTTTCCTACACTAGTTTTAAACCTCTCAAGATCTTTACTTTCACAACATTATCACTGCAACTTATGAGTCATAAATTTGCAGATTCTGCAAACATTAGGAAAGCCCACGCTCTTACAAATGATAGACTAATCTAGAGAGATTTATGAGGGTAAAAAAAGCAGAGAGTTGCATAAGCAGCTTTTAGAGTCTGGGAACTGAAGATAACTTTTCACAAACTGCCAGAAATTTCTATTCCCACAGCTACAACTGACTTGCAGCCAGTAGGTTAATTACTAACAGACACACACACACACACACACACACACACATACACACCCACACACACACACACAATCATCTGGTTTTCATTTTACTGAGTGTATTACTTACTTCTTTTAACTTTATTGCTCTGTATGCACTATAAAACATAGAGACCAATACTGTGAAGAGGAATAAAGTGTTGCCGAGTATTCAATGAAAATGAGGTCATGAGCATGTTGTGGTCCTTTACAGGCAATGGTTAACATACAAAAGTTACTCAATTACCCAGGAAATTAGGACTGTTTGAGGCAATAACACAGTTCATCCTCTAGATGCCAGTGCTTGACAGTTATGAGCACAGAAAACAGTCTGAAGACAGACAGCAGCATAACTTGAGGATTGGAAATTTACCATTACATTTGAGTGAAAGTGAAAATTTAAACTACAAAATAGTGATTTAAAAGTATTATATATTATATTTTATCA
This sequence comes from Channa argus, assembly GCF_033026475.1. NCBI lineage: Eukaryota > Metazoa > Chordata > Actinopteri > Anabantiformes > Channidae > Channa > Channa argus. The sequence goes on from NC_090217.1 coordinate 7,353,393, forward strand.
TGTCATGCTGTACTATAATGAGCATTTTCCATAGCCGACTAGATTAACTTTTTTACCACTTAAGTGTGGAGGTAAAATGGGGAAAAAAGGTAAAATGGGAAACCAGGCTATCCATCATATTATCACAAGCGTTGGAGTACTGGGAATATGATTAATACCAATAAGATTTTTCTAATAGTTTTGTTTGGTTATAAACCAGGCTGTCCTCATTGTCACACTTTGTTCCAGCTCCCATCTTAGCCCAAGAATAATGGGCAGATTATTTACTTTAGTCATTTGACAGATTATGAGATTATGGAGAAAATAGGCCTCCAGGCCTCCAGGCACAACCAATAGAAGGTCCACTCACACTATTCATCAATCAGTCTGTTTGTGGTCATTTGTCTGGGGATATTTGGTCTGTTTTTACTCCTTTCTTTTTGCTATTGTTTTTGTTTTTTTGTAAATTAATGTCAATCTGTTTTTGGTCATTTCCGTCCTCCTTGTTCCGAAACTTTGCGGTTGTTTTAATTTTGTGTTTAATTTGAAAAAATCTAAAGTTTTCAGCTTGTCCCTTCCAGATTTGGCATGAGCCCTTTGTGGCCACACCTGGTGGGGTGGGATTCGATCCAACTCTCCTACAAACTGCATACATGAGACAGTAGTTGCAGTTCTGGTGCAGAGTATTGCTTAGAAAGAGGGTAAAACATGGACATCCAGTTATTGTGATGCGGTTACCAAGACATGTATTTAGATCATTGGAGCGATTACCGCTAAAGTTGCTAGTCACTCACTCCCACTCACACACACACAGAATCCCTCTTGTGGCGAATGGTTGGTTAGATCTTATGACTCTGATTTGTCTCCGCTCAGTCAATGAGTACCCGCTGTGTGCACATGACAGTCATTGTGATAAATGTAATTAAAGGGGGATGGGCTTGGACAACCTGAGGACATGCACATGTCAAATTCAGAGTCCCTCCTGTCCCTCTTGTGACTCTAGCCCCTTAATGCCAGACACGTTATGAAAAATTATAGTCCAACAGAAACCCACGAGTTACATATCAGTAGATGTTCTTGATAGTGCACATCATTTGAATGATTTGTCATGTTCAGTGTGGGTGAGGGGTTTCCATTAGGATGTGCTGGAGATGAATGTGATTTGTAAGTGGCGGACTTAGGAGTGCCCCAGAGGACTGGCTAAGAGGATTTTCCATCTTAACGTCTCACTGACTGCCACAAACAGTCAGTCACCTGGAGGTGGCCCCCTTGAGTGCATATGTGTGTGTGAGTGGAGGGGAATCCTCTTAGCTTTGCAAAAGTTGGACAGGGACACTTTGGTGCAAGCTTTATCAGCTGTTTTTACTGTATATATTCATTTTAAACAGCCCCCGGCGTATTTAGCTGTAGTAAACCAGCATGTTCTGACTGTGAGGCCTGCAAGAGAAGCAGTACAAACTATACCTGTGGGATCTGGTCCTGACACTGCACTGAAATGTTACATTTGTTGGTTTTAGTAGAAAGCACTGAGCCAAATAAAAATAACAACCCCACAGCCATGAGCTGGCTGTTTGTGGTGTAAGAACGTAGTGCTCTCTTTGCGCAGCTCAACTCTACTGCCGTCCATTCTAATTCCAAAATCCTCTTTGTGAAAGTGCTGTGGTCCCACTGATAGAAAGCAGGATTAACTCACATATAGAGAGGGGAGTAAGATATAGAGAGAGCCTCGTGGAGCACTCAGCAGGATGGTACCACTGAACCCATTCAACTTGTAGTAGAGAAACGCTCAGGGCAATGACTGCTTTATCCCATCTGAAAGTACAGTACGGAGCTCAGCTGTGCTCTTCTCTGTCTTTATTATACTTTGTGACAGCAACTCTTCTCTAAGATTTCAAAGGCATCGGCACAGCCACCACTTCACAACACCGCTCGTGCTGCTAGCGTCATTTCCACGGTGACACCCTCTCAGTGGGAGAATCTCCAAGGTGATGGCCTCTATTGACACGCCTAGAGGTGGTTGGTCCTTTTTTTTGTGTGTGTGTGTGTAGGCAGGTGCATCCTGTTCAGGGGCAGACCGAGTAGCCTGTAACAGATCTGTTTTTCTGTTTTTCTCTGTGGGAACACCTATGCAGCCTTGTGTCTAGTCTGGAAGGCAGAAGCAGCAGACCCTGGAATTCAGATAAGAATATTTAGAAACAACTACAGAGTTTTTTTCCACATTGTAACTATTTAACAAAACTTGGATAATGAGGCTCATATAACTTTAGGGTTTCAAGACATCAGCCTTTTCTGTTTCGATAGAAATGTGACCTTCAGTACATGGATATTTTCACTGAATTTAGACATTCAGCCTCTATTCAAGAAAACCACTGAAGGGCTGCACAACAAGGCTGCAGGGCCAGTGGATTCAGAGACTGACTGTGGACAGAGGATGGAGGGGTACGGTTATGAGCACTTTGGTGCAGGGGAGAGCCAGCAGGTGGAATATAGCAGAATCATAGGGGACCCTCAGCCATCACATACCAATGTTTCATCCCTGGGAGCTGAACATTGTGTCCGGCAAACCTCACACTGCTATAGACATGAAACTGCAGCCCAGAGATACAACGCCACACGCATCCAGGCTGGTCTAGGCCCAGAGAGGTGAGTTATTTGGAAACTACACCCTCGGGTATAGCTCAAGCAATGTTTACGTTCAAATGCATGTGTTTGTTTTGTAAATTTTACAGAATGTGCCAGAAATTTTTTTTGTAGCTATTTGTTTTTGCAAATTGGTCGGATGCCGAATGAGTTCCATACCAGCATGTGTGAATATATGTTATACGTGTATACATGTTAAATGTTTAATCCAGTATTTGCACATGGAGCTTTAGTCGATGTTCTGAAAACAAGTGCAAAAGCAACACTGAACATGACTTTGCACTAATAGGTGAATGCCTTAAAAACTCAATGCCAGCATGCACGGTCAGGTCTCTGACTGTAATGCTTTCACTCAATATCACAAGGCTGCACATGTAAATTAACTTCATGCCGTCGGCTCGGTTTACATGTCCACACACTTCCATTTAGATCAGTTTGCAAATGCCCCAGAGGTTAAATCCTTTGCTATGGTAGGCATGTTTTATTTTTCAGCTGCCTGACATCTCTGTAGATAATATAGTAGTTTTGGGAGACGAGCAGATGCTAAAACAGTCTTTGGCCCTGTCAGGCACTCTGCGATGCACCATTAAGGCAGGAATGAGCAACACGCTGCAGGGAGGATAAACAAGGCTGAATCAACTGCTCAGAATAGCTACAGTGCATAAAGGAACCACTGACCCATATCTGTAATGGCCCACATTTCATCGGACACAAACACCCACTGGGAAGAATATCCCTTGACTCACCTTTGCAGACATATGTAGCAAGAGCAGATTTTGAAGTGACTCCCTAATCTAAACTCTGAATCACATTATCCCTAACTTCTGACAGACAAATCTGCAGTTGTTTTCTTTCTGCCAGGTTTAACACCACTTCAGAGCCAAATAAAATACAATCCTAACCATATATTTGGCTGGCGATAGACATCTGTGTCAAATAGCGTTAGTTAAATTTGCTCATGCGTGAATGATCACATTTCTGCCAGGTAACAGAGCAGAGATTGTTTTCAAAGGTATTCTGTGCAGAAAACGAAACTTCACATTAGAAACTGGTAAAAAAAAGCTTTAACAGACGTGTCCTCATTTCCAACCATTTCATTCTTCTCGCTGACCTGTGTATACTTAGTATGACCTAAAATAACACCACTTTTTCCCATACTGGTTTGACCTCATTTTTGTTTTCTCATCAAACTGTAGTAAGAGAAGCTGATCCACATTTTGGAGTTCCCTGAACAATAAACGAGCAGCAGCTAAGAAGTCAGCACAACCCACTCACTACTCTGCATGCTTCTTACTGTTATCATGTGGATAATATGTGACTGCTGGTGGCTTTTGAGTGAACTTAATCTTGTTTAGATGATTTACATGTGACTGAAAATAAGACAGTGCTGCTTGAGTTCAACGTAGTGTTTCACTAAGTTAAGGAAATTTGAAATGTTTTTTTTAATGCCATTTGACGCCATCCAACATAGATTTTCTTAACTCTGCATGTCAATCACCCACATATGCTTAGAAGATGGATTACAGCACAGTGAATGCTTATAATGGGCCAAAATAAAATCAGTGAAAAAACACTTTATTTAAGTGTATTTAAGTCTTCTGTATAGATAAGGAGCACTTTTATTGGTAGAGATGGACCTTTTTGACTCCAATGAAAGTTTATTCTAAGGCACAGTACTCAATGAGATGATGATGGTTATGATGAGGTTTGTTTAAACAACCCTAATTTGAAAAGTACTCTTTAAGACTGATTAATAATTACAGTACAGTCAGATTTCCAAAGTCACAAAGACTTAAACGAAAACAATGTAGTGAAGTTTATCAAGTGCTTTTGTAAATATTGTTGCTGCCGCATGAGCATGGCCCACTGTCAGCAAACTGGTCTGGCAGCATTTCGATTATCTTACAAAGCATCCTCGTTGCACTTTTAACCCTTTTCGTTCCACTGTTGGTCCTGATTTCACAGTAGCAGGATGCAGCGTTAAACCCGCCTCTGAGTAGAGAGAGAGACAGAGGATGTGACGCGGCTGCTGGTACATAACAGCAATACGCAGCGCGCGTGTGTGTGTGCGCGCAGCGACAGGCAATCATTTCTGATTCTCTTTAGTGTCGACCACTACTTGTACGTCTTGGAGCCACGAACGAGACGCGTCTTTAACCAGTTTGTTCTTCGAGGTAAAGGAAGTCTGCGGCCAATTGCACTCAGTGTGTGTGTGTGTGCGTGCGCGCTCGCGCGCGTGTGTTCACAGCTGGAAAGTTGCTTTCTTTTACTCAACGTGAGCATCAGCTCCAGCTAGCTAACTTAAGGCTCCTACTAGCTGCAGGAAAAGATGCTGGTGTTCACGCCAGCAGTGAAGCTAGCTAGGCGACTTAAAACGCTCGTTTACCCACATGAGGATGGAGGAGCTTGGTCCAAAAGCTCCAGAGGCTTTTTCGTCGGTGAGGCTGAAATGACCACCTGCTAATGCTAAATGCTAGCGGTGTCTCCCACATGTCTCCCAAGTAGAACGACGCAGCTCGAGTGTGTACGCGCTCCAATTCTAGCTGGACGTTTTAATAACAGCCTCACTAACATTCGTTTTTTTTTAGTAAAGCGGAGCCGCTGGCGTTTGTGTGGCGATACGAATTGACTTGGCAATTGTGTTCGAACGTTTATGTTAGCGAAATGCCAGCATTTCGTGTTCCTGTAAATGTGAGAGAGTTTTTAAATCGACCTGCATGTTCTCACATGGTGTTTGCATGAAGCCAAACCAAACTCTCTTAGAAAACCCATCTGAAATGGTGTTGTCTCTGCTTTACCAGCGCACCTATGCTAAGTAGAGACACGTTTAATGTCATTTCCAACCTCAAACAAGCCAGTATTGAATTCGGCATACTTTCACCACTCAAGATGTAGCTTCTGTTGTAACATTTTCCAACCTTTACTGCTGGATATCGCTATAACGTTATCCCCGAAAGACGTCTGTGTTTGTGTCTAACCAGACATGGAGTTGGAAAATGGAGAGAAGCGAGGCTAAAAGGTTGACGTCTCTGTCTCTGTTTCATGCATTCATGCACGATGAACCACAAAGACAGGACTTGCGGAGCAAGTGCTAATGTTTGCTAGCTGCTCATAACCTAAAGCAATGTGTGTCCCCGCTGAAGTGGAGACGGTGCAACTTGATATTGTGCTGTTTTATGACCGCGTTTGATCGATTCGATATCACTGTACGTTATCCACTAACGTTAATTTGAAATAAAAAGTGTGCACTGCTAGACATTGTGGTTCATGTAAATGTTAGTGGGTCATGCGGCCATATTTTGCTTCCCACGCGGTCGACTAATGCACTGTGGCTCGTTCCTGATGCGCTCGAAAACAGCAGCAAGTTTACAATTTTAGTTGCAGAGGCCCCAAAAAACGTCTCGTTTCTGCACCAAACACACAGAGGACGTCTGCTGTTACATGGTTATCGCACACTAGTGTCGGTTTTATTATATTTAAACTAATCTTATTGTAATAATTGACTTGTTTAATATGCGGGTATATACCTTTAATAGTGGTGCAGTTTGATTTTCATAAATATTTGTACAGCAGGTTGCAGGGTTATTGCAGGATTATTAATAGTTTGTTTTTGCAACTGGCGGAAGTGGCGTCTTGCCCCTTCCACGCAGGCGCACTGACCTGAGCCTGGCATGGGGATGTTGATGTTGCTATGGTGATGTCTTCCTGCAAGAAGGTCACTAAAGACCTGCCTGCAAAGTGGATCTCACAGAGCATCATTTTACTCTCTGTACATGTACAACTGTATCTGATTCTTGGCATGCATAGCTGGTTTAAGTTGCCTTTTCTTATCATTTGTCAGCATGGCAGATTACTTAATCAGTGGTGGTACAGGCTACGTCCCTGAAGATGGCCTCTCGGCTCAGCAGCTCTTCTCAGTTGGAGATGGCCTCACATACAAGTAAGTTTTTCTGCACAGACTTTGATTTGGTTCTCCCATATTAAAGTTATGAAACTCATTAAAAGTAAGGTCTCCTGAATGTCAAAACCTCACCTGCGCGCAATGGTGGGTGAAGTGTACACACCAGTGCTTTGTAATGGCCAACACATTTTGAACCAGCAGATCTGGCCAACAGCTTGTTGTCTGCGATGGTCATACGGCTGAAGAGCTATGCTCTAAAGGAGATGGGTTGACTTTCAAGTGAGTAAAACAGTCATCTTTAAACTGTTCAAGCAACTCTGTCTTTCCAAATGGTGAATTTATGAACTGTTCTTCTAAATCAGCTTTACTGTGACCAAAACAAACCATACCAAAAGCTCAATCTAGTATCGTAAAAAGTGCATGAATTCCAAAGTTAAATGAAGGGCTTAATGGTCATCCTGATCTTACTTGTGGGAATTAAATATGCATCCAGTTGACATAACTGCATTATTAACTCCAGCTAACCATCAACACACACACACAACCTATCCAGTGAAAGCAGCTTGCATGTCAGAACAGCTCATGTGCCTTCTAACAAATACTTTGATAAAAGATATTAATAAAACACTAATCTAATCTCTCTTTATAACTTTCTAAACCCTGGTTCTAATCCATGACAGTGCTTTGCCTCTTGAATATCTTTCGCTACAAGTCCTAACAGCTTTTATTGCTTAAGATGCCTTTTCAGTATTCTCTGAAATGACTAATTAACTGATTTCTTTGTGTAAGTGAGAAATATATGGTCGATGATTGATTGTCTAAATTCCAGTCATCATCACCCAGGTCAACAAAAATGCATTTCAATTTAAAAAAGGAACCATGACTCCTGGCTTTAATCCTGCTGCTCCTGCTCTGCTGAAACTAATTTAGGAGATAATGTAATAGTGTTTGAGTGTAAATAACCTCTCCACACTGTAATCAAACACATCCAAACAAAGGAACACTTGTTTGTGTGATGGCATAAATTGACATCATGTGAACTGCAGGGGAAATTGGGATGGCTGCGACTGGTTTAACCAAGTCACTTGGTCTGGATTTGTTTAATTTATTTTTTCTAATGTCTGTATGACTGAGTTGTACAAATACAGCAAGGCTACAGTAATGGAGGAGTCTCACCTTTTATGTTTCTATTTAACACTACCTATCTTTTTAAGTGTGTTTTTTAAGGTTATAACTTTTTAAAAGGATTTTTCCTTTTTCTTTTTAAATTTTTGTTAATTGTATTGTCTGTTGAGGAGAAAAAGAAAAACACCCAAAGAAAGTGAGGCGCAAACACAGGAAAACAGCTTTGAGAGAATTGGCTTCCTGCACACCAACAAGGTGCAGCAATCATGTCCTTGGTGTGATTTTGAACATGTCCTCTTAATCAAATCTGTCTTTACAATTTTATCTGCACTAATGAAATGGCCCTGAAAGTAAATGTGCTCATACAAGGTAACAGAGTGTGTGTGTGTGTGTGCATTTCTATGTGTAGACACTACAAAACAGTGTCTACACATTAAACAGGCAAATACTGCAAACAAGCCTGAAGACTGTAGCAAAACAAACAGTGTGGCTAAATGCAGTATAGTGATTGTGTCTTTGCACACAAAGTAAATGTAGTCCAAACCCGCTTCTACCTTTTTAACAAATCATATTTTGCTTGCGTGCATACAGTGCTGGTGGTAGTCCTTTATGGCAGGCCACGCAAGGCATTCATTTACACAAATAGGTAAAAACCAGTTGTAGCATGAGAATTTTCCCACTTAGCCTCTTGGATTTGTCTATATTTTAACATTCAGTTGAAAACCATAATAAGACCATCACCAAGCAAGTATTTAGAATTTAAATCCAGCACAAAGAGCTTTGGTGTATCATCGACCCACAGTCTGTAGGTACAGCCAGTGTGTGTTTGCGTGTGTGTGTGTGTGCGCTGTGGTTAAGGTTTTGTGGCTTCTGCCCCTAAATGGTAGCAGATGTGTGCTGGATTTCCTGCTTGTCATGCATTGATTTTATATTTGTCTTTTAGGTGTTTGGGATCATGAAATGAGGGGAAGCATTCTGGGACCCAGTTGTGTCCACCTGTACTGCTCGTTGTTTGACTTATACTTTTTTCCTCCCCCTCCATTTTCCTTCAACTTGCACAGGGCATTCTAAGCCTCCCTTCTTTTTCCCTCTTTCCATCTTTCCTGTCTGACTTCACACCCCTTTGCAAAAAAAAAAAAAAAACCCACAAAATACATAACTTTAGTTTGAAAAACAAGCAGCATTCCTGTGTCTTGCGCCTGCTCTCCCTCTCATCTTGTTCTACTTCTCATTGTGTTCATACAGGCCAAGAGCTGGAAGAGGTCAGCTGTAGCTTTTTACCAAGCGCAGGACACACCCAGCCAGAGCCTGTTTCTTCACTCATCCACTTTGCCTCTGGACAATATTGTAGAAACCATGAGGCAACAGAGTATCCAACAATAGGTTGGATGCTCTAAACTGTATTTGTGACAAATTTACCAAGGCGTATCCCATTTACATGTGTTTACCCAGATTGTCAAGAGCACTCACTTGTTCTGTTTTCAATTCACACTGTATTCTGTGAACCACTTTTAATTTACAGAAAATTTTCAGTAATTTGCTTTAATTAAAGTTATTATTCAGAATCGACTACTAATGATCCATGTGTTGCTTTAAGCATAAGGAGCTGTTTTATGATGTGGCATTTTACTTTCAGACCTCACTGTGTTGCTAAGTTACAAGCCCCTGACTTTGCATTTGGTTCTTGTCTTTCAGTGACTTCCTGATTTTACCTGGCTTCATAGACTTTACCTCGGACGAAGTGGTGAGTATGCATGAGGGCGCAAGGCGCGCTTGTGAGGACGCTTGGCCGCATGTGGTCTGAGATTTCATCAGACGATGGTCACAATTCTGTCCCGTCTCAGCAGAGTAGAAATGATGCTCATGCAATGTGGCAGTGTCAGCAGACAGACCCTTCTTGGCAGAGCCACTTCCTAAACCATCAGCCTTATTACAGTGGAGTCTTTTTACGTTTTTTAAACAAGCTTCTCTACTCCTGACCTCAGCGTCAGTTTCATAATTGAAGCTCTTACAAAAATAGTGTTGTTTTTGCTCATTTAAAACCGTCTGCACAGTTTCCTCCCTCCTGCTGGTCTGCTATTTTTGCCCAGTGTGGTCACTCCCTGTCTGCCTCAACTCCCGTGTGTGTGTGTACAATTGTCTCTTCAGTTGCTCATCCAAGGGGGAGTAAATCTTTGAGCTTTAGATGAAACTCCTCTCTTCTACTTTGCCCATCTCAGAGGGTTTTTATCTAATTGATATCCATAATGTCTCAGTTTCTCTCAGGATTAAGATGACCTCACTTTACCATGTGGGGTGCCTGTCTGTCTGTCCACAGTTTTTGTCTGCCCTACTTTTTCATTAGATAGTGAGCCTCTTCAAGCTTGAATAACACTGCTTCCACATTTGACCCCAGTCACAACTTTGTATAGTGTAGTTCATGTCCAGAGAGAAACTCAGTACAACAGGCTTTTACAACAATTGTAACATAGTTTTAGGTTTGTTAGGCATGCATGGGGGAAGGGGGGGGGGGGGGGCTTCTGCACAGAGCTGTTGTGGCACATTCATTTGGGTTGTGATGTTCTTGACATGCCTTCCTATCCCTCAGTGGAATTTAGCAGGTTAGCGCGATTGTTATAAACGAAGAGGTGGCATTAGTTGCCTTCACTGTAAACCCCTGAGAAAAACTGCAAGCAGCCTCCAGTTTATGTCTGTTACAGATAAGGAATGAAATCTTGAACACCGTAGATCTTAGCTGGTTTTCCCATGTCCAAGGAATGTCATAATTTGCACATTTCCATCTGAAGATAACAGAAGCCTGGTGCTGGTTGTGGGAATCTGTAAGAAGTAAAAGTATAATCTGGCTGCTGTCTGGCTCATTTCCATTTTTCCAGACAGCACCAGGTTTCTGCCCATGTGAAGAAGGACACTGAAGGACATGAAGTATTTAAAATAAACACTTAGAAACATGCCAAACCTAAATTTACATAACGTTTTGCTTAAAGGGAGCTTGTATAATGTACATCTATGTTTTAAAATTACTGCCTTAATTAGCCACCGGTCATTTGAGGTCATGAGCCTTTGGTGCCATTAAAAGAGCTTTAAACGCATTAACCATTTGTATCTCCCTTGTACAGTTTGCCCCCTCGTGGAACATGTGAGAACTTATTTTCTTTTTTTTTTCTTCTCTTTCAGGACCTCACATCAGCACTGACCAAGAAGATCACACTCAAAGCCCCTCTCATCTCCTCCCCCATGGACACTGTCACAGAGTCTGCCATGGCTATAGCTATGGCGGTAAGATACTGCTCTGCGAAAAACACATGCATTGATTGATTGATTTTTTTTCTCTCCCCTATTTGCCTAATTCTAAAATCCATATATTAATTTTATATTTGCTAGCTAATGGGAGGCATTGGCATCATTCACCACAACTGCACACCAGAATTTCAAGCCAATGAGGTCCGCAAGGTTAAGGTAAATTTGGATTATTATATGTACAAATAACTCACCGGTGTTAACCTACTTTTGTAGTGAAGAAAACTGTGTGTTAATCATCTTTAAGTGGAAATTACTATTGGGGTTTTTTTTTTTGTTGTTGTTTGTTAGTTTTTTGTGGTTGTCTTGTTTTCATCATTGCAAACTATTTCCTATCTTGTCCCATAGGTTATGGTAATTGTTTCCATTCTATGTTTTTGTGCGTGTGTGTGTTTCGTTCGTTGTTTGTTACTGTTTATTATTAACGTGTGTATGATGTGTGCCTTTTACACTGTTTTTCACTGATGAAGAAATAAGAAATAACAATAATAATCAGGTTTGCTTTGGTTTCTCTTGATTTCCAGAGGTTTGAACAAGGTTTTATCACAGACCCAGTTGTGATGAGTCCACGCCACACAGTTGGGGATGTGTTTGAGGCCAAAATAAGACATGGCTTTTCTGGTATTCCTGTCACAGAGACGGGCAAAATGGGCAGCAAACTGGTGGGCATTATCACCTCCAGAGATATTGACTTTCTTTCTGAGAAAGACCATGACAAACCTCTGGAGCAGGTGTGTATTATTAAATGCTTTATTTATAATTAAAAAAATTTTTTTACGTGAATGTTTATATTTTCCTCACTAACTTGATAATTGTGCTGTGATCTCCTAGGCTATGACTAAGAGGGAGGAGTTGGTTGTGGCCCCAGCTGGTGTTACACTAAAAGAAGCCAATGATATTCTGCAGCGCAGTAAAAAAGGTTAATATGAATTGTTCTATTTGGGTTTTAACCGCTCTTATAAGAGCAATTCAAAAACTCTGTTTATTATTTTCCTTCTAACAAGGCAAGCTTCCTATTGTAAATGACAACGACGAGCTGGTTGCCATCATCGCCAGGACGGATCTGAAGAAAAACAGGGACTACCCATTGGCTTCCAAAGATTCGCGCAAACAGCTGCTGTGTGGCGCTGCCATTGGCACCAGGGAGGATGACAAATACAGACTGGATCTGTTGGTGCAGGCGGGAGTGGATGTTATTGTCCTGGTGGGTATTTGGATGATTTGAATTGTGCTTGAAGTTCAGGACCCGGCTTGGAAAAATGTGTGATAACAGACTTTATTCAATTATCTTTACAGGACATATGAAGAACATTTTATGCAATCTTCCTTTTATTATGAGTTATGACATCATTGTCTAATGTCATTGTTCCTCAATCCTGAATGTTTTTGTAATTGTAGGACTCCTCACAAGGCAACTCTGTGTATCAAATCAACATGATCAGTTACATTAAACAGAAGTATCCAGAGTTGCAAGTGGTGGGAGGAAATGGTGAGTTTATTGACACAGGAAACACTTAAAGACGCTGGTGTTGCTGTTCTTTCTAAATATGTACGTCTTTGCTGAGCTCTTTTCTCTTCTACAGTGGTTACAGCAGCCCAGGCCAAGAATCTGATTGATGCTGGTGTGGATGCTCTAAGAGTGGGCATGGGCTGTGGCTCAATCTGCATCACACAAGAAGGTACTAAATCCTGTCGCACAGTGCCAGTTTCTTTCTCATTATCAAACAAGTGCAAAAGCATAGATAGAAGTCAGTAGAGAAACAAGATTGGACCTTTAAAGCTGTACATTAAAATACAAATGGCTATAGAACGCATATATCTGGAATTTTAGCCCAGCCCCCTTTTGCTGTACCTGTTCTTTATCTAGATATGAGCTAAAGTGGTGACTGTTGGTTGCTGGTGGTAACAAATACCCTGAGACCACTCCTAGTTGTCATAGTGATCTGCCAAGGCCCCATTCTGGGTTGCCATGGGGACAAGCCTCGAATGCTCAGACTGGGTCACATCGACTAGTACAAATCAGAAGAAGAAAAAGGACATGAGAAATAGATGCTGCTTTTTATTTTGGCAGCTGATTTCTGTTTGACTTCCTTGTTGTGTTGTGTCACATTCTTTTCGTGGCAGTCATGTTTAAGACACGTTTTCTACTTTCCAGTCATGGCATGTGGGCGTCCCCAGGGGACCTCAGTGTACAAAGTAGCTGAGTACGCCAGGCGTTTCGGTGTGCCAGTGATTGCCGATGGTGGCATCCAGACCGTGGGCCATGTGGTGAAAGCTCTGTCGCTCGGAGCATCAACTGGTGAGATGTCAAAATTGTGACACACAGGCTCTAGTAACATTTTGGAAAAATGCCTTAATACTTGGCACAGTACATGTTCAATAACATAAGTTGTACTCTCCTGTCTTTCACACCAGTTATGATGGGCTCATTGCTAGCAGCAACCACTGAGGCTCCAGGAGAGTATTTTTTCTCAGATGGCGTGCGGCTGAAAAAGTACCGCGGCATGGGTTCCCTAGATGCTATGGAGAAGAACACCAGCAGTCAGAAACGCTATTTTAGGTATGTTGAAGGTCACAAGTCAGGTGCAGCTGTCACATTGTTGTGATCACATTGGATAGTTTAAATGGGTGAGAATTTTTCCACAGTGAGGGTGACACGGTGAAGGTAGCCCAGGGCGTGTCCGGCTCTGTTCAGGACAAGGGCTCCATCCACAAGTTTGCACCATACCTGATAGCTGGTATCCAACATGGCTGCCAGGACATTGGGGCAAAGAGTCTCTCTGTCCTCCGGTGAGTTGTGCATGTTAATCGTTACTAGAATACAGATTCTTACTTGTATACTATATAATTTTGTGTGTGTGTATTTTTGTTTTATTCATGATCCATTTTATTCTAGATCCATGATGTACTCTGGAGAGCTTAAGTTTGAGAAGCGGACCATGTCAGCACAGGTGGAGGGAGGTGTTCATGGGCTCCACTCGTAAGTACAAAAACAAACAAATAATTTTTTTATTGTCCCCAGCAGTTAGACTTATTTGTCCTCTGTAGGGATCATGCATGAACACTAACAATTTTAAGGTTTAATTATTTACTTTTATTTTTATCAAAATTGTAACATTTTATTTTTTAACTTCTAGGATTCAGCAGTAGTTTTTGAGAATGTTTGTTTGTACCCTAATGTACAACAGATAAGTGGTTAATCATTCATCCAACACCGGTTTATTCACTTTGCCTGCTGTAAGATAACCAAAAAAGTGCTATGTGCCATTTTCTTTCAGAAAATATGACATAATGATTTTCTTTGATGTGAATAGCAGTGAAAACAGTTTATATTAGAGCAAATGCTGATTTCTGTCCCGATATTTCTTTGTCTCCACAGTTACGAGAAGCGGCTTTACTGAACAGGGCCAGGTGGAGCTTAGAACAGCGGTGCATACACCATGGCCAAGTGACCAACTCTTAAACTGCCACTTCTGCTAAAATACACACCACCAACAAAACCCTCCCTGCCCTCCTCTGTGTTGTGTCCACTGTGTGCACTCTCTCTGATCCCAACCAGCTGCTTTGGGGAGGAAGGAGGCGCTGTAGCGAAGTGAGAATCTTCAAACTGACATCACACTCTCCAATCATCCGGGATTTTGCACTCAATAAGTAACTCATCCGGGTTTTTGGAACAACACACACACCTGTGTCTTGAGTATGCAGCCCGATACCGACTTTTGTGTGCGTTTTGAGGTCAGTGAGAGAATGAGTTGTGTGCATGCAGTTATGGGTAATGTGATTGAATGTGGCTTAGTTCAACATGTTTCAGGACAAACAAAGTGAAGGTGCGCTGTGTTTCTATTTGTTTTCTGTCTTTTTTATTTCTTTTAATTCTGCAATTTGATTCTGCTGACTCTGCAGAATCCCAGTCAGCATCCTTTTTTCTTTTTTTTTTCTCCTTTCTTTCTTGGCTTTTAGAAACCACGCTGCCCAGCAAGCTCAGAAGCCACATCCAGGTTCTTAAAAATGCTTGACTAAATATTTGTCTCTCTGCGCAGTGAGTCAGTTTATGACAGCAGACTTAACTTTTTGCATTTTTGTGTAATCACAGGTTTTAAGTTATCTAATGAACAGTAGCTGCTTTTTAATTCAGTGCGGATTTTCTTGTTGGTGTACCGTGGATCCTGAGGTATGAGAAATTGTCCATGACAGTTGTCCTGTCAAATTTGTATCCTACGGTGTCTCCTAAAATCTGTAGACAGAACATGGACCCACAGTCTTTATCGCTGTGGACATTTATTTTGCCCTCAGATGTCTTGAGCCAAATAATCAGTTCCCATCCTAATACATAGTGTTCATGATGAGCATAGAAGGGACCAAAAGGTGGAGATCAGGTATATTTAAAATAAAAAGTACCAAAAAATAGTTATTAACAAGGAGAATGAGAATTTCTCCGCCCTTAATTTGATACTTTTAGATAAACAAACTTTATATTAAACCTGTATAGTCTTATTGGGGCTTTGAATTAAGCATGATGGGTTTGTGATATGCATGTTTTTTTTTTTCCACTAAGATGAACATGCATAGATTTTATTTGCAATGCATTCATACTGCCAAGTGTAGTTACAGACCCCTTCCACTTGTGTTTGTTTTGTTTTTGGTAACTTCGAAACCAAAATTGGCACAGGTGGTTTGCTGCCTGGTCACTCATTCATTCCTGTGTTCTGTGTGGTGTAGAGTCTCTGACATGTATATGGATGTATTTCTTTTTACTAGAGATATGCCTTGAAACAGATAACAGGCTGCATTGAAATGCTTAACGCTGTACACACCTGCCTGCTTTTCTTACTTTGAAACAGTATTGCTGTATTTGTTATCATTTAGTTTGTGTAGCAGTAGGCTTTTATAATATTTTCATACTGGATGTCCCTTTTGCCGCATTTTGAGTGAATGTCCTATATTGAAAGTTCAGTTGCATTCTCTAATGTACTTTACTCTGCACAGCATTTACTAACAGACTTGTGAGAAAATGTTCATACACTCACATGCATATGGAGAATATATGCCTAATATTCAGTTGGAAATTGCTTCTGCTTGTATTCAGTTCCCCATCTAATAAAGAAAATTCAGGTTTTTTAACATGTTCTGTTTGTCAAGTACTGAGTCATACTAGTCCATCTAGAAAGCGCAAAGTCATTGTGAGGTTTACAGTGTTGTTGTTTTTTTTAATGTGTTGCACTTTTTTTATTATTTCATCTACATAAACAACCAAAACGGTAAACAAGCGCTCTTTAGATGGACTAAAAAGACTCAGTATTCAATAAATCCACTGAGGGATTTTTTTTTTCTTTTTTTGAGGTATATCCCTTCAGAATGTTTACAGTAGAACACTCAACAGACGACGGTTGCTTTTGCTGTTCAACATGGTTAAGATTAATAAATAATTCAAACAGTGTATGGACTGCTGTAGTATTTAAAAATGAATCACCTTGCTGGAGATCTGTATAAACTTTGATTAAAACAAGCCACGTGTTACAAAACAACTTTATTTATCCATGTGTTGAGCATTGCTATACTGTATTAAAACATAAATTGGTAAGCCGGTCATAGAAGAAGCAGTCCGTGTAAGAAGCACAGTCTGTGGGTGTTAAATGAAATGGGGTGTGTGTGTGTGTGTGTGTGTGTGTGTGTGTGTGTGCGCGCGCGCGCGCGTGTGTGTTTTACCACTAGAGGGCACTAATGCACCAGAACTGCAAATAACGTAGCATATTGGTATGAAGAGCTTGGATTTACAAACTTAATCCATTTATTCAACTTGAAATCTGATGACAAATTCAGAATTAATTTCAAAGTGACTTCAGTAGTATAATAAGTGCTTAATTCAGTCACAGTAGTAGTAATAGCTGTTGGAATGTTAAAATGCAATAAAAACACCTGTACAAATTCCCTTTCACTCCCCTTCAGTAAAATGGTTCTATTCAATGTATCAAACGTCAGCCTTTATCAAGCATGTAAAAGTTACAAATTACCTTTTGGCTTATGACATTCTTGGCACTTGGACACTTTTACACATTCTAATTACCACATAAGAAAGCTTACCAAACCTCCAAACATGTTACTTTGGCAGCTATGTCTTTTAAGCTACCATGCAAGAAAAAAACACAGTTTATAACAAACCTTTACAGGCAACCTGCTGCAAAAAGCAAATATCGTTTTTATAAATGTCCTCAAAGTGACCCTTGTTCGTCCTTTTTATAAATCAATAGTCTCACTGCAGATGCTCAACGTATCAATTTGTCTGCAAGCACTGATGAACTCCTCCTGCACGGATCGGTCTGCTTCAGATGACATGTCCAGGTCCAGGCTCTCTTGTGAGGCTGCACCCAGCGTATCATAGTGCCTCTGTGGATTCACATTCAACTGGTTGCCACAAGGGGCCATGTGGCCTGTGCCACCTGCCTGGAGAAGCTGGCGAGCATGTCTTTCTGGACTTTGGCAGAGCACCAGTGAGGAGCTCCCAAGAGATGTTCGATAGAGAGAACAGGAGGAAGAACTGTTCCTCCACCGTTCAGGCGATGGACAGCTGGAGGAGGAGGATAGGGAGGGAGACAGTGGATCGCAGACAACATTCTCTTCTTTAGATTGGTCAGTAGTGGGCTGGGGTTCAGAGGACACCTCCACGCAGGAAGAAGTCCGATAAAGGCCGGGGTCTGCTGAGACAGGATCACAGAGGGCATTGCTGGGAAGGGTACAGTGTTTGTTTACGGATAGGTCGCTGCAGTGAAAAGGCCTGGCAGGGCTGAAGAGGCTCATGCTAAAGAGAGCCTCGCTGAAAAGTGCCTCGTCTATGCTGCGACGCAGGTTGATGGGCGAAGGTGGCCGTAGGTCTGTAGTGGAGTCACTGGTTAACGAGGATCCCGCTGATGGTTCTTTGCCTCCTCCATTCTCAGGTTTTCCCGACCCGTGTAAGTCCATATCCAAGTCCAGGTCTCGGTATGCCAAGGCCCGGTTGCTGTGATAGAGGAGGTCCAGGCCGTTCAGACTGCTACCAATCCGCTCATCAATCAGAGTGTAAAGTGGAAGGCTCTCAGTCTCCCCAAGCCCAACCATATCAACGATGGCAAGCTTCTCCTGATGGCTTAGGGTCCACTGGTAGCTCCCAGGCAGGATGGGCGATTTGGATGCCAACAGCTCAGTCCAGCAATTTCCAGCAGCTGGAAGGTGATCTGAACAGTAGACTGGTTGTGCCACCACCAAAGCTAAGGTGAGACAAACCCCAAGCTCACACAATCTACAGCTGAACTGAAAAGTCCACCAAGGCCAGGGGTGGAAGACCTCTTCTCCACCTGCAACACCCATAGCATTGAGGATTGCATATAACTGAAGCCCTGCACAGGCTAAAGAAAACAATGCTGAAAGACAAACTGTTCCGGCTGCACGGTCCCAGTCCCGGCTTTCAGCAAAGGGGCAGCGGTTGTAGCGTTCAGCTGGGGTAGGAGATGTGTTGTTCAGGTGGTAGATGTGTTTTGAATCTGCCCTCACATAGATGTAGAAAACAAAATAGGCAGCGGACAGAAATGTGGCCAGTGCCACAAAGGCTCCACGGGAGATTAGTGAAAGAAAGAGGCAAACAGGAGGCTTCTCATGGTACAGTTTCAGCACTGTCACAGGGCCGAATGCAGCGGCAAAGTGCAGCACAACCAGGCAGGCCAGGAAACACGGTCTCTGGAAGGCTGAGTAGGAGAGCTGCATTCTGGAGCGCATAGAGAGGAGAAGGAAAACCAGACCAAAAGCAGCATTCATGCAGGGAAATGGGGCTTCGTACAGCATCACTGAGGCCTCTGTGGAGGGTAAGCGATCCTGGTGGCCATATGCATCGTACAGGAGTGAGAAAGATCGCGTACTACCAGCAGCTAGGAGGAACAGGCTGACCAATGCGAAGTAGCCACAACCAGATGGACATCGTAGGGGCAAGCAGAGCAGATTGAGCGCTGAGGCTATTGTAAGCATCGCAAAAACACAACCAGCACCATAAACGTGGGCCTCCCAGGCCATGCCCCAAGCTGCCATGGCACTATTCCAGTCGGTGTACAGCGGCACCAACATGGGTGGAGCTGGGATCAGGAAGGGGCTGATTGACTGGTTTGGGGAAGTGTTGTTTTGTGTGGGTTTGATGTATGAGGAGGTTGTCGAGGCCCAGGTCTCTGAGAGGTTGCAGGTCCCCCCGTGTCCTTTATTGCAGTCTGTAAGGAAGGTGTCGTCACTGTCCACTGAGTTGGACATCCAGTCTACAGTGTACAAAGGATAGTGTCGAGTTTCTTTGGGAATATCTGAAAAGAAAGAGGAACTTCAGTTTGACCAAATGTAACTTTGCATTAACTCCTGGTTAAACAACATCTGAATAAGTTAGAAAATGTAGAAAAACTAGGAAATGGCAGTGGCTGTTTTACATTTATTACACTTAAAGCCATGTTAATCTTCAACTGAACAGAGCAATACACAAAAGTATTTAATTGTGTGTGTGCGTGTGTGTGTGTATGTAGTCAGCCCACTCAGAGCCGGTTTCTCTCCCGGTACGAAAGCCATCTTGAGTTTCCATGCTGGTACAGTTAATAATGATTGTGTTGGACATGTTTCAGCACTGTGAAGGAAGTGGTTGTTTGTCAGTCGCTTAGCTTTGAAGACGAAGGAGAAACTGCGTGTATGTGTGTTTGTATGAGCATTACTGAGGCGCCCGCAAAGCTCATCTGAACCATGTGAGTTCATTCACAAATGTAGGTATGATCTGGATGATTCACACAAGATAATACCTCACAGATGGGGTAAAAACCCTTCTCGTGTACTTCTAGTTTCCACATCGCTGAACTTTACATTATGGAGCGTGTCCTTTTCCACAAAACATAACCTTCGCTGTGCTCTTACCATCTTACCACCACAGAAACAAAAGCATATTGAGACCTTTAGTCTAATAAGGGGAACTTAAAGACCTTTCCATGTTATAAAAGGCAGTGAAATGCAGCAGGAGAGAAGCAGCTTCTAATTGCTTCTCTGTCATTTGTGCGCACACACGATCATCAGTCATTTATCAAAGACTATCACTCCTCCGTGAAGAGCCAGGTGCTATAATGGGCCACAGAGGCAGGAACAAATGAACAAGATAAACAGGCAGCGCAGTAACTCGCACAGCAGGGAGGTTTAGTGTACAGTATCATTTTTGTGTGCGACTGGGGGGAAAAAAACGGAAGAAATCGGGTTCAAATACATCTGCGCGGGAAATACATTATATTCAGTGGTAATGTTATGTGCCAGTTTATGTGCAGGCATCAGCACCGCAAAGCCCTAAATCTGTGGGTATAGATTGAAAATGTCTCATTTGTTTCCTAAATAAATTAAAAGGGAAATTCATGTGGTTGCTTTAACTTTAATGTGCTTTGATAGCTTGTATTCTTGTCTTTCCATCCCACCCTGCCCTGGTCACTTAATTCCCTCTTTTGTTATGATTTCCCTTCGACGCCCACCTTCAAAAAAGAGGAAAGTCCCATAGGTGGCTTTGTTCCATTTAAACTGGCACACTTCTCTCGCAAACATCACTATTCTTTGACAGCCCTGAATTGTGTTTTACAAGTTTCTTCTTATGCCTAATGTTTTTGGCCTCTGCTGTCCTTTGCCTCTTTGTCCCAATGCATGCAGGCATCTCCTGCTTCCATTCTGTTTAATGTGCACTTCTGCAGAGTTAAACGGTTGACAGCGTGTCTGCATTTAGCACCAGCAAAATGATGCTGCGAACAGCCCAGAGGATTAATGTAAATGTGGTGTATGTATAAATTGTTCGTGCGTGCCCAGTTTTGGAGTGGTGTGCATCCATTTGCAAGTACTTGTACTGCTGACACTTGGTGTCCTCAAGTACCCCTTTCAAACACAGTCATGCTCTCTTTCTGTCTCAGATCCTCCTGAGTGGCCCAGGATTTTCACAAGTGCTTTAGCGTAAGCCTCAGCACTTCCCTGCTGTCTGCCTGACATTGATAAAGCCTTTGTCGTTTTGTCTCATTCGTCTCCTGACCCCCACAGCTGAGTCACAGTCCACGGTTGTGATGGAAACATCAAGCTCAAGGTAATATGACACCGCTACCAGCAGTCGCTGCATCTTTTACTGTAGTACTAAGCAGTTTTACTTCAGACTTCTTGAGCCGTGATGTGAATATAAGGAAGGTTTTCAGATTATGCCTGACGAATCTACAATAACAAATACCAAAATGCTGTCAAGATGGCTGAACAATGGGTTGCACAGAACTCCCAAAGACTTTTCTCCATTAATGTCAACCTCATAGTGGCTCTAGCACAAATGTCAGGATATGATCATATGGATTTGTTGTCTGAATATTGGTAAAAATAGATGGCATTTCATCTGCAGTAATTGTTATATATATATATATATATATATATATATATATATATATATATATATAATTGATATAATAGTCAGGACCAAACATCTGCTCAGGTGTTTTCATGTTTAATATTCTTCAAAGATAAAACACAGCAGCTTCAAATGTGGTAATTAATAGTAATAAACAGGCACTGAATCCTATGTCATCCTATGAAAACATGTTTTAGTGTGGGAAACATAACTGTAGGTGTTTTGAATGTGGGGGCCACTGATGAGGAAGGCAGGGTTCAGTACAGTGTGATGCAAATGACTTGTCTCTTCATTTGTTTTCTTTCCAGGGCGAGATGACTCAAAGGCCATTGAGTCAGGCTGAGTGGAAAATGTGAAGGGCATTGAACTAGTGCCATGTTTTGCTGCCTCGCTCATGTAAGTAAATGTCATATCTGAGCTTTTGGACTAGACGGGGTTTTGGTATGTGGTGGTGGCTTGAGTGCAAGGACGGATCAGAGCATTACGTTCCGCTGCGTGCTGCTCTGTCATCTGACACATTCCTGTGGGAAGAGTCTCGTACTGGGGAGAGGTGACACATCTACAGACTTCACAGAGTTGGAGCTGGTCAAACTAAGTTATGACCTAATGATGAAATATAGAGAGCTCCTGAATGAAACATTAATATCATTAATTAATAACATTAATTAATTTATTCAGTGGTTGTCGGCATCTTTCTGTTTGAAAGATATATTCTATTTAGCTTTTCTTTCACAGTAGCTGCGGCTATTAGAGGATTATACATTAGATTAATGATTCTCCACAAATCAAAAGCATGATGGAGCCATCTTAAGGCAACTGAGTCAATTATTAATGCAGACTGATAACACACAGTCTTAAAAGAGAAATGAACAGTAATGTGTTGGAAATGGGGAAACCCACATTATACAAGTTGCTTCACAGATAATTTCTTCTGCTTAATTTAACACATACCTTAATTTAGGTCTCGGCTATTTGTGCGCAGTGGCTAAATTTATGTCTTTATTTCTTTAGGTTCTGCCAGTAAATCACGAAGTGCTTCACCTGAACCTGTAGACCAGCTGAGGTAATAAACATGAAGGATTCTTCTAGTGTTGCCCTGTTGCAGCAACTCAACACTTATCTTTAATTAGCTGCATGTTGATGCTGCACCATGAGGTTTAGAGCTCTGCATTTTTTTTTTCATCTTATTGGCTTCATCTTCACTCTGGCTCATCTCAGAAAAAGCATTTTAGTGGAGCGGTGAGATCATGCACAATGAGGAGGAGATGAGAATTTATCTGCTTCCCAAACAGTCTGACATAAGGCCAGAGCACCTGTTCTGTGCCCATTAGAGCAAATATTTATAAATGTACATTTGTTTAGGTTCCCCAGATATTTAGCTGTTGGGGAGGAGCCATTCAGGCGGGAGACAGACTCGTAACACGGTTGTTTCTGTCTCTCACTTACGGCAAACCAAACTGCCGTCTCGTCCCATCAGTAGCAAGTGGCACATTTGACAAGTCTACTTTTGAAAATCACTTGACAACATCTGCTATTCTGGGTGAAGTAATGTGGGTTACGTTTCCTCCTGTGAACTGGGCTTAAATAGGAACGAGACTAATAGACAATAGAAGGGTTGTTTAAATCAGTGGGATGATGATGAATCATTGTTGAAATTGAAAATCTAGCGTTCTGTTTTGCAAATCTAACAGTTGTCTCCAAACTCATCTGTAGTTCATTTCTCTGTGCTACATTGTTGTCCAAATCTATTAAAAACTCAAAACTCAGCTTCACAAATGCTCCAGATAAAGGCGAAGTTGAACATGGATGCTGTAGTTTTGGAATATTTATCTGAGAGACAGTACAGAGAAATGTTTATTTAGCCAGTGGACATTGTTCCCTTTCTCCTCTGTTCTCAGGGGTTTTACAAAATTAAGCTCTAGTGAGTGCTTTTCTTCTCCCTTTGGAAGCAATTAGTAGCTTCAGGCAAAGGATGCAGGGTAATTGTTTCTCCCAGTCCTCTGTCAGATTTACAGACACTGAAACAGCTTCAGGACGGTTTATGAAACAAACAGCATGCAGTCCTCTGGGTTGTTCTTCTAACTCAGCATTGCAGTGCCATCTGAAAACAGATGGGATTTTTTTGAAGCAAGTTACAGCTTGTTTACATCTTAGAGTGTGTTTTCTCACCTGTACTCTGTGGCAGAGATGCTGCTGGCAGCTGAGTGGATTGTGTAGAATTGTCTGCCGCTGCCGTCCCGCCGCCGCCTGGAACTGAAGGAAACAACCCTTCCCCACCGTCTGTAACCTCTGTGCCTGGCAGCGCTGGGAAGACAGATGGAATTTAACCTGTGAGGAATCTCATTGCAATCAGGAATATCACTTAAAGAACATAACGCCGTAGGTTCATGTGAGAAAATCACATAAGTGAGTCTGGAGGCAAATAAAGGTTTAACCCTCTCTGAGGCTTCACACTGCACCAAGTGGATGGACTATATTTCTTAACCCAGTTCTGTCAAATGGATCGACATGTCACCCACTTACTTGTAGCCAGTCATCCATAGCACAGTAGTCTGGCCCTCTATAGTCTAATTACATTGACATCCTTAAGTGTATGTGTGCATGGGAGCATTCACCCTGGTTCCTTACAAATCCAGCATCTTCATAAAGAGCACACAGTGGGGCAAAAAGAAACAGAAAGCAGGACGGCGTAATGACTACATGACTGAGTCACATCATTCCCTTTTCCCTTTGGTACACTCACAAAATATGTTTTCGCAGCCTGTCCCCTGCGCATCTAGGATTTGTGTGTTTTACAGTTAAACAAAGTACAGCGGTTATAAATGAATAATGGGCCAGAACCAGTTGGGAAAAACTGATGAGCTGACTCTGTGATGTAGCAAGGGAAACAAGCTAGAGTGTTGGAATTAATATTAATAAAATACCAAGGCACAAGGCTTGTGGGAGGAATAATGAGTTAGGCAACGCAAGCTACTGTCTTATAATCACGTAAGCCTCAGGTTAATTGTGTGTTTTAAAATTCTCCGATGGAAAAAAAACCCGTTCATTGTTTTATTGCACTGTTCCCCCTCCACACAGCTGGAAGAAGGTGGAGGGTGGTGATCAATGCACATTCCTGAATGTGGGCACATAAAATACTGCAGAGCTGGAATATGGGGAAAGTCAGAGTTAATCCGTTGCTCACACAATTTGAATTATTACAGTTTTTATTTGCATGGGTTTTGCTGAAAACTTGAGACTGTAAGTTCAATTAAGACTAAGAAATTTACTGCAAAAAATAAAGCACGTAAGTTGCCGTGTGTTAGTTTTTTTTCTGTTTCAAAGATAATTATTTGGACACAAGCCAGGCTGCTTTTTACAAGGACAGTAAATAGGTGGAGTCGACCGCTCTCTCACATATAAAGAGAGAAACTCACGTCTTGAGCAGTTCACAGGCAAAATTGACTGATTTACAGCTATATGCAGAATTTGAGGCCAGCGATGAATGGACTCATCATCACCATTTTACTTGACCTGAACAGCATTGTACAGTCTAACTGTACTGTATAACTATATTGTATGATGAGGGTTGTTGTTGTGATGGTGCTGTTGATGACTTTAATGTTATGGCACATGTAAGTTTGTATAATGATATAATATTTACTAGTCATGAAGAATAACCACTATTTAGGTTGTTGCTAATATAATTTGCCTTGGAATTTCTCGCCTTTAATGTTTCTCTACATAGTGGGTCCATCGTAAAAGAAGAATCTCTCTGTGTGTCTGTGAATGGATATAGCTCAGTTTCTTCACATGCGCAGTGAATGAAAGCTCTAATGACTGTTGAGAAGACCTAAGAAGTGGCCTAACGTTTCTGTGGTAATCGTTCACTAGGTGTTGTGGTTCAGACACCCCTCATTATCTCCAACTTCCAGAAATAATAAGGAAAAGAAGATGTTGCACTCCATTACACTGTGCTCAATCTGCATAAGCTCTGGGAGACAATGTGTGGAGGACAGAGTGATAAGGAATAACAGGAATAGATTGGATAGCAGTGCAGCACATTATCAGATGTAATGAAAACTGGATGTCTTAATGTACTTGCACAAAATTGCATCATGTTGCTTCTAATTTGGCCCATTTTCGAGACGGTTACTAAGGGATTTTCTTCCTTCATTACACCCTTAAGACTTGCTTTAACATCAGTCTGCATAAAAGTGAAGAATGATCCACATTGTCTGCTTTTTCTGGGGAGTTCTAGTTCCGATTGAGTGCTGTGAGTCACATCTCAAAATCAAACCCTAACCCTCCTCCTGATATAATTACAACAGCATGAACATAAAATAAATTTAGCGGCCACAGTTTTCCTTTTTTTTAATTAAAGCTATTCTTCCATTTAAGTTCTGCACAGGGACAACACATACTGTATTCATGTCACATGCTTCGCTTGGGAAACCATTTCCATAATCAATTAATCTGTCAATGGCCACGCTTCTGCTGTTTGGCACAGATCTCACATCACAGACAATAAATCCTCACAGGTACTAATGGAATACTGTAGATTAAGAGTCTTGTCTCAGTGTTGTCTATTAGTAGTGCTCGTGTGTGAAAGCAGCGAGGAGGAGAAAAGAAGGTACAGGATGTAGGAGAGGCTTATTACAGAAACAGCTCTCTGAGAAGACCTACAACATTGTGCACTGCAAACACACATCTTATCATCTTCAACCTTTTTTGACCTCTGTCTCCGTTCTCTCTTTTAATAATTGCCCTTGCTATGGTAGAGTGGAATTTGACACAGATGCAGGGCACTGGTGTTTTTTTTTATATACCTCAGAGTGTCCTCAAGGGCAATGTCACAGAGACACTTTCTAGATCAATGAAAGCACTAATGTTTGTGTGGTGAAGATCTTCAGCTAGGCCATGATTCACCCTGTGCAGCTTTAAAATATATTACAGTGCACAGACAGACTGTTCACATTGGGATAATGTATGATAATGCAGAGGAGCTACGCTCCCATTTTTGTATTAGTTTCCTCAGATGTCCTTTGACAAGGGGGGACCCGTTTAGAGGCCTATGTAGTGCAATAAGCAGGCTGCTTTGTTGGTTTTTCATCATTCTTGGATAATCACAAGCTCCTGTCCTCTCTGTCAGGACATTTGTGAGTGAGCCTTCACTTCTGCCCATGGAAAATAAAATAAAATAAAAATGACAGGGATTTGTGCGGAGGCAAAATAACTGCAAAGGAGGAGGTGAGCAGGAAGGGAGGGAGGTATGGAAAGAGTCTAAATGGCAAGCCATGTTCAGAATCCATGAACAGCGGCTGGCGAGCAGACGGTCCCAGAGGAGAGGTGGTGGTTTCGCTGAGTGTGCGCTTGGAATAGTGATACACAACAACAGCAGCTCTCCCCACCCATGCCAAGAACCCCCACCCTCCCCAAACAACCTCCAAAACACACCCAAGCCTGTGTTTCCTCTCTTCTGCCACACAGCTGAAAACAAGTGCAGACAAAACATAACATCCATCTTTCACAGCAGGCAGCAGTGGAACTGTGGAAAGATTACATTCTTGTGAAACTGGAAACATTACATTCTTGTGAAACTGGAAACATTACATTCCAACCTTCCAAAATGTGTGTGTGTGTGTGTGTGTGTGTGTGTGTGTGTGTGTGTGTGTGTGTGTGTGTGTGTGTGTGTGTGTGTGTGTGTGTGTGTGTGTGTGTCTCATAATAGACAATATTACATTTTGATGTTGATTGCTGTTTCAAATTGTTCAGTTTTAAGATCCCTTTAGTTGCTGTTTGGACTTTTTGATGGTATAAAACGTGGGAATGCTTTAAAGTGTTCAGATAAAATACAATTCTGTTAGAAAATTCTGTTATGTGAAGCAGTACAGAAATTTTTTTTATAAACTGTAAGAAATCGAATGCGGTTGGAACACTAACATAAGGATTTTTATCCTAAAGGGCAAATTCACCAAATTCAACGAGGAGCAAATGTGTAAACAAAAAGTATTTCATCATTAGTACTGCATTTTTTTAAACCAAATAGATGCATTATTAAATGTTGTGTCTGAATTAGATTCAAATTTAAAAATAAAAAGACTTTTATTTATTTTTATTTGATCAGCTGGCAGCAGTAGCTAATTGATACAGTTATGTACAAACCAAGAATCATGATGCCCTGCACAAGCTATATACCAACACAGTAATGCTTTTCTCAGGTGTACACCAAACCTCCCTGGGTGCGAATAATCAACTCACCATTTTCTGACCCGGCTTTTGACACTACATGATGAATGTGTCTGTTCTCGGAGGAGGACCTTCCCCAAAAAACTCATTAAGCATACAGACACAAGTCAGCCACCGGTGCAGGGGGATGGGTCGTGGAAAAGCAGAGGAAGAAGGTAATGGTTCAGTGTTGGGTCGGAATCCTTTCTTTTTAATGTGCAGAAAGAAGACCTCTACTAAACAGCGTTCAATCAGTGCTGTTTTCTTCCATTTTCTGAGGTAATTGTGCAACAATGGAGTTTGATAGGTACTTTAGATGTTATGATAGACTATTAACAGGATAGTTAAATATTTGTTTTTACAGGACAGTATAAATTACCCACTGGTTGTGATTGTGAAAGCCAAAATAAACTTAAGGGTATAAATGTGTCCATTAAACAGGACCACATGACTCTAAAAACTAACCACCACACAACCGATTGCAAAACAGATTCATTCTCCTTTGTTCAAAGTCGGGGGGGAAACAAGCATTGGAAACACAATAGAGATGTGGTACACAGATCAAACTTAGATTACAAGTTCCATTTCTGCGGGCTGCCATTGTACAGTTCAACTGTTCAAAAGATCTGTAGCTTGAGCTATAGTCCATGCAACCACTACTGAGTAATACCACATTATATCAGAAGATCTTAAGATTGTCTATAAGCATAGTCAACATAAAATACACATAACTCAACAGTCCACTCATGTTTATGTTGTTTCCAGATTGTATGTTCTGAGCGTTAAACAGGATCTGGATTTATGTTGATGTTGGACGTCTGAGTGCTGACCATGTCAGCGATCGAACTGTCTGCAGCCTTTTGACAGCCATCAATTGAACACTTAAGACCTGCCTACACATGATTGATTACATCCATTGAGTCTGTCCAGTTATTATTGATTCGGTTAACTTTGCTTACCTTCTGTTATTGATGTGTAAATCCTTGGGCTCTGGCTTGTGCTTGTTACAGATTCCAGCACAAGTTTGTGATCGATCCCAACGACAGTCATGATTGAGCCTGGCCCTTCCATCGTGGGCCCCGACCTGGTCTCAGGGAAGCTCAAGTCAGCTTCACTCTGACTTGGGTAAGTAGCTGATATAGTGGCCTCACCAAATTGGAGGGTAACACTCGGGTCTTGTGGTTTTGTGACAAATGTGTTTTCTAAGAACGTAGTGGGTTCAGCATGCCCCAGAGGGTATCTCCTGGTCAGTGTGGTCCACACCAGTCCTGGGGTTGTTGTCGTTGTTTGTGGTGCTGCCTGTGTCAGCGCAGTGGGAACTGTAGTTTCAGGTGTTGTCGTCAAAAAGACCTCTTCTGTAGAGGTTTTAGCAGTGTGTTCCCTCGGGAGGTGACGTACAGTGGAAGCCATGCTGGGTCCTGCTGCCTGAGCAGTGTCCCATGGTGGGTGGCTATGTGTTGCATTTTGTTCAGGAGCATTCGTGCTGGTGGGACTGTTGGTGAACAGAGTGTTTGTGATAGCACTGCTTGTGTGAGAGTAGGAGTTTGAAACAAGAGTATCTTTGTCGCTCTGCGCTTTGCTGCTGTGTGGAGAATCTGATGTCCCTGTGGGAGGGGAACCCGTTCTTATCTTTGTCACACTAGTTAGGAGCCCCTGAGTCGAAGTGGTGGGTTTTTGAGACACTTCAGAATTGGTCCCTTCCCCTGAACCTGAGTCTTGCGATGGATCAGTTGGCTTTGTCGGCCCCTTGACAGTCGTGTTCGGTGCAGCAGCCTCATTGTTACGGTTTGAGCTCCACAGTTTGGGGACATAGGATGAAAGTTTGGTCCAGGAAGGGAGATTCAGCTGAGGCACTTTCCAAATCGAACTTGTTTTTTTTTCAGGTGATGATGTTGATCCCCACACTGCCTCTTCATCGGCGACAGCCTGCTTGTGAAGTAGCAGGAAACACCAGAAGCAGAGCATCGAGGTTCGGTGGAGGCGAGGCATGCTGTCGACAGGGGCGCACGGGTCAGTCACATGTTGTTCTCCATCGTCCTGCTCCCCGAGGCAGTAACGGCTGGCACTGTGGCAAAATGGCCTAAAAGACAAGAACACGCAGGACACTGAGTGACACACTTTTCATTCGCTCTTGTGCAGCTATATTTCAGTTGACGGAAACTTGATAGACGTGTTCATTTTTCTTTTTTAGAAGGTCAAGCTTCATTTCCTCAGAGTGCAACCAGCTTTTCAGCCAGACTCTAAAGTAAATCGAGTATATAATCTATGCCACCCTTAAAAAACATGTCCCTTGCCCCAAATCACAACAAGAACTTAAGTATTATAGAAATCCTGCAATTAGTGGTGTCTCGTTAGATGTGTGGGTCAGTATTCCTGTCATGCTGTGTCGCTGTGGTGCAGCACCTACATGGACTGACCAGTTAGAGAAAGAAACTTCCATCCATATGTATCCCATTCAAAAAGGGGTGCTCAAGTAATAATGTGTGTAAGAGTTGGGCTAGTGAGGGGTGGGAGGTAGTGAAAAATTAGGGTTCAGGTTGCCAGCGTAACAATAGAAGGACCCCTTTTTCTTTTGTAGAGCGCAGAATGGTTCAAAGTCACTGGCTTGTTGCCTCAGTGAAAAGACTGGAGCACCGAAGGAATTTCCTCCACGAGAACACAACGCGTATGTTTCATCCGTATTTAACTCCCCCTCGGCTCCCCCGCCCCACCCCTCACCCCTAGCTTTAGTCTCTTTCAATCTCAGATTTATTTGTTCTTTAAAGTGGAGGGAGAAAGATCGGTTTGTGTGGGGGTGAAATAAAACGTCTACATTCACAGAGAAATCCCCTTTTTTCTATGATCCATGCCTGTTCCATCTACTAGGCCCTCGTTGGCTCCTTGTACATACAAATAAGATCTATCAGCCACCCTAAGAATTTCAAGCTTGTTCTCCCAGATCGTAAGAGCAGGGACTTGACCCCTTAACTTGGCCTGTCTGTTCCCACCTGCAGTGGGATAAAAACCAGCCTGGATACGAACACATAAGATATGAAGACTGACTACCAGAGGGGTCCAACACAGAGCTTCCCACACGCTCGCAAATGAAAATCAATTTCCAATGAGGTGAAGTTTTTTTTAGATGCCTATCTGCTCAGGTTTGCACCAAACAATCCACACCTGCTCACATTTCATACGTGCAGAGATCTGATCAGAGCTGAATTTGGATCTCTGTGTGCTAGTGCAATTGTGTTTTTGTCCACCCTCATGTACTGTTCCGTAGTAGGTACAAACACACACACACACACACACTTAATTGGTTTCTCCAAGAACTTTTAGCAGTGAGGATTGCAGAAAAGCCAATAAAATATAGAATGCAGCCTGTAAAGAAAAGGGGAAACTGTCTTGTTGCATAATTACATAAAATGTTTGTGTGTATTGAAAACTTTTGAATCCTTGTGCAAATTACCTTCTATACTTGAGTGCATTTTCGTTGATTTGATACCTAACTAATCAATTATGTATTTAGACAGCAGGGGATATGTATAATTCATTTTGTCTAACATTCTCACGTTTCACAGTATCACTTTCATTCTGTATCACTCGTGGGTTCAAATGAATCTGATGAAAAGCACAAAATGTTTACTTCATGTCACAGTAGCTCCTTGTTTTATTCACTGTATCTCCATGTTTTACAGTACGTATAAGAGGACAATCTCTGATTTATCTCCTGTTTTAAAACACCACCACAATTTCATTTCTTTCCCGCCCCTAAAACAAATAGAAGACATTTCATTTTCTTTATTTGATTTTATTAAACTACAGCAGATGGCATTTTGCTATCAGCTGACTCATCCTGTCATAGCAGACATGCAAACATAATTTCTGCAACTTAATTTTAGGACTTTTAGGTGCTTGCTGCAGTCAGAATTGACACAGATGAGAGCAGTGAGAAGGAATTAAAAATGTCAAAGTTGTCAGCCAAAAAACAAATAATTCAGTGAGCTGGAAAATACGAAAGTGCCAATTATGGAATGGCAGAGTAGAGAGATCATTGTTTGTTAGTTGGATATTATGAGTAACCAATTTAACATACACATAATTATGTGATCTATTACTAAATATATACATATATGTGTGTGTGTGTGTGTGTGTGTGTGTGTATTGGTAATAGAGGCTCTAACATGCAGGACAAACAATTATACCTTAAAAAGTGACGTAGAGCCAGCGTTCAGTCATGACTAGTTGGAAGTGCCTCTTCGAAGAACTGCTTTCATCAACCAGGAAACTAGCAATTACTAATGCCTGATTTGCTAGGCACTAATTAATACAATCGAATTCAATTCTTTGCTCTCATAAACAGTGGGCTTCTGATTTTTTCGTCACCACATCAAATCCATGCTTGTTAGTGAAGGCATTGTTTGGTTTGACGGGCCGCAGAGCAAGTGGAAAGGGACTATAAAAAGTGTCTGTTGGGAATTTACAAGTCCCCTTTATTATTTTGTTGGTGTTTTGTCTCACTGCGCCTGACAAAGACATGAGGCCTGGAACTGTAGTGTGCTCAATGAAGCTCGATGGACCAGAGATAGCGAGACAGAAAGTGAACCAGCAAAGAAGGAAACAGAGGAAAGGACAAGGGCACAGGAGAGAATTGAAAGACAAAAAATGACAAAACCGCCATATTGACATTCAGTTGTGACATTCCTGCAGGAGACTAAACTCCGCAGCAATCTCCATATGTTCACTTTAGTTTGTTGCCAGAGCTGCTTTCATTAACTCTGTAAACAGAGTTCTGTCTTTCAGTGTGTGTGTGCGTGTGTGTGTGTGCGTGTGTTCATAAGCAGCCTCCACTTAAACTCTTCTCTCAGGACCATCAGCCATCCTAATCTCAGTGAAGCTTTAACCTGCCTGTACCATATTTCTCCATGGAAAAATTCCATGTACTAAATTATTCTGACGGCAGAATTACGGCGGTGAATTGCAGTATTTGTGTTCAATGAGATCATAGTAAAGCCACAAAGTAATAAAACCAACCAGCAAAAGAAAGATAAAGAGAGAAGCACAGTGTCTGGGAACGGAAAGAGCCAGCTACAAAGACACAAGTGAAGGGGAAACATTAGTGTATTAGCGGTGTTTGGATGATTGAAATGGAGAGGCCTTACGCTGAGCGGACTCCCAAATAGAGATGAATTGACTGTGGCCAATGTCATTGCTATTTAACTAACCTGCTATAAGCACAGTGAGGCCTGAGGATCAATGACACAGTCCAGCATAATGGAGTAATTTACCTCCCTGCTAATGCCTACTGTTGTGGGTGAGTTTTTTCATTCCGCAGTGTGGGTGTGCATATTTACAAGCGCCAGTTTTCACCCTAGTATTATTCCCATGGGTATGTGTAGGTGCACTCGCATGTGAGAGTGTATTTACATGTGCATCCTCCTACGTGCTGTATTTTCGCTTGCAGCTCTTTAACATCTACAGTATCTACCATCTGAGGAGTTAACATACAGCTTTTTCCTGTTGTCCTCTCCTGACTTTGACACTACACAGGGATGTCAATACTGCTCTGATTTAATCTGATTGGCCACTTTACAGCAGTAGGCATTTGTTCTGTCTGACACTTTATGAAGCCCCACATCCATGTGTCAGTCTATACAGCGGTTGCCATAATGGGCATATAAAATCAATATGACAAATCAGTGGAAAGAAATGTAAAGTACATTTATATGTGCCGATAATCATATCAGCATGATCCAAACACACACACACTACAGTTTGTTTTACTTTTCATTGTAATTCACCATGTTAAATAAAAACTATGTTGCGCTCAGAGTTCTCTTTAACACTTACTACACATTAAATGCTCTGTCATCATTGCAAATCAAAAGGAATCCATCATATTATAGATAGCAAAGGAATTTGTAAAGAATCATACTTTCATAGAATGCAATGTTTTGCATGTACGCACTGACACTGATTCTCATTCTTCTCATGACTCTTCCACTTAAAGGAACAGTCCAACATTTTGGTGAATACACTTGATCTTTCGCAAAGAGTTAAAGGTAAACCTCAGTATCTTTCTCCTGCTGTGTCATCCTACTAAGCTAACAGGCTCCTATGACCTGCAGCACAGCATAAAGCCAGGTGGAATCAGCTAATCTGGCTCTGTCAACTAATGGTGACCACAACAGTCATGTGTGTAATCCTGCATTCAAACCACAGTGGTGTTTATACAGGGTTGCAATTCAACCCAAATGTGTGTGTCTTACTTTAATACACACATTTGTTTTTCATCATACTTTAGTTCAGCACCTGATTTCTCCTGTGAACTTGTACTAAACTGCATTGTGAGGGACAGATTCACAAACGGAAATGGTGCAACACGTTCAATTCAATAGTCGCGGGACAATGTTGACCCAAATGAAAGTGGGCAAGAATAACCAAGCCCATTGTCCAAAGAAGCAGCATCACAGACAGGATTCGAGCAGCTTACGTATGTCTTGTTGGCTTTACAGCCAAACAACATCCTGAGTCCCTCTATTTACACACAAGATCAGTCCCTTGCTATTCTTATCTGTGGAGTTCCCTTTGAAATGCCATCTCACAAATCTAAATTGCACATGTAGAATTTCCTCTCAGAACATTAGCACAACAGTTGATGACACGTTATCTGGACTTTACATTCATCTGTGAAACCTGTTGATTCACTCAAATGTCATGTTTCCCTTTTCTCAAATGAGTTTGACTATCTGAATATCTTCCACCCCTCACTTTAATCCCTTTGTTAAACATATTCCCCAAGATTGAAAAAGACTACATGTTATGGCCGTAGGCTGATGGTGGCCCCAGGACTGATGAATTCAGCGAACTTGCAGATTATACACGGGGCTCCCAAACACAGGCGTTCCAACCGGCTGCCTTTGCTATGGTGACAGCTGAAGCCAAAGACGTCTCGCTAATCCCGGGATTTAAGCACCTTTTAGACTCCACTGTTCTGCTTTTAGGAGTGTGCTGCACTCTCATGCAAATGAGCAATCACACACACACACACACACACACACACACACACACACACACACACACACACACACACACACACACACACACACACACACACACACACACACACACAGACACAAGCTATCCTTACAAGAGCATTTGCTGTTTTGCTCAACAACACACACATACACTCATGTAATCTGCATTAAATTTTACATGAACATGTTTAATACAAAATCTGCATGAATATTATTCATAACAACACATGTGCACTAATCTGTACCTAGATGACACACACATGCAGTATACATACACCCACCAACATATAGCATACATTGTTTACTTGCCTACAGATTTACCACTAAATGACTTTCCAAACACCTTAATCCTGATTGTGAACACACCAAGATCAGCCACATACCTTTTGCATGTGTTTAATAAAATCCTGTATGTTTATAGGTTCCAGTGGGTTTACCTAGCTGCAGCTAGAGTGCTTGTGTCTCAGCGTGTAACAGCATGCATAAGGAACTGAGACCCACTCATCCGTTATTCCTGGATACAGCTGATTAATGGACACACACGGAGAGCGAGTGAGAGGTACAGTTACTATGTGTGTATGCGTATGAAATCACATCAGCTGCCTACCTGCAGGTATATGGAGGAGGATGAGGAATCCACAGCCAGTGTCGTGTGTGCTGCAGGAGAGACCGTCCTTCTGAGCCAGTGTAGGTTTGTCTGTGTGGAATTGAGTTCCAGTCTCACTGCCTCCCTCCCACTCTCACTCTCTCTCTCTCTCTCTCCCACTCTCTCTCTCTCTCTCTCTCTCTCTCTCTCTCTCTCTCTCTCTCTGTCTCTTACCATTTGTCTCTAGCTCTCTCGCCCACTGCATCAGTATACCGCTATGTGTCTCCGATCACAATGCCTGTGGTCACACCTCACTGGACAAATTGTTCATTAGCAGAGATCCCCAAGTTCCTGTGGACACAGGGAAACACAGTTGGCCATCAGAGTGCAATGGCTTATCCAAATTCACATGCTCTATATGTCATGCATAGCCCAGTTCATGGAAAATTACATGGCTTACATTTATATCATAATTATTTCCAATCTATTACAACTTGCCTTGTTTCATAATTTTGACCATTAATTACATCGCTCACAAACAACAACGGACTCACCAAGGTAACTGGGACAGTACTTCAAATGGCAAAAGGACACAAACAAGCCAGATTTCAGGTACAATTTAAGTACCCAATGTAAGTCCCTAATAATCACTCTTTGCCCAGAAAATATTTGGTATAAATATAACTAAGTATGAACTTAGTTTTTGAATTGTGATGAGGCCAACTGACCTCCTGTTTTGATGCATTCCTGGATCTTTATGGTCTGAATGACAAGCCAAACCTTAGCCCTACTTCACTGTTCAACACTAGCATTTTTAAGTCTAATGAAACATCTGGAGGATATAATATTGTGGTTATGAATCACAAAATTTGTGCTGACTAAAATACTTGGTTAAGTGAGTAATCGTGGTTATGGTCAGGACCAGCAAGTGTCAATGAAAAACCAGGTTCGCTGCCATGTATCCCCAACAGGGTAAGACAGATTCAACAGGAACAGTGGAAAGTGGAGAAAGATATAACTTCATGCAAAACTTGACTAATGCCGCTACAGCCAGATATGAGCAAATCAGGAAGCGTCTCGATTCCAACGGAAGCTAAAGCAGAGAGTCACTTTAAATCCCAAAGTGCAAGGACTTTGAATAAAAGTGTGGAAAAAGGGGATTGCTGCATGGTTTTCTGATTATTAATGCTAATGGTTTGTAATGTAAGTTACCGCAATAGAAAAAAAAACAAGAATAACTTAAAAAGAATAACTTAAAAACAATTTGCCTGTGACAGATACATGTGAAGGATCCATGTATGTCAGTGACCCTTATACACAAAAACAAATGTTACAGCTGAGGAAAAAGGCCAATTTAGCTTAAAATAAATACTCAATAAGGTTTGGTTTGCAAAATGAAACAAACAACATCCGGGTTAACGGCCACTAACTTACATGATAACATTAAAAACGTCTGGTCTGCATTAATCCATTCATTTAAAAGTAATAAACTCAAGTTCCCATTTACAGCCTATGTGTTATTAGTTTCTATTATCCCACCCAGGCGCAAAACAGCTTATGTCATCTCCTGCCTCCTGCTAAGTTTACATGAGTTTAAAAAACACTCACCTCTGACACAGTTGGACGCAGTATTTGGCGTCACTTCACTATCACTTGGATGTGGCGCACAACATTCCTCAGATTTGTGTCTCTTCTGTCCCCAATCAGTGACCTCACACCCCGAGGAAAAATAATTTCCTGCCCAGCAATTGAGTGGCACTTCCTGAGATGAAGCCCCTTCACTGGTTCACCTCAGTCCCACCAGTACATGCAAGCTTACCTTAATAACACATACTGTATGACCTTGATTCCGCTTGCTATTCTTACCACCTTTACTTTTAGCTTCGTTGTATAAAAGCTACATTTCCTTGGAGTTCTTGTAAACAAATGGGTTGCATGACTGCTTCTATTATTTTAAATTACATGTATTGTGAAAAATTGGATTTATAGATTGTTAAAAGTGTTTGAAGATGTATGTCTGACATTCAAAACTAGCCACGACAACCATGAGCTGATATGATAAGGTATAAAGAAATTACACAAATTCTTTAAAGACTAAGATGAGGACTCAACACATTTTAGTGTATGGTACAAAATTTAACCTATTTTTATGCAAAATAAGAACATTTGTTGAGTCCACAAGTTTGGCATAACAGCAGTGAAAGGAGCAGTAACTTCCTTTAACTTCTCATTTAGCTATTGCAGAAATAAAGTAAGTGAGGGTAGACGATTTGAAAAAAAAATTACATCAGACATCATAAAACCTTAGCGAGCTTAGCATTTTAAATATGAAGATTTACACAAACTATATCATAGTAAATTTAACAAT
This sequence comes from Channa argus, assembly GCF_033026475.1. Classification (NCBI taxonomy): domain Eukaryota; kingdom Metazoa; phylum Chordata; class Actinopteri; order Anabantiformes; family Channidae; genus Channa; species Channa argus. Next base: position 7,390,911 of record NC_090217.1, read on the forward strand.
GTCGGGTTTTGGACTGTTGACAGGAGAAGATGTTTGAAGATGTCACTCTGGGCTCTGAACAGTTGTGATTGGCAGTTTCTTCATTCACATACATTCATTCATTGACATTTTATCGAGTACTGGGGCAAATAATCAGTCTTTTAACTAATAAAAAAATAAACCTCTAATAATAATGCTGATATTAGCACATTCTCTGCCTTTTGCCCTGCTTTGAAGTTCATTTGTTTCTACTCCAGCCCATCAAAGCAGCTCTGGTACACTGATGTAATACCACTTCCACTTCCAATTTAAGATAACCTCTGTGGACCTTGTGGTGCACTTTTACACATATTCCTGTATTATTAGTGTGTTATCAACAGGACTATTCCTGATTTCTCAGGTCTGGCTGGCATCTTGAAGGGACTGGGAAGCAGATCAGCATCCCCTAGAGAACCCTAAGTATCCAGTGTGTGTGTGTGTGTGTGTGTGTGAGAGAGAGAGAGAGAGAGACTTCATTCTGATGTTCTCTTTTTGCAGTAAGTCCACTGGCTCCAACACACGGAAAGTTGCAGACAATGGCAGATTGTGAAGGTCACAGAAAGTTTTTAGTTTGAAATAGAAGAAGAAAAAAAACAATGGACTCTATCAATAGTTTATTGGCTCTACCATCCATATGGACCGTGCCCAGGCCCTTTCACTGTCTTTTTATAGCGCTAGCAAGGTCAAGACCCATAGCAGTCAAATCCTTTAGCAACAAAAACTATTTGTCTTCTTACAGCAGTTATTTTAACTTGTACCTATGTGCTTTCATGATGGAAAAATGTTTTCCTATACTATTTTCTATAACTGACTAAAATAATGGTAGTTTGAAGGAAGTCATTAATGCTGGGATGCCAGCAGTGTAAAAATGACCTTTAAAAATACCTTTAAAAGACGAGGTGACTGAGGGAGAAGACGCCAATGCACACGCGGTATCTATTAATATGCATCAGGATGTCCTTGTCAAGGTGTCAGAAGAATAATGTGCTGCTGCTGCTGCTGCTGCTGCTGCTGCTGTGTCCTTTAAAGCTCAATGAGTAGCATGTGTGAGTGTGTGGGGGGGTGTGTGTCCGTGGTCGTCTTCCTAGACAGCTTTCTGCTCAGATTTGACATGGTTGATTAGGGCTGTTAGATGGAGGATCAGAGATGACCTTGGTGGACAAACCATCTGGATTTACTTGAGAGATACACAGAACAACTGTATGAGAAATGATGTGTGGTCTTCATTTTCCTGTCATTCACATCATTACAATATGTGCACATTTCATATCTCACTACAAACTAAAGATGATTAGCCACACAGATACAGTGCCACCTCTCACGGTGCATATCACACTTATTCCATGGCTGTTTATAAGTTCAATTTGTCACCTTTTTCAAACGTGTTTGTAGTCAGATTAACCAAGTACTTAGGTCATTTCAGTGGTGACAATTATGTAAAATGTCCTAACGAAGACACACTGTCACTATGGTTACCTGCAGTTTCATATACTGGCCTGATGCCTGCCAAGCAGTCAGAAATACCAATTGTCAGTGCACAGGGAACAACACCTACACCTGCATCACAAATATATTAGCTTGTTGATTGATTAATTAAAATGCAAAATGACAGGAAGAGGTTTCTAATGGGATTATGGTACAGATGTTTGGGGCTAGTGAGATGTGAGCTTGTCATCTGTAGACAATGACTATATTAGCTATAATACATCTGCTCAGAGCAACCACTGGGGATTGAACATGGCTTTCATACCAATGCCTGAAGGGTTTTTAAAAGACATGTAGGTGTCACACATGAGCTAAAGCTACTGCTGTGCATGTTTTGAATGTAAATGCACAGCTTGTAAACTGGGAAGGGATGGAATGAGGTGGATGGAAGAAGGACATGGATGGAGGAGGAGACAGAAATAAATCATAGGTGAACATGCCCAGTGTTTTTATGTGTGTGTGATATTGTATAATGCTAACAAGTGTTGTAATCAATCATTTAGCCATGCATTTATTATTTGGTGTAGTGTGAAAGCAGTAGTGAACACTGAATTAATGATCAATATCGATTTCTTCTTAGCCCATTTTATCACCTCTCAGCTCATTCTTTTGGCTCTACAGCCAGCAACTTGCCAGCAAGAAGCACCATGCAGTTGTTTTTCAGACACAAACACTCCCTCTGTACACCATCTGCATCTTATTAAATAACAAGGCAAAATTAGATAAAGAGCAGAGTAAATTCCCTGCTCATGCTAATGTTGATTCTTTATAACGCTCAATATCCTGTTACTTGCTAATCAAATATTGGAAATAGAGTTCCGGAAAACCATTATGGATTTAGGATTAAAGTTTGCCGTTTTCATTATTAGGAAGAACAAAAACATATTAGATTCCACTATTTAGGCTTATTTAGCCCACATGTAATATTGCTATTTATTATTATAAATGTCAGATGTTAATATCACAGAACAGAAAAAGACTTGATTCATCATGGTTTGTTGCACCTTCCAACCATCACAAACCATAAAATTACGAATGTATGCATCCTTTAATATTATTGCTTAAAGTTTGCATATAACTATGTTTCTATGTACATTTTTAAAGGTTTTCCTCTTATTGTTTAGCCTTAAATGCTGTTCAGTGTCAAAAGTAAATCGTCTGGTGTTTTAACCGCCCACACAGGCTTGGTGCAATAACATCTCATACGTAAAGAGTTTGAAAGCACATGATGCCAGGAGAAAATGTGACAAAGATGACGGAGAGGGATAAAGGGAAAGACTTGAAGAGAAAGCAGGAAGCTGCACCGGAATTTCCATACCCTGATGTGGGTGGACCCCTCCTACCCAGAGAACAGAGAGGGCACATTCTACCTAAACTATACTCTTTTTCTTCTCTGCCTCCCCTCCCTCGCTGCTTTCTGTCTTTGCTCGGACAATAGGGGCCATGGTGAAACAATGCAAAGAGGAAAGGCTGGGAATTTGTGAAGGACTAATAGGGGGGTGGTCTGGGGTGCTGAGAGGGAAAATTGATTGAGAGGGTCTTGCAACTTTAGAGGGAGGGTCAGAAGAGAGTGATGGAAGCCTTCTTTTTCTGGGATGGAGCTTATTGGAAAGGGAAATGTATAGAAAATCCACAGGGATGAGGGGGTTTGTTTAAGCGGATGACTAGAATGGGATAAGGGTGTAGGGTAGAGAAGGGCAACTAATGGTGTGGGTCACACTAATGTTTTTCCTAGGACTCAAACATTTTTTCTGCCTGGCTGAGCTTGAAAGTGAAAGAAAGAATTTTTGGTTGCACACAGAAGTTTACACACAGCATACAGCACAACTGGGAACAGTGCCAGTCAGAGAAATGAATTCAGCTTCAGTCCATACAGTACTTTTATAATAATAATAGATGAAACACTTAAGAGTAATATGAGTAGGACTCACTCTAATCATTAATACAATTATTATGTGAGCATTTTTGCATTATTAAATGAAACTGATTACTGATTATTAAACTTTACAGCCCACAACAGAACTATTTTTGGTTTATTCTCACCACACCAATAAACCTCCATTTGCAGCGACAGAAACTATATTGACAACAAAAAGTCTCCTACTGCATAAACCCAATTTTAGGTCAGCCATTGTCAGTTAATTATGAATGGAGTTTGGCTTTGTATTTATCACTCTCCTGAATTTGAACTCCCTGTCTGATTATTAGTTAAATATGACAACGTTCTCCACATAAAGATATTCAATTTATATTTTTACTACAGTTAGGTCATCGTTATCATTTCTTATCATACATTTTGATTTACTGAGACACACTAAAACTTTTAGTGTATAGCATATGCAGAAACCAGTATAAGCTGCATATCCCATCAGACCAGGGCAAAACAGGTTTTCATAGGTCCAGGTTTATATAGGTCTCTGAAATAAAGATATTATATTGGCATGTGCAACACAAAACTGTGACACAGCAGGATATTACAGTATCGTGCATGCAATTTTGCAGAATAAATCTTAAGAAACTTATAAATGAATAAATAAATCCTATTTTTATACCAGATATTTAGTGCACTCATTCAGCTCTGAAGGTAAAAAACACCAGTTCTGGAAAATATAAGGTAAGATGTGTGTGTTTGTGTGTCTACGTGTTCTTTGGAAGAAGGTGCAAATGACTGTGGAAAAATGATTTAAAGTAAAAAGGAAAAGAAAGAGAAAGTAGAGTAGTTGTGATGATCTAAACCTGTGAAAGAATGGAAAAATCCCGTCACCTACACACAACATGGCAGACTAGGCAGTAAGCTGGCTTACTTACTTTCACATTCACGGAAATCACATGAATTGTAATTAAACTTGAACAAAACTTGCTTCAAACCCACCCAACTTTATTTTCAATTCTAACAGAGAACCAAACGCTTATAATAATACAAAGTGCATAGGGCAAAATTTTAGGAAAATGTGTTTACATATATGTACAAGAAAGTATTTCACCATACAATTATAAAAAAACAAGTACTCGTAAGTTTGAATGTTTCACTGAGTGTAGACAAGGCGAGTTGATGAGATATCAATCAATGTAGAATAAGTATTTTATTATTTCCAAATCAAATGGGTAAACTGGTGGATAAAGAAATATAAGGAGATGTCAGATAAAAACATAAAAAAGGTTACTGGCGAGAAGAGATGGAAGAAGACAAAAACATTTTTTGTATAATAAACCTGATGATTGTAACACATAAAATGCTTAATCACAAAAAAATCTATGAAAATATATTTTGAAAATACAATTAGTCATTGCTAGATGTGAATTTTTACTGCAGAATAACTTGAAACTGTTAAAAGGAATAAAAATAAAATCTTTCAGTCTTTGTTGTTAAAATTAATTAAAATAATTAAAAAGATTAAATTACTGATTACATTAGATTGGAATCGTGTGATCCTACAGGCAAAAGTTTAAAATATAACTATAATCCAAATATTTATCCGTCCATCCATTATCTGTAACTTCTTATCCTGTGTGGAGTCTATCGTAGCTGTTATGGTGGGGGTACATCCTGGAAAGGTCGCCAAACAAAGACAGACACACAATTATTTATAATCTTCTCTAATAAATCTGTCGTGGCCATTTTTGTTTGTTGTGTTATTTAAAACATGGTTGAATTTTAAACAAATCAGTTTTAAACAAGTCAGATTTTAATTGTTTTTTCTGAAAAAAATATATGTTTATTAATTTATTATTTATCTATTTGGTTTGTTTGCCGAAGTGTACCAGCAATTTCGTCCAAATTTGTAAATTTCAGTTAATTGTTTGCAGTGTGTTTTTTAAAGTGTGCAAATCTTAATCCAAAACTGCTGGAATTTGTTAAACTGTGACCACAACTAATAATCTAATAATATGCATTTTCACTGGGTTGGGTGTTTCACCTCAAGCCACAGTCACTTTAGGAGAAACAGAAATGCAAAATAATCCCAACTCAATTAAAGGTCCCACATGTTTTAGTCTCTGGCGCCATCTTGTGGCACAGAATTGTCTTACAGCTTGTGACCCTGTTAAAGTCAAGTGAGGCTCAATGTGGTTCATGGCCACAAGGTTTAGGGTTGATCTTTTAAAGGTGCAACAGTGATTTAACATGTTTAATCAAGCCGTTGTTGATATGAGTGAGCTACTGTTGCCCCTCCATTGTTATCCTCCTGCCTAAGGTGGCTGAGTGCTGCATCAATCCCATCTGACCCACAATGAGAGATGAGGCTGTTTTTGCTGTGTTGTTCCTTTTTTTAAGGTTTGTGGTTTGACGGGAGCGAGCGTCGCTTCGCATGGGCAACGTGCGCGCACACAGAGGACTGCAAGTGCGTGGCAGAGGGTGGTGAAAACAGTGCCGGCAGGAAAGAGGTGGGTCCTCCACCGTCAGTTCCTTTTAATCCGCACCATCATACAGCCTGCATTCAGGGTTAAAGCGTCCTTCCCGGTCTGACCGACCATCCCGGAGCAGGTTACTGGTATCCAGGAGGACCCGCGGTGCGCCAGCGCTCTAAATGGGAAATCTGCCGCTCTTCCTGAGGTAACTGATGGAATGACGCGCTGCCTCCACGCAGGTTGCCTGTTTTGCGGAACTTGAATGAACGTGAATGCTGTCATTGTCCTCGCGCGACCTGCATCTGAGTCGGTAGAGCGACCAACTGTAACATACACGTCGTCAAATACCATCACGCACACGATAAACCCACACATATAGACATGACCTTCTATGCGTTTGTAGAGTGTGTTTGTAGAAAACGTTTTATGTTTAGTACGTGACAGCTGAGAAATGAAAGGAATATTTCAACGATTCAGGCCTTAAAGACACTAAATGATAAATGCGTGGCCAATACGGCCCACTGTGTCCCTTCTTCTCTATGACTTTATAATCTTATCAATAACAAAGCCCCATATATTTGTATTAACTATGCACGAGTCTAAATACTTTTCATGTATCACAAACATTTTAAAAAATCCTGTTTATATCTCGGCGGAAGAAGAAGGTTGTGATGGGTGTAGACACACGTGAAGTGAGTAAAAATAGAACCGATAACCTTGTTTCCACACGCAATAAAGCTTAATAGCCTAATAAAACATCACATAACTGCTGAAGACAACATTTAAATTTTCTTCAGCTAAATCCAACATAAAATACCACTAATAATAAATAATGCTGTCTTCCCGATGATGCCATGTAAACCATTCCAGTCCAATGGTCTTTGTCAGAGTGTGTGAAATCTTTTTTAATCTGATTTGAGATTTATTTGTTCCAGTCTCTCCAGGACTGATGCAGCTTTGTCTCCGCAAGTCAGTGGAGGGAAGTTTGCAGCCCAGAGGATCCGAAATGGCATAACTTATTATTACAGTCCGTTCTCCATGGCAGGGGACCAGACTGTATGTCTTGCTAAAGAATGTCAACCCAGCACTGATCTCTGTCCCACTTCACCCCCTACTAAATGTTCATCCGCAGACCCTTCTTCCTCTGTGCTCCTCTCTGGCTCACAATCACAGACATCAGCCTCCTACCAGAACCAATCAGATTCCGTCTTCACTTCCCGTCCACTTCTTGTTCTCTTCTCCTGGCTCGGAGCCCAGCCAGGGGCAGTGGCTAAGTACAGGGACCTATACCTAGACCATGATATGGATGTCCTCCTGGTTCAGAGCAGTGTGATGCACTTCCTCTGGCCTCGCTGGGGGCTCGACTATGGGTTGCAAATCTTGAAGCTTCTGCAGGAGCCTCCGTTCTCAAAGAGGCCAGTGCTGGTCCATGCTTCCTCCATCGGTGGCTACACTTTCACACAGGTACTCACCCACATCGCCCAGGGACCGAAAACACACGCAGACCTGGCTCAGAGGGTGATAGGGCACATATACGACAGCTTGGTGGTTGGTTCTCTGGAGCACATGGCGATAGGTGAGTGTGAAACATCCCCCACAGTCCCACTTGGCCTCAGCTTACTTTTGTGTTGGATGTGTGTCTGATCTTTAAATAATCCATTTGGGCAGCTGACCTACTGTACTGGCCCAGTTTTGTGGCAGCAGATTTCTAACTAGCCTGGAGGATCAAGTTTCCCTTGAATCGTTTAGTCCAAAACATTTTCCAAAACCGTGAAACCTTCCTGTCACACTTTCCCATGAGAATAGAAAATGAAATGGAAAAATAATATTTTAATATTAATAATAATATTTAATATTTAATTATTAACTTATGTGCTGATACCAAACTGCTCTTACTTATAAAATATTTATTCTTTTATTTATTTGCCATCTGCTATTGTTTTTCAGGCCTTGGCAGGACTCTGATGCCACGTTTAGAGGTCTTCATCAAACACACCACCCTGCTTTACTTCTGGCTCTTTAAAAGCCACACCGCAGACTTCTACAACACCAGCATCCAGGTTTTCCACAACAACCCAATCACCTCACCGGCCCTCTTCTTCTTCAGTGAAAACGATGCCCTGTGCGACCCAGTTGTCATGGAACAGATGATTGACCTCTGGAGGAAGAGGGGCGTGGCCGTGCAGAGCAGGAAGTGGAAGGAGTCTATACATGCAGCCCACATGAGGTGCCACCCACAGGACTACCTTAGTTCACTGGAAAAATTTTTGATGTCTCTGTCTGTGTCCTCTTTCAGAGCAGAAATGTGAACTGCTGGTGGAGTAAACATCGGATTTGACTTGAATTAAAACTAAATGCAACATTGTGATCTCAAAGAAAAGCACTTTAATTATTTTTACCGTGCAGCAATGACACAATTACCAGTGTAAAGTAATTTTATTGTCATTGTAACATTGTAAGTGATGCTTGATTTGCACGTGTCAGTTATTGAACTGTTCCACTCGATGCCAGAGATGGGGTTTCTGCACAAGGTTAAACATGAATTGATTCAAAGAGCACTTTGTCTTTTGTCTTTTTAACTGCCTAAATATACTAAATGTATAGCCTACAGGTTTACGTAGTGCATAGTGGGATTTTATGTCTTTGTGAGGGTAAAGTCAGATCTCCAGTCAGGTTGCAAGCAATTTTGAACAGGCATGATGCAAGACAGCTAAAAGCCATGAGAGTAGATGTAGGAAAACAGCCATCACTAATTAAAGACCTGTTACTTAGTTGTAGTTGGAACCAGTGTGTTTTGTGGGGCTCACTGGACCAAAGCCATGGCACAGAACATACTAATGGAGGTTCCACAGAGCCAGCAGCATAGCCAAGGAAGCCTGCTTGTCCCGTTTTTGTTCCTGTTAACTAAAGGAAGACTAGTCTCAAAGCAGACAGCACAAAGGTGAGTGCATAATGGTAATTAGTCAAGTTTTAGATTAGAGCTGATGACAGTCACTGTATCTTAACATGGCATTTGTTGTTTTATTCTTTCAATGGCTCGATTAGCTTGCTGGTAACTGTGAGCTGTGACGGCAACATGCAAGTTTCTGATATAACTATTTGTAAGAAGCAGAAGTAACAGGTCCGCCAACCGAGCAGGCCATGACATTCAGATTAAACCGTCTCAACAAGCTAGTGGGCCCTGCCACAACAGTTTAGCCCACAGTATAAGTACATGCAGTGTAGGTATAAACTAATGCTGGATCAGGCCCCTGAGTAAATGTTCTTTGCCTCAGTGAGAAGAGGATTTAAAGGCAGATGAAAGGTGAAATGGGTCAGGGTGGCACCTGCCAGAGGGTTCTGTACTGCAGCTTTATGGTGGCAAGGCCCTAGGGTCTGCAGGTTGTTAATGGGTAAGTGCATATTACTGCATAGTGTGATTACAGTATATACCTATCACCATTTTGAGTAGTTTGGATGGCTTGGTGCATCAGTGGGCAGAACATAAGGCTCCCAGTTCAAATCCCCACCCATGCACCAGGTAAGTCCTTGAGTGGGACACTCAGAGCTACTGTCACTCCCAGGTGCAGAAGGTGCTGCCAAAATGTTGACCTCAGAGAATCTTCTTTTCCAGGTGTTATGAGAACTATGCAAGTTTTTTTTCCCATTAAACCTGCTAACATGTTGAGAAAACAATATATCCAGAAAAAAAAATTGTTAAAGTTAAATATACTCTGTATTTGAAAAAGTGTGTTCAAGCACCTTTAAAGTAGTTTGATATAAAAAAAAAATAGATAATCTAATATAGAAGCGTGCAAATGTGATTTAGACATGCAATTTCAACAATTAACCATCATTTAAGTGCCAAATAAAAAATAAATACAGGGAAACACAATTTAAAAATTTTGTGATTTCTCTAATTTTAAAAAATGTATTACACTGTCCAGAAACATAATACAGATGCTAAAAGCAATATTGAATTTTTAGGCATCAGCGCTTTTGCAAGAAACATGGCACTTTGTGGCACAGATGCACAAGCTTATCAAGGAGCTCAGACAGACAAGCAATAAAACAAGTAGAGAAGATTTAGTGTTGGTTTTAGTGCCTGTATGATGATTGTGGACACCACGACGAATTTAAAAAAGGACCAAATTATTGTAGAAGCGACTGTGGCACTACAGTGTCAAACTGACCTTTCAAATACAATATGAATACTTGACATAAGCCATACAAACATATTTTAATAATAAATCATGCTGGAAGAAGCACCTGTGGCTATATCTATCTAAATATTATTCATATAAATAAGCCTAGAGATCATATAAGAGATGGCTAAAGCCCATAAACCTTTCAAACATCATCTTTAAACATCTTTGTTGTGCAAATGTATAAAATGTCTATCTAGGAAGTTACTTGTATTATGTGGAACCAGTTTTCGAAACACTTAAAACTTCACCTGATGACGTTATCTGTCCGAAGGCTTCAGCCATAAGAAGCTGACTGAAAGAGGACATTCAGAGGAAGTTCATTTTTACTATTTGTGCAAGTAAGTCTGTACAAGATTTAGCAAGCAGTATTTTTGAAGTGGGTGCATTTCTCAGCAGACCTTGAGTTTATCCTTATTGAGAAGGATTTGCTCCAGGTAGTGCTGAACCTTTGTCAGAGTGAGGTAAAGGAGGCTGTATGGAAATAAATTGTCGCTGGTTCCTACTGTGGTTCTGGGCTTAATGGAACAGTCCATAGTCTGTGCGAGGGAGCGGACAGTTCCCTCCAAGCTGGAGACATCGGTCTGGATCTGGCTGAGGAGCTCATTCGAAGGGCTCTGCAGTTCATTTTCCAAAAGTCCAAGGTCATGAGTAATACTAGTTATCCCCTCAAATGAAGGAGTAGTGACTTCTATCTCTGGATATGCAGGCAACTGGCAACAAAAAGGAAAAGTGATTGTTTGAGGTTTTATAGTGCTCTTCAGTGAAGTATGTCTTGACTGTAGTATAAGTGCTAGAAAACGTAGCCTTAAGTTAATCTTACTGTCATGAATTTAAAGTTTTAGTGGTCACCCTTGGCCAAATGGTGAAAACAACACATCCGATACTTTCCTGAAAACACTAGATTGCACAGGAAATATGTTTCCATTAGCCAAGCGCATACCTTTGTCCTTAATTTCTTAATGTGGACCAGGGTCGTCTGAGCAATGTTTAGAGCGGTTTGTAGGGTTTTTTTGATGTAGTCTTCCTTTATAGAGAGACCGGAGGACTCAGGAACTGCAAGAAGAGAGACAAAGAAAAGCGGCAGAAGGATGTCCATGCTGTAATACAAGAAAAGTGAATCTGTTATGTAAATGACCAAAACACCACAACAAACAGAAAAACAAAAGAAAATTTGGACTTTTTTCTTTTGCACTTAAAATGTTTTAGTTGAATGTCCTTCCTACATGTATAGTAAGGCTTTGCCTTCCATAAATTGGAATAAAAAGCTAAAAAAAAAAATATTTTTTCATAATCACTCAAACTCACCAAAAAATCATTGATGTTGCCCTTTAAATAATTACAATAGATATAAAAACAAAAATGACTACTTTTAACTTAATATATATACTATAAGGCTTCCATAGTGTAAAAATAACATAAAAGTCTTACCTGTGTTTTCCAGCTAGCTCCCCTGTAACACTGAATGAGAGTGACATGGTACATCTGACTTTGGAGGTCTCCCACATTTAAATAGTCTGTGCTGACCTGGAGTCTTGTATAGACCCATTCCCCTCCTTTTAACTCCCCCGATTCAAATCTGAGACTGACCCCAGCTTAACCCCCAACATTCTCAGATTATGCAGAAAACTCAAACTAAATGTCAGTAAAAGACACACGACATCCTTTTGACTCACTTACTTGGAACTAGTTTTGCTGTAGGAGTACTTGAGTTGCTGCATGGTTGTCTTCTGACATAGACCTCTTTGTGATTTTACAATTCAGTCATAAAACTATTGCAAAATACAATCTGTGTATGCAAATTCCACACAAATGTTTAATGTACCACCTTATTATTCAGAATAAAGTCAGTGAGCCATCATCCTTTTGCTTAACATCTCCCTTTATTTTTAGTGCTTATTTTTATAATATACATATAATGAAGCACAGTCACAGTCTTTGCTTTTATGTTGTGCCAAAAGCAGCAGCAACCATTTTAAAATGGAAACAGCTGTGGTGATTCCCTGATATGTATGTTTGAGCCACCAAGGTGTGTGTGTGTGTGTCTGTGTCAGTGTGATTACTGTAGTAGAATAGGGAACATTCTCCAATTTTCCTCCATAACCAGTGCAGACACCATGCAGCTCTTCAAGTTTTCATCACTGAATGTTTGGGTCAGGCCTCTTTATGTAGAATCTGTCCACAATGTTTCTTTAGTAATAAAGTACTCTACCATTATACAAAATGCCTGATGCAATGTGAGGTAGAACAATAAGATTTTATACCCACAGTTTGTAACCTCAAATATCAGTAAACAAATAGTATTAAACAGATGGATAGAGATGCACAGATTACCTGCCTGTTTGCAACTGCAGCAAAGTGTATGTAGTGTGGACAAAAATATAAATACACTTTAAATACAACCCCAATAAAAAAAAAGTTCAGACAATGTGTAAAACGTAAATAAAAACAGAATGCAATGATTTGAAAATCTTCAGAACAATTTCAGAAAAAGGTCCCTCAATGTAACATTGTGAAGAGGATCAGACCATCTACAGTATGTAATAGCAATAAAAAGATTCAGAGAATCAGCAGGAATCTCTGTGCACAAGAGACAAGGATGAAGGTCAAAACTGGATGCACGTGATCTTCGGCCCCCCAGGGAGCACTCCATTAAAAACAAGCCTGATTGTCTACTGGACTGGGCTCATGAACTCTTCCAGAAATCACTGTCTGTGAACACAGTTCACTGTGAAATCCACAAATGTAATTTAAAGATGAATCATGAAAAGAAGAAGCCATATGTGAACATGATCCACAAACGCTGCGGTATTTTGTGGTCAGAAGTGATCTGCATATGCTCTCATCCAGATGTCCACAAGCCACAAGCCACAAGCCACAAGCATCCGTCACAGCGGCACAGCTTCACAGGAGAAGACTATGGCTGCTGAACTGACCCACCTGCAGTCTAGACCCTTCACCAGTAGAAAACATTTGCCACATTATAAAATGAAAAATCTATCAATCCTGCATCAGAGAATAGTGTGACACTATTCCTGTCCTAGATTTTTGGTTTCCTGCTCTGCCTGAGCTCAATACTTGGTTGTTAATGCCTTTGAATACCTGGTTAACATGTAATATTGTTATTATTTAATGTTGTCTCTTCCTCTGCAGTAACTCTCTGCAGTAACTTAAATGGAAGACGGTGCATGATGCTTATGTCCTGTGGCCTCCACTACAGAAAACCCTCTGACCCCAGAGCTTGATCAGTGATCTGTCAGGGATGTGGCCATTGTCTAACCCTGAATATTCCAGGTGGGAGAGTCCTGCACCTGTACGCATTGAGAGTCAACCAGAAAGCAGTAGTGGACAGGGGTCAGCAACAGAAAAATGTAATGCTGGCCATGTTTGACAGGTGTTAGAACACACACAGCCCTGTCAGAGTGCCCATGCTGACCCGTGTCCACCATAACATTAAAACGACCAGGAAGTGTTGATGTTCTGGCCGATCGATGTATGAATGGGCCCTGTTAAGTGTCTCTTTGAGCCTGTCCTGCTTAAATGAAAGACCTCCACATCCTCAGAAATCAGTTTTTAAAAGCAAAAGAAAGTTGCCACTTTTTCAGGTGGGAGGGGGGTATGGTGACATAAAAATACACTGTTGTTCACCTAATCAAATTCTTTCACCTATCAGATTGGGACTATTGGCTAAATTGTTTTTTTATGTTGAAGCAACAACATGATGAATATGGAAATGTAAATCGTTTCTAAAGAATATGATGCATGCAATGAAAAATTTAAACTCGAGGGTGGGCTGTGGCGGTTGTGGAAGGACGATGTTATTAGTTGGATGACCTGTTTTGTTCAATTCCGGTAGGAGGATATGGCTCATGGTTAACTCACTTTGATCCCAACTAAACAACTGTAGGCAGACTGGTATGTTCGCACAGGAAACAGTTGCTGTTTAACTGGCATGACTGAAGCATGAATCTTACAAAGTATTAGACGTCACAGATGGTTTTATCTTAAGTTCACGCATCAGCAGTCAAAGCCACATTTTTGGTGTGTGCTTGTTTGGAGGAGGGGGCATCTCTAATAGTTTACCATCATTTTATGAGTTTAATGTAAAACTAACTAATTTAAGGTAAAATTAAGGGAAGAGCTGCCTTAACTGAACATATTAAGTTTAATGAGCTATTTAGTCATACGGTCAGCCAAAGGACATTTTCACTTGATAAGGAGTCTTTTCTCCTCCAGCTGTAACTGCTGTAGTCAATTTGTTTCAATATTAGTTCAAAGCTAACATCTGAAGCTGCTCCCAGTCCCAGTTATAATCATAGTGTCTCGAACCAGTGACTGAATTCAACACGAACCTTTGCAAGGCCTTAGACAGGCCTCGGGCCACTCTCTATTTTTAAATCAAAGCCGAAAACCCACTGCTTCTCCCTGACTTTTGACCTAGTGTGAGTATGAATTGATTGTATTTGATTGCATTTTATTACTTTAATTCTTTTATACTTTTAATTATTTATATTTATTTTTGGCATTGTTATTTTAATTGTTGAGCACTTTGCTCATTCTTTGCTGTTTTTTAAAGTGCTTTATAAATAAAGTTGGCTTGGTTTGACTAACCTTCATGACACATTTTTTATAGTCATGAAAGGTAACAATTCAATATATATTAAAAGCATACAGAAAGTTTTCCTCACGATTGCTTTTTTCAAACTAAAAATTAAATCTCTGAAGAGTTTTTTGCCCAAACAATACATCCTGGGAAGCTTGATAGTTTTATTTCTATAAAACTTATTTTACTGAGTCGATTTAACTTTCACCAGTATAAGTTGCTCTCCCAACGTTTCCTCAAGCAGCACTACCAGCTTAATATTTAGCTCAGCCCTTTTTTTTTATATCGAAAACAGTTTTCATACTTGCAGAGACTGTAAATACAGATGTTTAGACTTCTGCATTGTGCACGTAGTGTGTGGTTTACTATGTTGTAACTGCAGAAAAGTAAACCCACATAGTCATAATTTTTCTAATCATTGTGATAACATTCCTGAGTCATGTACTGTGTTATTACATTTCACAAACTCATTTTAAGTATGAGGATATCAGATAAGCACAGCTGTGGACAACCAGTGATTACACTGTAAATAAACCATTGTGGCGACTCTTGTAAGCAGTGAAACATCCGCTAGAGCTTCTGAGTGATCTTGGTTGCAGTTCGTATAACATCCTCTGGAGGTCTATACTCACCCAGACATTTGATTGAGAAAACATTCACCAGTTACTTCTGACTATGTCTCAAAACATTTTTCCTTGCTTATTCATTTCCTTATACGCCTTCAATAATTTCCTATTGAATGCAAAATCTCGACAGCTCATCTTTAAATGTTGCGGATCTTCACTTGGATAAAATTGGAGTTTATGTATTTTCATGTTCGGTTTCTCACAATTAGTGTGAATTTATTCCATTTCACCTTGTCCAAATATGCTCTTTTTCTATTTTTTTAAAATATGTTTATCCTGTCTCTTTTGATATGATCATACAGTTTGATATGATTATTTTCCTCTTTAATTTGTCTTTTACATAATGTTCTTGGAAAGGCAAAGAGCAATACTAATTTAAAATCAAACAGTTCACATTTAGTGAGATATTTCAGACTGGTAGTCTTTTATAAGAGAAAACTGTAGTTGTTGTGCCATGGAAAATATCCTAAATATACTTTTTTTTTCTCCAACAACTTTATTTTGTACCAAAATGATGATTACTTTAAGGACTGAAAATTGTACAGTAATACAATACTACAAATCCTTACCACTGCCTATTGCCTGTGGTTACCAGTTTATTTTACTTCGTTACAAGCAGGGAAGGAACAAAAGTGCATCCACCAACCCGTGCCTTTATCTGATGACATGGATCTGGCACTGCCCTATTTCCCGGGGCAAAGTGTGACACACAAATTGTGGGTCACGATTTAGCTGGGAATCTCTAGCTCACAACTGAAGGTCAGTCAGAGATTTGTTAGGTCAATGAATGGACACAGGGGCCGGCTCTGATGGAAAACATCTCGCTGTTATTAGTCTGTGTGATACTGTAGCCTCCTATGGAGCAGGAAGAGTCAGTGAATTAGTTTGCAATTAGCCGGTACTGTTGTTGCACAGTAAAATCGGTTTTCCCTTTGTATAAATAATTAGGGCATTGTTCCTTTTGCCTGTGTAGCTGTGTTGTAAATTTGTTAAACATCACTGAAACATGTTTTCTTGTGAAACAATTGTCAAAAGGGGATTAGAAATCATAATTATCTATTTCATTATAAAAACACATCTAGTACTGCAGACACCCACAGAATACTTAAACAGCTGCAATCAATCAAAGGAAGGTTTATGAATATTGCTTATAATACATCGTAAAGACAACAATAAAGCACAATATTTTAACTCCATTTTATTTCAGCTTTATTTTTAATAAGTCATAACACAAAGAAGTCTAAAGCTCACGATAATGGACATGTAAATCACAGCTGATAGTCTGAAGGAAAAGGGGAGAATGAATTTGAGCTAAACAAAACTCAATACACATCAGTAAAAACATGAAATCAGATAATGAGAAAGGAAAGTGTGGAAAGGGCACTGTCATTATAACACTAAACATTTAACATCTGCACTAAATCTTCGCTGTCCTGTGTGAAATGGATGTTTGTGTACATACACATGAATATAAACGCATACTGAGTCATGAGTTCGATGGAATTCAACGTTAAAAAAAAAAGGTCATGAGGGCTCGCGGGTTTGGATAAATAATGATGTCTATGTACATAAAACATCAAAAGCTCAAATCTATACATTTCATTTCCTTTTGCTCATTACTTGTCTATGAACATTATCTTGAGCTAACTCTACTGTGTATAAATGGCTGCCCTGTTAATTACAGTTCACTGATAATTATGTTTTTTAACACTTCATAAAAGACATACATTTTATGCTTTTCATGTTTTTAGATGAGATACTTACCTATAACATATGCAATAGCATTTTTAATATGTAAAGTTTAAAATATTTAAGTCTATGAAGTGATGAATTTCAAGTGCTGAACCCAGTGACATAGGGAGAGTTAAAAGCAGTAGACCCACAGCAACTGTTAATTCCTGATCAGGCAACACTAAATCAGTGTAAATGTATTACGGAATGGGTACCACATTGCATAAAGACAGCTGTTTTTATAATCTGATAAGGCACAATAACATAAAACAGATTTACTTTCACTGGTAATGCAAAATATGGTGTTTAGACTTTTTTGTTGAATGATATGGACTAATATGTAATGTAGGCAGTTCACATTAGCCTTTACCTCGATTGTCCTGTGAAAGTAATTAAAATATTTTTCACATTCAGAGTAAATGTCACATTTTGCAGCCTTGTGGTGGCCTGCTCCTTTTACTGTGTACAATGATGAATATACAGGTTCTGTACTGATAATACAGAAATAATAAATTGTAATAATAAAGTGGTCTGCTGGTTGGAAATTTGGTTGTTAGGATTAACTTTTGGAAGTGTAGCAATACACCAACCAAGTCAAGGGGAGTATAGATGCCTCTTTCTTACTATAATAATACTTCGCAATCAGATTTTTCTGTTCTGTCACATGTTGTATGATGCCTCTCAAAGGCTTCCTATTTAAAAGCCACGTTCTCATATTTCACCAGTGATCAAAAGCCACACCTACAGTAACTCTGTGTGTACTTACTCTGCAATACCCACAGACATGATGTAAGCCCACCGCTCCATTGTGAAGATAGACAGGCATGGTCGGGTTCAGATGCCAGAATCCAGTGCAGATACTTTTTGGGGTAAGGGCTTCCTGGCTACTGCCTTAGGAACAGCAAGCCCAGACCGCAAAAAGACCCACAAAGGACAGGAAATTGACCTCATGATGATATTTGTGATCTGTTCAGCCCCTACAGGAAGAAAATGAAACATCAGCATAAGCACATTTCCACCATAAAAATTTTCTTTTAACTAGAAAAAAAGACAACATTTAAAGGGCATTGAATTCTCAGTGCATGCTGGGAAGTCTAGTCCAGTACACTAGTCTTTTGTTTATTTTTTTATCCAGCTAATGACTTGAGTGAACTAATAAAAAGCTGAGTTCTAACAATAACAAATGCGAATTCTAAGTTGAATTGGCTTGAAAATAAACTGATATTTACACAAAGTTATTTGGAAAATATTTCGAAATGAGAAGTTACAGTGTATGATAACTGCATGGTGACAAAAAATATGTCTTCTTTAACGGGCACCTTCACTGACACTTTTGGTTCTTGTTTGAGTAGTACATTTAACTGAATTCCATAAATCCTCCCTCTGATTAACTATATCCAAATATCTCTTTACTTCTAGCCGAAAAATGCATCCAGATGACATCACTTGGAGGAACCTTCAGTTCAGATTTTGTCATCTTGTTGCTCACACTATGGAGTTTTTTAAAAATGGTCAACCTGCTTTTCCAAATCTCTACCAGATGACATCATCTGATCTCCTAATGATGAAAATCTTCTCTGAGTGATTTCATCTAGAGGAGCTTTTCAGCTACAGAAGAGAAATATTTTAATATAGGGAAGTCAGAGGAAAGTTTAAAAGCATTAATGTGCATCTACACACTAAACACATAAAGATATAGAAAGCAAGTTCCCCTTTGGCTTTAATAAGAAATATTCTTTATGTGTGTGTTGCGGGAAAATCCATCAATTTATCAACTAATCATATAACTAACTTGCTATATGTATTGTATATTTCAGATCATTAAGAACATAAATTTATGTAGTGTTTTTATTCCATCAACCACATTCCACAGAAAGTCTACTGGGCATTTCTCACATCATTTCTCTTACTGTTGTCTTACGGAATGTACATATAAAATTCATAGCAGGATTAGTGAAATTTTACAAGTCTAACCAAATGTTTAAATTTTTTTTAATTGCGTGTGCTTGCTTGTTAATGCTGGATGGCTGACAGAGACTGCAAACAGACTGAAAGGTGGAGAGTTAAAGAGACGTGACAAAATGCACAGATGCTCTTAATAGTGCTACATCAGAAATTTGCACATAAGATGAAACTTGAATAAGACAAACTAGAAAGAGTGATGTCAATAATAGAGACAGTAATGCAAGTACAATATCACTTCTATTGTTAAGCAGACTTCAGCAGGAGTTGGTTACAGATGAAATACGTCTTCCTCACACGGTAAACTGAGACTTTGACTGGACAATGTCAATGTGGTTCTTCATTGGAATGTCCAGCTGCAGTGTCCAACCCCTACCAGCATATCTATGATGTATTCAGTGGCAGGCATTGATGTTTAATTACTAAATAACTGCTTCTGTACGGTCTTACAGTCTTAAGATTATGGCCATAAGTTCTCAGAAAAAGACACAGGTTTCGAACAGGTGGCATTAAAGGTTGTGTGCATTTACATATTTATTTATTTTATTTACTTTATTTCAAAGGGTTTTGACTGTTTGTCACTCATTAACTGAACAGTTCGTTTCAGCATCAAATGTAATAATTTCTTGAAGTTACATTGTATGCCATTTTTTAATAATCAGGACATCTTTTTTAGTCTTACAGTAAGATATACCTAAAACGCTTTTCGATATGTATCAAATGTTCTCCACAAAGGTTAAAGATGTGTGATTTTTCATCTATAGCAGCACAGGGCTTTAAAAATTACCCACCCCACCCAAACAAATCATCTTTTACGTTTGATTAACGAGGTACCTTCATCGAGGTAAAGATTTTTGATTGGTTAAAGCGCAGAATTACTGATGTCATATCTGCAAACACTGAAAATTGTGTACAAGGCCCAATTAAGGTAAATGAGCTGGAGTTATTTTGGGGAAATATTTAAATCATTTATTTTTAGTCATTAGGAGTTTCCCCCTCCAGTATAATATAATCCCATTGTAAAGTTGGTGAAAATGGTTAATAAATAGATAAATTTTGAAATGTGTGCATCACAAGTGATTTTACCTACAGATATGAATAGTTGGGTCATACACAACATGAACTGGAAAGTACTGTTGTTTGAATGAAAGTTCTTTTTAGTCACTTTCGTAAAAACAAGGCTTGAAATAGTGTTTCACATTTTAATCTGCTCTAAGTTCAACCAGTTAAGTTCATTTCAGGAATCTGCTCCATCAGCAACTGCAACAGGAGCAATAAACCTCTGGCATGTCTGACTGTCTTAGTGTGGATGAGTCAAACTTCTACTTATCGGCCTCAAACATGTCAGAGCGCTAAAACCATGTTGAAACTTCTGACGTACATGAAAGCTCTAAAGGGCTGCATAACTCAATGAAACCACTCATTTAAACCAAACATGTAACATGAACATCCACATTAGTATGAAAGCATAATGAGGTGATTCCTATTTTATTTAGGAAAACCAGGAAATCTAAAACCTTTAGTTACCTCAGCCACTGCCCACCACCACGAGCCAGCCATGATACATGCCAGTGTGCTACACTGTGTGACAAAGACAATAGAAACCACCAAATGTAGCTGCATCTTTCATACTGCGTGATACCCTTTATCCCACACCACACCCTTATCGTTTTGAAATACAGTAATTGCTTGCGAAGCCTCCACCTGCTGCATGTCTAAGTTGCTGTTGCTGAAGGCTACAAATAACATGGTGTACCTAGGTTCTTCATATCAACTTTTCACCCTGTCTAACCAGCCAAGACGTGCACTCAGCATTTCTCAACGATGGAAAAAAATTTTCTTTTATGACCTGAATTTACAGCCTGTGTCATTGTTATCAACCTTTTCGGGTTTAAATATTGAAAGATTTGACCACTGCTGGTTTATTCTATTTATTTGGGTGTGTTTATCATATGGTTCCTGTGGCCATTTTAACTTTGATTGGAGCTATCAGTGAGGAACATTTATCACAAATGATTACATTAACAAACAAGAGAAGCAAATTAATTCCTGGTATTTTATAGATTTGCTTTAAAGGCTGCATTAGCAAGAAAGTTACTTTAGGAAATATGAATGTATATCAGACTTTCATATATTTAAGACACATAAATGAAGGTGAGATGAAATTCGACTCCTTCATGATCCTAAGATCTAAGTTTGACCTCTAGTTTAAACTGTATCAATGTTCTAAAGAATGTCCTTGCATGAGCTATCATGAAATGTTTAATCCTGTAGCAATTGTTATTATAAAAAGGCTATTTGTCTTCTTCATACATTTATTAGCAAATAAACTAATTAAAAGACATGTTTAGGATCCAGCTGAAATCTTGACTCAAATCCTGAAAAATATAAAGAAATGAAAATAAAAATATAAAGCAACATAGGCTTAAACCAAAGCTAAACTGCGTGTGTAAATCCATGCAGAGCTCAGGCCTACATCAGGAAATTTCATGCTCCAATAAAGAACGAGCTCATAAAACTGCGTTTTTAAAAAGGTTTTGTAGCGCAGCACACGACCACATCTGGACGATGGGGCCTATGTCTGAATGCGGGTGTTACGTCAAGCCCAGGGCGGATAGGGACCAGCACACTGGACCATCTGCACACGTAGTCATCTGCCACACTTACCTCACCACATGCGTCATATGTGGGGGAAAAAAGTGTCACATTCCCTACTGTTCTGTCTCTAAATGTGTCCTACATTGTCCCATATTCAGCTGACTTCGTTCTACGTTACACAATGAAAGAATATGGTGTGTTCTGATTAGTTATGTAGTTAAATGAACAAAAAACCCCATGTGTCTAATGGCTCAAACAGGCTCCAGTTATCTTATTTTTTCCAGTATAAGCTCCACAGGCCCTTAATCACTTTAAACTCTCGGCCTTAGAGAAGTTGTTGAGATTGGTCCAGCTGTACGACAAAGGATGTTCCCCGTAGTGTTCACAGACGATTGCATGACACCTGTTCGTTAAAGGATGGACGCAAGGAGAGAGCTCTCCATGGTGCTGAAACTGAGCGGTGAACGCCCTGTACTGGAGCCCAATTTGTGGAAAGAGAAAAAAGTGGAGTTGGGAGGCGGGAGGGTAAACGACTGAATAGAGAATGACAGAAACACTGAAACTTAGAAAGCAGAAAAATACAAAATAAACAGCTGGCACAACCATGTACAATCTGTATTTTGATGGGACGTGCAGGCTGAAGATGGATTGATCTCGCATGAATTGGCACTTGTTGCCATAACGCATTGGAAGGCTGCCAAGTGGGTTTTAGTGGGTTTGTGCGCGCGTGCACAGGTAGAACGGGCCTAATCTTCGCTATTCCAGCCTAAAGGAAGGATCGGTACTTATTCTACGTTCCACGCGCACGACTGCGCCCCCTCCACCTCTTTCTCTCTCTCTCTCTCACACACACACACACACACATACACGCACGCACACACCGCCCGGCTATGAAAAGTAGCCTCTTGGCAAATGATGATCAACCGGCTCCATTTTTATAGAAAGGTCGAACTCACCCGAATCCTTTACATTTTACTTCCAAAAAAATCGTGTAATCTGTTCACTGATTGGCGTTGCAATTACGCGACACTGCTTGCAAGTATTGTCTTGGTGCTTTCATGTTGTTTCTAATTGAAAAAGACCAACGACCAGCCCTCGTAACTGTAATTATTGCTGCTAAAATGTATTTCCTCTCTGTCAGCGGTGAATATACATCGATGGATGCAGAATTTGTATTGCATCGTAATAGCACGGCTGTAGACAGAGCACGTCCACCTCTGCGGTGAATGATCAAGAATTGCAATCAACTCAGTGGAAGTTATCACCAAGACACTTTTAGTTTGATATGTTTTTTTTTCTCCTTCTATCATCGCACATCAACACGTCCCTCCGGAGAAAACGCTGGCCACTCGCGCCTCACCGACAAACTCGGGGATGAATTTCTCAATGGTTCTCTATATGGCAACACTGTGTCTAACCACGAAAACTGGCAGGTTGTCGTTACAGTCACTTCAAAAATAAGAAACAAGGAAATAAGAGAAACAGAATGGGCTCACCCAGCCATCACCGATCCGAGGAAGCGTGCATCATTTTTCTCTTCCCCCCCTTTTCCCTCCAATAATCCCTGGGAATTTCAACGGCACCCATTGATATGCAGCAGTAGCATCCCCCCCACCTTCCACCGCCACCCCTCCACCTCCACCCTCTCCCTCCCTCCATCCTCTCCTCTCTTCCCAGACGTCAGTCGCATTGCCTCCCATTCACTTTTGTTTACTTTCATTTCTGTGCATTTCTTAATCTTAATCCATTTTGTCCTCCTCCCTCCTCTCCGGAAAATGCTGCAAAACCTCTAATGGAAGCCACTCAATTCCTCCAGTCTGCTTCTTGCTGGTGACCTGCATTGACGTCATTGCGTCATTAGGTTTCCCCTGGAAACACGGGAGAGCCAAAAATAGAAACACATTAATTCAAACCCCAGGCTGGTGGGAGGGGGTTGGGGTAGGGGGTAGTTGGGGGCTGTTTTTGGCGACTATTTCTTCGTACCATTCTGTAATCTTCTGACCCACCCCTCCTCACCTCCCCAGACAAACACACACGTACACACACCCCGTTCGCTTTGGTTTTTCAGCTCCTATTCAACACTCATAGATTCCCTTTGTCATATTTTGACAGGAGAATTATAATAAAGTAAAAAATTATATTTATTTATGATAACCTTATTGTGCTTTTTTCTTTTAACTAATAACAGACCCACAGTGTTTGTAGTACCTTTCAGTGTTTACGTGTGGTATATTTAGCCTTAAGGTTTTTTATTCCTTCTCTTGATATAATATTTAAATAGAATATTTGCATCCAGTAGCCTTAGATCCCAATAATATATCATGAGCTTGATTTTTTTCTTTTCTTTCTTGCCTTCGTGTTTTCTACATCAAATGGTGGTTATTTACGATCCAGACATAATTGTGTGCTTTTACAGCAACATTTGACTAAATTTATAGACTTCATAACTTTTATAGTGTCACACACTATTGTTTTAGAGATACACCACAGCTGAATGTGTTTGGTGAATTCATGGCTAGAGATTAACTTACTAGAGAGCTCCTCAAAATGAGCCCTATTAACCCATGTTCCTCCCATTACCCCTGTGTTGTCCAGTCCAACCTGGTCTCTAGCTTTTTTGTGTGGTGAGTTGTTAAAGTACACTCTATTTGACTTCAAAC
Source organism: Channa argus (assembly GCF_033026475.1). Classification (NCBI taxonomy): domain Eukaryota; kingdom Metazoa; phylum Chordata; class Actinopteri; order Anabantiformes; family Channidae; genus Channa; species Channa argus. Next base: position 7,415,125 of record NC_090217.1, read on the forward strand.
TAGAATTTGACACAGGAACCTGCTGTGTCCCAGACAGGGCCTCATAATTAGGGAATAAAACAGGACCTGTTTTGAGGCCCTCATTGTGTTGTATTGGTTAGGTTGTGCTTTATTAGATTTTCGATTTCAGTTAAATTAGAACAAACCAACAGATTTAAGGTAACCGTGGAATTGTGGGAGCTCTGAGCAGTTGCCCAGTTTGTCTAGTTTTTCTGTAGTGAGCTGTGGTGAACTGTCTAACACTGGAGCAAATATGTACCTATTTGTAACTACACCCTTCATGGCCAATTTTATACATGATTTTAATATATATGTATAGTTTTTTGTAATTTGTTGATGCAACCGTGAGATCAAAAGATATAGGAGACGGAAAAAAAAAAACAAAGAGCCAAATAAGATTAAGCAGTACTGCTCTTTAATATTATTCTAGTTAGTTCTTACACATCACCACTAGTCCAGCTGACATTGACTAATAGGCTGACGAATACTTAAGTTTGGATGCAAAAAGCACTAGTCATCTAAGTAAACACTGTTAAAAACTGGTAAAAGTGGTGAATGCTGTTTACGTCCCTTGTCACTATTTCTGTCTGAGCCCAGTTTATTTTTGGCTTTTTTGCCTCTGACTCCTGCCATACTTAACCTAGCCACTAGATGCCCTAAAACCTTCCCACCAGCTCCATCCACTCACACACCTGTTCCCAGTTTTCTCATCAATCCTCCCAGTATTAAAACCCTGCCAGCTCCACCTGCTTGATGCAGGATTTCCTGCTGTGCCATATTGGCTGGAGGGTTCCAGCCTATGTGCCAGCCTCTTTATCCTGTCTGTTTTTGACGAGCTGCCTATTCTTTGGAATATGACTTTTGACTGCTCCTCTTGCTCTTGCTGTCTTGCTGCATGGTGGTTTTTTTTTGTGCCTGCCAGCCAGCTTGCTCATAGTCCTGTGTCATTTTCATTGTTAAAGTTACTCCAATGCACTTGGATGTCCTCCCTGCCTCTATATGGTACAATATTTATGTTAGATCTCTTTAACCAGAATGAGACTTAATTAGATCCCCTAACCCTTAATGTGTTTTCATATAAATTGGGCATAAGGCCAATGTGCAGTAGCAAGGTGATTTAAACGTATTGGTAATGACGGGATAAATATTTAAATCCTCAACACTGACCTTGACCTCTAACTGATTATTATAGCAAAAGAAACAAATTGTATGACAGAACATTTTTAAAATTTCTGAAAACATTCATGAGAAGCTTTTAATGGGACCGGTTCAACGAAAATAAGGAACAGCTCTAAAGTATTAATTCTTTGTTCTTTCATTCATGTAGTTATCTTCTTAGTCAACTCACATATACAGGGCAGTCACCTCTTCAATGACATAGAGCCCACCTCCCATGTAATCGGTTTGATTTCATCTATCTGTTCTGGTGTTCCAGATCAAGTGACGTGATATTGTGTGCCCCCACAATGCATCACATACAGGTACATGCACACACTCCAGCCCTGTGACACCTGGCTGGAAGCATGCTTACTAGCACGAGTGCTGTAAGTGCGCTAACACTCTGGCACAGTCAGTATTGTGAGATGATAGAGGATTGCAATGACATGTTTATGACGGTGTTTATGGATCATAATTTTATCTTAATAACAAGTGCGGTCAGCAAAAATAAACGTTTTAAAATTTATTTTTAGGCTAACGGACTCTGTTCCTTTCAAATGTTCATTTGCTTTTCTAAGTCTAGTTTACATCTAGTGAATATTGGACTTGTATATGTTATTCACTCACCCCAGTGCATGCTGGGATAACCCTCCAGTCTCATGTGCCTCAGCCAATCACAATAGCAACCATTTACTCTTTAATCAAGATAACTTTGTTCAGGATTAACACAGGATAACTTTGTCTAGAACTAACAAAGTAATCCTCAAACTGCTTTCTAAGAACCAAATCAGTCGGATGATAATTAACAACAATTACTTTAGCCTGATATTTCCATTTTAACCTAAAATACTTAAACCACTGTCAAAGAACTGGGCCCCAGATTACAATATTGCTGTCTGTCTTTAGCACCACACCTCACTCCTTCTTCACTGTCAAAGTATTCAAAGTAGAAATAATTTTGCTCATACTGTCAGGTTCAGTCCATATTGTTTCCTCTAGGGTACAAGCAGTTCTTTGATGTTTTGAGGTGATTCACAAAAAATCCAAAAGACTTTCTTCTGACTATTGTTACCATTCACACTTTGTCCAAATGATTTGGTGTGACATTCAAACCCTGCAAAGCCTCCTCTATCAAGATGACCTCATCATCAATCATCATCTTGACCTCACCATGTTCCACTGAGTTGGAGCTCCTCTGGCTGCATCAGCAGCACTACAACATTCTCCTGACTATTTATCAAGTGGCTAGCAAATTGCCAGACTTTTACAATGACCTCAGTGTCCTGATGCATAGTGGTTTTCTTTTTTCATTTTTCTTTTCCTTTTTTTGGTTTCAGGAGTTTCTAATATTATCTGATCTTCTGCACAGGAGCGCTTTCCATGTTACATGGTTATGTGTCACTCCAAACCGAGGAACAGCATTCTTATTATAACGCTTACAAATGTCCTGACTATGAACCTGAATGACTAAGAACATTCACCGACACAGACACTTGATTTTCAAGTTGCCTTCTATAGTTTTATTTTGGTAAGCACATGTATGCAAACTTCCAACTGGCTTCCTTATGTGTAGTAATCTATATGCTTGCTTCTGGCAGAAAAAACAAAAACAAAGGTGACAACATCAGTAAGAGGTTTCCAGTTTAGATGATGTCATCTGGAAGAGCAGGTTGGTTCAACTTGTCCCATAGCCAAGTGAAAAAAAAAACAGTTAGCTTAGGTTAATCTCTAGCTAAGTGATGTACATTGTTTTATTTGTTAGCAAAACAACAATGTGTATAATACAAGCTAAATACTAAACTGAGGACCAGTTTTACTGCATGTTGAGTTTTGTGTTGAGGCTCACTTCAGAATGTGAAGTTTTATTAATATTTGGGATGCAAGGTGTAACTGTGGGGAAAGTTTGTGGGTTTGTAGTATTGCATAGTAATTTCTGCGTGACAGTGTTGTGGGGGTACATTTTTTCTAAGGCATACTGATTGTTATTAATGCTGCTTTTAAATAAAAATGGTCAGTCACACAAGCCTATTCACCACACACTCACGGAGGAAATATTGTTTATAAGGACCAACAATTAAATTGAAGTAACATTCAATTAATTATTTTGGAAACCCATTCCTCATTATATTTGTAAAGGTAAAAACTTGCATCCATTCATACATAGTTAAAGTGTATTATAGGAAGAGGCGGTAATATTACGAGCAATGTGGGAATCAAAACACACATTTCACATGAAATATCCATATACAAATGTATTTATTAAGCCCAACTGAAGTGTCTTAGAAAACAAACTAGTGACCAAAATGAATTACTACAGGGATTTGAATGCAGACTTTTTATGCAGAATAGCCCTTGTGGTGTTTTATGGTTGTTGCTCTATGGTTTAAACATTTGCCACATTCTCGTGATGTGAGAAATGTGGGTTCAATGCACATGTCCACTCTAACATTGTAATAATATGATCTTGTCATTATGAGATAATATTTACCTAATTTGTTTGGCGATAAATGAATGAATGACTCCAAAACATCCTAATTCTGTGACTACATGTCAATTTTTAAGGTTTCCCAGAAATATGAGGATTGTCTCTCCAGTCTTCAAGTCCAGACAGCCACAACGTCATTCCTCCAAGGATACATGACGTCACTTTGCTATTCATGTGTATAGGGGTTCCAATTCTAGATATTCAAAACGTCATTTAAGATATCCACGCTTTATACGTCAGGCACAATGACACGTCCTGGGACAGATACACACCTCGACACCGACGTTCAGGTTCCACTTCTCCGAGTAGTAAGACCTTCGATGCGCTGGCGTTCAGACTGTCATCACCGCTTCTCTCCAGCTCAACTAGTTAGCAATGATGGGTGCTCGCTTGGCGAATAAAACAGAAGATGGCCAAACATGCGAAGAAACCTAGGGTGGGTTATCTTACCCCGCTCTCATAAACACATTACATAATGAGAACATGAAATACAAAACCAAAACTGTGTATATAACTATTACTGAGTTAATATCTATTCTCAATATCTATACATAACCTGGGGTACTGAGGTGCTAAACAAAACTTTGGAGAGCGAGCGAGTGAGTGTAACTAACGTCATTCAGGCCGCATCAAAACAAACCACTCGAGTAATTCCAACGACAGTAACGAAACTAGCTTAACAACGCCAACTAGCTCTGCCTTACTGACAAAACGCTACTTAAAGGCCGAGCTATTTATTGCCATCTAGCGGCGACCATTTAGCGACTTAAGCTGCCTTTACTAGCAAGTTAGTAATGGCTAGACTTGTTTATGGATATATGTATATACATAAAGTTGGTAAAGCGTTAGCGTTAGCTAACTTCTAATATTAGTTTAAGCAAGTGAACGCAACTGTTTTCCAAACAAAACGCGGTTTTTCGGCCGCGAGCTAGCTTCAGCTAGCGTTACCCACTAGCTAATTGAGGTCAGGCGAACTCCGTGATGCGGACGCGATGCTTTCCCTGCTAACCTTTCTAAATAACGGCAAAGTTGTACGTTTCCAGTAGGTTGGAAGTGTATTAAGTTGTCATGTCAAACTAATGCAAGGTCAAGTATTTTCCAACTGAAACCGCATAAATGTGTAAACGTAATTTATTTCAGGTGAGGCCAGGTGTAACTCAAGATGTCAAGCTAGCTATCCAGAGATGCAACCAGGATTAGCCATGGCTACACTGCCACTCCCCAACATGTTCGTGGAGACCCTGCCCAGTCTGCATGTGGAAATTTCAGGTAGGCAGATCGTGTTTTGCTATTCACATTTGTTAAGGTGGCAGCAATGCAGACGTAAAAACATATTTTAAATTTGACTGTGATGTTTGGACTGACGTTTGTGGCGATGCTTAGTTACAGTGTGGTCAGATTAGTATTTGCCATCTGTGCATGTTTATGTGACCTGATTGGTCAGTGACTTTTCCCTGAGGTGAAAAATACTAGATACATTGTCATTGTCACTGTACTTTTATGTGTAGACGTTTTGTCAGAATCAGCGTTAAAGATATGGTACCATAGAAATATAGTAGTCACAATATGATGCCACCCTAACATTTGTTTGGTGTTTCCATTGTATATTGGCTTTCCAAATTCTTCGTATAGTTTACTGTCTGTAAAAGTCTCTAAATGTAATCCGACGTAATCGAAATGCTGAGTTAAACAACATTGAGTGTGTCTATTCTGCTAAGGAATCAAATATGTAGGAGAAATATGATGATGTGTCAATAAGGCCTGTTGGTTTATCTACAGTATTTTTAGATTCATCAAAAAAATCAATGCACTTGCATGATAATGAAAATGCCCCTTCCTCTATATGATAATGGCTGTCAAAAAGATGACGAGATGCCATAATATGTGGGTATCACAACATCTGTTTTTTTGGAGTCATTGGTTCTGATTTTTGGCTTTGGCTTGGTTTTCTCATTGGTTAGTGAGAGTTCACTGTTATGATGTAGATTTGTATTAGCTCTGGGCTAGCAGTAATTGTTATTGGTCAACCTAGTCTAGAGAAAAGGTGCAATCATGTTGGTCTCGATCAAAAGAGGGCATATGGAGCAGTAATACCACTCTGTGCCGACAAACTCATAAGTGGATATTAATTCATGCGTGAAATTGTTAATGCAGAGACTTAATGAATTACTGGCATCACAAGAGAACAAAACGTCTGAATTTCTAAATACATTAATTCAACTGTATGGACTATAAAATATTTTCTCTTGTTCAGTCTTCTCCGTTGTGGTGTATACAGCACAAAGTATTTGTATTCTGTTGAACTGAGTTGAGTTTGTGGTCCTACAACTGAAGTGGTGACAGATATTTGGAAAAAACATTTTTTTGTCTGCCTTGTTTGGAAGTGACCATGCAGGGACAACATTCTTACACATTTTTCCTATGATGATACTGTCTGTAGGTTTTACAGTTGGGAGCATAAGTGCTCACTCTTCTTCATCAATTTACACTGGCAATATTAGTATTGCTAGATGAAAATGGCAGTTAGCTAAATGCAATTCTTTCTCACCTCACCCCATTACCTCAGTCAATATCTAATCTTTCTCTTCCTCCTTCTGATGTTTGTATTGATTCCCCAGACAAGTTGTACTACGCTCCTTAGCATGTGTATTAATGATCGCTTACTTACTTTCACACACGAATACGCAAGCAACTGGTGGGTCGAAGACACTTTGACATAGACGCATGTGTGTGATTGTAGGAGCGTGGGAGGGTTGTCAGTTGAGGGGAATGGGGGAAAAAAATAATAATCCCGAGACTAAAGGATACTGAGAAATGATAATAAAATAGTGCTAAAGTGTATTGAGGTATGTTTTATCTTGAAATATGGAACTAAGTTTGTCTATCCAAAATCATAAAATGCAGATTCCCAAAATGTAGTTGCCGTGCTATTAAAAAAAAAAAAAATGCTTAGAAGACCTACAACATGGGGAGATTGCACTACACCATAGTGAACACTGCACTAACAGCTGATGCCATCTGCTGGCTAAAAGTGTAAACTACAGATATAGTATTGCTTGAGATCCACTAGATATAGTAGTTCTATGCAGGCTTTTCAAGAATTTATAATTCCTTGATAATCCTTTTTCTGCATTTTCTGTTCTCCTTTGTCTTTTATTTTGCACCAAAGTTCTATACGTACAACTTACTGTATGCTGTGTTTTGGAAATATGAAATATAACATTCTTTCTTCGGGCTAGTCTGATTGGTGGAAGTTTGTAAAGAATTATTACTGCATATGGCAAATAAATGATCACTGTAAAGGTAGTATTTATGAATGACTAAGTTTTACTACCCTTTGGTATTTTTTGCCGCTTTGGAATTGAGATTTATGCAAAGATCAAAGCTATGCTTCAGGAGTCAGAGGTGGTGCAATAAGCAGAAACGCCCAGACAATTCACACGGCAGTCCCACTTTGATTCAGCTGCTGTCTCCATCATACAGTCAGAGGTTTCTGCAAACTACCACCAGAGGGCAGAAGTGCTCACGAGTGGGTTTTTTTTTTCCATCTGTCCCTCCCTCATGACTTTCTCTTTTTAGCAGTTTGTCTGCCTGCTCAGAGTAATTGCAGTTGTGCACATAGATGCTCATGAATATTTATTCCCTCGGCAGAAATCTAGATGTTTACATGCAGTTGTACATACCTACATGGATATAACACTTGCTCCCCAGCCTGGGATGACATTGCAGTTTCTTTGTCATCACATTATGCTTGTATGTGGCCCCAAAGTGACTTCACAAGGTCACAACTTCCCCATTCTCCCATGACTTATAGATCCGGTGCTGAAATGCATGATCAAAGTTCTGCTGCATCACACATTTATTCACAGCTACACATCTAACTCACTGTTTATACCAGATTGTTAATGGCTGTTCTTATTAATTTCACAGGGAGGTAATCAAACAAAGCTCCTACTCCGGGGGGTGCAGCAGATGTCTGGTTTAACCTTTTGAAATATTTTCAAATGGACCTTTAACAGGCAGGCCAAGACCTTGGTGTTATAAGGAAATCAAAGAGAAACAGAGAGAAAGTTGTATGTAAAGATAGTTAAGAAAAGAAGAAAACAGAGTGTATGTTGGGAGAGCATAAATTTAGTGAGGGAGGGTGGGCTGATATCAAAGAGGCCTTTGTTCAAGCCTCCCCCAATAGCTGTATAATGATCAGAGCCAAGGAGCAGTGGACCTTGAGGACCTTGAGAGGGGAATTGAATGCTTATGGTGCAAAATTCTATCTTCAAGGCTTTCTGCCCTCAACTTTTTCATTTTTTTTATCATTAATTATTTCTCACTAATTGCCAGGATTAGAAAAAGGGGGAGAGAGAAAGGGCACGTTAGGTCTCTGGAGTGTAAGACTAGTGTAAGTGTGTGTGTGCATGCTGTGTGAGTATGCAGTATGCCTACATATACACTTCTGTCTGGGATATAAAGAAAGGAGCACAAATTGAACATTCTTGGTCAGCAAGGTTGTTAGCACTCTGTAGTTGACTGTGCTTGTTGAACCATAGAACTATTTCCATTAAATTAAGAAGATGGTTATAGCCCAGCAATGTCCTTGTACATTGGTTAACACTAAAGGTGATTTGCCTTTCCTGTTGTCTTGGACTGTTCTTACTTACTTAAAAACCATAGTTACAATTTCTCCACTTTAGGTTTGATACACAGGTTAGCTATGACAGTGTTGAGTTGAGATTATAAATAATAATGTTCCTATAGTCCTCATTCAGGGTTTAAATATGTAATATTGCTCATATTTGTACAATTTGATGGTCATAATTTTAAATTTTAGGTTATAGCTTTTAAATGAAAATCAATCACCTGAATTTTTAACCTGATACAAGCTTTCAATAATATTCAAAGTAAGATTTTGAAGAAGTAGGACTATTTGCAAATGGAGAAGGATAAATCAGTATTAATCTGAAAATAGTGTGTTTTTTTTTTTTTTTTTTTTTTTAAGTTGTTGTTTCGGCATGTTTTAGTTCCCTAAATTAAGTATTCTTCTTTTTGCTTGCCCTTTTGGAAAGGATAGAATGAGTTTAGCTGAATCATCCTCAGCCTAATGAGTTCTTAATGTTCTTGGGCAGGAAGGACATAGGGTGGATTCTGATGGACTCGTATGTCCACTTATGAGTAGAAAACTGACAAAACAAATACTCTAGAATCAAAGCTCCTATTAAAATTCTATTACAGGGTAGAGTTGGTAAACCTCTGTCTAAAAATTGCATGATAAGAGGAGATTGCTAGGACATATTTTGATACACTAGCAGAGTGCAAATACTCTGATAGGGCTATGCTGCAAATAAACGAACAATTTTTCTCTACCTTTGTGCTATCAATAACATATCACTCTGCCAGTTGGGAAAGGAAAACTTTACATTTATAACCCCAATTCCCCAAAAAGTTGGGAAGATGTCTAAAATGCAAATAAAAACAGAATGCAATGATTTGCAAATCTCATCAACCCATATTTTATTCACAGTAGAACATAAATAACATATCAGATGTTGAAACTAAGAAATTTTAGCATTTCATGTAAAATGTCAGCTCATTTTGAATTTGATGGCAGCAACTCATTTAAAAAAAGTTGGAATAGGGTGATGTTTACCATTGTGTAGCATCCCCTCTTCTTTTACCAACTGTCTGTAAATGTCTGGGAAGTGAGGAGACCAGTTACTGGAGTTTTAGGAGAGGAATGTTGTCCCATTCTTGTCTGATGCAGGATTCTAGCTGCTCAACAGTCCTGGGCCTTTGTTGCAGGATTTTTCATTTGATGATGTGGCAAATGTTTTCTATTGGTGAAAGGTCTATACTGCAGGCAGGCAGTGCAGCACCTGGACTCTTCTGAAGCCACGATGTTGTGATGGATGCAGCATGTAGTTTAGCATTGTCCGGCTGAAATATGCAAGGCCTTCCCTGAAAGAGACGTTGTCTGGATGGGAGTATATTTTGCTCTAGAATTTCTAGATACTTTTCAGCATTAATGGTGTCTTTCCAGATGTGTAAGCTGCCCACGCCATAGGCACCAATGCACCACATACCATCAGAGAAGCAGGCTTTTGAACTGTCTGCTGATAACAAGCTGGATGGTCACTCTACTCTTTAGTCCACAGGACACTTAATCTATGTTTTCCAAAACGAATTTCATATTTTGATTCATCTGACCACAGAACAGTTTTCCATTTTGTCTTGGATAATTATAAATCAGATTTGGCTCAGAGAACATGGCGGCATCTCTGCCTCATGTTTACATATGGCTTCTTCTTTGCATGATACAGCTTTAACTTACATTTGTGTATTGCACAGTGACCTGTGTTAACAGAGAGTGATTTCTCGAAGAGGTCCTGAGCCCACGCAGTGATGTCCACTAAAGAATGATGCCTGTTTCTAATGCAGTGTCCCCTGAAAGCCCAAAGATCACATGAATCTAGTTTGGACCTTTGGCCTTGTCCCTTGCACACAGAGATTCCTCCTTATTCTCTGAATCTTTTGATGATATTATATGTTGTAGATGGTGGGATCTTCAAAGTCTTCGCAATTTTACTTTGAGGAACATTTTTCTAAAATTGTTCCACAATTTTTAGACTCAGATTGGTAAACCTCTGCCCATCTTTACATTCAAGAGGCTCTGCCTCTGAAATGCTCCTTTTATACCCAGTCATGTTACTGACCAATTGCCAATTAACCTAATTAGTTGTCAAATGCTCCTCGTTTTGGTTTTGATTTGCAGCAATTACTTTTCCAGCCTTTGTTGCCCATCTTCCAACTTTTTTTGGGTTGTTTTGCTGCCATGAAATTTAAAATGACCTAATTTTTTCCATGAAATGGTCAAAAGTCTCAGTTTAAACCTCTGATTTGATGTTTATGTTCTATTGTGAATAAAATATAGGTTGATGAGATTTGCAAATCATTGTATTCTGTTTTCATTTGGGTTTTACACATCGTCCCAGCTATTTTGTTTTGCGGTTGTACATTTTATCTCCAAAGAGGGAACCACAGCTTTTTTAATCTTCCGATCAGATGGCTTGTTCTGACAGTATTCCCTTTTGATGTATTCATAATCAAATCACACTCCATTATCTACTTTACATTCCAATCTAGTCTTATGTCTCATCAGTTGATAATAAAGCTCCTACTGACAACCAAGCACATCTGGCTCCAGACCAGACCTTTGGATCTGTTAGTAAAAAAAATAAAAATTACCTTACTGTAATGAGTGAACCTTCCTTGTTGCTTCTTGTCATGTTTTACAGTTCACCTGATGCCTTCTTCGGATTTTTATGTTCAGTATGGCTTTTTAATGTGCAGCTTGAGCAAAAGGAAATCTAATTGGTTAGAGTAGTCTTGGATGTTGACATCCAGTAGCTTAAAACATTTGTGTTTACACACTTCAACAATTACACTGCAGAAAGTACACTGTAGTGAATCTGGGTAAATATTATATCTTCTTATTGACTGTAGCAAAATACTGAAATGAAATGAAGTAGTCCCAAAGTGGGATGTTGTTTTTTTGCTGTTTGTTTGCTACTACTGTTGAAAGGACACTAAAGCTCAGCTGTAAAATTAACCCCAACCTCTGATTAGAGGAACTGTGACCTTTGGTTAGTGTGGTAACCTCCCATCACTTTCTCTTTGTCTCTCTGTTTCCAGCTTCATTTTGACCTGTTCCCCAACAGTGTGCTGACATTTTAGCAGTAGTGCTTTTGTTAGAGTGGGAAAGAATCCACCCATACTGTCCCCCTTAGTGCCCCAGGAAAGCAGGCTGTCTAAGTGGTTTGTGTGTTTTGTGTATTCTTTCACCAAATGTTGTTTTTCAGTCAATATAACACTCTGCTGTGTATCATTGGGATTCAAGGCACCACATAGCCATTCAGCCTCTCTAAATGAACTGAAGATGATTCTATAACAGTGTGTCAAAGTTCATAACATACATATTCTCACTCAATCCCACGTTCCTGTCACAATCAAATACCTTTGTAGCCACTCGCACTCTGTCACCCAGCCTTGTCTCTGCTCAGTTCAAGAGCCAAACTGTGGACCAAGACTTTGTTAGCCATATGCAGAACACAAGGAGCTGATTGTCCTTGCAGCATGAAACCTTTTTTATTTGGTGTCTATATGGAACAAGCTGAGTTGTAACTCAGTACCTAGATGGACTACCACAGGGGATAAAGAAACATTTGTATAATCTCACAGTGCAACAGATGAACGTGTGTGTAAATGTTATTGAAGGTTATGGTGTATTTATGTCAGATATGATAAAATTAGTGTGATTTAGCTTGAGAGGTAGATAGGAAAGAGTATAATGTGTTTGGGCGCGTGGTCTGGCCTGCCTGTTGTGCTTAGTGTCATGATACAGTGTGACTTTGTAGAGTATGCTGGCATGGCCGGGCATGCCCTCTTGCACTCCCACAGGGCTTTTGGAAAGTGCACATCTCACCAAAATGTCACTTTAACTACACTGCACCACCATAAACACAACTAAGTCCTCTTTCTTTTTCTCAGTCTTCACCCCCTTTTGTCCTCTTTTTCTCTCTTAATCATTAACGCACACACCCGCAACAAGCATCTTGAGAAAGAAACTCAAATGTAAATGCCAAGCACATTCTGATGTACTGTAATTAGCTGCCCTGACTGTACAGTATGTCCACACTGTGTCAGTATGGGGGGTGGGGGGCTGGCAACTGCAGTGCCACATGCATGCAGATTTATTAGTCACAACTGAAAATATGTCCACTTGAGAGCATGATTTTTTTGTGCACGAGTGGAGTTCAGTAATCTTCTTGTATGTTAATAATGAGAAGAGGCATATATTGCCCCACTTGAACATCACAAATGCTATATGCATAGTTATGCAATTATGATAATAAGCATTTCATAAGTTGCAAAAGAGGCACCAGGGGCCAAGCGGGAAGATGAAGGAAAAGTTACTTAGTCCCTGAAAATAATTTGACGGTAGTTATTACAGGCTTATTGCTGTGGATGACATCTATTTCTCTGGCTTCTGACAGCACATCATCCTGACTTTCTTATAATAGCTTTAGTTGGCAGATCAGGATTGGTGAGAATAAATTAGAAATGATTCCTAGAGCGCAGTATTAGGAGCATTTTTTAAATAGTGGCACTTTTATGAAAAAAGGGCCATGTAATCATTCAGGCTAGGCTCTGATTAAGTGGCAAAGTGAGCCGGTGGAAGTGTGGATTTCATGGAGACTGAGCTTATGTGGTTTTGACAGTTTCTTCCATGTATTTCCTCAAGAACAGCTTTCGCTCATCCTTCCTGTTACACTGGACACCTTTGTCCTGTTCTTCAGCTCAGTACTTGTTATTGCATATTTTGATTTGCAGTAATCTTTTCCTGCCTTTTATACTTGATAGCATCACAATAGTCATTGTCTTTATAGGTGTGCTGCTGTATTGGTGTACATTATTGAACCATGGCACTGGTATACAAGAACATGGAGTACTTTCTGTGTGTGGTACAATATTACAGGTGCAGGTAACTAATTGTGAAACTTTTTAAATTATTGTTCTCTGTGGAAGCTACTCGACACATACAATGTTAAATACCCTCTTTGTTTAAGGTCTGGCTGTAAGCAAGATAGATCATTTGTGTATAACCACATAATATCACACAAGGGTAAAGTCATAAACAGCCTTTATAGCCCAGCTAAAATACCAATATAAAGTATCTGGCTGATGAGAAAATATCTATTAGGGGTCACACAGTGTAAGAGTGCTTTGATGTAGTTGAGGTTCAGGAGGTATTGACAGAGATAAAGATCAACGGCTTTCAACTTGCCCTTCCTGCCGCAATCCTCCTATTTTATTCGGGCTCGGGACTGGCTGGGCAGGGCCACACCTCGTGGGGCGGGATTCGAATCCCCAGCCTTCTGCATCCCAACCCAATGCTCTACCACTGAGCCACCAGTGCTTTATTGAAGAGCTACCATAAGGCATGCAATGATAAGTTGGTGCAGTTGTAAGTTGCTGTAACTGCTCCCAGCAGATTTACTGAACTGTGGCATGGTGTGAAGTATGTTCAAGGGCATATTGGCTGCTGTCAAAGTGCCTAACATTTTCTACCAGCCTAGTTTCAAAGCATGTGTGTGAAAAGCTAACATTTGCTTGAAGTGATTGATCTCTTGTTTTTATGTTGAAATTGCCCCTGAATTGTGCCTATCACTATCTCTTCTATCCATGGGTAGCTGTGTTCAGTAGTAAATGCTCTGGTAAAGTTTGTAAGGCTATATCCTGTGTTTGTTTATGTATGTGTTACTAAAGCCATTAATCTATAGGAATGTTTGACTGCTGTGAATCGACACGCACATGTCAGTATTTGGCAAAGCTCTAACTCCAGAAATGTGGGCTCACCTTGATTGGATAGGTATGTGTGTGTATATACAGTATGCATGTGTGTGACTTCCAAGCATAATCCCCCTACTTGACTGCATTTGATCTTTTATCTACAAAACACAAAGATTGAATAGTACTGTACATGTGGACTATGAAGAGATTAGCTCTGAGACCAGTACATATTGATCAATATTATATTTAGAGCGCAGGCCTGTGAGAACTGGGTAAGCACGTTCATCACTTATGGACGTGATTTAGCCCACCACACACACACACACACACACACACACACACACACACACACACACACACACACACACACAGACAACATGCATTAGCATTTTAAGCAGCAACATCCAGTCTAAATGGCTCATACATAATATGGGACATACATTAAAACACACAATTACTACCAGTGTGGCTTCACGCATTTCCTGCCCCATGGATTAAATCCCATTTATGCATATTTAACTGCTGTAGGATTAGAATTATCGCTCTTGTCCAATTACTCTTTTCCAAGTTCCATTTGCGTTCTTGGTCTTTCCCCCGTCTCTCCATCCTCTTTTTTTATATTTTCTGTATTTCTCTTTTTTCTAATTTTCTCTTTCCATCTCCCCCTCATTTGCCAGGCTATAGAGTGATAATAAAATGAATTGTAGGATAGAGGATAATCACATCTTCCAACAAAACTTCCACACTCATGCTACCACAGCCAAAATCAAAGTAAAAATTTCAGCTACTTTTATCTCGTCTGTTTGTCCTTCTCTCCATGCTCTTCTTTACTAATGATCAATATGGCCTAATGCTTTAGACTTTAGTCTCTTATCTACTCCCTATTAATATGCAAACAAAATTATCCACAGAAAAAAAACTGTAGTAAGTGAGGAGACAGTTAATTTTCCTCTAGCCACAGGCAAGCATCTGGAAACAGTGTAGAGAAACATGTAACGAGAAAAAGGGGGGGAAAAGACAGAGAGGGAGAGAAGGGAGGAAGTTTGAAGGGGTAGAGATGGTGAGAGAAAACAGCTGGTGAGGTCTAGCAGTGCTGTGTTTGCAGAAATCGTAGGCAGCTGGTGACCCAGAAACAACCCCCTCCTCTTCCAAATGCTCAAGCATTGCTGCAGTCACTGCAGTGAGAGAAAGGAGAGAGTCACTACGCATGGAGTCTGAGCTCATAAGACAGTGGTTAATTACCATAATGAAATACAGATAACAAACGAAAAAAGCTGCCAAAGAATAAACTTAATAAACAACTTATTGCCTCTGTTCCAGCATCACAAATTATTCTACACCACGTGAAAAGAAAGAACAAAGAAAGCAATATGTGGAGTATAGCCCCCTGAGTTGTTTATTATATTACCTTATTTATGTGTCTTATTAAAAAAAGGCATGTTTGTTTTCTTTCTTAAATGCTGCTTAATTGGAAAATCAGAAGCAAACACAAGGATAAATTGTATGTCTGAGCCTGTGAGGGATTTACATGGTAGAACCTTAGCGTTACAAGATTACGCACCAGGATTGTTTACTTTGCTACTTCTGTGTTATCTCATTTAAACACAACCTAAGGCAAATAAGGCTGATTTCATTTGTTAAAAATCATCAGTGATCATCATCTGATTGGCTGGTTCTCGTTGCTTTGATTGGTTAAGACTTACGGTTAGAGTTGGCCAATCATAGGCAGAGTAGGGGCAGGTCATAACAGGTGCAGCTGGGGTTCCACCTTGATGAGTGGACTTGCATATTGCATTGCAGTTTGAGCGTTGACACCAACAGAGCATGGTGACAATTGAAAATGGGGGAGGGAAAGCTGTTTGACTGCACATTTGAATGTGCAGTCAAATGTGAATTTGAATAAAGACACCAGAAAACAATACCAGTATGACATGGAGTTTATTTAGCTTTTATTAAGTTTTTTAATCAAAATTATTCAAACTGAATTGAAGATTGCAACTTTTAATACTAAATTGTCAATTGTAGAATGCATTTAGAAATTGCATGACTAAACTGTATATTAAATTGGCAAATGACTAAAGACTACAAAAACCATGGATTTTTGAAATTAAATTGCTATAACTTTTATATACATATTTAATCCTAATATTTCAAACTGAATAGAGTTGAATTTTGAATTTACAAACTGAATTGCCATTTGCAAAATGCAGTTTGAAAATGCATCATGACATTGCATATTGAAATGCCAATTGCAAAATGAATTGCCATATGAATAAAGACTACATAGAACCATAGCAATATGAAATGCACTTGATTTAGCTTTCATTTAAAATATTTATCCAACTAATTCAAACTGATTTTGATATTTTATATTAAATGTGTTTTGGTTTATCTTCACTGTTTTGACTGTGTTTAGCATAATTTTACAATAGTGTGCATTGATTGTGTTTTTAGTACACATTTAGATATTGCCCAGTTTACAGTGAACAATTACTTGATTGGCCCAGAACAACATTAGCTGAATTTTTTGATTCCTTAACTTATCAACACAAATGTAGGAGCTAAGTGGGTTATTTGAATCTTTATTGCATGATTTAATAAGGTTTTCATAAATACTGTAAGGATTTTTTTACACTATATATTTGCACTATATTGAGTAATGTTTTGTTATAATCTCTGTTCAGTCATACTTGGCGTGCTGTACAAGTATTATCTTGAGAGGTATTCCACTTTTATTAATAAATCCTAAATTCGGTTAAGCTTTATGAGTCTTAAGAGAAACTTTGACTTGAATTATTCTGTAAGAAGGCACATGTTCCATTTAGCAATTATATTGCTATGATAGAATGCCGGCTGGAAGGCCTGCACACGTAATAAGCTTGATGAATGTGGTTGAAAGGTGGAGCTCATGAGAGGCATTGAAAGCTTAGGTACAATAAGTGAGACAATTCAACTGCGATATTTATTCATTATAAATTGCAAGAATTCACATTCACATCAATTTTTATGCACACAGTAACACTTAGCCACTGGTGTATCTATTACCATGGCAACATCCTGTTTCTCTCGATGCGCTCCGGGAGTGATTTGCAAATGTCCCCTCTCTTTTGCCCTCCCTTCTTTTCTTCTCTTTATTCATTTCTTCTGCTGACACCGTTATTCTTTTGCATTTCTCCCCCCATATCTCAACCCTCTTCTGTAGCCAGCGGTGTAGCAGTAGTTCAGGAGCTAGGAGTACTGTGATGCGTTGGTTAATAATAAAAAGGCTGATAGGTGGGATTGAATTATTATTCACATACAAGGGGAATGTGCATATACTTTATATACCTGACTGAGCCTAGCTGCACTACTGGCTCTTTTCTTTCTACTGGCACTTTCTCTAATTTCCCCACTGCTTTGTGCCTTTTTATTCTATCCTTTCTCTCTGTTCTGTCACTACTTCTTTAAATCTTTCATCTTGATGTCTTCCTCTGAATTAACCCTGCTTTTTTGCTTCTCCAAACTTTTTACTTTTTTTTTTAACCGATTTATTCTTGCATTACATTCCCCAGCATTTTTTTATCCACGGGGAAAATCTCAGAAGTATCTTTCTGCTATTCTTTTTTTTGTATACTCTTCTTTTCTCGCTCCCTCTGTGTAGGAGGAGGAGGACACTTTTTTTCAGCCAAAGTCCTTATCAATTGTGACTCACAATTCAACTATTTCTACAGTGGAGCTCGTCCTCGAGAGTCTAGCACTTTTTCTCTATCTTCTTACATATTCTATCTCGTTTCAGCATTTCGTCCAATATTCTTGCCCTGGCTTTTTAGTCTACCTAATCTTACCTCTCTTATCTCCCCATACTGCATATTTTCACTCTCTCCTTCTTCTTTCTCCCTTCTTTCTTACACTACTGCCCCTTTCTACTCTCCCCTTGAGTTCTTTGAATATAAACATTTTGGGTGTCTGCCATTGCAGAAATTCAGGGCGAGTCTGTCACCACAGTCATTTCAATGCTAATTTCACTGGGATCTGTGATAAATAAATTTGCTCTGACAAACACACATTTGTCAGCTTCAGACAACTGGACCCATGCATTTTTCTATCATTGCCTTCCTGACTTCCTCTCTTTATTTTCCCAGGGCTGGCCCATCAGGCTCTGAAGCCAACCACATTGAGTAAACACACAAACACACAAACACACATACATATTTACTATCTGCACAGTAAACATGCAAATGGTGTATGCAGACATAACACAGCATGTACTGTGCATATACTGTGTACTGAAACACACAAATGTAATCAGAGAATAATACAATGCAAACACTGCTGCAGATATACAGAACAAATGCACGTGCATACACACCCAGAGGCAGTTGTACCAAATCATGCATATTTTAACACGTTTTGTTTCAGCCACTCAAATGACGCTTCATTTATATCAAGTGTACTTCATGTTCTTTAATTAAAACACATGTTCATGAGTGAAAGGTCATGCTGACTAAGGAAACACTGACAAAACTCTCGTCGTGCATATCTGATTGTCCTTGTGTGTGTGCACAGAAAAAACAGAGAGACAAAGTGTATAGTATTTGAACCAGAGGAAGAAGGATGGAACAGAAGAACAGCTACATCTTTAGTATATCTGAGAATCCAGGGGATTCCTCTGCAATGCAGTATTGTAGATGGGAGTGAGCCCTCATAGCCCTCAGATACAAGCTTCCATTGATTTTCAAATGTATAGGTTCTGTATTACTTCTTCAGTTGTAATATGCCTCGTGCCACAGAGGCACGTGAATGTGAAAGCAATCCAATCAGAAAGACTCAGTGGTTGTAAGACACTAATTTATCAGTAATTACGCTATATAGTTGTATACACTATTGTTTTGTATATTCACAGGTACTAATCAGTATCTATTCAGAATATCAGTACCACAAAAGCATGTGTACAGTCAAAATAAAAAACACTGTGTACAAATCCTGCAACATATGTTTGATCTTGGTTGCTTATGCATCAGCCACATCATTTCTGTGCTCATTCACTTATGAAATCAAAACGATGGGAACACCAAAGGAAGCACCTTGTGCTGAATAAAGCAGACACTTTTCTATGATGAGTATTGTTCATAAAATGTCTCTAACGTAGTGTTTGTGCTTGTTTGTGGAATGTGTTAATGATTTTGTGTGGAGCTACTGAGCTTTGTTTGTAAAGTTGTAGTTAGTGAAATCTGTTACATCATGTCTTGTGCCTTGTCACTCCAGTGATGATCTAAAATTGCTGTTTAGAGACAATTGGACTTGATTGTTGTTCTTGAAGCAGTTTCACCTCTTATCTGAAAGGCTTCTTCAGTTCTGATAAACTCTGAACAACAATTTTGGGATAACTATGACCTGAATGACAATTTTCATAGATGCTTCAATGATGTTGAATTGAAATTTAAGCACAATCACAAACATTTTAAAGGTCTAGGAACATGATACTACTGCAGTAGAAGTGTGTGCATGCACTTTATATACACGAGTGCATGCAAATATGCACAGTCTCGGTCTTTCCTTTCAGGTTCAGCTTATGTGTGTGCGTGCACACACACACACACACACACACACACACACACACACACACACACACACACACACACACACACACAGTTATTCTTATACAGTGCAGTTTATCTACCTTATCTTTTCCTCAGAGCTCTCTCTCCCTCGTCTGCCTTTTACACTATGCCTCTAAGACAAATGTCTGCCCTGTCTCATTCTTTTTCCATCATTACTTGTGCTCTCTGTACTTTTTGCCATCACTGTTTTCAAGCTCTCTTGTCTTTCCATCTCCTTGCTTCCATTTTCTCTCGCCCCCCCTGAGGCTCTGTCTCTACCACCGAGATCAGGGGCTAGGCACTCAATATCTCCCACCTTGTCGTGTAGCAAGGAGGCCACCACCCTCGTTTTGTTGTTTTGACACTTGGATTTTTCTACCATGCCCGATAGAATTTGGGAGTATGTGAATTGTAGACAGGCGTGCCAGCTGTTGTATATACGTCCAGAAACCATTGGTATTTGTTGTTTGATAACCAAATGTCTGTGATTTGTTTTGTTGTCATTCCTGTGAGAATCAATCTGAATTTTTTTCCTAAAGACACTGGATATTTTTCCAGAAGACTTCCCGATAAATGGCTTTGACTAAAAATCTTTGTTGTCTTTAGCCATGTCGGTAATGAGTGGTCATATGGATTATCACTTTTGCCATGTAAACATTGCTTTTGTGTGTTGATTACATTTAGTGCTAAATATTGCAGTTCCTATCTATTGCAATCCTGCGTGCTGATAATAGTGAGGCTTGTGGTGTTAAAGTGAATCATCGTGCACTGGGAAGCGTGTGTAATTTTTTTCTGTTGTGTTTATGGACTATTTTTTTTTTTTTTTTAAATTTAATGAAGAGGAACTTTGTAAATAAAACACCTTACTGGGTATACTCGTGAGCAGAAGTGTGGTTAGAAGCATAGTTAGACGGCAGTGTGTGTATGAGTGACTTTGAACTGTTTGCTTTTTTCCCCCCCTTAGCTGTCTGCAGCCTCAGACTGTTAATTTAGGAAACTGGCTGTGCAAGAGTGAGGGGGGCTCCATTGGGGAATGTGAGATCCTAACAAAAGTGGATGCTATGTCTGGACTCATAAGAGGGCAACTACTCCTCCACATTACCCAACCTTATCTCCTACCCCTTAAACCCCTGCTGCCCTTCAGAGAAATATGTGGTCAGTGTTCAGCTCAGATCAGACCTTAGGCCTGATCATGAGTCAGAGGGTTTTCCATATTGTATAACTCATAATCTGGATGATTGGAACAAACTTTGCTTCTAGCTCTCTGCCACTTTGGAGAGAAAGGATATTGTACTGGCCCAAATATGGGCCCAAATATGGGCCAAGGGGTTGTTTTTCTGGAAATTATGTGAAAAGTGGAAGTCACCTTTTTATTTTAGGACTAGATATCACACTCTATCATCTATTCTTTTTAAATGGGGTACCAGTATAAATATGGTCTTTTACAGAGAGTGTTGCATTACTGGCTGATTGGATTCTTGAAGTTGTTACGCAAGCATTTTTGGGGCCATTTAATCTGCCCCAAATGTGTTTTGTAGTGACAGCTTAACATGAAGTACTTTCTGAGTAACCAGGTTACTTAAAGAAATTACTTGGAGAAATCAGCTTTCATGGGTAATTGGGACACAGAGTTTACATGCACTTAAGAAACCTTGTTACTGGAAATCCAAGTATACAAGCAGCAGAAGAGTAATCTGAGGTCTCTTCCTTCTCTGACTTATTTCAGAAGCCGTGCTCACAAATCTTAACTGTGAGCTAGTCTCTGTGTGTGCATGGCGTTTAGTTTATTGTTAGCCCTGCTCCTGATCAGTCTCTGTATGTGTGCACCTTTGACTGACGTTTTTGTCCTCCTTTCAGTAGTGACTTTCTGTTTCCTGTGTATCGTCTTCTTTTTTCACTTTTCTGCATGTATATGCATATTTTACATTTGTTTTAATAAACTACTTTTATTGGCAAGTTTTTAGTGTGTGTGTGTGTATGTGTGTACAGTAATGAACATTGGCATTGTCAAACTCTGTGTCTTAACTCAGCTGAGTCTGACCCTCAGCGAACTGCAGAGAAACCTCATTATAAGCACCCAAATTATACATAACTTCACATCTGCCAATTTTAGTCAGTGCTCTCTGAGTGCAAAACAAATGCTTAGAATCGATCACTGTTTCCACCTGGAATCAATCACACTAATGTGCACTCTACATTTTAACTGCATTTGTAATATGCTTGGATTGTCACATCCTGTAGCAGTGAGGCAAGGGTTCATCTTTACAGATTCTGCGTTAATAATGTAAAAAAAATTTGCTGCTTTGAAAGAAATTTGTGTTTACATGTTATTGTGTTAACATTAATAAAACTTTTATTTTTACCTATTAATATTGCAATGTGTAGTGAATGACTCCCATACTACAACACCACAGTGTCTAAGCCTTCCAAAAACCTTAAGAAATGGTGAGTACATCCAATCCAAAAGGTATAGTTGCCCTTCTTGCTTGACAAGTGTCCCTTTTCAGTCTGAATGAGCACAACATTTTGACAGAAAGACTGAAAGTAAAAACATTATCAAGAAAGAAACTGGGTGGGCTGCAGAGGAAATGAACGATGTCTTTGAATGCATCTGTGGGTGAGGTGAGTCAGTAATGTGTTTGCACAATGGACATGAAGGCCAAAGAGTCATTAGACACTGATTGTGGCAAAGCCAGTTGTATAAAAGGTTGGCAGACTGTTGTCCCTGCCTGCTGAAAACTTACAGGGAACTACAGCTTGGGTTAGACTCTGCTAATACTCCTGACAGGATTGAAGTTTGCTGTCCAGCACTACATCGATTCAAGTAAATGTTACAAATTATGAAAGAAGCTCTTTTTTTTTTTAACAATTTCTACACAAATCTAAAGGTAATATACAGCTATAGTCATATAAATTGTATTCATGACTATTTATTATGGAGAGTGTGCATTTTGCATAAGATATTATTAATCTGGTTTTGATAAACATTGACTTGAATTCATGAAATTAGCTGTGTTTAAATTAATGAGAAATACTCGAAGTCTCTCTACATTGTGTTAAATAACCATCCATAAAGAAGATAAAAATGAAGTAGCGGGAAGACTATACAATAGTATTGTTCATTTTTCATTTCTAGCACAGTATAACTTTGCCTGGCTAAGCAAATATCAGGACATATTTCTGGTGTATTCAGGGATACAGACACAAATAGAAGTCCATCCACCAACACATACAGTACCTGGCTTGTATTTTAGCCAAGATCATTTCAAATCAGGTCTTTACCTCTTCTCCCCCATTTTCTTTTTAATTCTCTTTCCTTAATTTTGGAAATGATTACACATCACTTGGATTACTTCTCTTAACAAGCCAAGCATTGAAGATGGTACGATTTTCACCCTGTTTTAGTTGGGCCTTATTTGTTGTCAGTTTTTCCCCTGATAGTATAGGCTTTAAAATGGAACTTCAGTGATATTGCGTCAAGGTTGAAGTTGATGTATTTGCTTTATTAGGATTTTATTCCCTCATTTACTTACCATTAGCTGTCCATTTTGTTTCTTTCCTGTTTCTTTCTCTGTCCTGCCCACTGTGACTGTAGTGCTAGGTGTGTCCTTAAGTGCTTTTAGCTTCACTCCAGTCTCCCCAGCTGAGTATGCGTCTGTCCTCTACACTTTAAAGCACAATGTCGTGTGTGTGTGTGTGTGTGTGTGTGTGTGTGTGTGTGTTCTCAATGTTGAAAGTAGAGTGATGCAGGATGCTGATCAGCAGAGATGTGCCTTCAGGCTTTCAGTGCCATACATTGTCATTGTCAAGATGCATAAGTCGGTGTGTGCACAAACACATCTACTGCTGTAACACACACACACACACACACACACACACACACACACACACACACACACACACACACACACACACACACACACACACACACACACACACACACACACACACACACACACACACACACACAGAGCCAGAACTTTGATCTTTTCATGTCTCTTATTCTCTCTCTTACACCTTCACTTTAAGAGGACTTGAGACATGATGTGAGTAATAGAGTGAACTAAAGTCTGACAAGAGACACCAGGACTCACTCTGGAGAAACTTTATTCCATTTGTGTACTCCATCATTGATCATAAAAGTGAAGCATGCAGTTTCAAAGATATTTTTAGTTTAGATATTTTTAATGGTTCTTTAAAATGTTAAATGGTTCTTTACTAATATTTGAGCTTTTTAATAGTGGAGAATAGCATAAAGAAAATATGTATTTCACACTCAGTGACATGTTTATCTTTTGGTTTATATATAAATTATAAATTAGCCAAAGGAAGGGAAATACAAAAAAGGCCCCCAGCTTTACATCAGTCATTTCAAAGAAATTCTGTTGTCTCTCATGTTATAGCTTTCGGAATAGCTTCTTTAAAGAACCATTGGTAAAAGATTCTTTTTGGTTCCTCTATAGCATCGGTCTCAAGAACCATTTTTAATTTTTCTTATTGTAGGATTACTTTTTTTTTCTATATATATGGCATTGGAATGCTTCATTACAAATGTAGTCCAAAACATTTATGCACTGCAATTCTTTTTAAAGAGTAATTTTAGACACAAATTCCACCTAATACATTGAGAGTGACAAGAAATGGGTTTAAATGATTTGTTGGATGCCAGTTCACTTAGACTATGGTTTGCCAATACCTGATCTGCTTGATAATGTCCTTAAATAAGATATACTGTAGGTCAGGGCACTTGACTCCCCCCCGCTATAAAAAGCCAAATGTGCAAATGTTGTGGGCATGCTATTGATCGAAGAACACTTATTATTAAAGCTAATGGGACAAGAGAAAGAGCTGCAACATCTTTCAAGCTATTACTCCTTAGGCTCTTGAATTTGTTTGACCAGGATGTCAGCCCACCCATCAAAGAAACTTACTTTGTCCTTTCCTGCAATTATCAGGAAAAGCATAAATTAGCCCCCACCATTCCACCAGTGTTGAATCATTCAAGCAGTTTCCATTACACTATATGCACTGTGGCATATAGTGCATCTTCCAACAGTTCCTCACCTCCAGGGCTCTAATTGCCTGTCTGCACCCCAAAGATTCAGTGGTGTGTGGCCTGTTGAGATCTCCAACTGACTCTTAAACTGAGTGCTGCTTTAGAAAAAAAAGCTGATATAACCTAATTGACCCCTGTGTCCTCTGGCAGAACTACAGCAGACCACACTGCTGCCCAGCTGTCAGTCTCCAGTGCACACTGCCTAAAGTAATTATCTGTTTATCATACCCTTATGCTAGTAAGGTTCTGAGTTGCTTTTTTTTGTTGCCATAAGTAACATCATTCTTTATAGGGCTGCATAATATTGAAAAAAAAAAACCTTTTTCTTTCTTTATATATGTATATATGATGATTCATGATATAAAACAGGAATTTTCAGTAGATTACTTTGATAGCTCTCTACAAACCACGTTGTTTTGTCGATGTCGTCCTTTTCGTTTGGAAATGAGTACAGTAATTATTTATCCATAAGTTGTTTAGAATACTAGTTTAATATTCAACTGTTCAAGTTCAACTGATTAAATTTATTGCATGGAAAACAAATTTAAAAGGCAAGAAAAGTCAACGCATGACTGCTTTTTATTTTTTTAAAAGCTAACAGGACAAGAAAAATAAAAAGCAGTACAAGTTGACTTGCACCCCTTCTCTGACACTAAAACCCTTTAAAAAAATGTTAATACAAGACAAAATGTTTTATGAAATAAAAGTCTCTAGTATAAATATTACAACAAATTAAAATGGCCCAACAGATTTGAATAGATAAGAAATAAATGAATTATAGTGAAATATTAAACAGTTTAAAATCAAAACTCTAAGCTCTGTTTTATGTCTTTTTATTTACTTGAATCTTACCTTTTATTTTGTCAGTTGTCAAGATAGTTCAGCGATAATTGTAGGACCCTTTTTATGTCTGTATAATGGACATGTAGTCAAGTGACTTAAATATCAATTTGACCCACTAATAATGTAAAGGTGATGGTACACTTGAAACTGTATTTAGTTTAAAGTGTAAACTTTTATGTAAGTTTAAAAATTACTATTGCTGAACAAGATTTAAAGACTTTCAATGTGTAGTTATATTACATTTAAACACAGGAAAAAAAAACTTTCAATCACCTGCAGCATTTATCTAAAAACAGTTTTTGTTCACATATTGGCAGCTGCAACTACCAGATGCCTAAATTATATATAATTTCCAACATGTCAAAATAACTCTGATAATTATCCATCAGTGTGATCAATTACAACATGAGAAATTACTTTTCATAGATCAGTGTGCCATGTTTTCAAAGTTTCTCACATGATTACAATTGACTGATGTACTGTAAATGTTTTAGTGCAGGATAACTCACTGACAACCTGACAGTTATTCTTATTATGCACAAAGTCACAGCGTTAGAAAGACAGTGGATAGATTTATTCTGAACTGAGTAGGAATCCACAGTGTGTAATGTATTTAGATGTGAAGAGAGATCGATGTCCTACGTTGAGTAATTCATCATGAAAGTGATAACCATAAACAGGTCTTCTGTAACAAACTAAAAGCGTTTTAAACTGGATTTTTTATCTTCTATCGACATAATCTTGTAAAAATGAATGTGCTCTGATCCGTCCTTCGATATGAGCTGTATGAATGAGGAAATGAAACAGGTCAGACAATGTCTTTCGACCCTGCAGGAGACAAAGGAAAACTTTGTTGAAGAAAACTTGCTAGTGAGCAGGTTAGGTTCTTAGAGTAAGTTACCACGGTAACTGACTCAGAGTTGAGTCAGTTATATGGTGAACAGTTTTCAGTAAACCCATATCTTACCATGATATGATCACTGATCTCAGTCGGGTCTTCAGCTGTGGACTTTCTGCCTTGCCATGTTTGTCAATTAGGTTCCTTTTTGTGTCTGTGCCTGTTAGTCTCTGATCATGTCCGAGTTTTCACAGTCTTGCATTCTATATGCTTTAGGACTAACTGTTTGTTCCTTTGCTTCTGACCTGTATTTTGCTTTTTGTTTATTACTTTTTATGTTACTTTGTTATTCGTTGGAGTTAGCTCTTATAGTTGGTATGAATTTAACCTCTTTGTGCTTATGTTTGAAGTAACCGCCTAAAAGCCTACTATCCCCTTTTATTAGTTAATTTCTGTTTTGTCTTCATTACTTTTAATGTGGGTTTGGAGTGACTTTAACAGAGTTTTTGAAGCATGTTTCGAGCCATACTATTTATCACATTAGAGGTTTCCCTCAATTACTCTTTCTAGTAGCTATTTCAGGTGTAACCTTTAGTGTATCCTTTTACCCTGTTAAGTACAAAGCTCCAGGTTTTCCCTGTCATGTTAAAGTTGCCATGTGTTTAAGTACTAATCATCATGCAATCATGCAAGTATGTGGAGTTCTGGTTTCAATGTTACTAGGTTGTATTAGAGTTTTAGTCTCATCTGGGTTTTATAAACTTTGTATAATAATCATAGAACTGTCTCTCCGGTTGTATGCTTGGGTCCAAATTGTGACAGCTTATGAGGTAGTTAAAATCAAGTCTGTTCATACCAGCTGCAACATTAAAGTCATGAACAAATTAATAATCAATGATATCAATCATTATAATGCATTAATTTCATATTCATTTATGTAAAATGAGGCTTCTGCATAAACACTTTACTGACTTTACTTTTCCGAGATAAAGTATGTTTTGAGTTAATACTTTTCAGCTTTTTACACAAGTAGCATGCAAGGAGTAATAATACATTATTTATACCTTGTGGTATTGCTGCTTTTACTTAAGTTGATGATCTGAGTACTTCTTTCTCTACTGCTTTTAATTAAAATGCTCATTTTATTTTACTAAAATGTTAACTATAATAACATGTCACATCGACACTTAAATGTTCCTCTAACACAAATTTCTGAAAATCTCACGGGATTAAAATTTTAAAAAAATGGTTGGATAGCTGATATTGCTTTGGGCAGAAAACTCCAAGGTTTTTCTTATGCTGTTGTGAACATTTGCAGAACATCTTTTCATTGACTTTCTCATGCACACACTTTCATGCCCATTCTTTTGTCCTTTTTCTTGTGTACCCTGCTTCAGCACTTCAATTTAATTTAGTTTACACACTCATACGTCAGCCTGAATCCTTTTTACTCTGACTATGTCTCTCCACACTGTGTGAAAGCCTGCAGTATCTTTAGGCCCTAAAGGATGGCAGATAGTCAAAACCTTGCCCATCATTATATTTTACAGCTAATGCAATAACAGGTCGAGGAAGTGTGCCAGCAAGCCCACTACAGGCAACAAGGGTCCTATGTGTGCATATCAGTGGTTGTTTATGCATTTGTTGTGTATGTTTGTTTGTGCACCTGAAAATTTATAGGGACTGAAAGAAGAGGGGTATTTGTCTACATGTGTCTGTATATGTGTGTGAGGATTTAATGAAGCACTCTTAACTCAGCACATTTCCCCAGGCATGGAAATCTCAGGGGCAAGGCTGCCAGAGTTTGCATGAGTATAGTTCCAAAAGATTATCTTAGTTCCACCCAGCAATGTTAGAGCAAAGATGGCAAACATTACTTTACTCACCAATCTTATTCACACAATCCCAGATTTATTGAAAACCCTGACACTGTGTGTGGTGGTCAGGGGTTGAGATTTTTTTTTCTCTGCTGACCTTCCTGTGCTTTTGTACAAAAACACAACCTCCTCATAATTTTCCAGAGTTAGGTAAGAAGGCCTGTCTGGAAGGCCGGATAAATGCCCTTCCTGTCTAACTTCACAAATGCCTTTTGTATTGTTCTGAATCAAGGGGAAAAACCCATGAATTTGAGGACCTATTGATGAAGGCATGCTGTTGTATCTGTTATCTTTAACCTTCATTTCATTTGCATGCTGTTCACATGAATGCCCCTTGCGAATGCAGTTGTCCATATTAAGTTATGTAACAGCCTCTGTTAGAGAATACTGCACTTAAAGTCAGCACTAAGGAGCTTCCAAGGTCCTTTAGGAGACCAGTGTCGACTGCACTTTGCACAGCTGATTACATAGGCTAGCCTTATGCAGTAATACTGATTATGATGAAACTGTTGTTTACTTGGTTACTTTGACAGTTGTTTGGTTACTTTGAAAGAAAATGTTTTTGTTTTGTAGTTCTGTCAAGTTTTTTTTTTTTTCAAATGAAAAAATTCTACTTGTGAGCAGAGCTGAGAAAAAATAAGATTAAGATTTAAATGTATTTTCACTGAAATCTTTCTTTTTCATGGAGTGAGCTTTTTTTCAGCAGTGGCTTTCATATCATCCCCACCATGAAGCATGGTTGTGGCAGAATCATGGTGATAGTAGTAGCATTGTGCTGTGGGGATTTTTCCCTGAAGCAGACCCTTGTAAAGAGAGAGGAAAAATTAATGCAGCAAAATATAGTGAAATCCTGGAGGAAAACCTGACACAGTCTGCAAGAGAACTGTTACTTGGGTGAAGATCTGTTTTTAAGAAATAATTAAACTCAGAGCATACAGTCAAGGCTATACAGAAATGGTTTAAAGGCAGCAAGGTTAATGTTCTGGAGTGGCCCAATCAGAGCTCAGATCTCAACCCAGTTAGGAATTTGTGTCTCTGTGCTGTCTGGCAGAGCTTGGGAAGTTCCGCAAAAAAGAATGGACAAAAATTGCAGTGTCCAGATGTTCAAAGCTGATTTGAGACCTATTCCAACATACTCAATGCTATAATATTGATCAAGGGTGCACGTCCTACATGCTGACTTGATGAGGGTGACTATGCATTTGCTTAATATGTTTCATATTTGTAATTAAATGACATTCTGTGTGAGGCTATGTTGAGATATGTTTTTATTATGAGATTTTTTATTTTTGTCCAAAAAGGCTAAATTACATTGACTATGCTTTAATGTTTGAAAGAAAGCAAAGGGGAAACATTCCAAGGGGGTGGATACTTGT
The DNA here is from genome assembly GCF_033026475.1 of Channa argus. Classification (NCBI taxonomy): domain Eukaryota; kingdom Metazoa; phylum Chordata; class Actinopteri; order Anabantiformes; family Channidae; genus Channa; species Channa argus. Next base: position 7,444,678 of record NC_090217.1, read on the forward strand.
GTAGGCTATAGGAACTGTAAGCGTTCATTACACTAGTTGAGGGCCTCAACAGATACTGTTCAAATGCTGTCACACTGAAAACTATTATGCGCTCATATTAATTGCCAAAACCTATTGTGCAAGTGTTTGTGAGTCTATTAAAAGAACTATAAAGTTGGTAGAATGAGATTAACTCAAATCTAAAAAGCAAAAAGAAAAAAACGAACATAATTTTAACTTCGTGTAAATTCTGTCACCAAAGAAAACACCAGATTTACATGATTTTGGAGTGTGTTTCTCTAACTTTGTCTTTTATCGACATTTGTTGGCAACTTCCAGTTGTTGTTTGTTTGATCAAACTGTCAAACAGTCCCACTTGCACCTTGACTTGGAGGACAGCTTAACCAAGGCTGTCATGCTAATGAAACTAAAATTACTGGAAACTTGTGGTAAACAGAGAGATCAGAGAGAAAGTGCTGCAAAGAGTGGGTGAACGGGGAGAACATGAGTGGGATAAAGATCAAAGCAAGACTGCACTCTGACTTGAATACTAACGGGTGGAGATTACACCAGATACAGCATGTGTGTGTGCCCTTGCTTAAATTACATTGTAAGGACCCAAGCCTGGCAGTGGAGTCATGTTTTTGGGGCCTAGCTGATTTTACATCACTATGTATAGTGTCAAAATACAAGTGCATAGTTGTAACCATGGACTTGACTTTTAAGTTGTATTAGAGAAAGATGTTACAAGAGGCAGAAAGGGCAACTAAAATAAAATAGCCGCCAATTCAAAGGACTAAAACACCCAGAACTTACTTTGTATGAGCGTCAGATAACCGAGGACATCACCCCTTCTGCTGAGGTCTGCAGTACACACACCAGATCTGGTAGAAATTCAGTATAATACAAAAGCTGTATTTTAGGAACAACTGAACATACATTCTGGATATATGGTACAACCCCAAAATGCATACACACTAACATAACCTGCTGTCCAAACAAAAAGCAAGTAAACACAGAAATGTAAATGTACATAAAGACACACAAACACACAGAAAGTTATGCTAGCATACTATTTGGGTCCCTCACTGTGGTCACAAAGCTAGATAAAGCTTTTGTTTTCTACTTGTAGAAAACCCTATCTGCATTGTTCCTTTATGTCCCATGTCTGAAGTAACAGCTAGCTTTCTACCGTTATCAGTTTTCAGTAAATAACAACAAATGACTGATCCGCTGAGAGCCACTGGGTTAATGTAGTACTGGAAGCATTGCATGTAAACCAGGTGCATTCCTTCCCCATTATTTAATCAAGAGCATTGCATTTTGTTCTGTTTTTGTTCTGTTTTTGTTCTTTCTTTCACAGATTATCATTGTTTTTATTGTAGTAATTGTTAGCAGACATTTTACACCATGAGTGTGGTTGGTTGTACAGCTAGTGTCATTCCTCCTTGTCAAGTGTACAATTGTCTGTATTGGATGTAATTGATGTGCCACATGAGATTACTGATATACGAAAGCAATCTTATATATCCATGGTTGAATGCAGTTAACCTTACAATGTCCCCAGGGCTGTGAATTCATCACCAGTAAAGCAGAAAAGTGTGTGAATGGTGCTGCCCTCTTGCAATTGCCAAAGTAAGTGCATCCAGAACTGTGTTGTTTACTGGCGAACCACTAACATCACATATCAAGAAGCAAATTGCAGGCCACCTAAAATCTGGCCAAGTGCCACAGTTGGTTTATGGGTCCGACTTTGGAAACCCCTGATCTGGGGCAAATGTTGCACTGTACCATGTGGCTCTGATAGGGGAAGAAATGTGTAGTCAAGTGCAGTAGACAGAGAGTCCCTAGAAGGATAGACAGACAGCTTTTCCTTCAATGTGCTTGAGTTTCTGTTTGAATCCATCCACTCATTATTTAGAAACCCTAATCAAACACTGCTGAGCTCTGACCACCTGCACCCAGTTGTAAGCCAGCCGGCGTCAATTGTGTGCCCGCCAGCAACTCTTAAAAAGAAATAATTAAATCACAAGTGCAATTCTGGTTTGTGCTTAATCTATAATTTAACGGCCCCTTTTATCCAAAGTGATTTACAAAACTGAGAGTTTGCTGATAAGGGACCTTATAAACATGGCAAATGCAGCTTGGCTGCAGACCGAATCAAATCTTTTTACCAGCATAGCCAAACAAAGCCAGGGCTCAAAATATTCTTACTAATCTATTTATTTTTCTGTCATCTTGGGAGGTGATTTCGACAAGTAAAAATCCTCACAAAAATGAAATCGCACAAATCAACTTTTTTACCATTTACTGAATGTGTCAGAAATGTTTTGAAGGATTTTGCTTACAGACTGACTCGAAGGAGTAATGTTGACGTTTTTTAAGGATAGTGTCACTTTTCTACCTGTTTTGACTTACTGCATTGTGTTTACCTCTGCCAATGTAAGGCAGAACTCTACTTTGGCTTTTTTGATTTTCTCTGTTCCATAAAGTTAGAGACAGTTGTGTTGTTACCAGCAGAACAGCTATGGCAATGGATTGTTAACTTGGTAAACATCAATGTAGTGGGCGCTTTTTTGTCAAATATAATTGGAATCCTTGGGGGGGTGAGGGGGATTATTAATCAAAGTAGGATCCATTCTGCAATGAGTAAAAAAGTGGTGAAGAATGTCTCTGATTCCCTTGTGCTATAACAAAAAAATAGTAAGGAAGGGATTTCAGGATGTGGAGTAAAGGGGAAGGAGAGAACACAGACTAAGAAGAAATGGCTCAAAAGGAGAAAACTCTGAATGATAAATGGAGCGAAGGCGAGTTCTGGAGAGCAAGGCATATGGAGTAGGTGTTGTGTAACATTTGTGTGTGTATTGGAATGTTGGTGCTTGCACATTCCAACCAGGAAGTGTCTGGGTGCACTGTGTGTATACTGAATATGTGTCCTAATCGATTCTCTCTGTGCCTTCTTCAATCCTTCCCTCCCTCCACCCCAGCCGCAGGGATATTTGTGTTTGCCTCCAGTGTGCTACTTAAGAGAAGCTCTAAAAAACACAAAAATTTGTAAGACACACACACACACACACACACACACACACACACACACACACACACACACACACACACACACAGGCGGCTTACCTCACACAGAATATAAAATCAGCAGCATTTCCCACATCTATCACTCTCCCTTTCTGTCTCTCTCTTCAAGGGATGTTCTTTTAGCAGCCAAAGCACAGTGAGTACCAACTGACTTAGAAGGAGCCTTAGTGCCAGTTTGGCAGTATTGTTACCCTGAGGCAATGCTCCACCACTGCATTGTCCACTTAGGGACAGCCAGTTAAATCATAGCCCCAGTGCAGAAATAGTTCAACTATTTTAGTGAGTAGCTGTGTCAATTGTGGGCATTAAAACTTGCAGACTTTACCTGTCATGTAACCAGTTGGCCCGTTGTAAACCTGTTGGCCCCGAGACAACCTAAAGCCTTGTTAAATACTTTTCCTTTGCAGCCATTTAAGCCATGAGAGAATGTGAGCAGAAAACATCAGGAAAGCAGGATACAATTTTAAATATGTATTTAAGTAAGGTATAAAACTTTTGAAACGTTTGACTTTCCATTACCAAATCCATAATGATATTTTGTCTAATAAAATAATAAACTAAATATCTTTGACTTTTGTCAGACAAATTAAATATTGCACTTTGGACTATCAAAGCTTAGAGAGTGACATTTTTGTCAATTTCTTAACGTTAAAGCCCAAAAATATGGTGGAAATAAATTTTCCTTCAGAGTGCAAAATTCATTTACCGGTTAAACATTTAACTTTTTTTTATTTAAATGACAGTAACAATACATTTTTTGTCTTATTCAGAACATTAAACTTTTCTTTATATAAAAGTATAATAAATGCATTAACTATAATAAAATAAAAACTTAATACAATTTTAAACTCCAACTATGAAAACATACATCAGAAATTATTTTATTAATTTTGCATTTCAGCAATCTTAATTTTCTCTGTGCCAGCTTATACACTGATATCCATGTATCCTTAATTAGCCCAAATAAACCTGCCTGATGGCTCTAATGCATGAGTCAGTGAATAAGCAAATAAGTTTGCATCCTCCTTACATGTTTAATTTCCCCAGGTTTTGTAGTTATTTAGGTGGAACTCTGTGTGTATGTGGAGATGTCATATTCTCCATCAGCCCAGAGCACTAGCTCACTGAGTTAAGCACTGCTGTGGGATGTTTCTGTGGGTTTGAGGTGAAACCGTGTCACTGTACTGCCCCAAGGCGTTTGAGGGGCTCGTCAAAGTTAAGCCTGTTATCTGTCTTTCACCGTTGTGTGCAGAACAGGCATCTAGGCTTATACACACAGAGAAGCAGAAAAACAAAACAAACGTTATATAACTACAAACCATGACATGGAACTTGTCCCAAAGAAATCCACCTCTGGATGAGCACTGGCAAAACAAGAAATGCAGGCTGAGGCTGTGGGAAATGAGTTAGAGTCAAGAAAAATTATAATATAAGAGTTTTTGTATTTGTGTCTGTTGAAGGCAAGAGGGTGTGAGAAGGAGCAGAAACAGGGGTAGGATGGAGCTGATGTATTGACTAATGCGGAGTCTAAAGCTTTTTATACTGCAACAAATATGACTAAATTTGTTTGTGTGCCACTCTTGTCTCTAACCTCTTTGCTGACTTTACTTCCTAAACCCTACAAAACCATCTTCAGAGCTATAAACTGTCCCCAGATCTTTATGGATGCTTCACCCAAATCTTTCTCCAGAATTTTGTCAACACTTGAAGATGAGAGTCCTCGGGTTGCAGCATCACATCTCCCCTTAGAACCACCGTTTAAGGCAACTGGAAGCTGCTTCTGCCCCTGATGTTGCTGGTGGCGAGGGTACTGGGGATATCCAAGTTATTCCCACCTCTTTCTCCATCTCTCGGTCTCTGTGCTGTACCCAGCAGATGTTTATCCAGGCCCTGAGCTCGCAGCTCGTAGTGCACTGGACCTTCCACCAATCATACTCAGCTTGAATACCAACACATAAACAGACAGCAGCTGCCAAGCTTCTTGTGCTAAACCCAAACAGGAAAGAGAGATGGACAGTGTGTGTGTGTGTGTGTGCGTGTGTGTGTCTTTATGTTTTGTTTGTGACTGTACTTATGTATGTTAAACCAAAAAAAGAGTAAAATGGATTAAAAAATATATAGTTATGTAGGTGTTTTTCAGGAAAGCCCCATCAACTTTTTTGTCAGTTCTCGGAATCAGTTCCCCTCATTTTAATACTTGTGTGCCTCTTATCACTGTTGTGCTTTGTGGCCAAGAAAACATAGTGGCTGTAGCTTAATTTAAATTTCCCATAACTGGCTCATAGATATTGTGGCTGTCGAATTAACTCCTGTTGTGGCTTCTCATTTTATGAAGGTAGAACCTTTACAGCCAAATCAAAAACTGGTTGTTGGCTGCACTAACGACTTACTGCACAAGTTGTTGTGCAAAATCTTAATAATGTATGAAAAAAAGGTGGCCCATATGGTATTTTGTCTTGATGCTCTGCTTGATCCTGACAGGGTGCTGGAGTTCAGACATTTTGATTGACAGTTTCCTCTATCGCGCAGTTTCCGGAACTGGTTGATGTTTTCCGCATGTTACATTTGTGTTATCTGACGCGTCTTCCCCGACATTGTTCGGGGTCTGTGATGCAAGGTTGCTGTTTTTCTAATCTGTGTTCAGTACACAGGAGATTGGTATTTGCATGTGAATTGCTTTTCTGTTGCCTCTGATGTGGGGCACGATAGCATGCTGGATGAGCACCCGATGGGAAAGAAGCAATTCTTTTTTTTTTTCTCCCTTCTTCTTTCATGTCTGTCTCCTTTGAGATAAAAAAAAAAAAAGAAAATGAAAACAATAGGTGGAACACAGGTTTTCTTGGTGCATTGCTGCAGTAGAAACTCAGTAAGTAGAGAAAACAGGGTAAAAGCTATGTGAGACTGAGCTGCGTGAATGGTCTTTGAGTTAAATGCTCAGCTAGGACATATAGGATAGACCTCCTTAAAGACTCGAAGCCCCTGCTTACCTGGCAGTAGGGGCTATCCTCCAGTGTGACAACTTCCCTAGTCTCAATTTCTTTCCCCTTTTCTTTTCCTCACTCTACTTTGCCTTTCAGTCTCCTTTGCTCCTCCCCCTATTTCAAAGCCAGCTGTGCTAATGACGCTGAGAAAGCATGCTGTCAGCACATCCTCCAAGCTGCCTGGGCACGGTTACATAAGCTGGTTAACAGAGCAGGCCCACTGCCATGTCAACCCCTCATCATTATTAGGAGAAAAAAATGAGAGAAGATAATGAAGAAAAGAAAGAGGAGAGAAAGTGAAGTGAACATATGGTCACTCACTCATTTATTGTCCCTCTATCATCCTACTTACTTTTCAACCCTTTCACATTCTTGGCAAAAAATTTCCACATTCCAGCAATTTTTTTTTCCCCCCAGTCTCCCTCCCACTTTGACATCACACGCTGACAAACACATAAATATATAAACACACACAGACACAACCTCCTGAGAGGGCTTTAGCCAGTGGTTATTTTATGCCTCTCTCATGGCAATCAGGAGGGTCCCATGTCTCATTATTAAGGGCCTTAATTAGAGTCATCAGGTAATTTAGCGTAATTTGGGAATTAAAAAAAAAAAGTATACCTCCCACCGTTTTTAGCCAAAGGCAGAGGAGAGAGACACACACACACACACACAAACACACACAACACACACACACACACACACACACATACACAGATGTTTTTCCTCATCTCCTAGTACCATTGTGGCTCAGCTTTAATGTATCTTTAAGAACTTTCGTTTATTTTTGCTGCCATAGATTCTCTTTAACAATCTAAATCCACTCAGCTGTATTCTCCTCCATCTAATCTCAAACACAGCTGCAGGAAGCAAGGTCATATGGGACAGTTTGAAAAGGGAGGCAAGTATTGCTACACTGTAGAAGCATAGAGGATAGTGAGTTTCTGCTCTCAAACTACTCTCTGGCCTAGCAAAAAAAGTACTCTAACATTATTAGTGTACTAATAAAGAGAAGCAACCTGCTTATGTGCAACGAATTGGAGCACCACTTAAAACAAATGAAGCCTCACAAAATCACAAACCCTCCAACTATGTGTAACAACCTGCTAATCCGTCTAGCATATGTAATGATATACAGGTTTCTACACAACAATGGGAAGGACTAGCCCGCTAATTAGGTATGTTCTATCAGTGCTGTTTGAGTTTTCCAAAGTGGCTTCCATCTGGCAGTAAACCAGTGGCCTCAATGTTGCTAAGATGGTCGCTATTGCAGCAGGTTCTCTCATCTCTGCATCTTTGCACTTGTTTCTCCTGCAAGTATATAATCCTTTAGAAAATATTTCATAACTTTGTCCTGATCTTTGCCTTATCATGATTTAATGGCAAAGGTATACAGAGACTTTCTTTGACTTCCTAGTTTGGTTTTGAATTTAAGGACCCTAACTAGGTACAACCAATTTAGTTTACACATTCAATTTGGAATGCCACAGCAAAGCTTCTAAATACTTTTGTTTATGAATATTTTTTATTTTTCTATTTTTCAAAATCTAAAAACAAGTCTTCACTTTGTTATTATGGGTCATTGAATGCAGATGATGTGCAATGTGTATCTTCCATCAGTTTAGAATATATTAGCTTTACTCACACCCTGGAGCTCGAATGTAAACTTTGTTTTGATGTTAATCACATACTGTGCAACAACACAAAATTAGCCTTTTTCTTTGTTGAAGTTATGGATATTTGTGTTTGTGTGCATTGTAGTATGTATGTGCATGAATTACATAACTAATTTTCTTTGTTTTTGCATATTTGTGTGTGCTCATGATGGAGAAATGATGCTCAGATGGATAACTAAGAGAGAAGGAGCCAAAAAGAGAGCATGGATTCATGCAAAAGCCTTTATGTATGTTTTGTCCACAACATTATGTAATACAACTGGCACAGAGGGGTATAAGCAAAAAGCCAAAATGAAGTAAGGAAAAGTTGAAGAGGAAAAAACGCTGAGGGAGCCAGACCTAAATATTCAGAAATGTATTGTATTAATGGAATATACTCCACTACAGTGTATTGTGCAGCCATTTAGGGATCTGCCTTTGTCATTAGGCAAATTAAATCTTCTTAATGTTCTCTGTTTAGTAATGGAAGCTCCTCTGTCATCTCCCTCCTCCCCCCCCTTTGTCTTTCTCCTTTTCGTGTTTCCCTTTGGCATCCCTGTGGTGCTCACTGCTCTGCAGTCAGCTTTTGCTGTCTAGCATACGCCACTAAAGCTCTAAGTACATCTTCCCAAGACTCTGTACTTAGCTGTGGTTCTGTCACTGCATTGCTGTAAAGCTCCTACTACCCAAGCACAGCACAGTCATTTACAGCACAGTAAATCTTGCCTTCACCACACAGTTTTAGACTAAAGAGTAATTTTTCATCTGATCACCTAAACTGCTGTGATAAAAGCAGTCTGTTTGATGGCATGAGTATCACATGTAGGAATAGCTGAAGAGGGCTATAAACTCAGCACCATAGACAGTCACCCAGTCAGTACTTCATGCTGTGTGCTTCACGATCACGGAGAGCATCACTCTTCCTGTTTTCTTATGGCTTTGCTGCAAAGTAATTTTCTTTTTTAAGGTGATATTAAAATCTGTGAAAATCCTCTCTGGACACCTTATATCTAAAATATGCTGTGATTTAAATGCATGTAACAACTCAATATGTTTCCCTGACAACCTTTCTAATTTGTGCAAAATGACTTTGTTTTTAACTATCAAAGGCAGACATTGTGTTATATTATTGTTCTGCCAAAATCAAGTCTTGGCACACAACAGATTTTATAAGGCTATCCAGAATTAGATTTTGTAGTTTTATGTCTATGTGGTTAGAAACTACTTGCTAGGTTGTTTTGCATGATTTTATAATGATTTAATGTGAGTGTAATCACGGATTTCTGGAAACACTCCAGCTTTTTAATTTGATGCTTGGCTACAGTGACGACATCCCTGTTCTCCAGTGTATTTCGGCATTTAATGATTTTCATCATTAACACTGTTATTTGTCTCTTATCGACTACAGCATGTGATTCTATTTTTAATTATATGAAGTTGTTGGGAAAATGTTATGACAGAAATTCATTGATATGCTGTTCACATACTACCATACAACTTATATATTGTATGTCTAGATCACAGCCTTTTTTTTTTTTTTTTTTAATCTGTCTTTACTCAAGTTTATGCCACATAGTAACTAATCTCGGCTGACAGATTATTTGAACTCACTGTACGCAGCAGGTATGCAGAACCCATGGGCATCCATTACACATTACTGCAGCAGAGAAGCAGAGGGAGGGTGCAGAGGAATGGACAAGGGGGAGAGCGATGAAGCTATGAGAAAGATGGCATATAACTGGGAAAGCAAGGGAGAAAAACTACAAATTATATAGGAAAAGGAGCAAGAAAGGATTGTTGGCAGCAGGAGGAGGGGAGACAGGAAGATTAGAAAAAGACTCTGAAAAGACCTTTCTAACTGCCAGCAGTAATCGCACAGTTACACCTTGTAACCTGAGAGGGGCAGCAAATATGCAGCTTTCCTATGGTTCCTTTCTTTGCCCCTATTTACACAGACCAGCAAAGACTAATCATCCTTTTCTCTCCTCTCTCTGAAACATACTCAAACAAGCTAACACACATATACATGGTTTTGCCTTCCTCTTCCCCTCAATTTCACAATACATTCTTTAAATAAAAGGCAAAACTGAAAAGGCTAAGGCAATATAGAGACTCTGCTTTAAAATTAGTTTATATGTGCTGTGTCTCTGCTCTCAAGTCAGACACACAGCGAGCGGAAAAGCACCACTCCTGACAGCCAGCCTCCTTGACCACCTCCATGTTCAGTCATCTTTAATGGGCACTGTTGAACTAGCAGGTGATCTGCACAGACAGTGTGAAGGCACAGCTTGTAGCAGAGGCTAATTGGTGTGGAATGACTTCAGAGAGAGTGAACACTCATTGTTTGAGTGTTCGGGGGATTTGGCAAGGCCAGGTTCCATGGTAGGATATACAGCTGAAGGATACACACAATGCAGAAGAGACGACTTTTTTGTCTACTTCATGGATCTTTTTAGTCATTATTATGGACATCCTGATGGTTCATTCCTGGACCTTGTGCTTGTTACACTGAACATCAAACGTAGCTCAAGGCCTTTCACGCATGTGATCTTCATTCACAGGTAGGCTGTTACATAAATTAAAATGATAATTCAATAACCTTACCATTGTCATTGTAAAACAATGTGTAGCCCATAATTTAATTATGAAAAAGTACTAGTTAGATTATTATTGTTACACATTTAAGCAAAGGTTATTTATTTACCCGCACGCCTCCTATACAAAAGTACCTACTGTGTGGTATTAAGCATACATACATTCATATATATATATATATATATATATATATATATATATATATATATATATATATATATATATATATATATATATATATATATATATATATACATATATACATATATATATATATATATATATATATATATATATATATACACATATATATATATATATATATATATATATATATATATATATATATATATATACACATATATATATATATATATATATATATATATATATATATATATATATATATATATATATATATATATATACATATACATATATATATATATATATACATATATATATATATACATACACACACACACACACACACACACACACACACACACACACAACTATATACATGTAAATGTGTGTTGAAAATATAAATATAGTGTAGCATGCTTGACATTTGGCTGAAATGTCTTTGATGCTGACACAGCCACTGCCAGGGAGGAGTGATGCCCCAGAGGCAGGACTCAGTGTTCACTCTGAGTCCTGCCTCTCAGGAATGTTGACTCATCAGCACACACACACGCGCACATAGATGCACATAACCATGGATGTCAGACGCTCCTCTGTGTTGGCATTAAGGGGTCTTCCCCATCTCTCATCCCTGTAGAGCTTAGTACATCTCATCCAGCTGAGTTGTATTCATGTCTGCAGGGCATGCTGTTAGAGGAGCTGTATGTATGAGTCGTAGGCTGCAGAGGAGGGAGCCAAACTATATATAATTGTATCAGTATCTATATATGTAGTGCTAAATATGGGCTTAAGTCTGTGTGAATGTGCATTCATGTTATGCCTCTTCCTCTGTCCTCTTCTTATGCCTGTCATCCATATTCCAGGTATATTTTTTCTCAAGCTGTGTGCTGTACGTTGGACTGAAATCATCTAACATGCTGTGCTTAAACATATCTGCAGGATCCTAGCTTAGTCCTCTGTATCAGGAAAGTCGAGTGGGAGGGTGACGGAGCACAAGCAGAGAGACAGAAAGGGAGAGAGCAATGAGCAGGTATGTTGTGAATCACACATGACCTACATCAGAGAATTCAGATAAGTGCACACACCTATTTAGTTTGATAAGAGACCATTTGGCATGAAAGATAAAAAGACATTACTGCCAAAGTAAATGTTCTTGCTTTGCTACCGTCTTGATAGTACATTTTACATTAACTGTGTGTGGGTCGGGGTGTGTGTGGGCGTGTGTGTGTGTGATTGAGGTAATTGAATTAGTTACTTGGTTTTTAAAAGCACTTTCAAAACACTTTACTTTTATTTGGATAAACAAACAGGGGTTTTAACAGTCTAGTACAAGTGTCTGGACAAAGTATAGGCCTGACTTAATCAAGAGTTCAATTTTCCTCTGGCTCTCAATTTTCCTTTACCTTAAGAGCAATTAATCTACCCTGGAGCAAGCCACTGCCAAACAAATGAGCAAATAGTGAGCTTACTTGGTTTCTTGCTCACTTAATTAGGTTTCCACCTACCAAATAGCCCTTAGAAGTCCCTGATCACCTCCTGTACCAGGCCACACTGATTTTCCTCCAGTTGAACTTTGAAGCCTCTCTAGGCCCACTCAGAATAAGCTGTCCCTCTGAGGAACGGAGCTTCTCTCTGCCTGAGCTCTAGTATGGTGTTAACTCTATCCCAGCCATCCATTGCCAAGTTTGTCATCATTACAAGCTTACTATACAGTGTAAATGCCCAAGATTAAGCTCGATATTGGCAGTATCCTGCTGTGCCCTTATTTGTTAGCTTCACACCAATCTGATATGCAGGGTGATGGACACCAGCAGGTTGAGCTGGGACAGTTGGATAGCAGCATGTCAATATTTGGTAAATGTTGCTCAGTATTTAATGTAGGACTTATATTGATATAATCCTGAAATACAGCAGATTTTAGTGACAGTGGATGCTGGTATTTATGTTTCTGTCTGGGTAGCAACCAATCTTGGATTAAATGTCTCTTGAATCTATTGACTCAGCAAGCAAGACCACAGAGGAATGAGCGGTGAGCAACAGAACCTTTATACAGAACACTTTTTGGGTAGCTATACCTTAGTTTTATCTTTTGTGGTGTTTGTTGAAAACATAATTTGAGACTGCCAATCCTAAAAATTCTCTAAAAGATTCTTTAAACGGTTGTTGAATTTGTCTAGACTTTTATATTTATTTCTTTGTATTCACACATACACTTACTAGCATGGTTTTCCTGATCCGAAATGTTAAAATTGTTATACTTGCATACTTTGTTGCTGTATCCGTAGGTGCAGAACAGAGAAGAACAGGTAGATGGTTTCCCAGCATTTTTATTATCACAAACAATAGATTGCTAATTTGTTGAATGATATAATACTAATACTTATAATCTATTATATCATAACAGATTAGTCAAGTATTATATACTTGACAAATCTGTTATATCATAATAGTTTGGTCAAGTAGTTAATAGTGAACGTCTTATTCTCTTTTTTTGTTCATTCACTGGGCTGTTAGGGAACATTTAATCATGCAGAGTGAAGTATGGCAAAACTATCCTTTCATTCCTTGGTTCAGAAGAAAAACAGATTTTACTGGTAGGTTTTAAGTAGCACAGTCTTCCCATTTAATTCATTCTTCTCTCAGCAAAGCCTGTAGCCCGTAGCCGCTCCGCAAGATGCTGGTGTGTGTAATAGGGCTGCTTTAGAGTAGCTCTCCCCCAGCTGCCTTGCTAATTGAGGCGCAGAGCCGAGCCCCATCCAGATGGAGGGAAGATGCCGCAAATTGATTCCTCGCATTCGTCTTCATTAAGGTCTCGGCTCTGGGGCTCAGTGAAGAGAAAGTGTGAGAGGGAAAGAGAAAGAGGAGAAGAGAGGGGAAAGCAGGGCAGTGGAGACCCCTTCAGGCCCCAAGGACTCAGCTCTGATGAGGTAAATTCTGATTCTAGGTGGTGCGTGTGTGTGTGTGTGTGTGTGTGTGTGTGTGTGTGTGTGTGTGTGTGTGTGTGTGTGTGTGTGTGTGTGTGTGTGTGTGTGTGTGTGTGTGTGTGTGTGTGTGTGTGTGTGTGTGTGTGTGTGTGTGTGTGTGTGTGTGTGTGTGTGTGTGTGTGTGTTTGCGCATGCTGATATTCGTAGCAGTTGGGGTAAAGAAGTAGGTTAAAAAAAAAACTGTGCTCCAATCATTCTCTATCAAAAACACCTCAGCATGTACTGAAACTTCAGGAAGGTTTTCCTTTTTGTGACCCCCAGCCTCTGATCAAACCCCACCTTTTTCAGCCTGCAGCGGTGCTCAGCCAGCCACTTTCAATTACGTGTTAGCAGCTTTCTCTAACTGGAGCCCAGAAGGTTCAGTGCTTGCTAGGAGAAGCAAAAGTTTCACACCATCATCGTATATGACAGACTGGGCATTCAAACGAACTCATGAACACACATGACACCCCACATTTACCCATTGTGAACACTTACACTTTTAAGCACTTCTCCCGTATTTGTCTCACTCACAGGCACAAGGATGCAGCATCTGCAATTACAAGACAACGTAGAAAGAATGATCTGTCAATTTCACAGATTAAATTCCCCATACTTAATGGGCCCCATGTTTATGTAACAGTCCCCTCAAATTCTCACCGTGGTAGCACTAACACTCTGTCTTCCTGCCATGTGTTGGTACTCCACGCATCTTTCATCAAGTTAGCTTCCACTACCCTGAACCCAAGGAAATAAATGTAGAACAAGCTCATGCTCAAACAAATAAATAATGAACATATCAGCATTTTTCCCCCCCCTATGTCACAATTTTCATGCAATAAATAAAAAAAGGGGACTTGTCAATGGTTATAAGCTTTTGTAACATACCGGATGGCAGTAACATGAAAGGGGATTTTTGGATACGATGGGATGGTTGGCAGGTCGTGATGTGAACGCTATAGCTTTTAGCTCAAGGTGGGAGGTTGGCAGGTCGGGAGTGGGCGGGGCGGTGGGGTTGCTGTTTGATGTTTCATCTGTTATTAGTGCCAAGTTACCTGGATTATGTGCTGACTGACTTGGGGGGGTTACTTAAGCCTGTCACCAAGCTGTCCGGAAGGACTTTTTCATTTCACTGTCTGTCTACTTTGCCCCTACTCTCTCTCTCAACAACACACCCATCCTTTTCTTTGATTGTCATTCATCCACCCTTTTCCCCCATCCTGTGACATCCTATCACAGGCCCAAATCCCTTTTCTCTTTCTCTTCGTCCATCCACCCATCCACCCATCCATCCATCCATACCTCTCCCATCTTCCTTCCTCTGTCTTGCTCTCTTCCCTCAGCTTTGCTTTCCTCTTTTCTGTGATGACATTAAGCAGCTTACTGCATGTCTTGTTGCAGGCTTACAGCGTGCTGGACGTAGAGTTTTACTGTCATTCTGTATATACAGGTACTTTGTGAGTCAAAGCCTCTCCGACTACTTCTACTATGCGGGCTTCTGTGACTTAAGGATCTGGCTGAAACCTGTTAACATCAGGCAGCGAAATGTCTTATCAGACTAAGAGCTGATGCTATAAATTTGTTCTGTGTGTGTATAAATAATCTCTTTACTAGTTCACCAACTATATAACTACAATAATATATAATTCTCAGTAGCAGGCTGGATATAGTCAGAAGTGCCACCATGGACCTATCCACGAAGTAACCAAGTGTCAGGAACTATATTTGGAGCAGTTCTTAACCCCTTTTTCATACATAGACTTAGACCATGGCTACATTAAGCCGAGCAGATCTGTAACTGTGCCTTTTTCTCTCTGTTTCCTTACAAATATACCTAACGTTTTCCAAACTGCCCTTTGGATTGTGTAAAAACAAGACTCTTGGCTGGGCATTGTGTGTTGCGATGCAGTGTAGCTCTGGTAGAAATGCTCTTATTTCTAGCCAACCAAGTGGTGGCAATAGCTGGGCATTTTACTAGATCTTTTTTTTTTTTGGTCTGGATGGACAAATAAGTTAAGTTTTCTTTTTCCCTTATACTGTCCTCAGCTTTTTCTGTGACAAAGCCGTAACTTAAAAATTAATTTCTGCTTGATATAACTGTGTGGAGTGGTACTGAAGTTATTTACTGTTTCTTCTGTGCTAGTTTTGAGACTGGCTTAGTTGTCAGTCCTCTATACATGTTTTAATGTGGATGGAGGAAAATGCACAAATGGCCTTAGCTGCCTGGAGAATTGTAAAACTTTCCTGAGCTAAATGTAGATGTGAAGTGGCAGGGGCTCTCATGTTTTTTTATGTGCTTGAATGTTGTAGCATGTGATTTACATACCCAGCTCAGGTTTAGCAATTATTTTCTCTTGTTACTACTACACCAGTGTTTGTAGACTTTAGTTTTAGGTATTTGAGTTGGAGTAGAAAACACTTGTACATCTGTTTCTTGAGGAAATTAAAAGAGGTGTCTACAGGTTGTTAATCCTGTGCATCAAAAGATATAGTAAAAAATGAACTTTTCACATATTGAGCCTCTGGGCCACTTTGCAGCCTGGAGTTGTGATGAGCAGCTGGGATGACTGCTAAAAATGGTTTAGTGTGGAGTGACGTTAAGGTGATTTGTGTTTCTTGTCATTAGACTCAATAAAAAAGTTATGTGTTATGTCTTATGAGTAACAAAGAGTAACAAGTAGTGGAAATATGTTACTCTGTTTTTCTGCATTTTTTTGAGTTAGTACATTTCATATAAAATCACTAATAAAAACAATACTTAGAGGACATGGCTGCTGGACAGTTTGCCCGACACATGCATCAGTATTGACAGCTTCAGCATAGTGTGGCCCTATCGGAGGAGACAAGAAAGGAGGGGGCCTGGTTGTGTACATCAAGTGTCAAACTGGTCATGTTACTGTGAGACTGTTGTCCGGACATTTACATGTCTATTGTAGCCAGCTCTGTCTTCTATGCTGTGGTTTGCTGGGGCAGCAATATGAAGGTGGCAGACCTTAACAGATCTGACAAACTAATAAGGAGGGCTGGTTCTGTTCCTGGGGAAAACGCTGGACCCTCTGCATGTTGTGAGTTGAGAGGAGAATATTATCCCAACGCCTCTCAATCCTGGACAATCCCTTCCAACCACTCCACTGCGTGCTGGCTGCACAGAGGAGCACTTTCAGCCACAGGAGAGCCTTTCTCCCAGTGGCCAGTAAACTGTGCAACTCACCCCCTTCTGTAAAATGGAGGGGGGACTAAATGGTCAAAATGGACAAAAAGTATTGTTTTCATTTCATTCATTATTTCATTTATTTTTACTCCTCTAGCTTGGTTTTAGTGGAAGTTGTTTCCTTTTTTTCATCTACTTTTCACGTGGAGAGCAGCTGTAACAAGGAGGCAGAATTTCCCTATGGAAATAAATGTGTTTGAATCTTGAATCATGCATTTTCACAGTTTGTTTGTCACTACTACTACTCATCTATAGTGGTTATGGGACACAGTTTGTAGTTTAAATTAGCAACTCTGTCCATCATTCTCACTCTTCCATTTTTAATTATCTTTCTCCAGACAGGAAAGGTCTGAATCTCTGAACCATGGCGTTTCATTAAAACTACTCTATCATTTTCCTAGCTTGTCTTTCCTCACCTCTTGATCTCTTTCACATCAATTTTCACCACCATGTTGCATCCACCTTTGACTCTTTCATATGTAGTAAACACAAAAAATACCTTTTTGTGCTTCCCTTGGATCCCTTTTCTCTACTTCTCTCTATGCTAAGGGAGAAATGAAAGCTCTGAGCATTAAATGCAGTTGGTAGTCCTGAATGTCATACCCAGAAACTTGCCTCAGCTGCCGTAGATGATCCATCTACCATAACAGACACCGAGAGTTTCAGGGGAAAACTGAGATGTAATGACTTGCTGTAGATTTCTCAATTGGTGCAAAGTGCCCTCTGAACTAATGACATGCGTTTGGGCTTGTCAGAAAAAATCTTATACTTCTTAAAAGGAAACACAACAGAAAAGACAGGATTAGGTCTTAGAAAAATAGTACAAACAACTTGGGTCACGTCAAGCTTCCTGAGGTCATTATTTCTCTACCAAGGTTGCTAGTTAAGAATGCAGACAGACAAACAGAGCTGACGGGGCATGAATGCAAGCTAACACCCACAGCACAATAATGCACAGATGATCATACCCAACAAATACCACCACAACTGCTTGTGTAAGTACATTCTCAAGGGCATATTTTCAAGAGGTTGTTTACATAATTGTGAATAAAGAAGAAATCAAGACATACACTATACAGACAGACACACGCACATTATTATACATGCTGTTTCCACCTTTTCACTCAAAAGCATCCAAAACAAACATGGACATTGAAAAGTAACACAATTAGGAGGGTAATCTATTTGCAATTAACTGTGTCGCCTCTGTTAGAGAAAGAGCAGGCAGATGTTTAATTAGTGTTGATGAAGAAAACTACAAACAGACGCTGAGGGTCAGTAGTCTGGGGCGAAGTAGTTTATGATGATATAATGCACTGTATAGTGCACATTTTTTGTGTAATACCAATACATGCAGTATGCCTCATGCAGAATAAGTATTAATTTTACAATGCACTTGTGGAGATAGAATCTGTTTTGGTGGTCATATTAACTAAAAATATCTGTTAATCATTATTCTTCACTAAATTTATTAATGGCTGACTGTAGTAATTTATTACAGCATCCGCCTCTGACCTTTAAAACTCAAATTAACTTGGTTGTCTCTCCTGAGGATGAGTTGTCGTCAGTCAGGGAGAGAGTTAGAATTTTACATTAGGCGTGTGTGTGTGTGTTGGAACTATTAAAGTAGAGTCCTCCTGCCTCCACAAACCATCATCTTAAACCAAGCAAACATGAACTGATCATCTACCAGTAATTGTCTTAAAGTTACGACCTAACACAATCTGTTAATGGGTTAAATTAGGTCATATTATTTATCAGTTCAGAGGTCATACCACATGTCGTTTGGTATGAAAAAAGTTCAGGTACAAGGCATGAACTATGAGGGTTTCACAAAATGTAAATTAAATTTCTAGCTTTGTAGTGGCCTGGCAGCTCAATGGGTAGAGCAGCAGGATAGGATGCAGAAGACAGTGGAATCAAATCCCAGCCTACCCACCAGGTATGTCCCTAAGTGAAACAATCGGCGCTAGCTCCCTGGGCGTCCCACTCTGGCTTCCCACTGTTCTACTTCTACTTCTTCTACTAGAGATTCACTTTTGTTTCTATTTGCTTGGATAGACTCATTAGTCCAATCAATTTGAACTGCTCTGGATTAACGTGACATTTTTTCCAAAGGGCGAACACTGAGAACCCTGAAAACTCTAATATAATTTCTAAAATTGGGACATTAATCATAGTATACAATAATTACCAGGGAAAGCGGTAATGATATGTTCCCAACCAGCTATGCAGACGTTTGATAAATAAATACATATGTACACACATGAGTTTGCAATGGCACACATACACTCATGCACACTTGACAAACCCTCAGCATTTCACCCTTTAAATGTAATCAAGTGTTCCCACTCTGTAAACCCTGCACCAGCCCACACACCTCATTCAGTATAGCATGCAGCAGAGAAAAAGGCAACTTTGTGAATACTGTATCCCCACTAAGCAGGAGGTGTACTTCTCTTTGCAGTGAGTCACTGACATTATAAAAAAAAAAAAGGTTTTAGGGCCGAGATGAAACGACTCCTTTTTATGGTTCCCAAAAATGCTGTAAAATGTTTACTGTGCTTGCTAAGCCCTTCAAAAGTCTGAGCGTTATGTGAGCCAGAAGGTGGAAGAGGAAAAGGAAGAGAGGGAGGGAAGATATAAAAAAAATAAAAAAACTCAAAGAAAAGATAGATGAGATGAGAACTTTGGGGGGGGGGGGGCTGATAAGAAAAGAGTGGTTGGCAAGAGAGAAGTGTGAATGAAGTGAGCAAACAAAACATCTAAAATAGGGAGAGCTTGGCATCAAATAAATAAATATTCTACACAACACATCTTAATTTTTCATCATTGCAGTACCTCTATTCCTTGTCTTGATTCATTTTCTGGTGTTAAATTTACTAAGTCACATATTGTCAGTTTTATTGCCTTTATAGCCCTAAAATATATTTGTTCTCAAGTAATGTAGCATGCTGATGTCGCTTTAAGTGACTATTTTTTTTCTTCTTAGTTTTGATTTTCTTTTACAAGACAAAGAGCCAGTGTAGCATAAAGAAACATCATTTCGAAAACAGATTAGGAGAGAATCAAAGATGGATCATAGGAGCACACTGGTGCTGTAAGACAAAAATACCAGTGATAAAACACTTCATAATATTTGATTTATTTATTCAATTAGCTGGAAAATATGATTCCTTAAGCATCTGTTCGTTATGTTAAATTGAACTGCAGACTCCCTTCAGTAACAAAATGCCCCTTTGATCTCATTAAATTTAGAACTTAGTTAAAAAGATGAACTGCTCTCCATCTGCCTCCTTTTGTCCAATTTTATAGTATGAGTATCTGTGTATAGGAAAGAGGTTTCCCAGTTTACCCTGGCATATGTGGAAACCATGCCTGGCCGAGCACATCATCCAACCTGCCCCTGGATTGAGATCCCAGAGGATCGACGGTTGTTACACCACACATTGCCGAGCTGCTGAGTCTGGCCGACAGCCATTGTCTAGAGCCTGTTGATGAACTCTTGGCGACCTTTCTTTTATGTCATCATTGGCACAACTCCTCCATCACCAATTGTGTGTGCCGTGAGGAGAACTCAATTATTCCACCTGACAGTTCAAAAGTGTAGTGTCATATAGTAATCAGTGATACAGCAAATGTATTTCCACAAGTGGGAAATGACTGCTTCATTGCAGGTGCCAACCTATTATTCTGACAGTTTACTAATGCAAAAACCCAGTAGACAAGTGCAAACTGAAGTGTCAGATGGTGGTTAGTCATTGACGATTTACTTCCTGTCTTAAAGTGAATGCACAATAATCCTTCCTATCCACTGCATATTTCCCTAAACCATACAATTTCACAAGCAAAGGTGCACTGTGGCAAATAAAACAAAAGCTCGTTTAGGCATTTCCTAAATTCTGCTCTTCCCCTTGCTTCCTGGATTCTCGAATTATTTTCCTTGCATAATAAGTGAAGTAAAAGTTTAGGTGTAAAACACACATGGGTCAATGCACACCTGCTCATGGATCTCCCAGACCCCCCATCTCATCTCAAACAAGTGGGCCTTATCTGTGAGCTCTGCTTTCGGGAACCAGGGACTAACAGCACAGGTGCACAAGACATGGCAGCTGACATCTTGTAAATTAATGACCACAGGCACTGGTGTGATGCCCAATAAACTATCAGTAAGTGTGGTATGGACTGGCTTCAATGATGCCCAATCAAACCACCAGCTTTTTCCTTTTTAAAAGCATTTTGATGATTTCTTCTGTGTGAGATACTGTCATAAATGTGAGGCACCTAAAAGGATTGCTAGATGGTGGGTTTTATTTATGTTTAACCTCTTTACTATCAACATCAATTGTAACCATATTCCAGTGAAAATCATAGGTTTTGCACATTACTGAAAGCATTGTTTCATAGTACAGATGGTCCATGGACTTGTTTAGTCTTCATTTCTCATAAGAGTGCCCGATCTCTGCATGGCAAATCGTTGCAGGGGAGTTGAAAAGTCTTAAGCATTTACAGGCTTTATATGTTGTAGGAAATGAAACTGTAAACACAAAGAAAGAGCAAACATTAATGTGGGGACAAAAGATAATGTGACAGTTGGTTGTGCCTTATATTAAATCCTTGCTGTCAGGCGCACAAGGTCTGCTGGAATAGTAGCAGCAGAATATTGTCTCAATTCAATTGTCTTAAAAACCAATAAAGCTTGTGGATAACATGTTATGGCACATAAGGACAGCCCTATGTTGACTGTCCCAGCCACATGTTGTGCCTTTCTCGTAGAGTTGTTCTATATATGGCAGTCTCATCTAACTCGCATAATATATTTGCGTGATTCTCTCTCATACTGTACTTGATAGAGGCACAGAAAGAAGACTGAACATAGTACACCATGCTTCATGGTTTACACGTCATGTCTGAACATGGGCAGTGTGAAAGCACCGCAAACCTCACCTCTTGAAATCAAAATTGAATTACACATCCTACATGATAAAATAACTGCATATTGCTCGGTCACAAATACAGAGCCATATGAGTCTCTTCTGGAGTTTTGCTTTTCTCTCTACCTCACAAAATGGGGGTTTTCATGCTCAGGTGATAGTTTTACCTTCCTCCCACTTCTTTTCATCTCCTCTTTATACCCTTTACTTATTTCTTGACAATTTCTTTCCACCCTCCTCAATTGCCCTCTGTTACACTCAGATTTTCAATTCAATTTCCTCATCTCTCTATCCATCTTCTGCTGTCTCACATTGGGAGCTGGAAAGAAATTAAAAGTCTTTCTATTCTTTGTTCACCCCCCGTTCACTTTTTCCCCCTCCGACACAGAGTACCATCAAAGACGCTGACATTTGAGGAAATACCACAACGTCTTTGTATCAGATCTGTCTAAGCTCTTTCAACCTCCTGAAGGCCTTTATAGCAGAGAGTACATTTTGAGTAGTAAGGACTGTATCTGTGAAGTTACATGTATGTAAATGTATAGATTTTTTTTTGTGGATCTGCTTAATGTGTTGCAAAAAGTATGTCTGGCCAAGCAAAGTTCGCAGAGTCGGATAATTTAAATTTCCTCTTGTAGCAGTAATAGGAAAATAATGATCCTTTCAGGAACTCTGGCTGGTGATTAGACCCATCCTTGACTCAGTTCCATCTTCCTTTTGATGAATAATCACTAGGTGAGAAGCTCAGGCCAAAGTGCAACTGGTAGCTTTGCACTCTAATGGCTGTCATTTGTTCCTGCCATATTGGGTGGCAATTGAATAACTTAATTGGGTTGGATGAAAAAAGGCAATTTTTGATAGATTTAATTCAATATCTTCCGTGCCTCTTCCTTTTCATAAATCAGCAGGGACAAAAAATGAGAATAGCAAGGGAATGTACAAACAGCGATAAATCTAAAATTGGCTGGCCCCACTCTCGATTAAAATTGAATTAAAAATAGTCACTTTCAAAACATCCCATAATCTGTGTGTGAATGTTTTAAGTTTTCAAAAAGTCATTTTGAGGTAAGATTAAGGTGGTTGTGCAGCTTTAGCCATACTATAAAATCTTTTGCATACATTGATTTCCATATACTGTGCACTTTATAGAAACCATGATGAGGTGAACACACATAGACAGTCACACCCTTTAAGTTGCTTCACATCAGTATTCATGTTTGCTTTGTGGTCAGTTTATGGTTTAAAAAAAGCATCAGATAATCATAGATTCTTTGATTGGGGTAGAAGTCTTGAACAGTTGACAGTGGTGATCCATTGAAAGCATTTGCCCATTATTGTGTAGCTCCTAGCAAAGGTTTGATTCCTCAAGGCATGCAATCTTCAAGACCTGTAAAGGTGTGTGTGTGAGTGAGAGAGAGATTTCTCAGGTAAACTATATAGTTTTATCCCCACTTTGCATCCCTATTGCAGGATAATAAAAGGTATGATGGTTGTTTTATTGAGAGCATGCCAGACTGCATGACTCCCCCACCAGTCCAGTGGCCCATGAAGTCTGAAAGCTTGTGCAAACCCCCACTGCCAGTCCAAAAGCAGGCTACATGCAGGCAGTTAGTTGCAGCCTTCGGCATATTGACAGTCTGTCTGTGTATTGTACGTTACCGGGCATGATAGCATTAAGAAAATCCTGACACTTGTGGTCTACTGGACATCTTGGAGACACAGGTAAATGGACAGGTGTATACAATGATGTTTCTCAGCTATCATTTTTAAACCAAGTTTAAACAGAGTCTGAGGCTCACATGCCCATTGAGCCTAATATGTAGCCAACTGCAATTCACTGTGTGTTCTGACATCTGTTGATTGTGGCTATAATTACATTTTCCTGCAATTTGTGCTGCAGTAGATCATTTATGTGATTGGACCAGATGGGCTACTATTTGCTCCTCATTCACATCAAATGACTACATTTGACAGATATGGACCACTGCATACCAGGCACACCCCATTGTGGGTATGCTCTGACCAACTCATACAGACCTCATCATTTGACCAATGTTAAGTCACACAGATGGTTATGTTGGCTCTCTCTCTTGACCTGCCTGCTATAAAAGCTGACAGTTTTTCTGGCTATGTCTTATGATTACTGTTGAATAACTGCTTACTAACCCCATCTTTCTGCTTGACTTTCACCAGTTCTGACCCACAAATCAGACTAGGGAGTCCAAACGGATACATGCAGTTGTGAAGATATAATGCATTACATAGCTCCTTAACCAAATGTTAACTTACGAGCTGTGTTATGGTCAAGACACACTTACACACAAGTGTACACAGACACATACGCACATTCACTCACATAGGGACAAATGTACACTGTATTGAGTAGACTTGCAGGTTGTCTGCTTCACAGAGTAAGGGATTTATTTCCTCCATCAGCATAACTGAAGGACAGATGGAATAGCTCTGCCATAACAGAATGGACGCACACATCACTGATACACTTCAGTTATCCAGTTATCTACTATGTTAGTCAGATTTTAAGAATACTAGACTATGATTTATTAGTCTGATTTATCATTATTTAGCCTAGAAATTTGAGTGGGATAACAAAATTTTGAGAAGGAGGAGATCATCATGAAGTCCTCTCAAATAAATAGCATTTCTTGGGGAAAATTAGTAAGAAGCTAATGCAGTGAGTCTTACTTGTTTCACTTCAGCATTATAATGTGTTCAAAAGCCAAAAATCAGCGGGTGGCTGATGGGGCTGTATCGCAATATTTCATTTTTTATAGAAGAGTGAAAGAATATAAAGGGAGAGTGGCCTTCAGTCCTCATCATGTGAATTCCTAAATGATTATTTCACAGGCTATATGAATATATGTTTTCCTTGTAGTGGACTGAAAGTCATGTGTGTGACATCTCCAGCAAACCAAATAGATTGAACTGACTATTACATATTACAGAATATCGAATAGAATATGTACACTTTTGCTTCTGATTTAACCAATTCTCAATATATTGCTTTTTAAAAAATATTTAACAAGCCTTAAAAAGCGTATAAATAAATACTGTTCAGAGAAATGTGCATATTACGTTCCATTACCTCTACTAAGTGGGTGACTGCTATGTCATCATTAGATGAGCCATGTTTTATCATACCCCATGTTTTTAAAATAGATGATAGAGGGGTTAAAAGAAGAGAAATTTATTATTTTTATTTTCTTTTTGTATATTTTTTTTTTAGCTGTTCACATTTATGTAGACATAATAATTACTGCTATAATAGTTTGTTTTCAGACCCATCACTATTGTAGACTTTTTCTAGGAATGGCGTTATTTTTATGAGTTTAGTTTCAGATTTAGTCATGCATTTCATATTCTTCTATTAGATTAAGTATACCAAGGTATGGTCCCCAAACCAAAAAGGCTTGGTCAAATTAAAATCACTTCTTTAGCCCTGTGTTATTGACACACATTTATTGTACTTCTTAAATGAAGGAATATTGTTTTGAAGTTTTTTTTTTCCACTTCACTGTTGGAAAATCAACATAAATACTGTTTTGTGAACTCACACCTCTGCAGGAGCCAAGGTAGCGTGCTAAAACTTAGGCATCTACCCTGAGTGGGGAATTGCATGCTTGGTTTCACTGCATACACAGTGCACACATAAGCCCACTGAGGAGTGTGCTGGGTTTTAATATGCATACAATCCACAGTACACCTACATTGCTTCCTTCTAAACCGTGTAAGACAGCAACTTAGAAACAAAAGCTAATTCAATCACAGTCCATTGGATTTGAAAAGCCTCCTAGATTTGTACCCAGAAAATAGCAGGCCTACACTACTGTAATCCAATTAACTTACTTACGAGACACTTTGCTTTATACAACTAGATACCCGCGAATACAAGCATCTACATACACAAGCAGATACTGAATTTGTGCAAATGAAACAAGCTGTTGTGCACACAAAGGAATATTTTCTGGCCAAAACAGACTATTTTGTCAACCTGTTTTGAATAAGAAGGGGGATAATCATGCAAACAAGCTAAAGGACGAAGGAAAAGAGAAAATGAAGGGGTTGGCAGCAGTTGTTCTGTTGAAATTATATATTCTTTGGAAACAGTTAATAGCTGATGGCATTATTTTTGTCATTTCTTTTATACTTAAATGTTTTTCCGTCCTTGTATATCTTTTCTTTCTCTATCCCTCCATACAAAAACCTTAGTTTGTGGAAACCTCCCCAATCACCTTTGGAATTGTATATGGCCCCTGTTGGCTGAAGCTTTCAGGTGGTAAATACATGTTCATGTTGTTCTTATGCCACTGTTGAAAGCTTGCAACTCGACTCAAAAAAATTTCTTAATGTTTTATTGTGCACTCAACACTGCACATAAAGATATTCTGCTTCACCTTTTCTGCATCTTTTTCTTTTTGTGTCGATTTAAAAAAAGCTTTTACATAGCCTTACAGTACTCTTGTATTCTTGACCAGAAGATCCCCTTTTTTAAATAAAGACCTACTGCACAAATGGACATGACCAGACCACATTTGAGAAAAGCGCATGAAGAGTACTTATTGACCATGCAAAAACACAAACCCAGACCCATAAAAACTCACCCACAAATACCGACACACATAAACATGCCTGTCCTAGTGGGAAGGATCAGCAGTTGATGGTCAGCATGGAAAGGGGCTGTAATTACACTGGAGCTCTGTGCAAGAACTGTGTGTCTCAAGTCTCTCCCCTTATCTTGCACTGCTGCTCTCTCAGCCAAGGAACACCATTGTTCCCTAGAGAGACACATTGTTTGTTAATGTGTGCGTATACATATGTGTGTACGGGTTTGATGTGATTTGATACAGAAATAACACAAAAAAGCTCAGATATGGAGAAAAGGCTTAAGATACATACACATACAGCCTATTGTAAAGGAAGGTGCAGCAGATTAAGTGTGTACACAAGACAGAACCAGAAGGATATACTGTTCTTCTCCAAAAGGGGTTAGCCAATTACTTTTACATTGTCCACTGCTTGCTTACTGAGAGTTTTACATGCTCAACCACAATGTCTGGTCTGCATTTGTGCAAACAGGTTTTCCAGGGAGCTTGTTTGTGCATCCAAATCTGGCTTAGTGCTCCCAGCTTGATTTTCTGATGTAAATGTAGAGATTTGTGACAAGACAGTTTCTTATCCTCACCTATTTTTCCAGGAATGCAAGTTCAAAAAGGTAAACAAAATTGTCTACTGGACAATAAATTAGTGTAATTAGTGTGTGTGTGTGTGTGTGTGTGTGTGTGAGAGAGAGAGAGAGAGAGAAAGAGGTCAATTTAACCTTTGTAACAGTCTCATAGGAGTAGACTAGTTGTCTAGTAACAAACACCTGGGGCCAGAGGTTGATGCAAGATGATATTTGAAATGTAATGAGGTGTCATTTTTGCCAAGTAGGTGTAGAAGACACAGTGGCACACACTCGTGCATGCACACAAATAACATATCTTTCCAGTTTCTCAGTTTCATGACAGTGGCAGATGACTGCACAGGCACTATGACAGAATTGTGTTCATTTTGACAGAAGTTTGCAAATCTTGCATATTTGAATATCTGGCACTCAGTTTCTCATTAATAATAAAATCCTGTACTGTGAGAAGTTTAAGAAAAGTGCTTGGACAGCCCACTGAATCATTTAATGGCTGCAGTAAGGCAGTGACATGGCTAACTGAAGGACTCAACTGAGTCTATGGTGTAGCTGTGCCATGTGATGTGGAATAACTCTACATGAACCAGAAAATGGAAATACTGTTGGTATGTATTGTAAACAGCTGTTTGATCCCAATTTATTAAAAATATTCATAAAGATTATTCATGTGGCAGCGGAGGTGCCCAGTTCACAATATTAAACCTTGTTGCATTATCCGCTGCACCTATATTATACCAGCTACCACTCTGACGGTATGAAACTGCATTTGGCCATTTGTGAACTAAAAGAAAGCATCACCAAACTTATTCCCCCACCTGCCTCTCCCAGGATCAAGTTTCTGATGAGTTGGCCTTGGTGAAGTATTGTGCAATCAAATGCATCACTGCATAAGCCAGCGTAATATGTCCTCAGAGAGAGAGGGAAGCTGGGAGAGGCAGAATAAGAGAGAGGTGTGTGTGTGTGTGTGTGTGTGTGTGTGTGTGTGTGTATCGATCACACCATGGTGCTTGGAGAGGCCAGAGTGACCAGGCATGAAATGGTTGCTATCCCCAGAGTGGGAGCCACCTACCCTACTAAAGTTGCCTTGCTTTGGCTTGCTTGATATTTTCACAGATATGGAAATACATAATAATCAATTTGTCATCATGATGATTGATGTGTACGAGTAAAAGTGTGTGTATTTTACTCATGTGTGGTACTTGTACTGCCTCAGGACTCGGAGCACTGTTGCTTTTAATTGGAGCAGGCTAAAATGTAATCTGATGAGGATTTGTTTTACACCTGGGCTTCCAGGTGAACGCAATTAAATGCAATTAGCTGTGTCACCTCATATTGGTTGTTTCTGTATTGTTGTCTCTGCAGTTTTGACTGTACACATAAGTGCCTCCAGCAGAAAAGAACACAAAAACCTTACAACAGTAATCAGTCCTTGGTGTACTGTCATTTGTATTTTATATCAATGTTACACTAATGTCTGTCTTCATGCTGTATTCATTCACACAAGTCCGTGTGTGTTAGTTAGAATCTTATGTCTTGCTCTGACATTAACTGACATTGTGGAGGTACTGTGTGTTTGTAATCTAGACCGAGAAGGCAGTGAATTTTCAAGAGGCAGTTTTCAACGCTGATCAGTGTCACTCTGTTGTGGTGTTATTGGAAGGTTATCCCACTTGTGAAACCTCTGTAATTCACTGAGCTCATCACTTACATACATTCACAATACATAGGTTTTTTAATATACATTTCTTACCATTGTACAATTTCTGTTGTTTGTGTGTAACAGATTATACATCTAACAGTAAGTTTGATTACTATGAATACTGCTCTCAAAGCAGCCTTTGAGCATATACAGTGGAATTTTCAGAATTAATTTGGTTGATGTCTACAATTTAAAGCCTGCATTTAATACTGAAAGAATTATTTACCATGCAGCATGTGTAAATAAATACAAATGTATTTAAAATGTACCAACAGCTTTAAGAGAGACAGCTGGCACAACTCAATTTAGTGCCAGATTTACATCAAAGTTTCAAGCTATTATTCCTATATACCTGTAAACTAATAACATTCAAACTGTCCCCTTTCTGCTGTCTCTTTATTGATAATGTCCAAATGTTAGCATTCTAGCACACTGAAGGTGACCTTGGTAAACTGTAGACCTGCCTAACATTTTGATAAGTCAGCAGCATGCCAATGTGAGCATTATGCTTAACAAAAGTGGCTGTAGACTCTTGCTTAAATCTGACCCTTGAACATTATGAAACTGCAATGCTAAATTGCCAGAGAACCCTTTGAACACCCTGGAGACCAATTTCTGTTTTCCTGTCTTTGCTGACCTATGGCTGTTCCATAGCTTGAATCATAAAATCTGCCTGTAATATTTTTTCCCTCTTGGTTGAAGGAACAGAAGCTTCCGGGAACACAGTGTCCTATACCACGCATCAACCTTTTTTTTAGCATGCCCTTGGTGAGGAGGCGGGCCTCATGGGTAGATAATCTTCCCCTGGTACACACACTATGACATGAATAAGTCATCTCTCACCAGGACACAACCCTCAAGTTCAAATGATTGAGATTTTTACTTGCCTTTGGCAGCAGAGGCAAAGCCACCTAGAAGCAATTGGAATTAAAGAGTTGGTGGTGAGAGTATTTTTAATGCCACTCCCACCCACGATCATACACTCTATTAATAATATTCCCAAGCGAAGGTATATTTGAAGAGTTTCCCCCTGATTGAAACAGTGGCGTTCCCTTCTGTTCGCTCCTTTTTTAATGTAGTAATTTTGCCTCACTCTTACGCTTTTCAGTTACTGTCTAAGGTCATTGTACTGAACATTTTATTTTTCAATAAATGATTTGATGTGATTTGTTGATAGAGGCTTTTTGGGGCAAAGTGGGGCCAGATGAAGAGGGATTCGGCCCTTTATTCTCCTGTGTTTTGTCAGTCTATTTATTATCGACACTGTCAATGTCTTTAGGACCATCAGCTCATACTTATTCACATCATCATGTTCTGGAAATTACAAGCCCACCAAATGCCCGAGTGATTCACCACCACACTTTTCATTAAAATAAGCCCACAGAAAAGAATGAGGACTACAAAAGAAAGCGGGAGACAGGGGTAGGTGGAATGAGGTGGGATGGGGGTGTGAAATAGTCTTTCCACCAGCTCTCATAAATATTGTAATTGTATGGTTATAAAAAAAGAGCTGTGATTGAGTGAATGCTGTCTCACCTTTTGAATGAATTGAACCTGAACACTGGTGACAAAAAAGCAAAAAAAGTATAATGGTCTTTGTCATTTGAGTCCTGAAGGCAGCAACGGAAGAACTTAAAAAAAAAAAAAACCCAAAAAAACATTATCTTGTCCTTTCTTTCCCTGTGTAAAACTCACACCGCCATTACTTGCTGATCTCTGCTGACTTGTTACATTTTTCCTCAGACTTAACAAAATGAACTGTGAGAACCCCTTGAGATAACTGTTCATGTAATGGAATGTGGTAATGCAGCATACCTAAGGCAAATTAATCAGATCAAGCCAGCTGAATTGCCAAAAAGCAGAGGGTCCAGTCGGTTTTCCCTGACCATCTCAACTCCTAATGTGGTTTAAATTTGTACAGAGGGCCCCTCCAGCGTTGTGGAGCCTCGGGCATAAGCAGTTGCCCGAATGAAGCACCAATTACCCATTTCGTTTCTCTCCTGCAGGGCTCGAATTTCACACCATGCTGGCATGTTATTGGCCCATTCAATACTGAAGCCCCGGTGAGTTATAGACACAGTGCAAGAGATAGAGAAAAATCTCGTCTTGTAACTTTTTTCTGAATTATATCCGTTGCTCTTCCATGTCACACTGTGTCAGACCCGTTTCTTTACCAGCATCTCAAGAGTTTCAACGGTTAATGGTTGTTTCTAGGACAGGAAAAAACCACATATAAATTTAAACAGTATAGCTTACAGTGGAAAATGTTCAGCAAAATCTACAGAAATCCTCTTAAACTCCTAAAATATAGTTTATGACATTTAAGTCTGAAGACAGTGATGCTTGTTGGTTTGGAGCTTGGCAGATTTTCTAATGATGATTATAGCAATAGCAGCAATAACAATAAATCAAGTTGTAATAATTATAACAATAATAACAATTAAAAATTTGGCCCTGAAGGGCATTTGAGTTGAGCTGAGACAGATAATCAACATTTGATAATTACACTTCAGTTTTTGTTTTCTGCATCTATTAAGTTTATTAGACAACAAAATATTCTTTGTTTGGCATCAGGATAAAGGCAGTATTTTTTGGTGTGGAACAACTTAAGACTCAACATGCTTTGAAATATTTTTAGTCATATTAGAATAATTTAACAATGAAAATTTCATTTATGTCATGACAGGAACCGATTAACAACTCAAATTCCAAAAGCATAAGATTTCATCTAGGTTACTTCATCTAATAAATCATTGAACAACCTATGCAACACTGAGCTCTTATATTAAAATTGCAACACAAGACACCGCATTTTAGGATTCTAGCCAATTAAACATTAAATGAACTTGATTTTGAGCTCATAAATATGTATACAGTATATGGATTAGAACCACGTGAACTCGTGTTTAAGTGCAGTGTACACTTATTAATTCAAATATCCACCTCAAAGCTATTGAGGTAATTTGAAGCCTAGCAGTTTTTGCTTTTTCCTCTGATGTACATGTAACCTTGCAGAAAGGGGCACATGCTAAAGACAGGAGGAAACACACAAATTGTGAAGCATGAGATAAAACAAACTGCAAATGCATTCACATTAGCATATCGACGCAAGCAGCGAGCATTTTGACATTTATGTCGTCTTTAGGATCCGTGGATACATTATTCTTGATTATTTCAATATTCATTGCTGTGGGCTTGAAGAAAGCATCATGTCAGTGCTTAGTTTCTGCACTCTGTGCACTGCATGACAATTAGTGTCTTACATAACCACTAGCCAGCCACACACCCACATGCATACACATGTACACAAACAAGCACCAGCATACACTCACACACACTGTGCATTTTTATTTCTGCATATCACTGTCAAATGGTCATACAAAGTACAAACCCACTCTACATGCTCTTTTATTCTTCAGTTAAATGACCTCATACCATTGGTTACAAACTCTATTCCATTCCTTTAATCACTTTTTATGTTTATGTGTGAATCATATCTCACATAATGGTGCAACCACCACTGACTCAATGGTACTATAAATGTATATATTTATGTATATGTTCTGTTCTGTCATTCTATTCTTGGGAGTTGTGCAATAATGGGTGAGGTGATGAGATATTTGATGGACAAACAACGTAGCCCCAGCTGTAAACCCCAGGCCAAAACAAATTATCATCTTATTAGCACGAGTGCCTGTATAGTGATTTGCAAAAGTAGTACCCCCTCTTTTAATGCTATGTTTTTGTAAAAACATAATGAAAATCATGATTGTAAAAAGTCTTAGTATTAGGCAAATAAACCATCTAATGAACAACATAACTTTTTTCACTATGCCATTATTTAACAAAAAAGAAGCTACATGGTCAGTACTAAGTATGCCCCATAATTCAGTAGTTTGTAAATCCACCTTTAACAGCCATAGCAAACAGCACAGCTCTCGTAAGGTCCCGCCACAGTATTTCAATTGGGTTGAGGTTTAGACTTTGACTAGGTCATTCCCAAACCTTGATTCTTATACTTTTCAGCCATCCTGTTGTACATTGGTGTGCTTCAGATCATTTTCCTGTTCCGTGACCCGATTTCAACCAAGCTTTAGCTGTTGGAATGATCGCCTCACACTTTCCTCTAGTATACACTGGCATACAGAAGAGTTCATGGTGCCCAGATCCTGTGGGTGCAAGACCAACTCCCCACCCCTCCACTGCTGAGCTTGACGGTGGGATAGGTTATTTTGCTGTAATGCTGTGGTTTTTGCCAAACCTTGTGTTAGGCGTTAAGCCTTTCTCCTGGTTACCCTTCCAAACAAAGTGTACTTGTTTAGTCTTTAAATTGTATTGACTTTAACATTTAACCTGCTCAGTGAGGCCTGTAGGTCTAAGCTGTAGCTCTTGGTTGTTTTTGGTATTTCCCTTAGCATTGCAAAATCTAAACTTGGGGTGATGGTGATGTGTTGGAAAAGCTCACTGCTGGGAAGATTGGCAACAATCTTGACTGTCTTCCACTTGTGAAAAATTATTCTCACTATAGAATGTTGAACTCCAAATTGTCTAAATGGTTTTATACCCCTTTTCCAATTCATGTGATGGAACAATTGCTTCTCTATGACCACTGCTTAAGTTTTCACTCTTGGCATTGTGTTAATACACAAATGAATGCCCCAGAACAGCAAATTGCCAGGATTTCTGCTGTTATAGAGGTACCTGCTGATGATCCATTAGCAACATCTGCCTCCAACTTACCTTTAAATCCTATAGAGACAAGCACCCCTTGGTATCGCCCACATGCCCTTCATGGCATGGTGAAAAAAGTTATGTTGTTGTTTGTTTGAAGTTGTATTTGCCCGCTATGAACAGGTGATTTGTATTCCATTTTTACCCAAAATAGAACTTGGAGGGTGTACTAACTTTTGCACTTGCTTGCACACTCCATGGCCCCTTTATTATGTAAACGTCTACAATCTAATGCAATCCAATAAAGAAGCTCTGCCATGAATTCTTCTTTTACAAGGTTATCATTTCTTAAGTTGAAACTGTGTGAAAACTAATAATTGTATGTGTTTATGATTGATCTGTTGTATTAGATTGTACAAGTGTACCTAATGAAGTGGCCACTGAGTGTATATTTGTGTGTCTATGTATGGCTGGATGTATGAATAAATCTTTTTCTTGTCCCTCTCTGCTGGCTTGCATCCTGTCTGATTGCTGTGAAGGCACACTTGGCCTCTATAAGAGGATCTCAATCAGCTCACTTTGATGAGGAAAAGGAATCTGAGCTTGATGGCCTGAGACAGAGAGAAAAGGAGGCCTACTAATGGCCACAGAGAGAGGTAAAGTTAATAAAAAAAAGGGAAAATTGAGGTGAGGACAGAACCAATTGGTGAGACTGACCTGTGGGAAGACAGTCAAAGATGTGAAGAGACAGACAGAGGGAGGATGTGTGAGAGAAAATAAGAAATAGCATAAAGAAGATCTGTTCCCTTGGTGATCTGAGTCATCTTTATTGGCTGACTATGTTGCTATGTTAGTAATGCTCAGCTCACTATGAGACTATGAAGTGTTTGTGTGTGCGTGTGTGTGTGTGTGTTTTGATATAGAAGGAAACTAGTATAAAATATATGTAAAAGCCTCTCAAAACAATTTCTTGGCAACAGTTATTCACATCCTCACTTCATTTTCTGTCGGGGGGGAGAATCTGTGGTCAAAGCTCCATTGCTATTTTGATTCACCAATAAGTTTTCCGAAAATTGAATCCACGGCTAAAGAATTGGATGTGATGAGCAGCACAGCTGAAGCAGTCCACAGGCTTTGAATGAACGTATTTATGGGAAAGTGACAGATCAAATCCAATTGCCTTTTCTCTGACTTTAGACAGTCCCTTATTCAAGTGAAAGAGGTAAGAGTTTAATGAAGGTTTGAATGCCAGATGATTTTCCCCCGATGAATGTGTTGTGCAGACGATTTTGTGTGTATACAGAATGAACACACTTGCAGAGATTATTTGAAGTTGTTTTTGCTGTCTCATGTATCCACAAGAGTAATTCATTTTATATAGTGGTTATATGCCAGAATTATAAGCTCTGTGTACTTTTTTGTGGATTTTTCAACAGTTACTCTCCCACTAACAAAAACAAATGCCGTGGTCTTTCAAACTTTGTCCCTCCTGTAACTTACTGTCTTTCAAAAATATTTGTCTTAGTCTGAGTAAACAGCAATGAAAAGTCGCACATTGAAGTCAGACGCAGAAAATAATTATGAAAGGACAAAAATAAAGTAAAAATAACTTGCTATTTGCCACCCACTCTCTTCTCTTCTCGTCATCATTCTTCCTAAAATATTTTTTGCAGATGGAATTTTTTGCTGCACTTGTTTGGCCAAGAGCAAAAGAAAATATCAAAACCTTAGCTTTTCTTATTAAACTGTTTTTAAAAGCTCTTGAAATGTAATCTACATCAGTAGTGAAGCAGAAAATATAGTAATCTTTGTCATCTCACAGGTCTTGCTATTTGAAGGTTTTTACATATAATGCAGAGCTGATGGCTTTTGGTTTGGTAAAAACATTTGAAATGCAAATCAATGTTTCAAATAAGGCGGGCCCTTTCATATTTAGCACACATTATCTAATCGCAATTTGATTTCACATGTAGGGGCATATCTAAATGAAATCAAATAATCTTTTTAAACTCCCCCACTACCCAAACATTATGGGCACTGGATTCCAAGGCAGGGGGCTGAGTAGACTACTAATGTGCAGCAATTGAGATCTTAAGTGTCCTTTCACACTCTAATCAAATTGATAAGGTGATCCTCCTGCAAGGGCAATCTTGCTCTCTGCTGGTTTGAAAAGTCCTTAGCCTTTAGTTTCTTTTGGTGTCTCTTCTCTGTAAGACTTTCTAACTTTGTGTGTCAGTTCAATTCAACTAGATAATTGAGTCAGTTAGATTCAGTTGTATTAATTGATTTAATATAGGGGTTATGTCATATTGTCACATTTTATACGATAAACAGCAGCAATTCCTCCCCATTTAGGTCATGTCAGCATACTTAAGTAAAGTGCAATGACTTAAATTATAATGTGATTATTATTAAAATAAGCTTAGATTATAATTGTGATAACCATTTTTCCTTATTGCCCAGCCCTAGTTTAATAGCTTGTAGACTTTAATGCAATCGCAATACGATAATGGATAACAGCATGCTATGAAATATGTAAACTACTACTATAAACAGTACAATAGAGAATCAAAACAGAAAATTCAGAGAAAACATAACCCGAATTCCATAAAAGTGGGGATCATGTGTAAAACCTAAATAAAAACGGAAACCAATGATTTGCTCAAATCTCATCAGCCCATATTTTATTCACAATGAAACAAACAACAAGCTCATTTTGAATTTGATGGCAGCAACACATCTAAAAATGGTTGGAACAGGGGCAATAAAAGGTTGGAAAAGTAATTGCTGCAAATAAAAACAACAAATGTAGGAACATTTGACAACTAATTAAGTTAATAGGCAACAGATCATTAACATGACTGGGTATAAAAGGAGCATTTCAGAGAGCCAGAGTCTCTCAAATGTAGACATGATCTTCAGGCCCTCAGGCGCCTCAGGAACACTTCCAGAAATCACCGTCTGTGAATACAGTTCACTGTGCAATCCACAAATATATGTTAAAGCTGCATCATGCAAAGAAGAAGCCATATGTGAACACGATCCAGAAACACTGCCATGTTCTCTGGGCCAAAGCTCATTTAATACGGTCTGAGGCAAAATGGAAAACTGTTCTGTGGTCAGATGAATTGTAAATACTTTTTGGAAACCATGGACGCCACCCAGCTGGTTATCACCAGACAATTCAAAAGCCTGCATCTCTGATGGTGTGGTGTGCGTTAGTGCCTGTGGTGTGGGCAGCTTACACATCTGGAAAGGCTCCATCAGTGCTGTAAGGTACATAGAGGTTTTAGAGCAACATATGCTCCCATCCATAAGTCTCCTTCAGGGAAGACCTTGCATGTTTCAGCAAGACAATGCTAAACCACATGCTGCATCTATTACAACTTCACAGCATAAGAGTCCGGGTGCTGAACTGGTCTGCCTGCAGTCCAGACCCTTTAGAAAACATTTGGCGCATCATAAAACAAATAATCTGGCAATAAAGGCCCAGGACTCCCGAGAAGCTAGATTCCTGCATCAGACAAGAATGGGACAACATTCCTCTCCTAAACTCCAGCAACTGGTCTCCTCACTTCCCAGAAATTTATAGACAGTTGTTAAAAGAAGAGGGGATGCTACACAGTGGAAGAACATTGTCCTGTTCCAACTTTTTTTGAGATGTGTCAGTGCCATTAAATTCAAAATAAGCTAATATTTTCCATGAAAAGAGTCTTTTCCCCCCTGCTTAAGGTTTGCCAATAAGAACAACTACAGTTTTGTCTTTAGACATGGGTTAGTGACACATCATACAATTTACTGTTTCAAGCAAGTTGAACCCTTAAGATTGTGACCCTATAGCTGATATATAAAAGCTACATTGACCAAAGGTGAAATATTTATCTTATGCAGTAGCTCTTGAGACAAAGCCCAGAAAGGAGGCATTTGTAGCCAGGTGTATCATTCTTTTTCTTTCTTTCATCCAAACCAGACTAATGTTTTAAAGTTACTGTAATTATCCCACTTTATGCCCTTTTCTTTTCCTTCTCTCTTCCTCCATCTTTCTTATCCATATTTCTTTGAGGTCTGCTTTCTCAAACGTCTCTGATCGGTGGTCTCTCTGTTTTTGTAAGATAAAGCCACCTTTCAGTCTTTGAGATCAAAGAGTGAGTTTGCATAATGAAAAGAGAGAACAGCAAGAGTGGTAGTATAAAGCAGCAAAGCAGGGACTTTGGATACAGTTGAATAACCTGAAATGAATTGCTGACACTCACCCTGAACTCCCTCCTTTAGGACTTTCTTCTGTTTTTTTTTATAAACCTGTATCCAACCTGGCCATGACTAAGTAAATCTCACAGGCAGTTATTCTTATATTATACTGTTTCTGCTTTCACTCTCATTGTATCTTACCATTTAGAGTGATGGCTGCTATCACCCACCCAGCTGTAGCTCAGTTAGTAAGGCAGTTGACCATGGACCACAGGTTCAGTGGTTTGATCCTCACTCCCGGCTACATGTCGAAGTGTCCTTGGGCAAGACACTGAACCCCAAGCTGCTCCCGGTGGGTCAGGTGAGCAGCTTACGTGGCAGCCATCTCCATCGGTGTGTGTGAATGAGAATCAACATTGTAAAGCACTTCGGATAAAAGCGCTATATAAGCGATTATTTACCATTTACCATGTTTCAGTATGGGTAAAAAAAGAAGAGACATTTTATCAACTTAAAACTTATTTAGGAATGTTAAATTCTGTCTCCAGCTTGCAAAAACTGATTGATTAACAATTCATTGCTACATCTGATAATCTGCCTGATGTTGACTTTTAGTCTCTTATATGTGATTCTTTTCCATTTCATGAGGTATGAATATAGATGAGATTCAAATTCCAGCGGTTGGTAAATAACAGTGTCATTTGGATCAATGGAAAATGCAGCTTTGGATATTGTTTTCCATAATGGATTTCTTTGGAAGCTAAAAAATCGCTTTCACAGCAATATCTTAATAGTTCATTGACATTGTTCTACAGGAAATTGAAATTAGCGTTGAGTCATGTAGGGAATCAAAGAATAAATTGGTAAATAAACATGGGTTAACAGGTTTTATACTGCCTCAGTGCTGTCTGTGGTCTTTGGCAGGCATTCACAGCATGCTGACGATGTTTGAATTTGTGTGGTAGCATGAGTGCTTTGTACTTTGAGGACTCACACGCAGTATGTAACCTCAGTCGATAACAAGCAGACCTGCAGAAACAAAACAAGCTTTTATGTACAGTTTCTTTCTATACACAAATGAGCAAAATGCCAATGCAACATTCCAATTCTTAACTCACCCTTGACAATTTATTATAATTATTGTTTACTGCATCATTAGGATTATTATTTCATATCATAACAGTCCTCCAAAATAGATGAGGATGTTTGTTTGTTGTGTGAATTGTTTGTTTAATCATGGCGTCATTAGACCCAGTCTTCTATTTTTGTGGGCAGGTGTCTGTCAATTTGATTGGAATTGTACACAAATATTTATTAGATGGATTTCCTAGTCAGAGAAGCTGTTGTTGTTCAGTGTAATGTGCGACGTTACCAAGACAAATGAGAAACCTTTACTGAAGTTGGCTTCTGGCAGAAAATGGCTGTATTATTTGTGGAAGGGTATTGTGGCTTTTAAGTTACAAGCAACCCTCTTTGCCATTTTACTTAATTTATCCTGCAAATCTCTCAAATCTGGATTTTGAATCTGAGTCTGTAATATGATACAATGCCACTTGTTAAAAAAGACAAACGTGTAACAACCATCAGTGCTTAACGGTGAAACAAGAGTGCAATCTTTTGTACCATTCTCATGTCTGTGGCCTTTTCAGTGATGAAGGCAGTAGATAATCTGAGACCTGTTTTTAAATGGCTAGATAATTAAAAACCATGAAACAGTTTAAGATGAAAAAGGAAACAACAATGAATAAACAATGTCTACTCTATGTTCATACCTTGAGGATGTCACATTGAAGTCCTTGTTGTTCTTAGGTAAAACTAATATAGGCATTGAGTCCCCTCTAATATTTTCTGGCAAGCTTAATCATACCATAATAAATTATAAAGGTGCTGAAGGCAGTCGAGTATTACTAATAAACATATTGGACAGGAAAGGACACAGCTCCCACTGCCATAAGCAGAATTTCAAGATTGATTTCAATCTTAGCTAAACCTTGTGTGATTCAGGTTGGTAAAATACTACTTTTTTAATTTCACATACCTTCTAATATATTTTATGAATAATTCACTGGCCAATAACACCTGAACCTTATCACATACTTTACTGAAGGAAACCCAACTATTCAGGTATGTCAAATTCTAAACACTAAACAGTATGATTTTCGGCATTGTGCCATGTCCATGTGGTATTTAAGAGTATACAGTAATATATGCAATATCTTAAATTGGATTTAACCTTTTCTGTGTTGAAAGATAAAATTGGCCTCCATAGAGTTGAATAGTGATACAGAAACATAAAGAAATAATGATGGTCCAGCACCTTAAGTACATTTCAGAGTTTGTCTATTTCTGCCATCGTATGTGCTGTGAACCGTATTTCTTAATTGTTATTGGGATATTGTCCGACATTTTGGAAGGAGGAAAGTCATAAGTCTCACAGGACATTGAGCAGTAGGATGATTAAGAACGCAATGTGCTGAGAATCATTTTCGTCCTTTGTGAGGCCTGTATTTTCTATAATGAGGTCAACAAGCTAAACATTTAAATTGGCCAAATTTAGTAGAAATACTCGTAGAGCAATGCCACTATGACTGAAAGAAAGCTCATGTCATTTAAATGTTTTCCAAACAACTGCTCTCTTTGGATCCACCTTAATCCCCCTCTTTGTCCCGTTTCTTATTTTTGACTTTTTGACTAAACTAGTTCAAACTGAGTATTGCCTCTGTCATCGGATCAACATATTTATGTTTTCCTAATTTTACCTCACTTTAATAGCTCTTTTTTTTTCTTGTTTAAAAAGCCACTCTGACTCTTGGCAAATAGGTGACAAGCTGTGTTCAGCTCAGCAGAGTGGTTTATTTTCAATTCATTTTCAGTGAGGTAAACGATATACCTCTTGTAGGATGCAGCTTTCCCCCCCAGTCCAACACTAAAGAGACTCCATGGCTGAATGTCAGCCAACCTGTGAGACTCACAGTGGCACAGACAGGAGAGGCTAAAAAAAGAGAAGTTCTGCTACTGCCAGTGAAGCTTGACAGAATCAAAACAACCACCGTCGAGATGCCTCTTCCAAATGAGCGTCAACGGGTAAAATTTAATATTTTGCACTCTGTGGTATTTTGACATCAAGACAGGCTTATGTGAAAGAAGGAGATCGCAGAAAGTGTACTGTAACTCTTCTTTCCACATTTCAAAACATCCCCCAATTCCCTTCCTCCCCTGTTCTCATCTTCCCTTGCTTAGCTCCTTTTCTCGTCAGTCTCTGCTCTCATTTATTTTTCTATCTTTTATTCTCCCTCTCTCGTGATCATCCTTTTGCTTTTTATTCCCTCAAACACAGTAGCTTAATAAACCTCTCTTTCACTTTGTTAATTTGTCAGTGTGTCTGTCTTCAGCCACCCCCCCCTCGCATTCTAATCTCTCTGCCCCCTTTTCACAGGCTTTTCTGCTAAAGCACTAATAACCATAGTAGGGCTGATAGCACATTAGGAATCCACTCAATAACATTAACAAATTAACCCCAACAAATCTCATTTCTTGCCTTACTAGTGAAATTATTGTACTTATTCTTGGATGTATTTGGTGCAGTTAGGTTGTTTCCTGGTTAACTGCTGCATGTTCCAAAACCTGGCATTAAATAAACCATCACGCTAAATTATTAAGGACTATAGGATCAAGTTTCTGTTTCATTGGCTCGGCTATTGATAGTGAAGAAATTTTAAAAAATAAAATAAAAATTCTATTTATTAGTTAAGTTGCTCATTTTATCTCACAACTGCATTTCTTGATTTGGACATTTGTCTGTGATGCGTCTCTATGATGAGTTCTCTCTCTGATCCTGTGTATGGGGAGCTCAAAGAATGTGCTTTAAGTGGCTATGGCAACTGAACATTCAGTAATATGGTTACTCGATGCTGACAGCGTTCAAAGTGCAACAAGTTTTTTGCATGTAAGGCTGAATGGTTCATGTTAATTTATAAATTAATGTGATTGACTTACATGCGCTCCAATGTTCCCTCTAATATTTCATGTGTCTGAGCAAACAAACAAACACCCTGAGCGGTCCCTTAGACACAATTCACATTTTTATTATAAAGCTCTGACTTGTATCATGAGTATGAGCCAGTGTGTGAAGCTCCTGCTGTGCACTGGGTGAGATTGTCCTACTGTGTTTGTAAAATACAGTACATAATGACACAATTATTTGCATTTCTACTACTCAAAAACTTGACAGTATTTAATGATCAATATTCATTAATGAGAATTCTAAATAACTACCCGTTCGTTTTGTCGTTATTATTAAGGGTCAACCCTTAGCATCATTAGCGTGTCTTCACTCTACATCGGCCACACCGCTTTGCTAACTAAAACACCGGTGCCGGCACATAAGGAAGCTGTCATAGCCTGTCAGTGATGTTGATTAGCTGAGTAAATACGTTTGTGAATCGCATCATTGGCTGGAGCGGCCAGTCACTCACTGAATCACATTTCAAAATGGTACAGAAGAAATTATGTGTTTATTTTATTTTCAAATCAGGTTGGATTTTTCTGTG
This sequence comes from Channa argus, assembly GCF_033026475.1. Lineage (NCBI taxonomy): Eukaryota > Metazoa > Chordata > Actinopteri > Anabantiformes > Channidae > Channa > Channa argus. The sequence continues at coordinate 7,486,544 of NC_090217.1, forward strand.
CACGGAGACAGTGTCAGCAGTGAGCAATTGCGCATGCGTGCAGCTTAGAGGGAACAGTGATGTGCTCCTCTCCTTCTGAAGGCAGCAGGCCACATACGCTAGTGCACACTGGGAGTATAGATGAACATCTCCTGTGTTTACCAGGATTAAATCAGATGCAAATTAATGTTACATAACCACACACCTTCACACTTATGCTTTCTCCGTGTTTTGGGATTTCTGTGGCTCATCTGTGTGTCGTGACCTTATTTCTAGCTATGTTGATGTTTTTTCCATCCTTGTTTTACCCTTAAAATTACAGTGCTGTAGGCTGTTACTGTCATAATATAATGTTACAAAATGAGTAGTAATCTCTTTATGTTATATATGTGTTGGATGGGTGACTGTGAAAGAGTATATCTTGATGCGTGTGTGTGTGTACATCCTTACATGACAGTTTCTTTGCTCCTGATGGACACTATAGACGCAATTTGTAACTCTGTTGAAACAAGGTATTGGAGGAAGATGTGTGTAAAAGGGGAGGGGGGAGAGGTTATCAGCAAGGTGGACTTGTGGGCTGTGTGTAGATGCCTGACACACTCTGATCTAGCTCCCTAGGGGGTGCACATGAAAACAGCGTGTCTCTAAATATCATCATCCTGTGTAATGGTGGGAAAAGTGCCATGGGTGTTGGAGTGTGCATTATTTACTTGACAAGTTTTATTGAAGCTTCTTTATCTGTGTCAAACACAATGCAAAGTTAGAGCTAACAACACTGTAACAAGTTTGTTTCTCACTGAAGACCCCACTTCCACTACAGAGTAACTAAATTGACTATAATCAGATCATTTCACAGATAGAAGTTTTATATACTGCAGCATTTGAATAATATAGAAGAAAGATTCCATGTGTGACCTAGTTAACAAAAACTGTACAGGTTGCTTTTGCGATGCGTCGTGCCTGATGTTTCTCCGCTCTGTGCACCTCACATTTTTTGTAGGAGCAGCGTGAACATGTGTATTTAAACAAAATCTAGCTTTTGAGTGGAAAAAGTACGCATCTCCCGGATTTTTTCATTGTCCATTTAGGTAAATTGAAAGACCCCATGACTGACAGAAGTTTAACAAATTGTCCTGACAAATAATCTCACCGCTTTCTGCCACATGTTCCCACATGGACCAATGTTTCTTTGTTTAGAGTAGTTAATGGCAAGACAGCGAAGGGAGGAGGACATTTAATAGTAACATCTATTGGTAATAAAGTAACTCTAACTTTACTAGCAGTCATCACCATTTGCTTTAGTCACCTTGTCATTAAATATATGTACTTTTGAAGTTCTGTATAGCTGGTGCATTAAGCTTCTAGGCTGGTTCTCATTCTCACAGATGAAACAAAAAACACTGATATTGTCTGATCATAGTGTAATTTCTAAGAGCATAGTGTAATTTCCAGTTACTCACATGTGTTGCCTTGGCATGATCAGCTTTTAGTGATTAGCTCCACTTTAGGGCAAAACTATCCACCTCTATTTATTCCATCAGTTGCCAAGATATATATGAGAGGAATCAGTGGCAGATGTGATTAGAGCACCTTTTAACACTTCACCTATCAGATTTGATAAGCTTGCTTTTTATGTTTATCCAGTCCCTTCACCTTTGGATAAAAAGATCTATTATTTACTTGACACAGTTTTAATGAGGAAACCCATGTGGGTTTAATAGCCTCTTGCAGGGGATCAGATGGATGGGGTAGAGTGTCATTGATGGTAATCAGAGCTCTCCAGCTGCTTCCTGTCATTTGAAAAGGAGGTGTGAGATTTGATGACATGGTTTAATCACCTGCCTCTCTGAGAGGCTTTGGGTTTTTGCTTCTCATCAAACCCTGGAGTTAAATAATCTTGAATGTTCTCATTCTCATTTGGCCCTCCTTCACAATAATTTTTCATCTATAACAATTTCAGCCAATGTTATGTTATGTAATGTCTAAGCGATGAAGGGAGCCAAAGGTCACAAAAATCTTGCAGTAATCTCGGATGGTAATGTCTCAAGGTAATGGAGATGTGTTTGTGCACAGAATGTGATGGAGATGGTATCTGCAGTATTTGGGAGCAAAGACAGACAAGCTTGTATGCACACCGAAACAGTTAAGAACAATGACACAGTGAGATGAAAACAGAGACAAACGGTGTTTTTTGGGGGCCATGGGGCTAAAAGTGTCTGACAGGAAAATCAAAGACTCCAGTTCTTAGAATTTCACACTGCCTGTCTGTCTCACTCAGGATTCCTGTGGGAGAAGCTTACTGCTGAGTGTCAGAAACCAAGTGGAGAAAAAGTCATTCTTTCAACACATGAGTGGGCGGTAGGTACAAGAGTGTGTGTGAGTGTATGCCTGTATGCATGATATTGTGTGTGGCTTTTGCATTGGTACTGCAGCATGATTTTTGACAATGATGGTGAGCTTTCACTAATTGATAGACAGGAAAGAAGAGAGTGAGTACAAGTGTAGGAGACAAGGAAGGGGGAAAATGACAGAGCCTGAGAGAAAAAATGTTATACAGTCAGCAACAGTGGACAATGGCAGACTGCAGTAGTGTAAACTGCCATTCCTACAGATTTTTTTTCAAATGTTTGCCAGGCTTTATTTAGAGTTGGCATAACTGACATCCAGGTTCATAGGCTGATATAATTTAAGACAGCAGGTCAGCCAGGATCAGTCTCACTGGAGAAACTGGGTTAGTTAACTTTAACTTGCACTTGAAGACAATCTACATAAAACATTTACATTTTCCATTTAGTCATTAGCAGACGCTTTTATCCAAAGCGACTTACAAGTGAGGTACAAGGCAGCAAAAATCTAAGTCAAGGAGAAAACATCAAAGCGAAGTCCTATCAGAAAAGTGTGAGAAAGAGCAGAAATGAAGTTTTTTTTAATAGATTTAAGCACATAGTAAGGTGCGGAAGAGTTTTGTTTTCAGCAGTTTTTTGAATATTGGGATTGAGTTTACTGAGCGTGCAGAGTTTTTTAGCTTGTTCCACCATCGCGCGGCCATTGCACTGAAGAGTTTTGCTTGGTGTCTTCTGTGTGGTGCTGGGACGACCATGCGCTGTTCATTCTCAGAACGCAGTGCACGGGAGGGATTGTAGAGCTAATTGAGGGAGTTGAGGTAAGCAGGAGCTCTTAAAGTGATCACCCTGTAGGCAAGAGACAGAGCCTTAAAGCTCAGTCGGTTGTCGATGACCCCCAGAAACCTAAAAACCTTTCACATGATTACAAATGAGATACATAGGCTTCATTTCTCTCTTCATCACCAGTTGTAACCTCTGTTGATGTAATGGGTTTGTCATTGTGCATTTAGATTTGCACACATGACCTCTAATGATCATACTTCATGTGATTAATGAAATAGCAGTGATTTAATCTGATATAGTTATGAAACTGCAAAAATGAATGACGAAAACATGATTGATATTTAAGGGCAGAATTTATCTTAAAGCAGAGATTAAACTGTAAGCTGAAAGGAATATTTGAGTATTTACTTACTACAGTATTCTTATTTAAATTACCAACTGTAAATGGTTTGTTTATTCTAATGATAAGGAGAGACAACAGATTCCACTTTTATTACTTTTTAGGCAGGCAGGGAGAACCATGTGGTGATAATTATTTATCATTTTTTATTTTTGGATTACATTTTAAATAACCTTGCCAGTGCTTCAAGTGGATGCCAGTTTGTTTACACTGGAGAAGAGGCTTATAGGCAGGAAGCCGTGTGTGTTTACTGGGTTCGGGGGTTGTGTTTTGGACAGGGTTTCTGTCTGTGTGGTGCCTGGGCTCCAGAGAGCTCTTAATGAGTACTGATCGTGTTAGGCATGGGATCAGGAGAAAAAAGGCAATTTTCTATATTCTCACACACAGACAAATGTGCAAAAAGTCACATGCTGATATACGTAAGTTGATGCAAACTTTAACATTATGGGATCATATATCTGGAAGGTGCCACGCAAAAAAGCAAAACTCCTCTCTAGTCTAGCATCCTCCAAATAATTATTTGTTGACTCTCTTTTTAATATGTGTGTTTCTAAAAGGGGAATACTTGAGCTTCACATCCCTACAAATCCCCCAATCCTTTTTGCCTTGGTCCGTTCTCTTCATATCTCTTACCAACCTCCTCCTTCAAACAACTTGTATCTCCCATACTGTCAATCTCTTATCTTTGTTCACTTTGCTTTATCTTCCCTCTCATTCGTCTCTCTTGTATTCTTGCTTTTTCTCTCCACCCTCTTCTCCTTCTCCCTGTCTCCCTCTTTCCCTCTGTCACTATCAGTCTGCTTCAGTAATCACTCTGTATTTCCAATTGTTGCAGTAATTTCACGTATAAGAGATGAGAAAGGCTTAAAAAAAACTTGAGCACCAGAATCTCTGGGGGTTTCTCCCAGTTGTTGCTAGAACTTCAGAATGCATCTGTTTCACTAAACGCTGGTGCTCAAAGTAATTAAAATGTTGCTGGAACAAGTGAAGTCCTTGAACCTCCGCCTCTCTCAGTTCTTCACTTTCCCTGTTGCCATGGTGCTTCAGGCAACCAGTACAACGTGTGGCAAGCCACCCGCCACCGCGTTCCATTAAAGAATGAGAGCTGCCGCTTTTGTGTTCTCTCAATTTCTTCACTCCTTCTCTCTATTTCTCTTGAGAAAGTGTGTCTGGATTTTCTCTCTGTATCGTCCACCTCCTTGACATCAAACCTGGCAGCAGAAGTTGTGCTTATTTAAGCGGTCATTCCAAAGACCAAACTGTCCTAACCTATGTATCCAAGTGAATATGTTATCTTTATTTGTATTCTTGCAAAATAGTCCAATTATAGTATAAAGGTTGTTACAGATTGTATCTTATGCAAACAACTCAAGACCCCATATAGACATCAGGGTTAGTTTATGGGAATTTTTATGATTTTTAATGAGTATTATGTGAGACACTGCTAAAAGTAGACATTTCTTAATTTCCTGTTGGTGATAGTAGTACTGGAGAACTGTCTGTCATGTTGGCCCAAATACTCTCAAATTGTAGTTTACATATCCCTCGTCAGTGTACCCTAGGGTAGTTGCTCTGTACACCCTGCTTTGCAAAACGGGGACAAAAGGACGGCCATGATGTGATAGGAGAAATTAAAAAAAGCTCAACTTTATACAAGTCTGCTGTGACTTCATTTGATTTCAGCAGAAACCAAAGGAGATGGTGAGTTAAGTATCCACCATGAATTAATTTTAAACACAACAGATGAAAGCTGGTTGCCATAGAACCCGTTTCCCGATTTACTAAATGTGTTTAACACAGTGTGTAACATTATCTAACATTATTATTAAAATTGCTTGTAAATACAAATTGCCAGTGCTATACGCATGTCTGCTGGGGGCAAAGAAAACAACCGTCCAGTCATAATATGTAAATAAATGTTTTCAACACAATGCACACCCAGAACTACAGCTTCTAACCCAGTGATTTGTTGTTGGTAGTGTGAATCTAGCGTTAGGGCCATGAAACACTAAGCTGATGGTCGGGTGGTTGGTGAGCCTCATTACCTAGGTTTTTGTACTGTGTCCTGCATTATTAGCATTAGTTGGACCTCAGTTTTTTGGCACTGGTCCCATGGGTAAGAGAGACCACTTTGATTGACTGTATAGCATAGTAAATCAAGGTATTAGAAGAGAAATGACAATGCCAGTGCCATTTGCAAGATCTTATTAGGGGCTTTTGATTACAAGTAGCTATAAATCATCTGTAGTGAGAGTGGTGTGGAAATGGTAGGCAAGCACGGCTCTTTTTACTTTGTATATCCACTGTCCCAGCCTCAGGCTTTAAACTGAGCTGAGCTTGTTAACTGTGCCACAGCAAGTGATTCACATCATCAGCTCAGACCTCTCAGTGATCCTGAATTTTTTTTCTTCACTGATTTTAAATATTATTAAAACATGTGTTGCTAGTTTGTACAGCCAACAAACCATCAATTTGATAGCTATTTATAGAGTAGGTAAAAACATTAGAACTTCTTCCCTGCCTTATATTATCCTTCTCCTCTGTATTGGACCTTGTAAAACCACTGAGCACTGCAGGACCTATGTGGACCGATGACTTTGCAAAGGTTGTGCCACTTATGAGCTGACATCAGCAATCCTTTAGCATAAAGCTACATAGGGATCCAGTCCTAATACCCCTAAGATAAAATACATAGCCGTGTACCCTATGACCTACTTTGACCTAAGAACATCCCTTTTCAAACACCCACAACACACATGACTTATCATCCCTCCGAAGCAGAATCTGATTTACATCAATACTGCAGCCATGACATGTGTGTAGATGCTGGCAATGAGAAAATCCTGTAACTCTTACAGCTCTGGGCAAATGTTCCACTTACTAAGAGTTAGATTTGAAAGCGGTAGCCAAGCCTGCTTCTGCGGTATTTTATGGCAGAGCTTGGACTCTTGATTATTGGTTGGGTGCAGCTGAGCACCCTGCCAAGGGCCTGCATACAAAGGCCCAGAGCTTGGAATCTGCACAGGAAGCTCCACTTGGCCGTGTTTAATTGAAAGCAGTAAGCATATTCTCCTGTGAGCCCCCTCAGCTGTCTCCAGGGGGTCCATTACCTGAGGACCATATATGTTTTTCTCTCTATTTCTCTTAATCGGAACAGATACTGCAGCCATAAAATTGAGTCACTTAGGGTTGTAAAAGAAACCATACAGGCCATTTTGCTCTCAATTATTTTCTTTTAAATGTAGTGAATAACTTTAGTTAAAAAGTTTAGACATCCTTGGTTGGTCATGCTTGGTTACATGGCTCTCTTGTATGCACCACGTAAATCTTTGCAGAGGTGGGCAAGTTTCTTCCTGCATTCCACCTGGATATGCATTTGGAATCTGTTATTTTAGAAATATTACATGTAGCATTTTAACATCAATACATCATTACCATAATAATTATGAGAATTAGTGCATAAATTGTGACCAAATGAAAACATTACTGAGAAGACTGGTTGTTGCACTATATTTGCATTTTATAAGACATCAATTGAATTGTTTAACAGCATGAGGCAGAAATGATTTATAGTTTGCTCAGCTTGTAAGGTTAGTTTTTGACCTTTATCTGTCTGCTTATTTATCAAAGCAACTGCACATACACAATCTCCACAGAAAGCGGACAAGTAGCTACATCCTCTTTGCAGAGACCAGAGTTGAAGGCAAACATGTTTATTTTGAGGAAAAAAAGCGCTATACTTGCCACCTTTTACACCAGTGTAAATAGGAGCCCATCTTATCACGAACCTCCCCACTCTTTTGTGCTGCAGTCAGGTTTGTGAAGCATGTGATGTCAACCGATTTGACTATGATGTCAAGGGTCGATGCAGTACAAAGACATAGTTGTTTCGTTTTGGTCAGCACAGCCCTCCTCAGTCTCCTCATGTTTTATTCAGTGCGCTAGTGGTTCAACTCTCACTTTCCTCTATTCAAATGCCAATCATTTCAGCTGAGTTATCTGCAGTCCAACGTTTTAGTATTGCCTCGTTTCAATACATGTGCTCTATTCTTGTGAAGTACTAATTGAGACAAGACTATTCAGACCATCAAAGTTACATTGACATACATAGTTTTGTATCTGCAGGCTCATTTCCTAAAGGTGGTTAAACTGTATACATTGAAAAACCCAAATGCAAGCCAACTTTTGTAATCATTGTTCATGTAGTAGCATTAGCAGATGATGATGATTAGATGATGTCACTACAATTTAGTCACCAGAAACATTCAGTGTTGGTTGTCCAAACCCTGACAGAAAATGCGTTATTGCAGGAGAGGGCTTACTCCCTGACTTAAAGACTTGGTAATCATAACATGCTGCCCAGATATTAACTCCCACCATGTCATGTTGTTGTTCCCTCCCCTGGCCCTCTACTACCCCTAGTTCAATTTACTTTACCTTTGTGAGGTATTACTATGTCGCATTATCTGCAGAAAAGTTTTAGTGGCTTCACTGGCTTTATCTCTTGTGTGTTCCAACAGTATCTGGCACAAATCAAATATCTGCCTTGTTGCATGCTTGCCCACTCAAACAGTCTCTCTTATCACTGAATTCTACCCCTCGCTTCAATATGTAAAGAGGACTGTTTATGGAGCAGTGCTCTCCATCTACTCATAACACTGAGCACACAGTAGTTTCCTGAGCAAAGCCAAAGTGCTATACAATTTTATTTCCTGACAGTCACAGAGAGGACCCCAGACACAACATGAGAACAAAAATACAGGGATAAAAATACACAAACTAAGATTTCAGTTGTCTTGTAGAACTCACACAGGGGAGTGTTTGCTTAAATGTGTCTGGTTTGCTTTTTTCATAGCTTACTTCCTGAAGGGAAGTTTTTATCTCCTATTTTCCTTTGAGCCTCTAGCTTGCTTTTCCATCAAGCCTCCTTTCTTTTGTGAGATGTTTTCTGCTGTGCTGTGAGACTATGAATGAGGAGGTTACACAATCTGAACTACACTGAATAGAACCTTTCCATGTGGACCCTTGTTGCAGATGTTGTAGAGGTTATTTCTAAAGTATAGAACAACAAAAAGTGCTTTTCAAATCTGTTTAATTTAAACTTGTTTCCAATGCTGCCCATGCACAGCTGCCACCCAGCCTTGAGTTTATTTATATTACTTGTTTTATTGTTTATTACGTTGTGGTATTTTTCAGCTTTCTCTTGGTTTTTCTTTTTGGTCTCACCTTTTGTGGTAAACATAACCAGCTCTGAAATGGTTTAGGCCTGGCCTGCAATGACATGTACATCGATTTAATTATAATAAACAGGTAGGAGAGCTTGCTAGTAACTAATCTTAGTCAGCTTGATTAATGATGTTTGTGTAGCCTGAGTCTAAAATTAGCTTGAGATATACAAGAGTTATTCTCTCTCTCTCTCTCTCTCTCTCTCTCTCTCTCTCTCTCTCTCTCTCTCTCTCTCTCTCTCTCTCTCTCTCTCTCTCTCTCTCTAATTGTCTGTCTCTGTCTCTCTCTGTCTGTGTGTGTGTACATGTTTGTATTAATAATGTGATTAAAAAATGGCTGCCCTCTAGTTGACTGCACAAGTTGACTCCCCTCCCCAGTTAATCTGTGTGCATTGGTGATCGCTAAAAAACAACCCATGTATCATCATTAGTTATTCTAATAATTATGTACATTTCAGACTAAACAGCAGTAGCAGCTTTCTAAATGCTGAAAAACCTTCTGCTCAGCACAACAGAAATGTTCATTTAGAAATCCTTTGAACAGGCTGACCTTTGACACCACAGTGGAATATTTATTAATGTATGCAGATCAATAGCTCTTCACACACATCTACTTATGTAAATAAACAAAGCCTTATTGCACAGCAGACCAAGTGAGTTGTTTTTTTTATTCCATTCATTCATAGCTTTCATGCCCTCTTTAATCCTCATTGTTAACAGAATTTTATTTGCCCTCACGCTTTTTCAAATTCCATTTAAATGGTGTGTGTGTGTGTGTGTGTATGTGTGTATGTGTATGTGTGTTTGCATGTACATAGCCACAGGTGTTGCTTGGATCTATGTTCATACCATGTTGAAGGGAATATCTGTGGGTACTCAGTGGATACAATAGTGCATTGCTGAATGACTGCACACGTGGAAGCTGCATACATCTGCTCTGTTTCTGTGCACTTTTAGTAGCACTTGAATTGTCCTCCTAGGGCAGTTAATGTAGGAAAAATGTCAAAGAGAGGACAATGCAACCTGTCTCTCTCCCCTGTCCTACACACTGATAAGGAGTTTCTGTACACCAGGCTAATGTAAGCCCTCAAGACATACTCACCATTTCCCCCTAATGTTCCACCTATTAGTTATTAATGGAGGAGCTACACACACTGAAAGTGAGCCAGTGAGCCTTAGGATTGGCTGCTGTGTCCCAGCCTTGGCTGTGTTTTTACTTTGTAAAGCATGAACAGATGATATCCCTGATCCTAATCCTTCACATTTGTACAGCCCTTAAAAACATTATAAGGCCAAGTTCATGTTTGCCTTTCTCAAAAATGCTACGTGATAAATACTTTATTCCTTACACCACATGTGACTCTTACTCAGCCAGCACTCCTACCACCCGTGTTTTGTCTCCATATGCCTGCTTCTCTCTGTCTCCTCCTTTGGGAAAAAAAATCTGCCTTGCTGAGTAAGGAAGATTAGCTATATGGTTTAGCCATGTGGAACAGTCCGTTTTGTTTTCTCATCCCTGGAGCACTCCATGTGTGTACAATATTGTGAATGAAGGTCAGTCTAGGGCCACGATGGACGCACATATCTCTTTTCCACCCTCTGCCCCTCCCCTTGATTCCTCTCCTAGCTTTCCTTTGCTTATCGGCAGCGCTCACACCTGTGGCAGGCTGAATGCTCTCTGCAACCCTTGCCAGAGGCCTCAGACAGGATGGCTGCAGATAACCTTTAAATCCACATAAAAAAAGAGGGTAAGTAGAGAGTAGGGAGGAGAAAGCTCTCCATCCATTGGCAGGGATTGTAGGGACTGTTGACAGGTGGCGGGCTGGGGATATGCCCAGGCTTAGCTTCATCCCTGAGACTTGGGCCATGGGCCAGCCTTGTGGCTTGACCTAACAGTATAAGAAGGCCAGAAAACAAAGTGGTTAGTTTTGGTTTTGGCTTATACAGTGTAGTGTTAGCAATGGTAATGCATCATGCACATTAAGGGTGAGTTGTGGAGATGGGACTGTGCGTTCCTCTCTGCTGGCCTTTGTCTGGGGCATGGCATCCTGTGGTTCTGTGTGTAGCAAGTGACAACCTCTTTCAATTGATAGCAATTACATAGTCCACACCTGGCCAGGCAGGAGGGAAAAACAAATGAGAGATAAAGAGAAGGCAGTAAGGAAAAGGAAAGTTAAGGAATGAAAAGAGCAGTTTCAGTGGCCTATTGGTTTAGAATTACTTGGCTTTTGCAGTAGGAGGCACAGGCAGACCATAATAAATTTTAGGTGAAGGGGTTGTTGTGAAGACAGCCCCAGGGTGAAATGTCCAATAGAAACAACAGCCCAGTGTATTTTCTTCCTCCGTCTCTCAATTTGGCATCATTACTCATCCTTCTAAGCGTGCCTGCCAGCCTCACCACTTCCAAACTCACACAAAAAATGCAGATGCTCATGAAATTTCAACCAGTGATTTATCGGGACATCCAGAAACATCTATATACCTGTATGCCACAGGCTTCAGCATACAGTAATCAGGGCAGTGGCTGAATGCCAGAAGAATGTCTACAAATTATTTACAAGTAAATCAAGTTGGTAACAGTTTCTAATGCCACATACTGTGGTGTTTTTTAATAACCCTTTTTGAATAAATACCCTTATTATAGATGCAGGCGTATACATGGAGTACCACAGAGCGTTTTTTCACATGTATGACATGCTTACATGGCTTTTGTCATTTGTCCTTTTAGACTGTGATGGATACATGGACACATATGTACTGTGTATATATTCCCTAATTTATGTGCAGGCTTTGCTGACCTTTCCAGCACATTGATCATGGGCAACTTGTTGATGTTGGGTTCTTAAATTATTTGCCCCTCACCAATAATTACTATTATTTAAAACAGTAAAGATGTTAAAGACTCCTTCCCTGTGTCCTTGCAGCAATGTTTACTTATGCTTTGGACTTTGATATGGCAGTTAATGCTCGCTTATTATATTGGAGTGTCCGTATAGCAAAGCCTAAGTTTCTCTCCAAACAGTGAAGAGGAATTGCTGAGAAAACAAGCATCAACCTCAGTCAAGTAGCATCCATGTGCACAGTGAAATGAGGCACTAGGTGATTGTGACCAGCTAATGAGGTATGTGGTACATCCAGGAAGCAAAATTAACAAGTTGCTACCAGCCTCACCAGAGGCTCAGCATGCCACCACTCAGTGCTGGGGGAGTGATGAAAGAATCTGCAGGGAGATGAAAGATGGCAGCATGGTCTTTGTGTACAAGTCCTAATGAATACCAAAATAAATTTAAAAGAATGGTTGAGATAAGTTTTATTTATTTTTTCACGCATAGTAACTTGTTGCAGTATTTTTAACTAGTGGTCGACCATTATAGGTTTTTTACCTGCTGATGCCAGTTTTCAGAGAGCAGGGAGACTAATGCCCAATTTGTAAAGGATATTGTTTATTTCCTATCTCTCTTTTGCGTCATGAAATAATACAATATTAATATTAATACATATTAATATTAATTAATATTAATAAATGAGCCAATATAAATCTTGAAAATATGTGCATTATTTTAAGTGATAATAATTGCAATGAGCAAACTACTTGATTTCAGAACCAGATTTAGATGTTGGAATTAATATCATAAAATTATTATTTGTAGAGCAGGAACAAGAATATCTTATGAAATGACTTTACTGTATTTTTAAATCATTAAATACCCACACTCAGTTTGGTACACATAGCACATATTATTACTTTCAGGAGTTTCTAGTATTTATTTCGGGAATATTTAGGGAAGGGAGGAGTTTGGGAGTGTTGGGCTGCTGTCAGATACAAATTCCACCAGAATCTGCTCAGGTTTAGGATTTATAGTAAATTGGGCTAAATTGTTACCGTACAGTATTACACATACAGTCAGCTTTTGCTTTAAGGTGTTCACAGTAATCAACCAACTGCCACACTGTGACTAGTGTGACAGTAGATGAGAGATCATGGACAGAGATAATATTAGTGTTATTCTTAGAGTTTTACCTGTTGAACATTTGTGCTGGTAAACTTTTTACTCCCTTCAATTGTGCTTCAGCAACGTATACTAACGTTAGTGAAGTCTCACCTCACCTGGGCTCCCGCTTTGCTTCCTCCTCTCCGCTCTGCCCGAGGTCACAGAGACCGGACAAATAGGAGAGACCGAGAGTTGAACTATATTTACAAGTCCTCTAATCTCTGTCACTTCTCTCTTCAAATGCCAATAAAAAGCCCCCAGTTGAGTTACACTGATGCTCTTAAATAAAGTTACACATTTGCACTATCCAATTTTCAGTCTCATATGGGAGTGAGATGGCAGCAGTGTAGGCTGCAGATATGACTGCAGACTTTTTTTTATTAAAAAATGGCTGTGTGGACGCAGACATTGGCTGAAAAAGTCAAAAACCGGCCCAGTTAATTTGCGAACAGATCAATAGGTCGACCACTATTTCTAACCTTGACCAAAATAAATTAGACCTAACCACAGGTCTATAAATCTATTTTATTATTTTGACTTTGTAGTGTTTCCTTTTTTATTATACATTAAACTCTTGACTCTTTTTGAGACACATACATAACCCTAGAATACAATATGTAAATTTAATCTCATAGATGTAGTTTTCACCCTGTAATGGGCTTTAATCTAAAGTGTTAACCTGTTTTTCTGTTTGCCCAAGCATATGCATAGACAACAGTAGCTTCATCTGAATCATGTTTTTACATACTTTCTTGAATTTGTTTATATCTGGACCATATCAAACGTTAGCAGCAAAGGGGCAAACGTACCTAATCATCCCTAACCAACACCGGCATTTCTTCCTAATGAACGTCCGGATTTTCCCAAATAAAGCCTGGGTAATACTTGTAGACTGTAATGTTGAGATCACAAGATAAAGTAAACAGCAATGACAGCATAAATGATGGGTATGTAAATGTGCATTATTTTGGACAGGCTGAGTAAATGTTTTCCCCAAAGTTTCCAAAGTTTTTTTGTTTTTTGAAGCTGCTGTTAAGAAAGTTTGATACAGCCCCACTGGCAATGCGCAGGATTGTACTTAGCGTTTCTGTAGCGTTAATTTCTTATGGTGGGGAAAAAAAACAGTGCTTCAAGTCAACGCAGGCCATGCGAGGAAACCATTTGCTTTTGCATATGCGTTTTTAAGACCATATATATCTTGACCAATAGGTTTAAAGGATAAAGCTTGAAACTTGAATAAAACTGGGCCCACACTGATACTCCACACTTGCCAGTCATTGTCAAGGTGCAGATGAAGGGGTTCTACAGTCGAGTACACAGAGAACAACAGGTTCAAGGGAGCCCAGCTAAACTACACGGTGAAGTTTTGAAAACCCTAACTTTATGCCGATATCGTTTGCACAGTTCAGCTACAGTTGGTCACGGGCCAAAGAAGAGAATCAGCCCAAATTAATGAATTATGTCATGTAACTTAGTGGGACAGGAAAAATAGAACGGCTTTTAGAAATAATTTTACCACCATTGTTGTTGTGTCTGACAATTGAGGATATGCCAGAATACAGCTGTCCAGACAGTGCAGAGCATGTAAATATTTTGCTCAACACAACACACCCACAGATCTACAGATTTGCCAGAGCCCTGCTCCTGCCAACTACGTGTTATCTATTTGTGTGGATGCACCAGGAGGGAAATGCCATCAAAAAATCCATGGGAGAAAGTCCTGAGCACCACAGGAAGGCTCTTGTTGAGGCACAGATAGACAGCTGGTGTGGCTCATCGAGGCAAAACAGCAGGGTCGTTTATATACTGTTGTGAGAGAGAAACCATATATTTGGTTGTGGTTTGTGTGTGACCATGACATACTTAAAGGATTTCCCAAAAACCACAGAGCTAAAAACGTAAAAGAAAACGAGACACTGGACAACTAAAGTCAAAGAATCAGCCCTTTATGAAAAATAGGGTGGCACCACTGGGAGGCTTTGTCTCACCCTGAAAGATGTAATACGAGGATCATTTCACAAGCAGGAGACTTCCCTTTTAGAATCAGGTTATGGATGAAAGGGTTACTTGTTTAGTACAGCTCTTTCATGGAAGGATAGCTGGCCAGTCTTCAAATAATTTTATTTTATATCAAGTCGTGTTTATCCTTTTGCAGTTTTGTCTCAGATGCTCTTGTTTTTCACAGGACTACTCAAATCCTGGCAATATCAGCACAGTGACGAGGAAAACGGAGTGTGCCAAAAATATGAATCCTCACAGGATTAATTTGCAGCTGATCAAGTCTCTAGCTTGGCAAATAGTAGCATAATTGTCCGACTTGCAAATAAACAACAAACGTAACTGACTTTGCCGACTTGGCAGAAGAAGAGTGTATTGGACCACGTAGCGTATACAGGCTACGTGATTTAAAAGAGAGCAGGGATAGTAGTAAAACGGTCAACAACAACTTTAGTCAAAACTCTAAACAGACGGCAGTTGTCAACCCTTAGTGACCGCTGTTAATGGACACTTGTGTACCATTGAGGCTGTTAGTTAATATTAATGAAATGTGCATGCTATACAAAAGGCCATATTTATTCTCATATTTGCTCAGTGAACCAGGCAAGTGCAGACGAGCCTCCATCAATATCACTTTGCCCCACCCGCAGGGCTCTGTTCTCTTCTTATTGGATGTTAACGATGTCTACACCTGTGCCTGTGGCGGCAGGCCCCCATTTTGGACCGTGGCCATTGCTCATGATGGTGCTGGCCCACAGGCTGGGACGCAACTGGCAGGCCAAACCAGCCAGCATCTGTTGGGGGTCGGCTGGGCCATGGCTCTGAAGAGCCCGGCTGCCTGCAGCGATTTATTACTGGACACAAGTCGTTTCTTTTGCTCCCCCACCCCCCTGCAAAGAACTCTATTCTAGAGCGCAGGCTTAATCAGAGCTGACATGCTCACTGTCCTTGGGTCGAGTGACGTAGCTATTGCAGGTGTGTGTCTTTGTGTGTTGGGGGGGGGGGGGGGGGGGGTTGCTGTGACAGTCTGGGGGCAGTGCGAGTCTCATTCTGTATTATAAGTAGCGACGTGAAAGGAAACATTAACAAGTGTGTTTATGCAGGCCTTGCAAAGTTCCTTGACTAGGCCAGGATTCCAGCAAGTTGAGCAATGACAAGAAGGTGATAACATGTCTGTGTTTTTGCATGTGTGTTTGTATAAATTTTATATGTGTGTGCGTGTGTGTGTGTGTCCGAATGTGTTTACATGTTCTGCAAAACAAATTACCTTAAATCCATGTCCTTTTATTGTTAGCTGGCCTCCACCAAGTAGTTCTTGTTTGTGTCTGTTATTGTTGTGTCCTCTCTGCTTGGCGTGAGAAAATCACACACTGCAGCAAAGAGAATACTTCTGGGATGTCTTCTAACATCTGCCTGCATTTCGCTGACCTTCCCCTTAGTGCTCTAGGACTTACTCTCTTCTCCCATGTTTCTCTTCCCTTCCCTCTTTCCTTCCTTCAGTAGTGATTTCTATGTTCCATCATTTACATCTTACACCCAGTTCCCACATGTTGGCCATCCAATTTATAGCTGATCATATTCTGATTGACAAACAATCAAAACATGATTCATGCTTTGGAAAACATTCTCTTCTTGTAACGTATACAAGATTATTGGGAAATTCTGTCTGTTGTATTCCCTGAGGAGATGCTACATTAGTAGGGGGTACATGGGCCAATGTTGTGAGCATTTGTTTGCTGTACACTGAGCAAGCTCTGTATCTGGCATAAAGACAAGCAGGACGAATGTAGGTAGTAGCTCCTGGCAAAGATGTTCCCCTTGTCATCTTTTGTATTTGCGATTTATGCACAGGATATAAAAATGCTACAGAGGTCTGAACATTGTCCAGTTGGGTAACATTAATGTCTCTGTTGTTTGCTGATGATGTTGTCTTTCTGGCTTTGTCAGATCCCCACCTCCACTCTGCGGTTGGGTAGTTTACACCTAGAGAATGATGGAGTCAGATTGTGCTCATTGTCTTCAATGTGGTTCTTGTCTTCTCTGACCTTTGGGATAACATTTCACATTTAGTTTTTCCTGACTGTATCCACTTGCAGACAGTTAACTGTAGAAACTATCTGGAAATAAATAATAATTCTAGAACAATTTGGGTGATTACTTTGGTTATTGCTGAAAATGCACTCCATGTTTTTCTTGCATTTTGTTTATCTCCTCCTCTTCTTACTCTTTCTCCCTTTCTTAATTCTTAAAGCGCCATTGTTTATAACTCCACAGTACCGCACAGTTAAGAAGCTGCTGGCAGACGTCTGTTGTAGATTAGTTATGACAATTATGAAAGCTTTTTTTTTTTTTTTCACCAAGCAGCAAATGCACTGCATGTCCTGTGATGCAACTATTGTGCATGCCCACATCGCTATGGCGATGATGAAATAATATATATTGTGCAGCCCCAGTGAACAAGCATCGTCGTAGTCTTTGTAATAGGCCTATGTCATGTTCACAGTTGGGGACAAAAAAAAGTTTTTTTTATTTTTTTTCCACACAATGTATATAATCATATACTTGAAGACTGTATGTAATTATGTGTACAGTGAAGTGCTCCTTTGAATCTTAAACTAATGTAATATGCCTGGAGATTTATAGAATAGATCTCCTGCTATTCTGCAGATTAATGCTGTGTAAATTTTCTTTCAGAACAGCCCCCCAGTGATCAGTTCAGATCAATTGTTCCTTTGCTTGCACCCTATACAGTTTTTGCCTATATTACCCAGCAGCATCTTTTAGCTTATTTTACAAGCCTACTCGTTGGGCCACAAGTCTTATATTAATATGTCAGCCTGGGTTGAATCAAGAATTGATTTAAAGGTAATCGCAGGTAAGGGAATGGTCTTATGCTGAGCTTTGCAGGTGCAAGGCAGATTTGCAAAAACTGGAAAAGTGCAAGATTCTAGAGAGAGAATGAAACATGTCTTATCATTCGGCCAATTTGTTTTAAAAAACAAAAATAAACAAAACACTGGAATTACATTGGTATTTTGCAACATGTTTTTATAGATGGACATATAGCATCATTGGTTTGTGTCACTTTTTTAAAATTCTCATCCACAGGGGTTATATTGCACAATGATTACATTCATTTGCAGACCCTTTCAATCCTTCATCTAGATCTTACCTCTTTATTTTATCTCTATTGTCATTGATTGTGTTCTTATTTTTCCTGCCAACTTTCACAGATGTTCTTTTCTTTTTTACAATTTTTTCTCCACTTTATTAAAGTCTGTCACTGTTGCCTCTGCTTCCTCAACATATTTTCTCCTCGGTGCCCCTCTGTTCTGACTGCACTCTTGGAGTGTTTTGCTTAGGTTGCATGTCTTTCCTGCCATTATGGGACAG
This sequence comes from Channa argus, assembly GCF_033026475.1. NCBI lineage: Eukaryota > Metazoa > Chordata > Actinopteri > Anabantiformes > Channidae > Channa > Channa argus. Next base: position 7,504,659 of record NC_090217.1, read on the forward strand.
AAAACAACATACAGCAGCACAGCTTGATTACACTCCTTCCTTGTTTTCTTATGAAGATATCTTTAACTTAACATTTCTGCATGATAAACATTTCCATGTTGGAGAATATACAATTCATTTCCAGTGAAGTTGGGACAGTTTGTAAAGTCTAAATATAGAGAGCATTGGTTTGCAAATCATATTAAACCTATTTTGAATGTAAAAAGTACAAAGACAACCTGTTGAAATATAGAGATGTTAATGGTTTTTGAAAAATATCCCTTTATTTTGAAATTGATACCAGTAACACAAACTTAAAAAGTTACTAGTTAGAGCTAGAGCTAGATGTGTAAAACAGTGTCGATTCACAACTAAAATCCTGTCTAGCACCAGTATCAATAATTTATCACATGTAACTTCAGACCAAAATCACTCAGAAATGTCTATCTTTTTCACTGAATATCGGTTTTATTATAGACTTGGACTTTTATTATGGACCTGCTCACGTTGAAATAGATTTTACAGATTGACTACAGTTTGAAAATTGTAATTTTTAAAAGATCAGTGAAGGAAAAAAATAATCATAACCGTAGGTGCTCATAAAATTCTACCCATAAAGGTCCTAAATCTTGAGCCTATCAGTCTAAATTTGTCAAAAACATGTGGATTTTAAAGTAATAGTATTATCAGTGAGAACTTACAAAACACCTGAAATAACAATGTTCAAATATTTGTCAAACTTATTCTACAACCTAATAACCTGTCAATAAACCATTTAACAGTAAGCAGTGGATTTTGCTGTGTGAAGAAGCTGCATTTGCTTTTGTTCCAACATCAATTTCACCACCTGTGAACGGTCACGATACAGTTTGCTGCATTTTCATTAGACTTTCTACATGATCTAATCTTTGGGGTTAATCCTGCTTGTAAGTGAGGCTGCAGTGCATTGTTAAAATATGCAATACAATGTTTGTTGATGGACGAGCTATCAATGGTTTAAGAAAAAAATGTAAACAGTTTTATTGTTTTTATCGAATTTTTAATTTTACTTGGACTGGGAATTTGGACTGAAGAAAGGAGATGAACAACTTAAATGTCATCGCCTTGCTTTATTTTTAGCCTTGTGGCAATAATGTTTTGATTCCTTATTCGAAATACATTTATTAAGACTGTATGCCGTTTCCTAGTAACTAGCTCCAAATGTCCAATATAAAGAAAAACATCACTAGAAGAGCAGTTCTCATGTCCAAAAAAACTGACAGCTGTCCTTATACTGTCATAACTCAAAGGAACTTAAAACCTGAATTTTCCAACTTAGGCTATTTCACATTGTTCAAAAACTAAAATTTGAGTTAATCCAAATATTTCCATATATTGCACAGCCCTAGTTCAAAGTATCACATAGACTGATTACCATCCTCTGTTTTAAGCTTATTTGTTTTAATCAAGTTGCAGCAATGTTGTTGGAGTTGCACAGGTGCGTATGTAAGATAAACCTACTCATTTATTCATCACAGTAATGTTCAGGTAATATTCTACCTCAGGCACCATAAAAGGCCTTAACTCACGAGTAGTAAGAAGGACAGAAAGGGTAAAGACAGAGAGAGGATGAATAATTGAGAGTTAGTTACTGTGGGTCGGCCTCTCTGAGATTTTGCAACATCATTCTAATGGATTTATGTTGCATGCTCTTGCACTAATGAGGCCTCCGAAACTCTCCATGGCCATACAACACCACAGTAACCACGTATGATAATGTTGACCCTGATGAGATGCGTATCAAACTGAGAGATGCTTATTGGCTCTCTGGTGTAATAGAACAGCATCCTACAAGCAAAGGTAGAAACACACAGAGCTATACTGATAGCAACACATTCACTAGTTCATAACATCTCTAAAATTAGTTTTCAGACCCATGGTTGACCCCTGGACTTAAATCTATGTATCCTGTATTTCTGTATTGGAGAGTTATGGAATACTAGCTGGCCATTGTGTATGTGTTCATGTATGGGCACATGCATATACAACTGTTTTCAAAAAAGTTAGGGCATTTTATAAAATGTAAATAAGAACAGAATGCCATCGTTTTTAAATGATTTAAACCTGTATTTGTATTTGTATAGTAGAACTAATGTTAAAATCAAAAATTGATTGTATTTAAAAATATATGTAATTTTTTTATTTGATTCCAGCTACAAATTAGCTGTTGCTGTAGTCTTATGTGTGCCCTCAGTACATTGTATTTGTTTGTGTGTGTGTGTGCACATCAGTTTAGGGAGTCTTCCTCACCCACCTCCACTCATATTTATGGCAGTAGGCATCCTCCATTAATTAGAACAACTGTATATCACCAAGATTAATGCTGCTGATAAAGAAGTTTAGCTGATGAGTCTGTGCACACGGGAGGCAACGTGGGTTTATACGAGACTTGAACTACACCCCTGAGATAAATGGCTATTCCAGAGACTATGATGCCAACGGTAACATAACCAGGGAAATTCTTATTTAGCTTATTTTTGGAGTTTGAATCAAGGAACAAGTGGAAACAGCTTCAACTGTGATGAAAAGCTTTAGTGTGACATGAAACCCATTGCCTCGGGTTAATGTGACATCCTGTTAAGGCAATGAAGAACGACCCAGTGCTTTGTCAGTGTTTGCACTTGTGTCGTCTGTCATACATTCACCTTGTTAAAAAACATATTGGAGTTTTTCTAGCAAGAAGATATTTAGATTGTGTATTTTTCATAGGCTTTGGAAAGGTTCCCGTTTTGAGTTTCAGAGCAGAGCAGTTCACTGAAAAGTCAGAGTCTGGTGTAAGCAGAGGTGATTCTTCCTGACTTTTTCTTCAATAGCTATTTAAAATCCAAATCAAAATGTTTATCCTTTTGTCAAATGCATTTTTATTTTCAACTATGTCATAAGGTCAAGCTTTCATTTCTAGTTCATACTAGAGAACCTTATGGACTAGGCAGAAATATAAAAAATACAGTATCTGTTCACACAGATTGTGCCTAATGCTTCTGTGTGTGTGGTGTGTGGTTGGATTTGTGTTTGTGGGTGTGAAGCAAAGGCAATGCTGCAGTAAATACAGTATCTGTGGATGGTGTGTGTGTGTGTGTGTGTGTGTGTGTGTGTGTGTTTGTATGCTTGTACATCTATAAAAGAGACAGATGGCATGGTGAAGAGAGCTGGGGAAATGAAAAGTGGCCTATCAAACGATTCAGTGATCCATTTCCAAAATGTTGCATACTTTGATGCCTCATCCCAAAAAAGACAGGCGGTTATCACAAAAAAATTCTACATTTACTTTTATGGAACACATTACAAGCCGATACATTTTTGTAACTTAGCAAAGCAGTAACTTGTCTTCCAATATGTTCTTTTTAATGAATTGTTTCATTTTCTACAGTACCGCTCTCTGACTTTCGTGTTCTTCGCTGCCTCACACCTCTGCACTTATCTGATCCTTACTCACCTTCGCAATAATCTCATCTCTTTCTCCCCCTCCCATTCCCCCATGAAGCTGGTTGACCTCTCCTATTTTGTGTCTCTTTGGAGCTTTATACCGATAGCTAGGGAAAAGTTTAGCATGCCTTCAAGGGATAATTATCAAACAGTAAAACTCCGACACAGATCTTGCTAGTTAATTACATTTTCCCCATCACTCCTTTTTCCCCCCTGAAATGAAACCATCAGTTTTTAAAGCCTTGACAAACGACAATTCTCTGGCGTTGTAGCCCCTCAGACTATTGAATGAAAATTGAAGTGTTGCCTATTATGCTGGCACTTAAAGGTTTTCCTTCACTCGTACATTTTGCTTCTCTTTCTCTTTCACAAAACAGCAGCCCAGCCCATTTGCATTGTGGGCAATTACATTCAATTTGTAAACCAGCACTGAACTTTAGTAGAATTAAATTTTACTAACAGGCGTAATGACATTTAATAGAGCATGATTTATTCATTTCTCTTTCATCAGGTCAAGATATGCCACAAGTGGGAATTGAATAATAGCAGATGTTTTTGTTTGCACTATTTTTCTTGCTGTCAAATGCTTGGTCTGTTGTTGGAGGACCAGCTAAGTGTTACTGACTTTCTTTTTAGATGCATAGATTTTGTGTGTTCTAAACAAAACACTGTTTCCCACAGCCTACATTTTTTCCTGTGAGTACCTGCAGAGACTATTGTTATTAGAGTTTGTGGTAGTAGCAACTTTCAGATCTTTCAAGAGTAGTTGTACTCAGTTATGTCTTTTCCCTTGTGCTTATTTTAGCCATCAGTTTTGGCAGTGTTTAGATTGTATTTTCTAAAGAGGAAACCAAGTTATTGTAATTTACAAAAAAGCATTGTTTTGATATACAGACATTCAGCATGTCATAATACATATGCATTGTGATCTATCATTCTCTGTAGACACAAGTGTGTATATGTGTGTGTGTGTGTGTGTGTGTATATATATATATATATATATACACACACACACACAAACACTTTTATATTAATCTACACATCCCAGTGATGCTTCCTTAAGCACATTTTACCTCAGGGGAGGAGGGAGATCTAAAAGGAGGGGACTAAGAGAAACAATAGCATAACAGACTGGCAATGGAACAGGCTAACAGAGTGGAGTAAAACAGCATAATAATCAGTACGGGGAGTCTGTGATTGGCCACTGACAAGTGCCAGCCGGCTTGCTTGCCAGACCACTCAGCACCCAAATGCATTCAAATGATATTCTAGCATCTGTCTTTGAGCGTTTCCGGCACAAATGAAGTATATTAAATACAGAGAAGCCTCCTTCACTTCCTCTTTCCCTTTGTGAGTCTTAACCCACAAACCCATATTCTCCCTCTGGTGTTTTGTTTACACATTTCAATTTAGTGATGCAGCTTTCTCTATGAAACAATACACTCTTTAAGTTTCTTTTCTCCTAGAAGCATCCCTGCTCCCCCAGCATTCTTCTACATTTTCTAAGGTGTTCTTATTTAGGGAGATTATAGTGCCTTGGGATGAAGTCAGGCAGGCTAAGAGACTGACAGAAGAGGTGTTTTTCTTTCCCCTATTTCTCTTTGTCACTTCTTTTACTAAGGTGAATGAACTCTTCCCCACACATTATCACAGTGCCTGGCATTGTCATCTGCATGATGAAGAGGTGTCAGGTTATGTCCACAGTTTGCTATCACTATTTTGTTTTCTGGCTTTGTGTAACTGTGTTTATTGAATCCTAGAAAAGTACCTGGCCGACGTCATAGCGGCGGCCTAAAATGTAAATTGATGGGTATCGTAACAAGAGCTGCAGTCTGGAACAGCGGAAAAATGGTGCACTTGCTTTGAGCAAGCATATGTACTCCGTTATGTCTGCAAGCCTGTCATTTCCATGATTGAAATTTCAGATTTGCTTCTCTTTTCTCACTTTTTATTCATGGAGCTTTTCACAGATTACTTCATACTTTGTCTGTGGGCCTATATTATTTTCTTAATCTTATACACACACTCTCTTGAATTCTTCATGTGAAATGTGTTTCCATTTTCTTTCCTTCTCTTCGTCTTTACAATCCCTTTAACACATACATGCACACACTTAATGCATATACATTAATTCACTTCAGACTTTATCCCTACAGCCTCTCATGCAGCAGTGCAGAACATTCATCTACATTGATCAAGTCAGTCTATCCTCACCACTGTTTGTCCTTCCCCTCTCATGCTGCTTAATGAACTTGCTGGGGCTTAATGCAGCTGAACAGACCCCTATGCTCATACCAATGAGCCACTGCAGGCCCCTCTGCCATCAAACTTTTTTTGCAATTACCCCCATGTATGCGCAGGTAGAGTCTTTCAGCCTGAAGATTTGGGGTCTTAGAGCAGCATGATTGGCAGAAAAATTTAAAGCCCTTCATTAAGTCCAAATCAACATGATTGGGACAGTTTAGCTTCACTGCATTCTGTGGGATACAGCAGACCATCGTGGAGTGAATGCTTGATCATGACTAAACTACTTTTAACTGATTATCTTCTGTCAAATAGAGCTGTCATTACAGGCAGAATGTGTGGCTGTAGGAAAGGACAACACCTTTGCATCCTTTTTCTTCTCACAATGGCAGACAATACAATAAATTAATAAATACATCTCTATTACATAAGTTGAGATGAAAATATTGGATTCATTACAGCTCTGTGTGACATAATATAAAATGTATTGTCTCTGCTTTCATAAGGCTACTGTGTTTTGTAGTGAGTTTAACTGTTCTGCTTGAAGAAACTTCCCACAAAATTATTATGAATTTATGGAATTTTGATAAATGTAGATCAATTGGATAAAGTTGACAACCTTTTGACAATGTCTTTTTCCATAGATGGATAAAACTCTATAGTATATGCAATGTTTAAAGACTTTTTCTGATGCAGAAGAAAAAATGAATCGCAATAAATGATGGTGCTCCAAGGTTCAGTTAATTTGGTATCTTACTACTGGTGAGTTTTTGGGGGAGGATGAAAACACAGGGGTTGGGTCTAGGTTCCTTCCCACCAAGGAGCCAACCATCAACAGCTAGCTATCTGGGATTGAAGAAGTTTCAAATTTGATATACACACTGCAGGTCTTACTTTATAGCACAGGTTTGTGAGCGCATGTGGGAGTTCATGCTGCTTATCTCAAGAAGCATGCAGTGACCCTTATGGACAAGTCATATTGTTAAATGGGGCACATTGTGTGCAAAACGGTGAGTATTTGTTATAATCATGAAGGGGCACATTGGAAATAATGCACACATAGACATTGTTGTCAGTCTTGCAGTGATTTTTATTGCTGATATCTGTATTTATTTGGTCATTTGTGTTCAGTCCTTTGTTAACGTCGATAATATTAACAATATGTTCCACTGGTTGCAGTTGTCAGCCACATATTTTATGCCCTCTATTAGCTCTGTGCTTATTTATGTCTATGCCATATCTATTCTTTTCTGCAGTAAGGATCCAATTTTCCCCACAGGGACCATTAGAGTTTAATTTAATCTTCTCAAATACAGCCGGTTAGGACCAAAGTATTCAGTCCTAAGCCATTTGGGCTCATCACATGTTTTTCAATGTAATAGGCAGTGTTGAATAAACACAATAAATTAACTTCCATGCAAAAAAACAAGAGAAAAACAAAGATCAGGCATTTTACTATGTACTAAGTCATGCAGTGCAAACTGTGCTGTACTTTTGTCTTTAAAAAAAGACCCATTATTTGTGAGCTCCCTCTCAGGTGTTCTTGTTTAACTTGTGATTTTCAAGGTTCTCTGGGGGCTTTTTGCACTTCTCCTTTGCATTTTCCCCTCCTTCCAAGGTGATGTTATTCTGTATTTTTCCAAGTGTAAGTAGATAAACTAAGTCTGATTTTTACCCAGTCTGTCTTTGTTCGTTTACATGCTGTATTAGAAGAAGTAGGCCCAGAATGTGAGAGGTGGAGTGGGAGAGGGACAATGAATAATATAGAAGACAGCGAGTTAAAAGTTCACAGCTGCAAGAAAGGGCAAGAAAAAGATAACTGTGGGATAAAGGCAGCAGAAAAGGGTGATAGAGGCAGACAAAAAGAGAAAGTGATGGAAAAGTGTATAAAAGCGCTAGCAGAGTGGAGTAGAGATAAGGAAAGACAGACAGAGAGCAGAGAGAGCAAAGCGGGAAAAAGACGTCAGCTATAGGAAAAGGAAGAGAAACAAGTAAAAAAAATGGGAGGGGGAATGGGAGGGAAAGAAGAGAGAATGGTAAAGTTCTGTCTGGGTCGGAGACTTCTGATCCCGGAGGAGGGGAGAGGTGGCTATGAGGAGTTAGCAGGTGATTTATAGGTAGGTGGCTGGGCACTCACAGTCAAGAAGGCTTATTCATTCCTTCTCTAATCTAGCTCACCCCAGCCAGACGTGCTTAAGGTAATTTGCACAGCTAGATGTCTGCAAGGCCACTGGCACCAACGCAGCGAGGTGAGACCACTGCATAATGAGTAGAGGGCGGACAAGTAATTCCCATATGAAAAACGAACAGTAAAAGTCGCATAAAAATAGATGTTCCAGGGTTGTTTTAAAAATCATGAGTAGTAAAAATGTAAAGATATTCTGACACAGATCAGATAGAATATCGTCCGTACAGTTGGGAGGAAATAGCCAGGGAGGTGATCAATGAGTGCAGAAACTTTAAAGAATAGGGTTTAGATTGGACATAAAGAGGGAGAGGGAGTGATGGCAGACGGGACGGAGAGCAAAATAGAAGGCTGATAGATAATTAGAGAGATGATTCTCTAGCATTTTCATTTGAGCCTTTTGCTATCATTCGGTGTGTGTATCTGCACCTGATTGAGGAGGTGAGTTGGCTTTCCTGTGTCTTCTTTTCTTCCCTTTTTACTTCTTGCTCTCCATTTGTCCTCTTGTTTGTTTGATTTGCTCCCTGCCAGAAGGAGAGACCATATTCTGGATGAGCCCAGCACTGATAAATGGATGCCAGTGGCCACCCTGTAGCACAGACTCTTGTTCAGAGTAGCAGATCATTTTGTGCCCCAGAGAGAGAGGGGGGGGGGGGGGGGGGGGGGGGGGGACAGAGAGATATGTTGGGTTCCTGTCTGTCCTTGATTGTGGCATCTGTGACAGCAACAGCAAGCCATTTGCATCGATCCACTTCCCAGAAAGTCTGGCATCTGGGTGGGTACACTGTCCAAATATTGCTCTGGAGACTGTCCATACATATATGGAAGAAATGCACATGCATAGTGTACATACAGTACAGTACACACATATTTATATTACCTTTATGACAAAAACTATAAACAATACATTTTTTGCATTTCCATGAACCCAGTTGTTTTTTAAACATAAACATTGGACAATAATAGATCTGCAATTTAGGGTTTATAGTCAGAGATGAAGGTTGGTGTTTTGATTGCTTTGATTTCAAAAGGCCAGAACAATACCACTGTCTGAATATTATTTATTGCACAGCGCTGCTCATTATAAAGATTTCCAAGTGAAAAATAACAGTCTTTTCACAACAATGGAGCAGGCACTAAATTTGTGCCTCCTTCGTCTTCTTAATTATAATTTAAAACGATTAACAACCAGAAATTGCATTAACATGTTACCGATGAGAAGTCAGAAAAATCATTTGCATATAAAACAAATTATTGAGCTTAATTATTTGTAGCGCTGAGTGTGATTCACATTCTACAAACTGTGATTTACACTTTTGTTTAATTGCGCGTGTGTGTGTGTGTGTGTGTGTGTGTGTGTGTGTGTGTGTGTGTGTGTGTGTGTGTGTGTGTGTGTGTGTGTGTGTGTGTGTGTGTGTGTGTGTGTGTGTGTACATGTTTACTCATTGGTTTTTGGACCACAATTGTAATTTGTGCATGTCTTGTAAATTGCCTTGCTTTGCTTTCTCTTGACTATGGAGAACTGTTGAAAGAAGACTTTCATTGTCTCTGTTGCCAAAAACCTGGCAGTATCTTAAAGGGCTGCCTGCCTGTGTCTTATGCATTATTAAAAGCACATCTCATTGAGTTATCCCTTAGGGTGCACTTAAAAAGCTCTGTCTTTAAGTATTACCAAAGAAGCAATAAGGAAATTGTTAAAAATATATATAAATAAATTAGAAAGGTTAAAGTTGGGGTTATGGCTTTACCTTGCATACTAGCTTGTACAACATGGCTCTATCAATTTTTTGAACCTTAAAAACTCTTTAGGAACCCACATAGCAATAAAAAATATGAAAAAGTACTTCTAAATGCTTGCACTATTATCTGGTGATCTATAGTAAGGGTCACAGTGGTGAAACAAAGTTTAAAATGACAATGCAGAACTTTGAACTGAAAAGCTCAGCCAGTTCTCACTGCTCTAACCTTGGACTTAGTGGAAGGTAGTGAAATAAAAAGGTGAAAACATAAATCACTGATTTTTAAAATGGGATTCATTTTACTTTCACTGGCAGCTGAAGACAGGGTTGCTGAATGTCACAGAGTGGTGATAAAATATGTGGTGAAAGCCCTACAACCCTACAAAACAAAAAAATGCCCCATCTGTCTGACTGGTGCTTGCTGTTAGTGTCATAATAATGCTTGTCTGGATTTTTAGATGTTCTAAAAATAAATCACAGTTAAAATGACTAATTGTGTTATTACCGTGATTAGAACAAGCTAGATTCCTAAACCTTCACTTTTGTAGCAGTTTTTAGTGTGACCAACAGAATTCACATTTTATATTCGAGTTTTGAATTCGAGTCAATCCCTAATGACATACACAACCTTATTTGCCTCTGTCTTCACAAATTGTTTTATGTTGTACAAAGGAAATGTTAGAAAACTAAGCTTTTATATACAGTCGTGTTGATTGTCAGTTAGAACCCAACAGTGATCTCTACAGTGTCACATGTGGTGTTGTGTTTGACCCATCAGTCTGTCTTGCAAACCCACTTTACTTCCTACGTGGACTTTGTCACTCTGTAACCAGGCACTTTATAACCAGTGATTAGATTATCTGCTTTTCCTGGTCCCGAGAGCTTCAGCAAGTCAGTCACTTAAGAATGACAGTAAGCAAAAGTACTGGTAGTGGAAACTTAAGAGATACTATTTTTGTCAGTCTGTTACTGTGCATTTGTGTGTCTGAACACAGGATTATGATTTCATACAATACAGAAAAAGCAATAAAAGCAATCCAAACCTATCAAAGTAGATTTAGTCTTTCATGTTGTGTACCCAGATGTACTAAGTAGCAGTAATTGAACTTGCTGTTTGATTCCAAAGTCATTCTGCTACTCATCTCAAGAGGTTTCATCAGGTCCACAGACTGCTGGGGGGTCCCAGACATTTTGTTGAGGTTACATGTGAGTTGTTGTTGTTGTTGTTGTTGTTATTGTTGTTGTCGTCACGTGGCAGTTTGAGAGAGTCATCAAAGTCACACAAATTAAAGTGTGAATTGGTGTGAAACCACCTGGGAAGACATGACAGGACAGCAGTCCGAGTTGTTAAATGGTGTTGAAGCCTCCTTCCTCTGTTCAGCAATAACTCTACCATTTTGACATTGACGGCCTTGTTTTCTTCAAACCAGCCTGTCCAACCGGTTTTCAGTGACCTTAGTGTGGCGTTAGGTTTGACAAACACACAGTGCTAATTGTCCCTGTGAAATTCCCTATACTGATATTTAGTTTCTAGAATATAGAAAATAGTTTCTAGTCATATAGAGCTTTTCAGCTGCGCGTTAATGGTTTATTCAACTTTACTCTTCGTTTTTTGCTTTTCAGTGGAGGCAGAGGTTAAACATCACCTCCACTGAGTTTCCAACCAGCTGAGGTGAAACACTACAAACTACAGATTGGTCTGAGCGAAGCGTGACTGCTTCGACTTGCCTTTGAGCAACCACACTCATCCCATTGTCTGTATTCTGAATAGCGATGTCCCGATGCCACTTTTTCCCACACTGAGTACAAGTGCTTAACGTTCGAGTACTCACTGATACAGAGTAGCTATCCTACCGATATATTCACAATCTCTCCTCTGACCTCTGTCCAAGCCACCTTAATCTGTCCTCTTTGACTTTATCTTCAAGTACAGTTGACGCCATCATGGCAGTTTTCTGTTGCATCACTATGATTAGCGGCTACATTTAGGGGATACTTTACTAGAAGCAAAAAAAAGTACATGGTACTAGTAGAGTTGAGAGGAAATGCATTACAAAACACAGTAAGAACTGTATTTGTGCATTTCTGTTATTATTGGCATAGCAAAATTCTTTAATGCCTATATCTAATCTGGAGAGTGGTCACTGTTGACATTTGTTCTAAGCTCTAAACCAGTCAATTTAAGCATTAACCATCCTCTATTCTAATAGTAAGCCATATTTAAAATAAAAATGATCTGTGGGCTAATGATGCATTTTTCCTTCCTAGGTGGCTGTTTTTCCTAGTTAACAGTCAAGCAATTGTTCTGTCAGTCAGACAAGTGTCAGGCTGCTTTTTTCCCCATTAGCCTCAATTGTCAATATCTCTGTGCATGGTTTTTACAAATTGTTTATAAATTAGTTTTCTAAAAAATCTCATTCATGCTCTTCCTCTGATTTATCATTTGAAGAAATGCTTGATTACGAAAAAAATGTGTAAGCCTTGCAGTGATGGTAATAATCTGAGATGTGTTTGTGTTAATAATAAACTTTACAATATTTGATTAGAGAGCTTCCCGCAGAGTAAATGCTGACAAACAAGACGAGTAAAGATAAATTAGGTTTATATCCAGACAAGTCTGCTGAGAAGCTTTTGTGCCTATTTTCTTTTCTACTTTTTCTGCTTCATTATGAGAAACTAATTTTCTGTAGCACCATGAAACGGAGAGACTTGTTGCAGATGGGTCCTGTTTGATAGTGAGCCATGAAACCCAAAAAACAAAATTTGAAACTTTTCAATGCCATTATTATCATAGCGGGACAAAGGGGGTAATGGGGTTTATGAGAGCAGTGTGTAATATTCTATAATGAATTAGCAACTTTAATGACGTGGCACTTGTTTGACACAGGAAACATCACCTTGTAAATAAAGTAAAATTAAAAAAAATTCCCCCCAATACACATTCCACAGTCCACTTATATCAAAAGTTTTATGCATACAATCAAGTAAGTTGTTTTTTTTCTTAGAATGACAAAGCCAATATTCAATTTAAAAGTAAAAGGGTTGTTTTTGTTTTTCCTGACAGGTCAGTCCTTTCAATGTTAATCAGCGCATATGCAAATTGACAGTCCTGCTTTACATAATAATTTAATTCACATCCTGGCTAGCACCCCGTCTTATTTTTAGCCAAGACATCTTCACTCATCCTCTTCACCATAATTAGATGAGCAAGTAAAATGCATTTACTGTATAAGCTTCTCTTTCTGGGTCATAGCTAAAAAGTGATGGTGGCCAATTAAACAAGATGTGATTTTAGGATTATTACTTCTACAACATGAAAGCATTGAATATAACCATTAAAAGATTTCACTGGCGAGATGGAGCAATGCATACTGTTTTGGGTCTAGCTCAGTCGACTTTCCTCATTTAGGAGAAGTAGTACATTTTAATTAATTTGATTAATCTCATTAATCTTTACCTTACAGCTCTGTATCAACTGGCTGCCAAATGGAATCTGACATCAGACTTATCAGGCGTTGCCATTAAGGAGAACATTTTGAAGGAAAATGGTTAATCACTGAAATTATAAGAAAAACTATAAAGATGTAGTTTTTGTCCTTTTTCTGTGAAACACACACATTATAGAAGGAAGTACCTATTTGCTAGTTTATCACTTGGATGGCTATGAAGATTCTCAAGATTTACCAATCTTAGAATTGCATTGTGTTATGTTGCACCATTTTCAGACACGTAGTGGTATTATCACAGTAAAGGCACCCTTCACAATCCAAAGGGCTCCCATTTTGTCACATAACACATACCCTTACCTCCCTCAGCGCTGGCACAAACACACTTCATGTTTCCCCATAGAGTATGCAGGCGGTGCATTAGCCCGTCTGAGTGTAACCTAGCCGGCCCGCTATCACTCGTCTCATCCGTTACACTCTGCTCCCATTCAATCAGAGCCCCACGCCTCAGAGGAGCTGCAGATAAAATTCTCATTATCTTAGCTCCCAGAATTAAAGGAACAAGGACCGAGGAGACGCATACATACATATACAAACACACATCACATTCGTTCTCTCATAAATTCAAATCTCACTCCAAGAAGTACAGTAGACTGTTATCACACTCAGGCACACACATGTGTGCCAAACAGGGACTTCCAAGTCATGCTGAGTCTCTTATCCTAATTTTTGTACCAAGGGAGGCTTTATTGCGGGAACAGTTTGTTTCCATCTCAGTGCTTTCTTAAAGAAATCTGCTTCAAATAGATTGTAACAAAGATCTCTGCAGTGGCACACTTTCAGGCTGTTTGTGTCTTTGGGTGTGGGTATGTGTATGACCATTATCCAGATTTGTGTTCACAGCAGTTTTCACTGTGACAATGTACTGTGCTGTTAGCAAGTTATTTTGTGCTCCCTATCACCACCCATAAAACTATGTGGTTACCAAAGTGTGTCAGACAGTGTGTGTGTGTGTGTGTGTGTGTGTGTGTGTGTGTGTGTGTGTGTGTGTGTGTGTGTGATCCAACCTACAAATGTTTTTTTTATTGTACCCTATATGTGTCAGAGCATCTCTGTAAAGAAAAGTTAGGGATTTGAGATACTGTGTGTGTGCACAAATATCTCACATCACATCAGTGTTTATGTGATCAAATATCTGTGTCCCACAGAGCAAGTATGACTTCCACGTGTGTGCAGGTGTATTGGCTATAGAGTTTGTAAGTGAACGCAGCCAAGGGAAATTTCTGAAGCACATGGAAACCCCATTGTTTATTCATGCCTTCTAAATTGAAGTGTGCATCCCTGTATTCTCCAGGCTGTGATCTCTTGTGTATAACAGTGAATGGGAGTGAAAGAAAGGCAAAGGATGAGGGAGAGAGAGAGAGGGGGCCTCTGAATCAGATTTCTTTTCTTAAAGGCCTACTCCAGTAACTGCTATTCAATAGAGAAGAAGGTAATGGCAGTCATTTGTCCATATTAAAGGTGATTCAGAGAATTTCTCCCTACTCCTAATAAGAATCCAATCCAGGCCCCAGTGCTGAACTCCTTAGTTTCTTTTATGCCCTCAATAGCTGCAGGTATTGGATGGACACATACCTCAATAGCAATTTCAGCTAGAGTGTGCACTGGGGTTCTGATGACCCCTCTTTCCAGAATGTTACATGGTATTGATTGTTTCCATTTACAGTCGCATTGATGCATTGCCTTCCATTGTCTCTATTCCACGTCATCTCTGGATCATCAATATTCATGCGGCACCAGGCCCCTTGATTTTATACCAGGCTTTTTTCCCCACTACAACGCTCAATCAATTGGTGATGGCTGCACTCTTCAGTGGTTCAGCAGTAGAGATTTCAAAAGATGTTAGGTGATGAAAATGTTCATTGGAATACAGTAATAGGATTACAGTTATAAACATTGTTTCGTGTGACAGGGAAGCAAACCTGGCCTGTGCACGGTGAAGAATGCAAATCAGATGCATATGATGAATGTCTTTGTTACTTTGGCTGTTGTGTGAATTCAATAAATCAGCATGACTTGAAAGCATTGCTTTAACCTAGAGATGGAAAGGACTCTAAAATATTTCCATCACACTGTATACTTGGGCACATCAAGGACAAATGGGTTTCTTTGGCAAGAACCCTTTAAACCTTGCTCACATCCTCCCACTCTTCTATTAATTAAAACAGAAGTAGGTCACCTACAAAATGGCTGCCACTTGGCCACCTTCTCTGTCCCCCTTCCAGTCAGCATATGTTCCTTTCAGGCTTTAGCCAACAAGAGGCTCCTGAATAATACACTCAAACAAAGCACCCTAAAGACAGACAAGCAGGAGATTTATTGCCCATATTTAAGGCTCTTTTCAATATGCATTCCTCAGCCAATTTTCCTTTGCGCCGCCTTTAATTACCTGTCCTAATAGCATCCTGTAAGAGTGGCGGGATGTCTTCACTAATGTCTGCTTTAGAGCGGA
Organism: Channa argus; assembly: GCF_033026475.1. NCBI lineage: Eukaryota > Metazoa > Chordata > Actinopteri > Anabantiformes > Channidae > Channa > Channa argus. The sequence continues at coordinate 7,520,229 of NC_090217.1, forward strand.
GGGATAATTACACAGCCCTGAAATTTTCAGAGATGTCTTTCAAAAGCATGAGGAAAGAAGCACGGTAAAGGGGAGGGGTGGAAAATGGTGCATGCATCCTCTTTTTTTTTTTTTTTTTTTTTTTCCTCACAATTTGCATTGTCGACTTTGCTGAGTATAGTTTTTAATTAGGTAAATCATATTGCCATTGTTTCATTCCATGGTGGGAGTACTTGAGGATTTTTACGATTTCTTTGTGAAGTTAGGTCTATCATTGTGTGTATGAATGCATGCATGCGTGCATTGGTTTGCATGTGTGAGTGGCTCAGTGAGTGTATGTGTGTGCCTGTGAGCTGTCAAGGATCTCTTCTGGCTCTTTCCTTGTTCCCCACAAGCAGTAACCTAAATTTAAACTCTAACTAGAAGAAACAAATTTTTCACAGGCCTGATTTTCATTTTCGTGTGGTTTAATCATATTTAATGCATTGATGTTCACTTTATTGATTCAGTTTACCTGCAAAGGAAGAAGAACTGGGCAATAATTTATTCTGACAGTACTGGTTTTCTATTTCATTCCTCATACGCTTTGTATCAATATGAGATGATAATTAATAGAGATCTCAAATAAAATGTCAAGCTGTGTTCAAGCTGCACACTTATGTAACCAGAGTCGAAACTGTGGCCCAATGAAGTCAGACACCCCCAAAGGGAAGTGTGCAGCACTGTGGCAGGGCACTGGCATCACACAGGAAGACACAAGGCAGTCTGTTGCCCTCATCCTGACACATTTTGGTTCTGTCATGACTGTGACAACCTCCAGAACCCCTTGAAGGTGTGATCAGACCATAACATGCATGGACCATGGCATGAATTCTTGTCTCACTCTAGCAGGCAAGCTGCCTGCCCACTACCCTCTAAAATGTCCTTTCCTTTCGTTTATACACACTGGTGAAAGCAACGCAGCACGGAAATATGCTTTGCGCCTATCCCTACATATTTTACAGTGTTTCTATTGTCAACATAAGACTAAATTGCCCATAAAATAATTAATATAGCAATTTAAATATATGACAAAACCTATATGGGCCACATGAATTAAAATCTGCCAAAAGACAGCATTGATTTGAAAAAAGTTTAATCTTTAGTTGTGGTACTATTCCGACAAACAGCAGAAATACAGTATAGCATTCACACAAAATAATGTGACAGGAATTTATTTTTATCTTCGTTGCTAATGCAATCTTAGCATCTTAACATTGTTTGCATTCCTAACCAGAAGTTCCTTTCCTGGTACTTTCTTTCCCACGAAGTTTCATTGGGGTAAAACCCTCTTCAGCGCATTGTGATTTTCATTTTCGTAGCAGCGACAAAGTTCCAAGAAAGTTTATTGTAGGCTTGTGTTGTTTTGCCTGCTACAATAAAAGCAGCTGCTGCCTCACACTTACAGGGTTATGGGTTGGTGTCACTGGCTGACCACGTTTACCCTGTGCTTGCGTGGGTTTCGTCGGGGTTCTCTGGTTACCCACCGTACCCACCAAAGACATGCATGATAATTGGTGACTCTAAATTCCCCGTAGGTGTGAATGGTTGGCTGTTTGTGTATGTCTCTGTGTTGGCACTGAGACTGGTGAGCTGTCCAGGGTGTACCCCTGTACTCTTGCCCACTGAGAGCTGGGACCGACTCCAGCCTCACGGCCCTAAACAGGATAAGCAGTTACAGATAATGGAGGGGTGGAATAAAGCAGCAGTTCTAGGATGGAAATTACAGCTCTAACTCCTCTCTCCACACTGCATTGGCTCAGTATTTGGCAGAACAGCTTAAACGTATACTACTCACAAAAAGTTAGGGATATTCAACTTTGGGGTGAAATTTCAGAGTTCACATAAAACCACTATAAGCTTTACAGGTGAACTTAATTTGAGCTTCTCTAAACTTTTGAATTCACATGTCCAACTTTTTAATGTTTCAGTACTTGCATCACATGCTGTTCTCTAACAAGGTAATTAACCGCAAAAATCACATGTTGAAAGAGGGGCTATTGTTGTCATCCCTCCTCTGTTGCCCCTTCTACGGTTTCTTCTATTTGTTTTTACATTAACGTTGTTTAGATTTTTGGGGCTATAATAAAATTTGTTTGATTTTGCTTTCATAAAAATGTTGAGTAATTTCATCAGGCACTGCTTGTGTCTCCTAAAGTCTCAGCCTTGAAATAAGCAACTCATCTGTGTGTATGAATAACCCTGCCCTCTGCATATGCCCAATATAAACGGAGAGATTTAACATAACCAGCCAGCCTGCCGACAGGTGCCATGTTCCTCCAACAGCATGAATATGTATAAGGCACAGTTGCAGCACTCAATTTGCATAAAAGATGATGGCCACATAACATAAGCATGATTTGCAATGCATATGGAGCATATGAGGGTTGTGTGCTTCCTCTTTCCTTAGCACGCAGCCACACTGTCCCATGCTCTTCTCTCGTGTTTAAAGTTTTAGTCTCAAAATGCACGTTTTGATACATTTTTTGATGTGGCGCAACTTGCATGTGGTGGCATGACTAGTTGTAAAGGTAGGGAGCTATTTCTCTGTTCAGTGAACAAATCCTTAAGGAAGTAGTTAATAAATGGAGAAGCAGAAGATGGCTTGCAGTGTTTAGTGGGGCCGGGACTGGCGGGACAGCTGGTAATTCACAAGAAATTGGACACTGGAGAAAGCCAGCTTCCCTGCAGGGGATGGGGAAATGCACAAGACAAATGTGTAAACGGAAAAGTGCGAGTAAACCTATATGTATGCAAGTGTGGAGTTGACCGAAAGTCCTCACTGGTCCTCTGGGAAAGTGCCCGATCTGTTCTCTACCAAATAAGGAGTGTATGCACGGAGGTGAGTGTGTTTGCGAGTGTCTTAGTTTGCTGAGGTTTGATTTCTGCTTTAGATGTATTGATTTGGTCAAGACTCCAGAGGCTCGCGGAGGCTTGCTGGGATAACACCTCAGCTTTACAAAATAATCGCCTGTATCAGGAACCTTTGCTCAGAGGTGTCGGCAACTGTGAAGCTGTCTGTTGAATGTGTACACACAAACACAGATGACCAATGTACGTCATCACCCTTGAAGGGACTCACAAATTTTTGCAACTTCCTCCACCCACAGGCATCTAAAAATATAACGTGGCTCTTTGTTAGTATTGTTAAAATAGATCTTTAACTCTAATTGTATTTAAGATACAGTATGACTGAAGTTAACTGACGTATAAGTGTAGGATACAGTATATTAGGAACAGCTGTTACTGTAGTGTACTGCTATCGTGGGCACTAATCAACCCCCATTGGTGACTTTTTTGTGTGTTGGTCTAGGAGAAGGTCTACTCTGATTGATTATTACATTTAGCAAATCAGTGTGGGAGGAGAGTCTACAACATTAACAACACCAGTACAACTTGTTATCAGACATTTTCCTGATAATAAGTAGCTATAAACTATATGTGGTAAGAGGTTCGAAAATGGAGACGTAATGCGTTTTTTTTTTTTTTTTTTTTTTTTTTTTTTTACGGTTTCTTTACAGGCAGTCTCTTCTACGTTTCTTGTACTATTACAAGCACAGTTGGCCTTCGTTGCCGCTGGTTCTTGGATGTTGGTTTTGTGTGTCAGAGCCCTAACACATAATACTTGAGATGCTTACTTAAGGTTAGAATCATTAAGAGGGCGAAATGTTTGTCAAATGTCCCCACAATTGCATAATGTATCTGCAGTTATGCACAAATAAGTTCTGAACACATATTGCTTTTCAATTATTGCTTTCAGTCACATTATACCATTGATACCTAAAGACTTGGAATAGTATCATTCCCCTTTTGTTCACATTCATAGTATTATTTCAGCTTACAACACAATTTCTGTTAAAAAGGAAACTAGCAACTTACTTACCACTTTGAGATGACGGCAATTTATGTAATTTACTTCCTGTAGTTCCTTCTCGTCATGATAGTTCCTGTATAATAACTTCCAGTTACTACTACTACTACTACTAGGTACTTAATTGATCTCATTACTGAACAAAGCACATTAGCCAAATTTAGCCAATAAGGAAAACTAATATTCGGTCTTTGTTTGAGCATTTGCACAACTTTCAATGATGAAAAGCAAAGTTGGGTGAAAAGGTTTGATTTCCCTTTTTTCAAAAACAATACATTCATTTAATGAATTGTATTCCCATTTATTTAGTGCAAATGTATTTTCATCTAGAAAGCTAGTGATATAACACTAAGTTAGAGAAATTTGCTGACAGGTGTTTGTCATATTCTGATTTAACAAATTACTTGTCAATAAAAAAAGTCAAATCATTATTTCCTTTTGAATTGTGGCCAAGAAGAGTCCTGTGGTTTTCCTTAGCAGCAGATGAGCTCCCTGTGGGAAACTAATTTAATGCTCACAAGGAATGTAGTGGGTTTCTCACCACGCTGTGTTATATGACTGCATGTACGGTATTTTCTTTCTGTCACAGAGTTTTCTCTCACATGCTCCAGCAGTCTCTACTCTATTTTACACTTTGCTCTTTACCATTGCTTGTTTTGCAGCTGTTCTCGTCATGGCATGTTGCATTCCCTTCAGCTTTCTTAGATTAAGTATTTTCCAAGATATATTTATCAACACCCATTTCTCCTTTTTGTCAAACTACAGTATTTCTGTCTTACTTCACATGTCTTATTTCATTCTTAGTGTTTGTCATCATCTCTCTGTGTCATATTTTTCCATCCTGGAGTAGCTCCACCCACAATCATTCTCCCCGTTCCTCTCACTTACTCTGTAAGCAGCTTGGGTTTTTAAACTCTAGGCTATGGCAATAGCACACTGCCCATCTGTCACAGCAGAGAGTTGCCATGAAATGGCCAACTCCTCAGCATTGCCGTGTGATCCTCTTATATACTGTGAGCATGGCACTCACCCATCTCCCTCTGGGAAGAGTGAAAAAAAGTCCCCTCCTCACCCTACAAGGCAAAGAGAGACTGTCAGATTTAGACTGAGCAGTGAAGAGATGGGCTTTCTCATCCTCTCAGGCTCATACTGGAGGGCACAGCTTAAGGGAAACAGGCAACCCACAGTTATGGAATTATAGCAGAGACACCCAGCACATCAGGTTTGGGTAGAGGATTATGGGTAAATAGGAAGTGTCCCTTCGCCACAGTAACCAGTGCAAAGTTTACACTAACACATGAACAAGTGCACCTATACATAAATAATCTCAAAATACACCTTGTTGCACATTAACACACACAAACACACAAGAAAACAGGCTTGTATGAAGCGAGCAGGAAACCGAAATGAAGGTGAGAGTGATTCACTTAAAATCCAGATGATCGCCAATGGGTCAGTCAGTAAATACGACAAAAAAATAATTGCCCATTTGAAGCACAGAGGGTTCTCAGAGTGCAGTGTTGGCACGTTTGTGGGGGCCCACTTTCCATTTCCCATCTCCGCAGCTATACTCAGTGGCTCAGTGGCTTAATAGAGTGTAAATTGTTTGTCCACAGAAAATGGATATAAGCACATTCAATTAGCTCTGAATCATGTTCAAATGCCATTATATAGTGGACAGCATTTTGGGAGCTGGGTAACATGCAGCTCTGGTAATCTGGCTTCAGACAAATTACCAGTTTTCTTTGAAGCAGACAGATGTGCACATTTTGAATAATTCCACTAAGGCTGATATTTACACAAGGGCAATGGTATCCCAGCTTCATGCTTTGGATGCCATTGACCTTTACATGAGTTTAAACTGTACATTTAAATCTAACATTAGGTACATTGCAAATCTGCCCTGGAGACGTACTCTTCGTCTGTTAGCTGCTCCATAATTTATAACGTGCATTTTGCTGTGAACTGTGCCTGCAACTGATGTGTAATCTTGTAAGGATCGATGCGTGACAGCTGAAGTTGGGACAGAATACCTGTGATGTCTAACCTCCTATGTCCTATGGGAAATATGGAGGAGACATTTTGAAACTGCAAATACAAATGTATTGCCACCTTAATCAAAATGTCACCTCGTTTGTCTCTTTCTCTTCGTGCATCAATGTGTGCCTCTAATTCTCTGCAATAAAATTAAGCATACTGCAAGCATTGCTTGGCATGTGCACCAGATATTGTAAATGCATAGATTAGATTCATAGACCTGTGTAATATGTTTGTCATAAGCATGCTAATTTAAGGGACATGGAAGCTGCTTGTTGGTACCTTTGCATGCTATTTTCCACTCGCTACATTTACAATATCCAGCCTATCAGTATAATAGATGAGACTTCTACATCAGACAAACTGTACAGTGCAAACCTTGAGCAAATGATATGCCCAGAAGACATCTCTTGTGTGTGTATTCACAGTTGAAAAGGAAAGAAGATCTAACTAGGGCATTGAATTTTTCTTACTGTAGCCCTTCTGTGGCAGTGTCCCCTGTGACATAATTTGAAACACTAAGGGCTTATGTGTCTCCATTCTTTGTTTGCATTATATTAAAGCAAAGTTCAGATGTGTATCAGGTGGACTGGCAAGTTTGGGGAATTGAAGCACTGGTTCTGCAGCTTTCAAGCTCCTGAACAAAGCAGCACCTTGAAGCTAGAACCTGTACGCCAGCATCCTCACTTTACAGACATTGCCTTTATTTTCTATACCGGTGCAAATACAGTACATGTTGGTGCCTGGTTTGAGTAATTTTCAAGAGAACGTTCGAGAAAACTTCCAACTTTTTATTTGTATTTTTCCTCTACTCTCTAATGAAAGTAAGAGGTGCATGTCTTAAAGGTTGGTACAGGGTGTAATGTTTGGAAAGTGTTGGAATAAGCATGGTAGGAAGTAGACTGTTGGCACACCTTCAGAGTTGATATCGATATTGAAATATGTACAAAAACTAAGTGTAGCATTTTTATTATACAGTTACACTTTTTTCAGTGTTAATTTGGTTAATAATATCACTTTATATATTATGTATTAGTTGTTTTATGCTTTGTCTGACAGATTTGTCTGGCTTCGTTGATTGGGAGAAACACTGACCAACATAATCCATACTTACACTGCTGCTTAGTCAGGAGTAAGCTGTGCATTTTCCATAAATGCTGGCTTTTCACTCAATAACACATGAGAACACTGTTTGCGCCTACGAGATTGTCTGAACAAAGATTTTCAATCTCCAAAGCCCCTTAATGCTCCTGCCATGTCTCTGTCTCAGCCTTTGTTGGCAAAGGGCTTGCACTGTCAGCTGCAGGCCACACCATGGTACAGCCGTAATCTCCACGGTTCACTGAATAGACCCAATTCAAAAGACCCCACATTCCAAGATCCGCTAACATCAGGATGAGGGCAAATCCCAATTCAGCAGATTGGAGCTGTTGTATCCTTTGACTTTGTTCATTAATTTCTTAATTCAATTCAGTTTTTTGTCATACGTTGTGGGATTTTTTTCAAATTGCATTTCCTTGCTATTTACTGACAGTATTAAGCCAAGAGGCAGATATAGAGAAAATGGTGGAAAAGAGAAAGGGCGACATGCAGTAAAAGTCCCAATTGTATTTGGATCCCCAGACATTGTGGTTTATGTTGTCCAATACTTCCCCCCCAGCCACCGTGATGCCTCACTACTTAATTTATTTAGTTTCCTTGGGAAAAAAACATACTCTTAGGCTGATGCAAGTGCTGCTTAAACCTCCCATCTTTTTTTCTTGCGCATCTGGTGTTACAAGTGCAGAGGGGTAACTGACCATGTCTTGTCTTACATGTGGGTGCTCTCACTCCACTGTACTTCCATTCCCCATCGTCTCTTCTTGTTTCTTTGCCCTCCAGTCCTCTCTATTCTCCATTGTAGCTACATTTCCTTACCTCTATACTCTCTTTCTCTTTGGCTCTCTCTCTCTCCTGTCTGCCATGCATGGGTAGCTAGTTGTGCTCTCATGGGGTGGTCCATCAGCCTGCTTTGCTGAGCTCTGACTGGGCATCAGTGCTTGGATTCCTCTCCAGTAGAGTTCAGGTATCATGTGTTAGCACATGAAAGCCAGAATTGCCCCCCAGTCCCATAGCCAGTGTCTTGAATGCACTTTATAGAGACTGAGACCACATTGGTAGAAGAAGCCCAAAATGATTGTATGGGAGGTGGATGTTGATAACAGTTATAGATAACCCTTGTTACTGTACAAAGTAAACATCTACAGGACAAAATATGTAAATTTACAGGCCTCAATTGCAAAGATTGACTATGATAGTGGGATTTAAATGGCTAAAGTGGTGTGCTGTGCTTACTTAAAAAAATACGATGCATTTTAATGATGAAAGCTTACTGAAAGGATCTTGAACATTGAGTTCTTTTAATGTATGTAATATGATGCTATTTTTTCCTTCAGCAATGACCCAATTTTCAGATAAATCATGCAACACTTCCCACTCATACATAAACATCTTGTCATCTAGGTGAAATGCGCCATGCAAATCCGCTAACAAAGCCATCCAGCTTTATTTATCCTGATTTTTAAGAGAAAGTACTAACCTAGAGTGTTGCTATTCATCTGACACTGCACTCTGCTCTTGACCCAGAGCTAAAACCTAACAGGGTTGCCAATACCTATAACCTTGCTGTATCAAAGCAGCACTGTGGAAATTTCATATAAGCGCTGTAGTAGAAGGGTCTTAATCAAAAGCTGCCCTTCCTCAGACCTTGCCTGGTACCTTGCACTCTTCCCACAGAGCTCATACCATCCTGCTGTGCCCAGCTCTCTTTGACCCACTAAATCCACAGAGGCAGCACTAACACAGATCTGAAGGACTCCTGGATGTCTTTCACACTACTTGGCTGAACAAAACTGACCTGAATTGCACCATATAGCATGTGTATTTTAGTTTACAAGAAAATGCTAACCCAAACTGGATGAAGTGATGTGTATGATGATGATGATGATTCATGTAAGATTTGTGTGTTCTGGTAATACATTCAACATAAAATCCATTAATTTTTACATAATTTCATCTAACAGTTGTCATTTTTGTTAAACTATAAGATACTATTACAAATTGTATATCATCTGTTTCTGGTGTGTGCCCATATCATAATGACTGATTGCTCCTTTGGAACGACAAGACACTGTCTGCTGGCCTGTTCTCTAGGCTGAGGGGTTTTTCCCTTACACACAGATTCATCTGTGGATGTCAATTGGATAGCACTGATTGGACCTAACAGGCTTTATGTGGAGATAAAACTTTGTTTGGTAAAATAGCAAATCTGAGCTGACAGCTTATGTTTACTGCTTGCTAAGGAAGAGTGTGAAGTAGCTTCCTTGGGGAAATGAAAACAAGAAGAAATCATGCAGGGTGTAATTTTCTCCGTCATTTACATGATTTTGCCTTTGAAAAACATTCCGACATCTTCACATGTTTAGAGATTCTGCCATATAACTATACTTCACATCATTCAGGAACTCTGTAATAATGCATTTAGCTATCCAGCTTTCAACCTCTGAGATGAAAATGCTGCTTCCTTCAAAACCATCAGTGTAAATTAGTTCAACTGACTTAATGTGCAGCGGTCGGCACATTTACCATAATAACCACACAGTGTACCTTCCTGCTTATCAGAGGTAATTAAAACATTCACCTTCACAGCTCAGTAAAGATTTTAAAGCCTGTAAGAATGTGGTTAGGCCGGCCTTTGCAGGCTAACCACCCACATACCTTGGACCCAAAAAACACACACAGAAATGGAATGAGACAATTATACTGGTCTTGCTGGGATCAGACTTAACCATTGCAGCTCCCAGTGGGAGGCTGTCCATTAGGCAAACAGGTAGATCTCATTAATGCTGCTGGGGTCAATAGAACAAACCACTGCTGGGTCAAATGACTGGACTTCTCATCTTCAATGTAGCGTAATAACACTTCTGATTTAAACGTCCAGGCTGCAGAAAATTTATATTGACTACCTTGCAGTGACACAGTGTGAAAAATGTTGCAGCACTCCCTAGGCTTCAAATGATCGTCCATTTTTCACTCAGACACTGTCTTATTTATGTTTTATTTTATTGCATTTTTTAAGAATCGCTAATGCTGATGAATGGCCTCCCATAAACATTTAAATCGTCAGACTAATGAATTTGCATGTACGAATACCACCTGCTTTTGCCTCTCTGTTAGTGCCACCCATTTCCTAAAATGTACAATTTAAAATACCAGGAACCCACTGCAGTTCAGGTTGGCACTGACATCAAGACAGCAGACATACCTTTTATTTGCCTATTGGGTGCTGCTTTCTTGTTTTCTCTGGTGTATTGGTTGTATTGGATCATTTGATATGGAGAAATGCATTTATGTGCTATTACATTATGTAGCTAAACCAGTCCTCCATCTGGAGGGCAGCAAAATAGCTTTCATACACCATTAGCTACAATTAATTGTCAAAATTGTGACCTGTTTTTACCACACATCTGTTAAGTATTTCTGTTTCCTGGTGAATTTCCTGACTGCACTGCTTCTGAATGAAATGCTATGTGGCAGCTGAATGGAGAAGGTCATCAGACCATCACTTTGTCTTGTCAAAGTATCACCATTGGGCATTCACAGATGGCATATTTAATGCTATTAGAAATTGGAAATTAATTTTTGCATTCATTTTGTTACTGTCAATAATGTGCTTCAGTGGTTCTTCCAAGATTATAAGAAAATCACTGGGGGTAGTATTACACATTATTTGATAACTTACTATGCTAGATTACCTCCTTGACAGTAGTGCATTGACATGTATTGTTATTCCAATTTAGCAAATAACCACCACAGAATAACAAGCGTGTTTACTAGGCTTCTGACTAACTTTCATTATTGGCAGGGTGTAGGGCTGCAGGTGTGCACGCATACGTTATCTGTAAGAATTGGTGTGTGGTTATACAGTATTTGTTTCTGTAATTAGTTCACAGATTTTTCTAACAGATATGGATACGGGGAGGTTGAAAATCAAGAGTCCTCACATCCTTCTCGCACTTTGTTTTCTTGCATGCAAGTGCTCCATAAATGTCAAGCTGGCTTGCATAAACATGTGAGTAAGCAAATATGCATCCAGCTGCCACCATGATGTGACACCGGGGAATCTCTCATGCTTGATTAGTGGTTTTACATGCCTGTGCACCAGTTAATCAATCAGCTCAACTTTGACATTTAACCTTGACGGAATTGTAAAATTTCAAGGTGAGCCTTTAATTTAACTTGAGCATATCAAAGACTGATTGTGAAAGCACTCTCAAAGGTAAAGACCATTGGCTTTGGTCTCAGTTGGGACTTTCCTGCTAATTCTCATCTTGTTAATTGCCAAATATCAAACTATAGCATAGTACTGAATAAACAAATCATATAACAATTTGACATAATAACAAGTAATGATGGCATTGGTCAATGTTAAACAGAGTTGTTGCAAATGCTTTTTTTATATATAAATTTTTTAGGTCCTGTGCTGATGTTTTTAAAATTTTTAAAGTATATGCACATGGATAATATGTTATAGTTAAAATTAAGGAAAGGATCATGATTACGCAGAAAATAAACTGTGATAAATACATTTAACCAGCTGCTTTGACGTGGTAACACGAAACTCCCATTTTAGAGCCAGTGCTTCGTTTGACCTGCTCCATATGTAGATATAAAATAAGCTTAGTAAAAAAAATAAAAAATAAAAATCGTGTGATTATTTGGTAATAAAATCATACTTGTGATATAATATTTAATTTCTACTAATAGATTTATCTTCTACACTGCACCTTTAAATGAGCCTCCTACTCTTCTTAGAGCTCATAGTTTAGATTCCTGTCCAATGGGCCTGACAAGATCATTGGATTGTCAGCTCCCTTCTCTGTTCTTTTTCTGAAAAGATGCTATTTATCTGACCAAAGCCCTACGTAGTGCCATTTGCGCCATGAGGTGCTTATCGACCATGAGATAATACAAAAAGCTCTTCAGCCAGCTTCTTGTTCATTAAAAGTTTCTGCGAAATCCTCTTCTGCTTCAAAACTGCATCTATCTGTCTGGTAGGAGAGGCAATGGAAGGGAATGTAGAGCGGAATGTGTGTGAGGAGATGGGTGTGGATATTATCTCTCTATCTGGGTCCTTGTGGTGTTGCCTTTGATTTAATTTCCTTTGACGCTCCTCCTCTCGTCCTGTTTGGTTCCCTGATGGATTGGTCTAGGTCCCTGATTTAAGATTTGTCTTCCTCATGCTTGAGTTGACTCATTATTTGATCAGCTTTGTTAACTCTGATCACAAAACGATGGGGATATTAAAAAGATCACTGTGACCTACATAGTTAGTTCTGTCAATAATTTGCTGTGATAGGCCTGTGCAGTTTTTACAGTAAAAAGTGTACAACTTTGATTTGGATCAGCTTTACTTTGATGCACATAACATTTTAACTGAGACAGCAAAGTGAGCTAAACATAGCTCTGAAGTTAACAGGTAGTTCCACTCCAAAGACTGAGTGAGCTTGTATTTTTTTGTATTTTTATTGTAGGCTTGTATTTCTATGACCTTGAATTCTAACCCCAAAACCATATTCGTGGACAGCAATAAAACAAATGTGAACTGAGTAGCTTTCAAGCGGACAGTACTTTAGACGACCGCTTCAGATTAGCTCTGAGGAATGCTCGGGGATGAAAAAAGCGTGGAGAGGAGTTGAGAGATTTATGCTTTTCATGTAGCCATGTGTTTAATTTATCAATAAAGCTGTCAGCCCTCCACTAACCTGGGTGTGTGTGCGCTGACATATATCAACACACCCACATCAATCTGTGGATCCAAAGTAGCCAGGCAGCACTCCATTACATTGACCGTAGCAAGGTTGTCTTAAGCCAAAGTTTGAAGAGTGATGGCTATCTTGGAAAACACGATACAGTGAGAGAAACATTGTAAGGCTTCCCATAACTGTATTCTTTAAAAATGGAGGGTATAACATACAATGAAGAGCATGTTGGAGTGAACGGTCACCCCCCTTGGTCCACTGTGTTCTCTCAGCTTAGTTAACAAGCAGGTAATTATGGATAGTTGTGTGGGCCATCCATCAGGGGTTGGTAGTGGGCAGATTGATACAAGCAGAGCTCCATACTTTTTTCATCCCTTTTGCTTTTAAGATCCTCAGGACGAGATTTGGGAAATGGTGAGATCCAGCCATCTCATCCATCAATTTCCTGTTTGTTTCCCCAGTGGAGAGAACCACCATATTGCTCGCTGGGATGATTGTGTGCTGAGATGCTCTGGGACAAGTGGAGGAAATAGTTAAAATGTGAAAGGTGGGAGAGAAGAAGGAGATGTAATATGACAGAATGTGCAGCAGAGCTTCTGTGAAGGATTTAGGACACTAAGGGGGTAGTTACAGTACAGAGACAGAACAAAAGGATACTGCTTGTGGAGGTGATGATGAAACTAGAGGAGAGGGAGGTGAATGCTAAGACCTAATTAGAGGATAATAACTGGTTGCAATTTGCTGTTCTTAATTACTAGCAATACAGGAGCATGATAATGACTTCCTCTATCTTTTATGCAATTGGCCTAAGCTTTTCAGTTAGTTGATGTTGAACTAATAACCAAGGTTCTGCTTATAAACTGTAGCAGGTGACATGACTGTAAAGAGCAATGGCAATTGTTAATGTTTGTATGACAGGATAAGCTTCTTACCTGGCCAAGCATTTATGTAAAAAAACAATTAGGTCTCAGAGAGTCGGGAAACAAATAACTTTGGTTACAAAAAAAAGGGAAAGCAAGTGTTACGTTCATCTGCTTGTTATCGCCTTAACACTACTGTTTTGGAGCTATACTGTCTCCAAGGCAACAGATTGCAGTAGAGCCTCACTATGGAGGCTGGAACGACACATGGTGACTAAAAGGTTGATAAATAAGCCACACTTGAAAGTCATCTTGTTTATCATACGTAATCATTTTCACATTTAAATTTGTTTTCATTTTTGATTGGATACTTATTTACTTAATTTATTCAACATCCTCTGTTCTGGAGTATTAATTTCCTTGTCACATCATGCAGATAGTGGGACAACATTGTTTACTGGCATGGCTTGTTAGCTCAATGTGAGTCTTGGCATTCTCTCACATTTCATGCCTTTGTTGAATGTCCTTTTTGTCCTTGTCAGCGTTGCTCGATTTATGACCAAGACAATTATAGGCCAGTCAATCACCAGTTCACACATGAAACCCATCTGAGAAGCGTCTGAGATCTAATGAATATTGTATGTGCATTTCTGTCACCATGTTAAAGCTCCTTTGCACAAATATTACCGCAGGCGAATTGTTTTGACACTGGCCTGTCATTTTTGTGACTTTTTTTGACATCTCTTTCATTCTGGAGTCTTTCCCTTAGCATAAAGCTGGGAGAGAAGGATGAGTGAATGAGAGACAGTAAGGAAGATGTACTCTGTTTTTCCACCCCATGAATCATCAGTGGGGAAAGAAGGCGAAAGACTGACAGCGTGACGAAATTTTAATTAATTGCAGTATGTGGCGCTCCATAAATGAGTATTGGATTACCAATTTAGGGCTGAAGTCTATGGTTGATGGACAGAAGTGCATTGCAGCTCAAACCTAGGCTCAGTTTCTTTTTAAGTGCAAGCAGGTATGGATCAATTATCATTTACGCATGGCCTTAACTTTTCCCACGTTCAGAACAAGTCAACAACACAGTACTGAGATTGGAAAGGGACAGATGCCAAAAATTGGTGGATGTCACTATGTCCCCCGTGTCTTGTTAACATCACACTCATTTTTATAGTTTTCTCTGTCTGTGTGGGGCCCTCCTCTGCAAAGCTCCATAAACTCAACTAAGCTCAAACAGAAGTGTTGGCCTACACTCAGGGGAGTCGAGCCCAATTTTGCTCACAGATGAGTTTGTATTAAGAATATCTAATCATCTGTCCAGAAATGACTTTATAAAACAAACAAGCTGTAACACTTTTCAAGAACCTTTTGAAAGTCATGTTAAATGTTTATGTCTTAAACCTAGAAACGCAGTCAGGGACTGATATGGAGTCCTCACAGCAGTGGGCACCTTCCCTCTCAAAAAGCCACATTTTTGTGGACTCATTCATTTAGGGGCATGACCCAATGAGTCCTACATCAGTACAAATCAGTGGACAGTAAACCTTAAAATTCTTCCCTAAAAATCTGAGCAAATTGCAGTCAAATTGCTGTCAGTTCTCTCCTGGGCTGCTTTTGTGAGGATGTCACTCACGGCTGGTGACTCACTTTTCAGATGTCAGTAGCTGGACAAAATGCCATCGTGAATTTAGTCGTACTTAGTCCTTTTACTCATAAGGAGTGTTGACGCTCTTGCTGCTGATTCCTTCCCAGCAAACTTTTGCCCCAGTTTCTTTCTTTTGTAGCACACGACTGGTTATGCAAGACGGCTGCAGAATTGTTCGACAACGTAGGGGAGCTGATTGGCATGTTCTATGGCTTTCATAACGTGCAGAAGTTGAGTGGAAAATAATGATGTGCTGCATTATAGATTACTTACTGTATTGTGTGGGTATCAGCTGCATCTGCCACTAATGCAAATCACATGAGCATTAGGGGTTGAATGTATAGCAAACTCGTAGAACTCAAAACATAATGTTATGTAAGGAATTTTCCGTCATTGAGGGAGGCATCCTTTTAATTATTGACAGAAACTTAACCATACAAAACTGACTCTCTGGCACATACTTTTTAGAACTCCTATGAATTTTCCACTGTAAAATGGCTTTCATTCATTTTCATTAACTGCTATAAATGACGCTGACATCTGCTGTATTAAAAATGTAATTATCAGAATACATAAATATGTAATTGCTGCCACCTGCATAATTGATGTGCACTAATGCACAATGTTGAAAGTATAAACCTCCACTTAGCAGGCACATGCTACCTGAACAATAGGTGAGCTCCTCAGCGACAATTGAGCCCACAGACGATTCCCAGCCCTGGGAAAATGTTAATCACAGAAGATAGATCCTTCATTAGCAAGCTCATTCATAATAGCACAATTTGTATCTGTGAAGTAGATAAAAATGGAAGATGAGAGAGAATCCCAGTATATGAGGGGGAAGAGGTGAGGGATAGTCTGTAACACCACCAAGCCCAAATTCTTGATGGGGTTGGGCGGGTGGTTAGGAGCAGATGGCCTCAAATTCATACTGAGGAAGTGAAACACCAAATCAGACATGCCTTGTGGTAAAAATTAAATTATAATTGTCATCATCTTTATGGTGATTAATATGTTAGCTAATACGTGTTACATGATGCTGCAACCAAAGGAGAGCTTGTTTCTACTGAGGAGATGCATCTCTGTACCAAAGGCTGCTAAGAACTGGGCCACAATTGAGTTCTCTTGTTCTCAATTAATCATGCCTTGTATTAAACTGAAATGACTTCATATGCTTGATTATTGTGCTAGTAAACATTTCTGGGGCTTTTGTGGAAATCTGCTAAGAGCTAGGAGGAGGATATTCATGTATGCATGCTTGAAAGATATCAGTGAGTGAGGGGAAAAGGCTTGCTCACAATCAAAAAGACTAAATTAGATGCACATTTATACTGTGTTTCTCAAAATAAGTATATATTTATTGGCTTAGAAGTGGCATCCTTTGTCAAAGTCTCTCCAATGGTGGACATTACGTAAACGAGGAGCATATTGTAAATACATATTTTCACACTTACACAAATACACACTGTCCAAATAACTTGTAGGTTGTGTGTGTCATTATGTAACCTTGGCATAATGTTGTGACTCAGTGTTTCCTGGAGATAGTCCCTGGAGATTTATGCATTTATTCCTGTACCCTGAGTTTTAGAGCACATGCTGAGTTGAACTGGTTAACAATATATTCTTGCAAAACATCCTGTGATAATAAGACAACCCCAAGTAAAGCACTAAGACTCTGGTGTGAAATAAAAGTACAGTTAGTCAGACAAGATCTTGTCCAATTTTAGCACCGCAATGAGAACATGTTATCGTCTACTGTTGATAAATGCTGTGTAGCTTAGTTTCAGCTGCTTATCGACCTTAGTTTAAGGACAAACCTACATAGGCTGTGATCTCACAGGCTGCTTCCAGAAATGCTGCACCCAATCAGAGGCCTCTGTATCAATCCGACCCCCCTGTGAGCTTGTTGGCCCAATCAGAGCAGCCAGTCAGGGGGCCACTGAGCTGTGGCATGTCGGACCGCATTACCCAAAATTCCCTGTGTATCCCCAAGGCTTTGCTGCATTGGGAGTGTATGGTGTCGTCTGAGGCTTGTCTGCAAGGAAGCCTCATTTTTCATCTGGTGTTCTCTCTTTTTCTCTCTCACCCTCCATCCCTCTTTCTCCCAGTCTCTCACGTACTGTGACCTCACAGCCTGCCTCTCTCTTTCTAAATTTGGCAAATATCCTCGTGTATGTGGTGTCCCTGTGTATGTGTTTGTCTGTGCCCTGCAGTCCTTTCCTTTTCCCCTACAGTACCTTTCTCTCGCCCCGTGGGAAAGCATTGTTCGTTTTTGTGTACGTTACGTTGATGAACACAATTGAATGTGTCTTTGGAATAAACATAGCCTCACATACATACTCTGACCTCCCCCCCGCATTTCCCAATTATCCCTGTGTCTTAATTAGTCCCTCATACTGTGCAAAGACCATCCCTGGTGACTGTGTGTAGGTCTGCGACTGTGTGCATGTTTGCAGCAGCATCCCTGGTCTAATTCAGCTGAAGTTGTCCTCACATGGCATGGGATGCTCTGTCAGGCTGACTAATTACCAACTGGTACACATGTGTATGTGTATGTATGTGTTTGCCTTGTGCAGTAATGCAATTAAAGGCACCTAGTCTGTATTAGTGAGGTCTGCTCTCAGTGTTGCTCCAGACATCTATAGTTATATCTATATATAGATATAAATATATATATATATATCTATATAGGGAGAGGGAGAGAGGGAGGGATGTAACTGTCCTGTCAGTACACCTAGTAAACTTTTTTTGTTTAAAGAATCAATGCATGTAAGAAAATTTGCATGTGAGGGTGTGTGTACCATGGCATGTGTGTGCAGCATGTAGGTATGTATATGTCCTTTTGTGTTTTTCTCTTCGTATAGAGCACTCCCTCGGGCATCTGATTGACATCAAGTCACCTTCATGTCAGAATATCCATGGCCTTTCCCCCTCACCTTTACTCTTATCGCTGTCTCTACTGCTGATTTATTGTGATGCTAATTTGATTTTTAGCTCACTGGCCTCACTCCCTTCTGCTGTCACCTTCAAGAGACTTGGATAAGGCTCCTTAGGCCTGCCTAGCTATTAGAATGATCCAGTTTTTTTCTGCAAGTAACATTTTAATGTTTTGATTCTACACAGATACAAAATTTTTGTTTAACAAAAAGTTTAAGATTGGAAAAAAATATATTTAATGCTAGTGCATTTGGTTTACAGTTGGTGCCCATATGTTCATTGTGACCTAGTTGTAATAAAGTAACTAACAAAAGCAGAGAGATACAATAGGGATTGACTTGAAGGAAAGGTCCCTGGCTAGACACTAAATGCACCTAAACCTGTATGCTAGCATTGACAGACTGAAGTCCCAAACCCTCAAATACCTTTTAAAGCTGAATGTAAGCAGTTTAACCTCATAGTCTTGTTTCTTTTCAAAACCAGTGTGCTGCAGCCAACCCAAAATAATGAAAAGAGAAGTGCTTCATTGTCCAAATAGTTACACACTGCGCCATATATGTGAGGAGCACATCGGGAAATAAAAAAAATGAATTGTGTTGTCATTGGGCTGCAGAATCACTATGCACTGGCTGTGTGTTTTGAAGAGTTCTTTTATTAGGATCACATGTAACAAGTGATATACAAAATTGGAAACCTGCCCCTTTGCCTCCACGCACCACCATTTTGTTACATCGTGTAGTGAAAATAAAAAATCCCACTGGGCGATAGACCTGCATGATATTGGCAAATGATTCATGTCTGTCCAAATTTGTACTTTTTGCCATCTGAGCCATTCTAGCATTGCTGTTTTCAGATAACTGTATCAACGATGGGGGTCCAAAATAAAAGGAATTTACAGGGCTCCTCTTCCTCTCCATCACTCAGTATTTTTCTCTCAATCTTTCTCCCACTCACTTTCAGTCTACCAGTGGTTTGATGGGTGTCGCTGACAGATGACAATCTCATTTCCATTCAGGCATGGTTTCCTGCTATCTGGGGGCTAAGCCATGCAATAGCTATAAGTGTCACATTAAATCCCAGCCAGGAAGATGGGAATGGCAGAGTGACAGAGAAGCCATTCACAACCACTATTATCTATGCCTCTGTGGGTGTCACCCACAGAGGCATAGAAATGTGCAGCTGTAGTGTGGCTGTGCTGAAGCTAAGACATGTTTAGGTATCCATGATCTTTACAATGTCCCAGAGCAATCTCCTGCCTGATACTGACTGTGATTCCGTGAAGTTTAAAGTGATGCGAGTTCTTCATTTGACAGCAGCTGTGACGATGACAGCAGTGACGGTGACGATGATTTTGATGGTCTCAAAAACGAATCAGTGAAAAATATTATTGTCTAAATAGTTGTGTGAGTGTTGGTGGCTATGGTGGAAATGATGATGATGATGATTTATGCATGTACATATTAATCAAAAAATTGCCCAGGAAGTGAAAATGAATTTGAACATGTGCAATTGAAGTCCATTACATTAACCCGCAGGGTGTAATTACCTTCAGTTAAAGAATCTGATTGAATGTATTCAAACAATGGGCAGCTCCTCTTATGGCGATGATTAAATCCACCATCCAAATGGAGAAACTGAAAAACTCCTTTAATTATTTCAACCAGCACTCATAGAAATCCAGGTCCTATTGCTCATTCGCTGATAAGAGTGCAAGCAATATGTTTCAAACCTCTAATAGGCTCCATTAGGGCCAGTGGGATAAATAACATGATTCTTTCCTTGTCTGGCGCCCTAATACGTATTGAACAAAAGTTCCTGCTTCTCTCTAAAGTAACCAGCCCAAAAGAACAATACCAGCACCCACAAAAAGGGCAACCAAACTTTATATGGCAGTGGAAGACAATTAGCCCAGGAAGAATGGTCTCCTTTGCATTTAGCAGATGAGATTTTGGTGAATTGGAAAGAGAAGAAGTGAAAGAAGCAAAAAAGGAAAATCTCAGTCCAATTACGGTGACCGTGAAGAGATTTGGATGTTCCTTCAGTAGTGTGTGAGGGAATGTTTGAATATAGCAGTGGCAGAAAGGGGGAAAGTGAATTATTGATTCTAATTACACAGACCCACAATTCTCTGCTCTCTGTGAAACTCTTTTCAATTCTGTCATTACAGACCCTGTTTATGGGGAAAGCTGAGACATTAACGTTGTGCACTCATCAGAGTTAAGTTACTGAAGTTGTTACCATTGATTATTTGGTTACTGTTTCAGTTGTGCGATGGTTGATGGTTTTAGCATTAATTTGCTAAAGCAGTCTTTGAATTGTTCAGTGTTACATTCTCATATTCTGTCTATTTTTTTTGTTTTTTTACTGTACATAAATACCTAATGTTAAGAATACAGCATTTTTGTTAATGTTTATAATGCTCCTTTGAGTATCCTTGTTAGCAGTTTTGCTGCTGAGCTCAGCTGTGTCTGCCTTGCATAGGTTATTAGCATATGTATAGAACACATTTGCATGTCATGCCTTTCAAAAAGTTGCCAACAAACTGGTAAGGACTCTACCTGGATTTGTGTTATGCAATGGTTAGATTAATTCTAAAAGCACAAGCTTCCAATGTAATCATCTACAGGTTTTACATCTACGTTTTTTTCTTCAGTGCATCAATGTTAAGTAAAAGCTTACTTGTTAGTTTTTAATTGCAGAAAATAAATGCAAAACACCCGCTTTACCTAATGTCTTAGTTTGAATTGCATTTCTAGTGCATCATACAGCTATAGGTTGTGATTGCAACGTATATTATCATCTTCATCATACTGCAGTTTTTCCTGCTTGTCCCAAAGTTGACTGTTAAAGACAAGCACACAGATAATTTGTATGGACACACATGCTTTGCATTGTGGAGATGTGAGCTTGGGGTGGG
Organism: Channa argus; assembly: GCF_033026475.1. Lineage (NCBI taxonomy): Eukaryota > Metazoa > Chordata > Actinopteri > Anabantiformes > Channidae > Channa > Channa argus. The sequence goes on from NC_090217.1 coordinate 7,541,317, forward strand.
TGTGTGGTGTCTGATGGAAACAGGACACACTCCTTTAGAATACTGATGAAGTGCGGCGCAGATTTCTCTGATGCGGAAGCCAAGCAATAATAGATCACGTTTCCTCTTGATCTCGACTACTTTGGTGTTTATTTGTTTTATTTATTAAAATGGTTTACATTTGTTATACATTTTAACTTTTACAATGTCATAATTTCTCAGTTTTCAAGTTGAAACTCTCAGAAAAATGATAATTCTACCCTCTGTTTACTTGTGAGCACATAGTGGGTAGTGGAGTGCTGTATATTAAGTTCTAATGTTTTGGTCACCCTATTTAAAATGACCGAGGGGGACAAAACTTTAGAACCACCTCTTGTCATACAAGAGTTTTAAAATAATATCGTCATCATTCACTTTATCAAATACTCTAAAGCACCATATCTATAAAAAACAAAACAAAAAACAGTACCAACCACATCTGTGTTTTATTGAGCTTACATTTTATTTACTCAGTTACATGTTGGGTTGCTTTTTCCGTTGAGTGATTTGCCCCTATGCAAAATACCCTTATCCAATTTGTAAATGATAGAAACCAAATTTAATTGACTTCAGGTAAGTTGTCAGTTTTATAGTAATGACTTTCACAGCAACCTTGGAAACTACTGGTTGCATACTAATTGCCTTGTAGTTGTTGACTATTATCTATTAACCATTTTCCAAACAGGATCATTTTTTCATGTCTCAGAAACCTTTTTGTAACCAAACTCTCAGTAGCCAGTACTATTCATGTAAAAGCTATGGATGCTAATGTCTTGCAAAGTTTGTTGCAGTAGAATTTTCAGCCACTCTAAAAATATCCATTTATTCTGATGACAGGGCTTTCACCTTTCTGACATTTAACAGTTAAGAACACTCTTAACAATCTGCAACATAATTGAAGAATGCTTTACATTCTTTAATTATGTTCTGAACTGGAGTTTTGTAATGCTCCACCCTTTCAAAGCAAGTTTACTCCCCTAATTCGCCCCCTCACAGCTTTGTATAAATTGTGCCCTACTGGAGGTCATTGTTGACTCTTTAAGCCACATTGAGAGGTGGTATCAGAGGCAGGGAGATTTCACAAAAGCACCTGTGTAAAAGCATCTTGCAGGGATCGCGGAGAAAGGTTGTGAAGATATTTTTACTGGGAAACACTCACTTACTCTGGAGGAGAAATGGCATTTGCAACATATTTTAATTTGGACTTAACTAAGTCGTCATGCATTGTGTGCAACATGATTAATGAATATGGTTACATTGCTGGAGGAGCAATGGGGAGGCCACCCAAAGAAGGTGGTCAGGCTGGTTTGTGTCACCGCGGTATCTCATAGCCCAACACACAACTGTTGGGCAATGAGATACCGCAGTAATCTACTGGTATGCAGTGTGTGTGTGTGTGTGTGTGTGTGTGTGTGTTTGTAATTCAGAAAAAGTCATTAAATCCAAACTGCGGTTTGTCTTCCAAGTGTTGTCCTCGACACAGTCCACAGTAATAAATCCTAATGTCTGTGGATGCATTAACAACTTCTTGGTGAAAACTAGTTTTAAATCTGATCTATCATACAGCGGCTGTCTTACAGTGCATCCAAAAAGTATTCATACTGCTGCTGTCAAACTTTTTCCACATTTTGTTATGTTATAGCCTTATTCCATAATGGATCAAATTCATTATTTCCCTCAAAATTCTACAAACACCCCATAATGACAACAGGGAAGAAGTTTGTTTGGAATCTTAGCAAATTTATTAAAAATCAAAAACAAAAAAAATCACATTGTAAATGGCCTTTGCTTAATACTTTATTTAAGCACCTTTAGGACCAATTACAGCCTCAAGTCTTTTTGAGTATGACGCTACAAGCTTGGCACACCTGTTTTTGGCCAGTTTCTCCCAGTCTTCTTTGCAGTACCTTTTAAGCTCCATCAGGTTGGATGGGGAGCGTCTGTGCATAGATATTTTCAGATCTCTGCAGAGATGTTCAATCTGGTTCAAGTCTGGTTCAAGTTTTTGTTAAAGTGCAGAGAGGCAGAAAAGAGAGTAAATATAGTTGAATTGAATTGAACAATTACCATGGACTGATGTGTGCTCGTTATTACATCTAAGTCCAAACACATTTGAATAAAAGTGAAACTAACACAAAGTGGCCTGTACAGGTCACTTTTGGCGCAGTTTATGAGTCTGACTTCTTGTCTTACTCCTTTTGTTTGCTCCATCAGTCTGTCAGCTGGGATTTATTTATTATTGTTATTGTTTATATAATGTCCTGATAGGCTACTTTGTGTCCAACGTGTAGATGTGAATGAAACCCCCCAAGCCTCTGCAGGCATTGGCCTGGTTCTGCTATTGTTCTACTTTTATAGAGTGACAAGACAAGAATCAGATTTACTGAGTTTCTGCTTGTAAGAGAAAATAAGCACCATGTTATCTGGAATCAGCTGAAAGTGCAATGCATAATAACGCATAATAAAGTGCAATGTGTTTATTATGCGGATGCGCTCGTGCGCATGAACAGCGCCAAAACAATTTGCATTATTAGCATCATTGTTTTTTTCATTGGTTGGAAAATATTTCCTGACTCCACACAGTCTCATCCAGCTGAATATTTAGTGCATTACCAAAATAACGTCAGCCTGATGAAGATGTAAAAAAACACCAGCAGGTTACAGTCATTCCCAGGTAAAACTACTTTTTACTTGGGAAATAAAAATGACGCATATTATTGAAACTGAACATTGTTAGATTGACGTGATCACATAAACGGTGATACAGTGATACAACGTTACATATAAGCTTCAATTTTATTTTATGGTGAGAGGCTTGTAAGTAACAGTGACAAACTCATAAAATATGGGTTGATAAGATTTGAAAATCATTGCATTCTGTTTTTATTTACGTTTTACACACCCCACCTTTTTTGAATTGGGGTTGTAGAAGTCTCCTGGTTTAAATCCTAGCCCATGGACCAGGTGTGTCCTTGAGTGGGACATTCAGCACAAGTCCCCAAGGCACTGCCTGTGGCTGTCCACTGGAATACACTCAAGCCCTGTGACCCTTAATATAATGGATGGATGGATGGATGGATGGAGTTTGGGTCATATGAGGGGTTGTTATTAATCCATGGCTCTTTGCTTAATCGTTAAACTACTGTCTTATGTAATATACAGGTAAAAATTCTGTATAGTAGTCATAAAAAAGTTTCTATATAAAGCCTGATGAGTTTCTTTTTAAATGGATGCATTTCTGCTTAAGCTTCTGTTTTCACTACTCATTGGTGTCTTCTGACAAGATGTGGGTGTTTTGGCCCAACATGTAGAGCTGTATGCATGCTCCCCTCTGCATTATTTATGGGCAGTTCTAGTTAGTACATGCAGGGAAGCACATACGGCATTATGATATGTGTGTGCAGTTGTGTGCAACTAAGACAAGGATATAATGCCAGGCATTCCATAATAGTGGGCAAAATGGTGTGTGTGTGTGTGTGTGGGGGGGGGTATCTTTGGGTGTGTTCAGGAGGGTGTGAAGGGATAGATTTGATACGATCTCACTTTTATTTCATGGCAGAACATTGGTTGAGATTGAGCAGAGCAAGCAGTGTGGGGATTTTGCATAAGAATATTCAGGTTGCCAAGCACATTCTCAATCCCATATTTACTGTATCCACTGATTCATTACTTCACATGCAGTGCTGTATAATCCTAGACTGAGGAAGGGCACAGAGGACCAAAGAGGGAGAAGGAACACAATTGAAGATATGAATGAAGAAAAGCAGTCCCTCTGTGTCACTGTGACAGCACTTTGAAATAAGAAACATAGATAATACTTAAATAATAAAAATATTGAATATCAGCAGTATGGCCTTCATGTTGTCACATTGAATGTTACTTTTCTCTCAATCAGTCTGTCCTCACATATCACTTGCTTTGGGAAAATGTGCAGAAATGGCCATATGAGAAGAAACCAAATATCCCCAGTCCCAGTATGCTTACAGTACATGCACAGATCTACTGATTTCAAGACCCCACCCCTCCCACCCCCTCTCACGACCAACTGCCTGCTCTCTCGCTGTCCATTTCAATCATTCACCCCCCACCCTCCCCCTCCCTTCCACAAAATTCAATCTTGTGTTTGCTAGTGATAGAGAAGAGTTTGGTAGTTTTAGGCCAGACACAGTGGAATATATTAAATAGCATGACAAAAATAAATAAATAAATTCTGGGGAGAGGGGGTCTATCTGTCCTAGTTTCTCTTCATTTAATGAGCATTATTTGGTTCTGCAAGCTGTATCATTTACTTTACTTTACTTTTTTCCTGAGTAAAGTAATGCAGTGTTCAGTATAGTGTGTAGTAGAATATTGGTATTGACTGCCTGAAGCATGTCTGGAAGGTAGTGTTGGAATAAAGGAAGGTTCACTATGCTGTTGAATAAAGAAAACTTGGCTTCTTTAATGGAACGCCTTCTTTTATTGCAGCACCCACACTTAGGCTATCATGTGGACGTTTTTGACATTTTATATTTGATTAATCACTTAAAGTGTACTCACTGATTGTTCTGTAATTTCATAATGAAGACTACCTGAAGTACTGCACAGATAGTGGTGGAAAATGGTCGAAATTAGCAAAGTGGAGCAGAGCAGAGGAAGAGCTGGGTGAAACTGAGTGGACTGATAATGTATTTCATGTTAGTGCTGGTTTACAGTGCATTCATAAAGCTTTTACTTATTTCAATTTTGTTAAGTTAGTAGCCTGTACTACAGTTGTTTAAATAATTTTTTTATTCAATAATCTACACCCCATAATGACAGTGAAAACATGATTTTAGAATTGTCTGTAATATCTATTAAAAGAAAAAACTAATATATCACATATATTACAAGTGTTCAGACCCTTTACTCAGTACTTTACTCAGTAGTAGTTGAAGCAGCTTTGGCAGTAGTTACAGCCTCGGGTCTTTTTTTTTTAAAAATGACACAACAAGCTTTTGCACACCTGGATCGGCTGATTTTCTGCCATTCTTCTTTGTAAATCCTCTCAAGCTTAGTCAGGTTGGATGGGGGACCATCGGTGGACAGCCATTTCATGTCTCTCCAGAGATGTTCCATAGGGTTCAAGTCCGGGCTCTGGCAGAGCCACTCTAGGACATGTTGTCTTGGCTGTGTGGTTAGGACTGTTGTCTGTCCGTCTAGCCATTCTGTCATAAATCCCCAGTCAGTGAAGTCCTTCAATGGTAGTAGACCTTTTGTAACTTTGTCCCATCTCCGCAAAGGATCTCTGGAGCTCAGTCAGAATAACCATTGGGTTCTTGGTCACCCCTCTTACTAAGGCCCTTCTCCCCGATTGCTCAGTTTGGCCAATGACCAGCTCTTAGAAGAGTCCTGGTTGTGCCAAACTACTTGCATTTGAGTAGTACGGAGGCCACTGTGCTCTTGAGAACCTGCAATGCAGCCGGAATGGTTTGACGACTTTGCCAGATCTGTGTCTTGCAATAATAATAGGTTTTTGACCTCATGGCTTTTATATTGTCAGCTGTGAGGCCTACAAGAAAGAATTCTGTGCCTTTCTATATCATGTCTAATGAATTTAGTTTACCACCCTAGTATAGATGTAGAAACATTTTAGCAACGACCAATAGAAAAGGGAGGCACCTGAGCTAAATTTCAAGTGTAGTTGCAAAAGGTCTGAATACTGCAAATTACATATTTTAGCATCAGTTGACCAAGGCCAATTATAGAACAACAAGGAAATACATTGTTGGCTTTGGTCTCTTTCACAGAATTTGTTTGTGCCTCATTTTTGTTATTACATAATTAGCTAATATTTTGTCCCACGATTATTTCAGCATTAAATTGTACAATACTGATATGAAGCACAGCATTTGTAGGACACTGTGACATCAAGCCTGTAAAGCCTATCTAGCATGTGTGATGTTGCACCTTGCAACAGCATACTGAGTATTTGTTGTACAAATACTCATTTAAACAAGACTCTTGATGTACCAGCACCTCTGATGAGTAGGATTTGGACCCTAACTCCTGCAGTGAAGTTAGAAAAAGAAGACCTTGACTTGTGCCTTTGTGCCTGCTCGTCTGTACGCATTTAAAGTATTCACAGAATTTAGTTGGTACCATTTGATGCTAATAGCAGGAAATAAGTCATGAATGAACAGGTCACTTGTGTGGGGACCACTGTCTCTCTAGCAAAAAATACTAACTTTTATAGAATTGTTTGCTGTGGATTGGATCGGTGGGCACAATAATGGAGAGATGAAAAGCAGAGGAGGGAGTAGAAAAGGAAGAGATTGAACGAAGGCGTAAAAGCTAGGCTGCAAGGGGAGATGAAACAAGGCTTCTGACGCAAGAGAATCCACGGCAAATCAAGTACGGGTGTCGGAAATTTGTTACAGAAGAGGGAGAGAGCATGTGAAGCAAAGAAAAGGAGACAGAAAAAGAACGTAAGATGGAGAGGCCAAAACAAACAGGAAACCCACAAACTTGGCTGGCAGAGCTGATTGATGGAGATAAGCTAGAGGGAGATGGGTAGCGGTTATTGAAGGAGAGTGCAGCCAATAACCTCCCGCGGGTCAGTTGTGTCAAGTCCACATCCACAGCCAGCAAGACAGAAACTGTAATAGGGATTCCCTATTGACCAGTTGATGGCAGGCAGGTGGGAGGCCGTGGATCTATTATCTTAGCCCCTGTAGGAAGAGAACACCAGCTGACTCCACTTACATTTATCAGATTTCCCCATCTTCTTTTTTTCTTGGCTTTTTTCCTATTCTTCTTTTTCTTTGTTTCCTTTCTACTCCTGACATCCCCCTTCTTTTCAGATTTCCATCCGCTTCCTTCTCTTCCTCCTCACTCTCTCCATCTCAGCACAGCTGTGTCGAGGGGCTATGATCAATACCTTGTGGTTTTTGCTGTCTTGGTTTTAATGGGAAATAGAGGAAACAGCAAAAAGTCAGATAGAAAGATGACAGACAATAGTTGACAGTTGTTTTGATTCAGGTGAATAGTTGAGGGAGTTATGGGTATCTATAAAAGGTATCACAGCGCTGAATAATACTTCGGAGTTGGACCTGCCTCTGTTTCTAAAATCCAAACCTTTCCTTTCACTGCATCCCCCTGAATGTTTTATGATTCCTTCAAGTAAACTGTCAGTCAGGTGTCAATACATTGCCTGCTCTCTTCCTCAATCTCAAGATTCTTCCTTGTACTTCTGACAAGAACACACATCCTTTCTCTCTGTGTATGTGTGTATAGTTGCAAACACTCACAAAACTTCTGCTACTTTCAACAGCGAAACACATAACTGCCCGTCTCATCTCTCCCTGTTGCACTGGCACTCAGATGCAGCCTAGAGATACATTGGCAATATCATTGCTGACATGACAAGACATGTGACAGGTATAACGCAAGTCTGATGCTGGCAATGACAGCGCCTCATGGGTGACAACATACTCTGACATAGTTTCTTAAATGCTTTGTGTGTGTGTGTGTGTGTGTGTGTGTGTGTGTTTTGTGTGTGAGAGAGAGAGAGAGAGAGCGCGAGAGAGATTTTTGCATTGTATCGATCATCTATACAGTAGATCATGCGTCATACGTATACTACCCACACATTCCCAGAGCCAGTTGGTCTCTGTGAAGCTCATAGACACAAGTTATCTTTTGCACACAGATAGACGCACAAGCGCACAAACACCATCCCATCTTCCAAATCCGTCTTTTCCACGGCTCATTTCCTCCCTCCTCTCCTCTAAAAATGACAGTGGCAGATATTTCCACTCACTTGGAAGGAAAAAGAGCAGATATATCTAGTTGAGTCACAAAATTGGGTTCAAATTATATTGCTCTGTCAAGGCAGCCTTGACTTCTTCTTACCAGACCTGACATTTGGAGTGTATCCGCAGGATACCAAATTTGCTCTCTTCCTCCTATTCAGCTTGGGTTGACTCACTTTGTTATGTATTTTGGATGCATCCATGGCCTATTAGATATTATTGTAGTGGCAGAAGGTTTACTTTCAGTAGGTCCTACTGTGGTTTACACCTCCCCGCATGTCATAGGTGGTGGATGGAGTGGGACTGCAATGCTAAACAATCTACTTTTTTTGTTTTGTCAGTCTGTCAAGGTGTTGGCCATGTAGTGACCTTTACATACAACAGTCAATAAGACAGGATTTGATGAAAGTCCATTGATCTTGTGGGTTATTGCAATAGAAGAGGCTTGGATATACGTAGAATATTGCCTAGCCGTAGCTGTCCCAAAAATACAATGATACAAAAATGTAGGAAGGCACCAACATGATTGATAATGATGCTTACTTATTTTTAGCAGTTCAGCAAATATCTTAAGTCTTGCACTTCCTGCAAGACTGTCATTGGTCATTGTCTCAAATGGATCACTGGACTGTCAGTACTAGATTCTTGCATTTACTCAGGCGTAGGCAGCCTACTTTTGTAATCCATTTCAGCACAGATGGAGCAGGAAAACACCGTTATTATCCATTCTGACTTCTTTTAAATGTTTCTTCACATCACTCTAATATTAGTAAACAGCTGCATACTGAAACTCCTCACAGCTGTTTAAGTCAGTCATTCAGTCGAAAGTAATCATCTATCATCCATATTAATATTTTACTACAAATAACTTTTTAATGTATGAATTTAAATTCATATTAAGTGATCTAATTTAATCTACTGCCTCTTAGATGTTGAAATTCTTTGCCTATTGCTTTTAATTTTCAACACTTCACTTTATGGCTCCAGCATGTCACCAAGTTTACGCCAACTGTCTTACAGTCCAACCTTCTGTTAAATTCTCTTTTCCTAAGCTAAGATTATTGCCAGTGACAATCTTGAGTCTGGTTGACAACACCTAAAGTAGGGAGCCTAAGAGAGACTTGCTAATTGAGAACAGCACATCCCCTCCTCAGGATAGGCTAATGCTAACTCTTATGGTTGGTGCATGTAATCAATTTTAATGGATAATACAGAACAGATTTCTACCATCTGTTGCTCCTAGTCTAGCTTCTATTGAACTGTAGTTGATATGAGATAATTCAATATGCTGCCTTGTTTAAATCATAACAATGTTTAGTTAGTCTCAATTGAGTGAAATTGATAGAGGAATGCACAAAGACTGAATATGTTTTACAGGACAAATATTAATATACTAAATGTAGTACCTGAAGTTGTAATTAAGATGCACTGAAAGACTGAACACTTACAGAGCTGTACATACCCAGAAAGAAAAGATTCTCTTTTCTGAACACGAAACTGAAAACAAGCTGCTGAAGTAGTAAAACCACCATATATAAAACCAGAGGCTTTGACCTGGTATTGAGAGGATGGAGGGATTTACTGTACAGCACAATGGCTGTATGTTAAACTGTTGAGGTTTCTCTTTTGAGTCTGGATCTCTCCCACATAAGAACAAAATTAGAATTGAATAGGTGAAAGATTTAAATCATTCTTCTCACTATTACCTTCAGATAAAAGGCAAAGTCTCAGCACTTCCTTTTCAAATCTGCAGTCTGCCACATGTGGAAACAACCAGTTGTAATAAAATAGCAGTTCAACTGGATCTTCTACAAGGCAGTGTCAGAGGTGCAGAACAAAATGCTAGTTGTGACTTGGGAAACACTTAATGCAGAATGTCATCAGTGTCAGGTTTTGTCTTTGTGTTCCTCTCTGTTGCGCTGATGTGCATGACCTTCTCTAATTTCCGAGGTCAGAATGTTAAATTAATGATGTAAAATTGTAATAACTCTATTAAGCTTTGTATGTTTGTCTCTTTTTTGCGTCCTGCCAAGTGTAGTCTGGCACATTTGAGAGTTCAAGGGCACAAGGAACAACAGGAAAAACTGCAGTGTTGTCGAGATCTCTCTCTGTGTGAGTCTGTGGGGGTGTGTGTGATTGTATGTGATGTGCAACTGATGTTTGTATGTGACAGCAAAAGAAGGTTGTTGGACAGCAAGGATGTGGCACGACAGCTCCATTAGTTGCCCTCCTGAGGCTTTATAAGGGCCCTCTGGTCAATCTGGCCCCCGCTTGGCCCTTAGCCTTGTAGTATCTGTTGTTCTCAGCTCACCGCTCTGCACAGTGACAGGCATTATTGATACAAGGGCAAACACACACACACACACACACACACACGGATACAGATGCATTATGCATGCACAGTCGCATACTTATGGGCACCTGTATGTCTTCAGACAATGTAGTTGTTATGAATATGCACTTCATTTACATTTTTATAGTAATTATCTTATGCTGCGACCCTGAACTCACGGGATAAGCTGAAAGGACAAAAAATAAAAAATAAAAAAAAAAAGTTAAAAAACATCTTGTGCTAATAAAAACCTTGCGGTTCACACAAGCATCTGCACAAGATGATCACAAACCAAACATGTTCACACTCTAGCATATTATTTTAAAAGCACATACTTTTTAAATCTGTTAGCTTGAGGCATTCATAAAAATATTGTAGCGGAATCATTAACATCGTAGAGGATTCATTTAAAGTTGAAGGTAACTTGCCAGGTAAACTTGCCTCAGTGAGTGTTTTTATCACTATATTATGATTGTTTGTTTCCATCTGTCTGTCAAGTTTTTAAGACATTTTCGCTTATTAGAAAAGGAAAACTACTCATTTAGAAAAGTATTCAGACCTTTAGTTTTGTTTTTTGTAGAAGCTCTTGCTGCAGAAAATACTCTCTACAAGCTCTGGACACCTGGATTTAGAAAGTTTATCCCCTGCGTCCTGACAGATCCTTTCAAGTTCCATCAGATTAGATGAGACGTGTCTGTGAACTGCCATCTTCAGCTCTTTCCACACTGGCTTCTTATCTGGTTACTCAGTTTGGAAGGACAGCAAGGACTCTAGAAAGAGTCAGTTTTAAAATGATGTAGGTCATTGTGCTCTTGGGAACCCTCGAATTGCCTTATGCCTCCATCTTTGCATGGGAAAAAAGGAAGCATCAAATTTGCACTTAAAGCTACAATATGTTACTAATATTATTTAGATGAAGTAGGTTCCATGACTTATCTTGCTGTGCAGAGGTGCTGTCAACACATCCTTTGACTGAGACTTACAAACCCGTCCTCACCATGTTGCAGAAACATTTCCTTCTGAAGGTATTTGAGCAGCCTTGTCCAATTAACTAATCAGAGAAAGCCAAACCTTGTGCCTCACATGCAGAAACAAAAAAATAATTTGCATGTATCAATGAGACACAGTGAGCCTTCAGACAGTGTAAGTATGTGAACCTTAGTTGGATTGATTTTGAGTGTGATGCTGCAGTGAGCTTGATTTTCAAAAGCTGATGAATATAGAGTACAGTACAAATACAGTAATTGAATAATTTTACTTGTATCTCATCACTGACTGAAAAGTATGTGACTGTAAGGCACTGTAGCCATATTTGTGTTTCTGGTATTAAGCATACTGTGAATATTAGCATAGATTTTTTTTCTTTTTTTTTTTTTTAGAGACAAAGTAGCAACACATTTCTGTTTCATCAGTAACCATGTTTGTTTCTGGCCCTATGTGATTGTTTGGCTTACCCAGATTGCTTGGCCCCTAGGGTACCTGTGTGCAGATTGATCTCAAGAGAATGTGGAATTGTCAACTTTTGTGTCAATTCAGTTGCCTGTCAGAGTCATTCATCTTGTTTATATGTGTCAACAGGGACAATTGTAGACCGGATCAGCACACAGTTGTTGAATTGCTAGAATTCTGGGATTTCCTGCGGTGGACTGTCATTTGTGGATGTTTTTTAGTACCAGTGACTGTACTAGAAATGCCCAAAGTGTAAAATCCTGTGGATTACTCAAACAAAATGTATAATGCTCTCAGCAGATATATTCATGATGTATTTGCAACTTAACTACATCTTCACAAACCTAAAACTTGGCTTCAGAGCTGTTTATGCATTAAATGCCTTGCAGGCTTATTCTCTCATTGAATTTGCTTCCCCCATTTCCACATCTTCCCAGGTTATGGGGCTAATTCCTCACGTCTCCTCCTATATCCCCAATCTCCATCCCCAGGTGTTAAATTAGAGATGAAACCAGCCTGACAAGGCACTGAGTTACATAAGCCTCCCTCTGTCCTCTCACCTGGATCCCAACGCCTTCATTATTCTGTGTGAGGATCATTTGGCTGTGAGTAAGCCCTGGCTTGCCACATGGGAGCCGACATTAATATTTATTAGAAATGGTTTTTGGAGAGAGAAGATGCTGAGGGAAAGAGAATAGATGGGCTGAAAAAAGGAGCGAAAGAATGTCTGTATGCTAGAGACGAGGCAATACTCAGTACTTTTGTACTGTGTCTGTGTGCATGCTTGTGTGTTTTATGTGCAGGTAATTGTAAATGACTTGAGCCAGAGCCAAAGGTTGTGAGAGCTGGACAGACCTGACATATAACAGCAACCATCTGTTTTAAGGTGATGGCTTAAAAAAAGGGGACTCTACTATGGCAAGTTTTAAAAAATCTAAGTTACGTAAATTTAAAATAAAACAAAAATAAGAGAAAATAGAAAATTTACTTTTCCTAAAACTGCCTTCCATAATGTGCTTTATATTCATATAAAAGTTATATATTCATATAAATATAATATTGACGTATAGGTGCAATAATATAAATCATAGTATGAAATGTTTGGGATTTTCTCTTTACTAGTCCTAGAGACTAGAACAGCAGGGACTGGGGCTTGTGTCATCTGCTCTGAACAAAGGTTTTGATGAGGTCTTGGATGACAAATTAAAACTGACAATCACTTAAGCATCTGCCGTGCCTGCTTCTCATTGATTCATAATCACCTCATGTTGGAAGGCATAATTGTATGTTTAACAACAGCAGTACTGGGTCTTGCTTAGGTGTGTGTGCAGTGGCTCCAGACTGTTTAATCCCATTTGTTGTTCAGGCTATCTGTTGTCTGGCCAGCAAATATTCAAAGCAGACCTCATTTTAGGCCTGTTGTACTCCCTTTGCACTAACAAGATTCAATTACTGTACATAGAGAGTGTGATTACATTTGAGTATGTCAGTTATGAGTTCCTGCTGTGACTGCCTTTCAGCCAGAGGCATGTTTATGTAGTTTATGTATATGCAGTGGTGAGGCACAGGATGTTAAACTTGGTAAGTGACAGATACCAGTGATTTTTCCTCCAAACTTTCAAAACAAGGAATTGCTATTCTCTTAGTGTTTTCAGCAACAGCTAGCAGCTGTTCTCAAGCCCCCCCCCAAACAAACCAAAAGAAAAAATAACAAACATAAAAAAAATCCCAAAATACCTTTCCATAAAACCCATAAATTATAACATTACTTAAAAACACCACTATTCCCCACTTGGATCACAAAGCCTATAAATGCAAGTGATGACTCACTGGAAAGCCAAGGGGGAGCACAGCAGGACAGCTTTTAAATTAAGTCTCTGGACCATATGCTGGCAGCAGTATTGTACAGAATGTAGAGTATACCTACAATTTATACAAGACATCCAATGCTTCTGGTGTAATATTTATATCACAACAACATTAAATATGCACAACACTAACTGCTCAATGTTGCTGTGAAATCTAATATGCAAAACAATATAAACTAATATGTTAATGAGCATGTTTTTAATTTAAACTACAATTTTGTTTTTGAATAAAGTGTTTAAATTAATCATTGACATTGAGTTAGTTGCACAAAGAAGCCTTTATCTTGCAGATGCTGAGGCATATGGGTGACCCAAGTGACAGCCATCTTTTCTTGTGATGTGTTGTGCACTCACCCGAAAACTGTGCTCATAGACAACAACAAATCAACACTGTATCAGCTTTTACAGAGGGACCCTTGTCGCACAGCCTTCAGAGTGTTTAAAAGTCATTTTAACACTTTTCCTATAATGGGTACTCTATTTCAGTGCACCTTTTAAAATTCAGATGCTCAAAAACGGGTGATAACGTTTGAAATTAAAAGTTCACTCAAAGAAGGTGACAGCAACAACATCTCAAGTCTGTAAGTCTGTTGATTAGCATGATAATTACTTGGTTATCCACCTGTCCAATGTCTTCCAACACCCAGGCTCAACAGAGAAAACAAGTTTGTTCTACAGAAAAATCACTAGAATCCACCTTGCATTCATTTCTTTGAAATGAAATGTAATGAGGTCTGTTAAAATTTGCACTATCAAAGCAAAAGTGATATATATACTTTATATTATATACTAGGGTTATCCAATCAAGATATTTTGCCCCAATTTAAAGTTTAAAGCTACAGAAACTCACAGACTGACTTTCTGAAAATACCTTTAATAAAACAATTTCATAAAATGTTTTATTTTTCTCAACACTAGAAAATGCTACCTGAATATTTTGTATGACAGCCTAGTAATATCCACATACTTTGCCAACCTAAGAAAGTCTGTCACTGCTTTAAACCATTTTTTTTTATATCCACACTCAAATTTTCACTTGCGTAAGCAGAAAAATGCTTGTCAAGTACATTTTTGCCACTATAGCAGCAGGCTGAGGACAGAACAAATTAGGACAGTAAAGGAAGGTTTAAATTAAACTCAACTCTACTCTCTAGCTGGATCTGACTATTAAGGTGTTTTTTAAACCTTGATTGCAATCCTGTCCTTGAGTGCTCCACTCAGTGCTGTTCAGTGTTAGCATTTGCCTACAGTAAGATCTACAGTGTATTACACATTGAAATAAAATCTATATCCTACTTATTTTTACACAGCTTGTCTTTTAGGAACTACTTGCAAATACTAGTGGTCTTTGTCTAAAGATATGTGTGTAAAACATATATAGTGATAAAAGAATAGCTCAGATGACTGAAACAGACACAGTCAGTTGTACAGTAACTTTACACAGTAGGTTAAGTTCATTCACAAACATTTGCTGCATGCAGACAGTGTCCACAGAAGGCAAATGAAGCAATATGTTTCTCATGGAATTTTAAGTGTCTGTCACTTGAGCCCGAGTGTATTCTCATATTCACACACTTTAATTTTCACTCTTCTAAGCGGCAAAATCCTCCATTTTAGAGCCCGACTGTGAAGGAGAGCAGTGCTGCAACACCAGCATGTTGAGAAGGACAAAACAATTAGACAGTCCCCCCAGGGATTTACGATTTTATAATTGCCACAATTAATTTAACCAATCCCCCATGTATTCTTCTCAACCTTGCAACTTAAAACAACATAAAAATATAGTAGCATGCATCACAATTATTTTAGAAAAGCTGTCTTGAAATTTCAAACCATACCAATCACAAAAGGTCCACAAAATCCTTGGGGGGACTGAGAGGTCATTCAAGAAATAATTAGATTTTGGTCAGCTTGAGCAGTCCTTTAAAATAAACCTGGATCTGCCCTGACTTATCCTCGGGACTGGCTTGGTACATCTCTAATTTTTGGTACAGTATATGCCACTATTACCTGCTGAAAGCTGAGTGTCATATTGAAAAGAGGGGGAGGGGGAGGGGGGAGGGAACCACTCTTCCTACTTTAGGACTATAAACCTCTAGCTCCTCTCTGACCACTTAGTCTTTTCTTATATGTAGCCTGTGGAGAGTCCTGCCAGGTTCTGACTATGATTTCCTTCTTAAAACCTAGAAAAGCTAAATTACAAAGAAACACTAAATGTGTGTTTTCAAGTGGGCCTCATTTCACCACAAACACACCTTTTAAAAGAAATAGTTGTGTCTCCAAAGGGACTTTTAACAGTTCTCAGAATAGAAAATGGAACCAACACACACAAAACTACACAGTCATGTGTGCTGTTAAACCCCTCCATGTTTATATATTTACTGCACTCACACATAACCTTCTAGTTCTAGTGCAACTAGTTCACTTATAGTGAGAAGCTTACAAAGTGGTAATTTGTCGGTTTTAAAGCTGCTCATCATAACACCTGCGTTTTTATTTTACAAGTATTTTCCTCTGTACAGACTAGTCTTCAGTCAGTGCCAGCCTGCCACATGTCTGGAAGCAAGTATTTAATGATTTCTACTTAACGTACATAAATAATCATTACAGGTTTTTTTTCTTTCTTTTTTTTCTGTAGCAGCCTTCAGCATATATGTATAGACGTTTCCAAAAACAATCTACAATTTTACCTGGAAGAGAGATTTAAACTGTAGTATTTTAGTGGACACTACGTTAATCTATTTGTTTCCATTCTTGTTTTTTTATTAAGATTGTTTTCATTTCAAACAACTGACCTTGAAAGCTTTATGAGAGCAGTATAGACTCTACTGTGCCAAAACCAAAAATGCACCTTGTTGTTCATCAGCATATAGATGAGAGGTAAATGTATTCATCTCCTGCTGAGGAAAAGCCTGATATGTATTCATATCACCATTTGCATATTTCCCAATGATCTCCCCTCATCTGTGCTTCCTCTCTGTTTGCTTAATCCAAGAAGAGTGACAGTGAATTTAATGTTTTCTCATTTTTGTCCTTGTTAAAAAGAAATAAAGTTTGATGTCCACATGACATGGAGTTGCTTCGCTGGAATACATGCTAATTAAAGTGGTACCATTTGTAGCCCACCATAGTTAAAATTAACATGACATGACATGGTGCCAACCTTAAAATGTTCATTAATTCATTTCATCGAGCATCTGTCAAACAAAGAAATCTAACCAAGGGCATTGATTTCCACCCTGTGTTGGCCTGGGTTATAAATCATTAGGTAAATATATCCTATGTGTACATTTTAGATATTGGAATAGAAGGGAGCCATTTATACTGAATCAGCCTGTTGAGATGACTTGTCACTCATCTTTCTCCAGTTTCAGGCCAGCCTTTCTCTTATGCTCCACGAGGTGCAGTAAATACTTGTTACACATTTGTCTATGGTTCCTCATTTCTATTATTGTTTTACTTTTAGTTGAATGTATTCAGGTGATGCTACAAAAGTCCCACAGCTCCCACAGCTGTGAATTTTTAAAAATATATCTAATGCTCTGGATTTACATCAAACACTGCCACTGTGCATGACGGTGGGAACTGAGTGCATCTAAGTTTCAATACATTATTCAACACTCGCCAATCTGCAGTCAATTGAGCTGCAAGACTGTACAATTGCAGAGATGTTCCCCATCAACCACATGAAAGGCAATTGGAGACAAGCTGCTGAGAATAGTCCGTGATAAAATTCATTGAGAATCTGTTGTGTGAAATGATTTTCTGAAGAATTTAGTTAATTATTTGTGTGTTTGGTTTTTCTTAAACTATTTTTGAAGTCATGAAATGCTTTCACTTCCCAAAGCTTTTAAAGATTCACTTACAAAGTCAGCAATGGCTTCATAATTTGTCCTTGAAGGCCTTTGTCTACTGTGCTCTTTTGCTTTGAAGGGACATTTGCTGCTATGTACAATGCAAGGTGTGTGGTGTGGATGAATGTGCTTGACAGATTCCCTATGTAAATGAATTGGCACTCAGGATGTCTTTTTCATGACTGATAAAGCCTGTAGTGTGCTATAAAGGAAAAATCCCAACCTTAAAATGATCAACTGATGGCAGTTTGTTCCCATTTTGTTCTTTCTACCTCACACTTCAAGTCGTTGTGTTCATGTGCTGCACTTCCCAGCATAAATCAATGTACTTTGAGCCAAATGTCAACATTGGTTAGAGAGAAAGAAGCAGGCAGAAGAGACAAAAGCACAGAGAAGCTGCATTGATTCATTATATAAGGTGGTTTGTGACATTATACAGTGTATCTCTGGTCAAAAGTGTAAGTCTCTGAAAGGGCATTCCAATTCATTTAACAGCACAGAAAGAAAACTTTGTGTGTACTGTGTTTCATAGATCACGTCACGTTCCTCTGTTCATTTCAAAGCTCCTCTTTTTAACTTACATCTCTCAGATTTAACAGATATTGAACTCTGGCTTATTGATTGCTTAGTATGCAGCAGACTTCATTAGAGCAGTACTTACTAGTGGCGGTGTGTTTTGTTTGATCAGTCATTAGCAACTAATCATTAACGTGTCTGAACATGTCCTTTTTATCTTTTGGACGAACTTATCTGAGGAGGCGTTCAATATGTTTAGCCTGGCAAGACTGAGGAATACATATATGCTGTTTGTGATCAAAACTTATTATCTTCCATCCTTGTGCAGCTGCTGTGTGCGTTCTTGCAGTATAGATCTCGAGTAGGTTGAGATAGAAGAAGCCAATGATAAGGTGCTGCAAATCAGAGATTATTTAGCTGGGAGTAGAAAGGACAAGTGTTCTTTGTGCCTCTTATCAACTCAGGATAAAATCTTTTTTTCTGTTTTATGTACCATTAGATTTTCCAAATGGTACTTGTACGCCACACAATTGATTTGTATCACAACGCTTTTTCTTTTAGTTACACAAGCTAAAGTATCATGGATCAGTTATGCATCGATACTGCTCCATAGGAGTTGAATGTTTTTCTGAGTTAATCAGTTTGCCTACGTACATGGTGAGGCAGACATTGCGAAAGACGTAGGGATAATTAATTGGATGTCTGTTTTGGTTGACACTGACACACAGTAGTGCTCAGCGTTAGCGATGTGATGTTTTACATCTGTAGCAGGATCATGCATGCATGCATTACTGCATGTTGACTACATCTACCCCACCTTAATTGGCTTATGTCTCATGAAACCATCTGGAGCACTGAAATATACTCAAATGCATTAAAAAAAAAAAATCTTTTAATGATATTTCTCCCAGGCTATTTCTATCTTCTGTTATTTTTGTTGCTTAATGTTTTAGTTAAAACATGTTTTTTCCTCTGCAAATCCTGTGTCCATCATTCGTCCTCCTATCTTCCAATATTTTCCAGATATTCTCCTACATTCTCATTTAATTCCCTGTTTTCTTTGTCACATCTTACTTCAGAAAAGCACAGGCAGTCTCTAAATGAGCAAACACTGCAGCCAGAGATTCTTTGATTGATAAATCTCCCCTTGTCACTAACAGGAGGCTCTTCAGCTCCAATCGCAGTACAAATTGGCTAAAATGCCTCATGGTGTTTATGCACAGCCATGGTTAGTAGGCTCTCTGCTTTGAGAAAGACAGAGTAACAGGTTATAGATTCATTCAGACATTAAAAACCTAAGGTAGTAATAGCAATAGGTTTTTCTGTTGTTCAGTTGCAAATGTTAGATTCAGAATCTCTATTCAGTACAATTGCTCCCGGCTGTTGTAACTCTAACTGCATGCTTGACATAGGGTTGAATGATGATAAGCATGTAATCATAGTGCAATATGTTTGATGGGGTATCATTATTAAAGCTGCAGCCACACAAAGAACTCTGGCTTTCCATAGTAAATGAGACTCTGCCAGAACAATTGCCACGCACCCATAAACTGGCATGTTAACAGATATTCCTCTGGTCTGCCACACAATGATGGGCTTTATGGGAAATTTAATAAGCCCCTATCTGTGTATTGCCCACATGCCATATCATTACCAGTAGAAAAATATCCTTTTGGCCTCTGACATCTTCAGAATTATGAGCCCTCGCTATTTATGAGCCTATCCTCCTTCTTTTCACCTCATCCTGCAATGCCACACAGCCAACTGACATTCTGACTTATTGCATCCATAGCCCCCCTACCCCCCTTTTTTCCTCTTCTCCTCCCTTATGCTGTGGCCAAACAAATGCATCAGTCATCCAGTGACTTAGACCATGGGCCTCAAAGTGGGGTGCCTCTGATGTAAATCTGCTTTAGAGCAGGTTACTAATATATCTTTGATGTAGGATGTGGACAATATTGGAAAAAAGTTAGATTACGATGTTTTTTGTCTTTTTTTTGTGGTGCGTGTATTACGATATGACACACACGTTCACTGTCCTTAGTTGCAAATGGACCATTCATTGAAGGAATGCGCATGTACAATGAACAGCTTTTTTTTTTTAGCTCACTTATGCACAACACTGCCTATGCATGTAATCTCAGTGCACCAAACACATACTGTACAGTAAACTGGTGTGCACTGTCTTCTGAAGGGATTTTGGAGGGGGAAATAAAGTAGTTTAATAGATTTGTGAAAGCAGTGCAGACAAAGTAACTGCCTTTGGTCAATGTCATCCTTTTTGTTTCCAAAATAATTACACGTAGCTTCATTAATATGCCTCACTTGACATTGCACATTTGATTTGCAATGATGATGCTGAAACTATATATTCTGCAGCCATTCTTTGAGAATAATTGGACCTGGCAAGACCTATCAGTGCTGTAGGAAGGCGGGGTTGGAGGGGGGAATATGGGTATAAGCAAAAGAAGAAAAGCAGTATTTACATACGTATGTGTTAAGAGCAGATATTAAATTATCAGCCTGCCAAGATCGTGGGATCAGTTTGTATGTTTTTTCATTTCTAATCATTGCCACGACACTGCTCCTTTGCAGAGGGGCCAAGGGCACAAGCTACAGTATACTACAGAAGTAACATGTTACTGGTGAGCATGTGTGTTTGACCAACACAGTGATTTTGAAGTACATAATAATGATTCATACCAGGTCCAAACTTGTAGTTCTAATACATTATTTTAATATTATATTTATTTCCTTCGTCATAAGTGGCACAATCCATAATTTATGTCAGTCTAGAAAACTTGTAATGAATCTAGTCTCTAGTATTTTGACCGAAAATTTCAGAAGCGCTGTGTCCCTGTCAGTTCATCAAGTCAAGTTTCATTGTTTGTATGTGACAGCAGCAGGTTTGAGCTGTTGCCTTCTGGGTGCAGTCTTTAAGGATGGAGAATAACACACACACACACACACACACACACACACACACACACACACACACACACACACACACACACACACACACACACACACACACACACACACACACTCACTCTTGTGCACTTATCTCTCTGTCTTGCTCAGCTCCTTTGCTTGTATGGTGACGCATAGAGCAAAGTGCCAAGAATAGAACAGGTCAGTTGCACTCTTCCACAGTCCCTCGAGGATTAATGAACTCAATTGGGCAAAAACAGTCATGTTACGCATTTCACTTTAGTTACCATGAACCTAATTACCATGTTGCAGTCAGTTTGAAAACCAGTTAAAAAATGATTGAAAAACAAAATGACTGCAGATAGCATGGTGTATAAAGTTATTTAATTGTTAAATAATTTTTATAAAGTGTTTTCTGTGTAATTACTCCCGACCAAGATATTAGTAATCAGAACAGTCAGTGTTCATTTTAAAGTGCTGCTAAACTTTTCTTTTACTACAAATGTCCACTAAACAATAACTTCTTAATTCCCCGCAAGCAGGTATTATTAGGCAACATTGGGCCCTTCACTTCAAAAATCATTTCAAATAGCTCTAGTGTCATGCCCACTGGTTTCTGTTTTCCTAGACTGGAAAAACAGTCAGTCATGCTGAATGCTGTAGGCAGGATGAAGTGTACAAATGGGATCTCCTGATGGGCGGCACAGTGGGGGAGAGGTGAGCGCTGCCACCACACAATCAGAAAGTCCCTTGTTGGAATCTACTTGCCGACTGTGGCCTTTCAATTTGAAGTTTGCTTGTTCTCCCTGTGCTTGTGTGGTTTTCCTCAGCGTCCTCCAGTTTCCTCCCATATTACAAAGACGTGCATGGTAGGCCAACTGGTGACTCTAAATTGCCCGTAAGTGTGAACGGGAGCATAAATGGTTGTCTGTCTGTGTATGCCTCTCTGTGTTGGCCCTGAGGTAAACTGACGACCTGTCCCGCTGACAGCTGGAATAGGCTCCCCTGCAACCATAAAGGGGAGAAGTGGTTAAAGATAATGGATGGATGGATGGATCTGACATAATTAGCTACAAAATTGCAAACAATATGGATAAGATTAAAGAAACTGAACAGGTTGTTCTGTCAGTTTAATAAATGTGGAGAAAAATCAAAATTCACATCCATCTTGACCTACTGCTAATGGTCTTATTTTTTTTTAACAGAGCAACAAGACATATACATTCTGTCTACGTATCTGAAACCAGCCTCAACCAAAAAACCAACATATGTTTACATTTCAGAAGCTACATCCAGTTAATCTGTTACATTTTTCACTCTGCGTCTTAAAAACAGTTAATTGACAATCAAAAATCTTGTCAAGCTTTTTTCTGTTGCCCATTTATGTCAATAGTTAACAAATTATTTCTGCTCCCATCTTCACCTCCACCCAATCCCCACCCTTCTGTTTATCACTCCATTATGGAAAGGTTAAGTCAAAATGTATCCACAGTTTCCTAGAGACCTTATAGTTCTAGAAATTGGTGTTGGACAAAAAAATAAAATAAATAAAATCATTTTGTCACTTATTCTAAAAGGAACACTACTTTTTTTCCCTGATTGCCCCTTGGTGATTTCAATATGCCATAGAAACCCTCAATAGTGCAAAATTAATATTTTAGTCAAGTGCTAATATATTCAAGGGAAACACAGGGGTCAAGGTCTCTTATGTAATCATATCTCTCAATCATGACAAGACTGAAAAGTACTGTGTAGAGTTGTTGGGTTTGAAGAATCACGAGGGTGAGAAACTGGCAATGACATTTTAATTCTAATTATACCAAGAGAAGTATTTGGACATTTTTTTAATCCAGGGACATTAGTAACTCCCAGAAGTCGATGTGAAAAAATGAATTAAAGTAATTTTAATTCAGCAATTAAATTTAGATATAAGAAGAATATGATGTAATTTGACAGATGTGTTTAGTTTAGTTCATAACCCAAAGCATGACTTTCAAGACTCTGCAGGTTTGTACTTGATGAGATGCAGATGGGATTTGAGATAAAAATCCAAGGTGACTAGGGAATTGTCCACATCAAGCCACATTTATCATGATCAAAGTGGAGTACTAATCATTAGTGTACTGAGTTGAATCTATTGAGATGTCACTGGTTTTCCGTGACTTCTTTTTTTATCTGAAATGTAGTACAAAAAAATTTGCTCTAAAATACTTATTAGTATGAAATGTGTATAGCGTGTATTCTTTTGCACATAAACTTGATTTGCTTTTAATTAGGTTGTTTGATTTAAAAAAAAAATGGATATGGTTTCCCTATATTCTTCCTTGCTTGACCAGCAACCCCTCTTTTTCCTTCTATTAAGTCAGCAGAACTAAGCCTGCTGACCTGCACACAACAACACACCTGCACTTTTCACTGTGCATTGAAATATTTATTTCATGCTTGGCACAAATATCTAAAAATGATAGGTTTTTGGAATGGAGTCTAGCATTGAACTACCTCTGTGAAAGACTCAACAGAAAGCAGTTTTGCTCGATCAAAGTACATGAAAGCACACGCCATGAAACAAATAAATGAAATGTCGACATGTTTTGTTCCAGATGCATCCACACTGGAAGCCTACATAGCTGCCTTGGATCTTGGGGAAAAAAACACCTCATGCTTTCGTTTAAAGGGTAATTTAACACTAAATCGCATAGGGCAGAAAACTGCTGCTACACTGCCCTCAGTGAGTTTGAGCTTCCCAGCCAGTGGCATTTGTAGCTGCATCCCACTGAGCGATGTCGCTTATTTTGCCTTTGACATATGGAGGCTTGCTGTGACGTCACTGATCGGGGTGCAGCATTTAAACTGCAATTTTCTTAAAGTAATTAATTTGGACGATGGAGTCCGTATTACTTTACTGGTCATATTTTGCTTTATGTTCATAATGGGTTTTTGTAAAGATGTCTTCATTCTATATAATGAAATACAAATAATAATAAGCAGAGTATAAAATTACTGGTATTGATCTCACCCACACATGGAAATTTTGGCTTTTCTGTGAATGCATGCAAGCTTGAATCGTGAACTTTTTATTTTTCTATACATCCTGTTGGTGCAATTTGCTGTTTTGTGCCGATTATGTTAGTTCTCCAGCACAAACATAAGTAGGCAGATCAGATTGGGCTGGACAGAGCTGGCAGCTAGCCCATGTGTCTTTGTTAAAGGGCAGTGTGCATAATGCTGGCGTGGCGAAGTATCAAGGTCTATAATCTCTTCTGGAGCAGTGTCATGATGATGGGGTCACAGTCCCCGGCACAGAGGGAGAAGAAGAGTGGAGTGGAGTTGACAGTCTGAACACTGTAGGCCATACTCAGTGGAGCTGCAGGCCAGCTAGGCACAAGGACAAATGACATATTGCAGCAAACATTAGCATTTTGATTCTGGCATAGTATTTAGTCTTTGGGTTAGAAGATTTTCCATATGTATCTGAATATTGTGTCAGAATTACATATTATATAACTTTATGTGCATCGAGATACACACTCAATATCATTAATGACCCTTAGCACATTATCGGACACGTTCCAAAGCATCAAAACGAATGACTAATTCATTGCTATCTGCAAAGTCTGTGGTGGATGTTTTGTGGATGAAACTATTTGCATTGAATAGGCTACTGATGCACAGCTCTACTTACTCTAACACTTAGTTCAGCACAACCAAAAAAGTGCTCTGGAAATAGAACTGCAACAATTGCAGATATTCTAACATTGTCGAAAAACCTGTCCCCAGTTCCCATATTTGTGTTTTGTTCAGATGATTACCCCAATAAGCTGATGGTGTGCTCCACCATGCAGGGGGAAATGTACACAGAGTCAGGCTTCAACAGATGCTGGCTGCTCATGTACCCTGAAAAACTCCCATTTTGCAAGTCGACAATTTAATCTGTCGCTAGAGCTGCTTGTTTTTATTCTCACTCATACTTGTCTCGCTCCTCCTTGAGAGAGCCTGCTTCTTAAAATATTCATCCCCTTTTTCCCTTTTACTTTTCAACTAACTTTTTGTAAGGAGAACAATTGTATAGCATTTTTTTTTCTGTCTTTCTTTACGGCTCCCTCTCTTTTGCTCTCTACAGTGTGGACTGTTTTGTTTGCCCCTCCAGACTTCATCTTTCTGTTGCTGTTATCTGGGTCAGTTTTCTGAGTGTAGTCTTTCATCAGCTTTTTCTTTATTTATTTTTCCCTCAAAACAAAAGGGGGCTACGTCTATTCTTAGTGCTACACAAGTAACAAGGGTTGTCCTCTTTTCATTGTGCTAGGTGACATGAATATTGCAAGCAGAAGGACTTACTGCGCGGGAGACGAATTAGCGCTATTTTTCCACATGAAAAGGTCCCGTCAGTCTCTGTTACATACGTGCACCTGATTTTTGTGCACTGCATTTATTTTTCTCGCTCTTTTTTTTCTGCTATTCTTCAACCTCAGCATTACGAAATGAATGATGAATGTTTTATTTTATTATATCCCTGTTCCTATAGTTGCCAGGAGGTATACGCAGGAGGCATTTTCCCTTTGTGACATTCCCCTGGGTTCTACACAGGATTGAAGCATAGCAGAGAAGATTAAGGCGTGTTTTTTTATTATTCCTCTAAAACCGGGAAGGTGAGCTTGGAAGGTCACTATTGCGTACTGAATAATATAAAATACGTCCGCCATAGTCAAGGATTAAGGCTTCCACAGAACTAACGAGGTGTGATTTGTGATGTCTTCAATACATCACAGGCATAACGGTATAGCATAGTATTGATAAATATGCTAAATTTTCATATATTTGCATTTGCAAAGGTAAAATGGCATTTTGATCAAAGGAATTAAAAACTGAATTAAAAATTATTTTATCATTACGCCGTTTAATAACTGGATTTAGATTTAGATTTCATGGATTATATTTTTAAAAAAGCTCAAATTTCAAGGTCAATTTCAGTTTAATTCAATTCTACTTCAGCGTTTCATCAGTACTATTGTTGATTAAACTCAACTACCTTCCAACGCCTCACCCCTAAACCTGGGGTGACGCTGTCCGATTGATTGTGCTTATCTGCAGGTTTTTTTTTTTTTTTTTTTTTTTAGTCCAGCGCCTCCTCCATTGTTGCCTGATTGCTTTGCCTCACTTGATAAGTTCTGCGTAACGTCAATATTTTAGTCAGAGATTAATTTCACCACTGAATCTAGGCATTGGAAAACTCTCAACAATCAGATAACATTTATAAAGCCATGCTTGACCCTGAAAGTGGAGGATGAAGGGAGAGAGGCTGAGAGGGTTGGGAGAGTTGGGTGGGGCTGGAGGTGGGGGCATTATTGAGTCTTACAGCTCATCTCATTCACCTCAGACTTTTTTAAGCTAATAGGATATATCAACCCTGTCATTCATGTTAACTCATTGCATCCACATTTCTAACCAGTCTGGCCCTGAAGTTCTGGTTGAACAGATGCACGGCCACCCTCCCCCAGTGCTTCTCGTTTCATCTGCTTTCATACGACTATGCATATTGTTGACTTCTCTCGTTTTCAGGGAGCATACGGACAACATCCAATTAATCCCCTCTGCTAAGACTGCACCGTAAATCATATTAAATCCTAATACTTTCAAGGTGACCCTGCCCATGGATTCACTGGGCATATGGTCCTGCTTTAAGCCTTTAAACAGCAACATGCCGGGAGGGGAAAGACCTTTCTTTTCATTCAATTTAAATCAACGCAATTTAAAACTATGAAGATTCTTTCTTTATCACATCACTGTGTAACCCATGGCTCTAGTCAATGCTCCACTCCTTGTGTTTTTGCCCTTTATATGCCTTTAGTTAATTGTTTTTCCCAAATTAAGTAGTGTTTGGATTTACTGAAAGATCACACAGTGTGGTGATTGACAAAAAACAGTAACCCAATAAAAGAACACACCCTCCCAGCCACGATCGGCTTCAATTACTTGGTTTTGAGATTTAGATTTTCCTCAATTAGGGCTTTATTTGTCAACCTAGAGCGGAATAAATGGGATTTCAAAGAGAGCTATTATGAAAAGAGTGCGTATCCAAACAGGCGAGCAAAATATACCCCCACTAACTGCTGTGTGACTTATTTATTATGGTTACAAAATGTTGCGGGTGCACTTAACCCAACGTAACTGCTTTATATGGCACAGCAAGAAATATTGATTGGAGAGGCAATTATAAATCTTCTAGTTTCATTATCTATGATTTTGTTCAAGGAGAACTGTCCATATTTGTGTAGTGTAAGTCCGAGTGGGGTCTTTATCACATTGATGTGTGGAAGATTAAGGTGTTTTTCTCTACGCAGTACATCTTCGACCGAGGGTTTGACTATTGACTGTCAATAAGATGATATAGCGTTATTTAGCGCTATGTATTTTTGCTCAATATATTGATTTCCAAACTTGATCTATGATCTTTCTGTCTCATGTAATCACTAGGAGACACCTGAACATTTACAGCCTTTCATGATAGTAAAGAGCTTTTCTTGAAGGTGTTGAGAAACCATAAAATCATCCTGGTGTTAGTTTTATTTCACAATACAGTAGGTCAGTGTTAGGGTTGCTGAACAAAATGTTTTTCAAGGAAACATATATATTATACTTGTACAACCCCAACTCTCAAAAAGTTGGGAAGAAGTATAAAACGTAAATAAAAACTGAATGCAATGATTTGAAAATCTCAACCCATATTTTAATCACAGTAGAACATGCATAACATATCGGATGTTGAAACTGAGAAATGTTACCATTTCATGGAAAATATCAGCTCATTTTGAATTTGATGGCAGCAACTCATCTCAAAAAGTTGGAACAGGTTTACCATATGTAGCATCCCCTCTTCTTTTACCAACTGTCTGTAAATGTCTGGGAAGTGAGGGGACCAGTTGCTGGAGTTTAGGAGAGGAATGTTGTCCCATTTTTGTCTGATGGAGGATTCCAGCTGCTCAACAGTGGTGGGCTTTTTTTGCTGGATTTATAATGCGCCAAATGTTTTCTATTGGTAAAGGGTCTGGACTGCACCCAGACTCTTCTCGTGTGAAGCTGTGCTTTTGTGATGGATGCAGCATGTGGTTTAGCATTGTCTTGCTGAAATATGCAAGGCCTTCCCTGAAAGAGACGATGTCTGGATGGAAATATATTTTGCTATTAAACCTCTAGATACTTTTCAGCAATGATGGTTTCTTTCCAGTTGTGTAAGCTACTCACACCATTGATATTAATGCACCACCATACCATCAGAGATGCAGGCTTTTGAACTGTCTGCTAATAACAAGCTGGATAGTCCCTTTCAAAAAGAATTTTAAATTTTGATTCATCTGACCATAGAACAGCGGCCCATTTAGCCTTACACCAATTTTTATGAGCTTTGACCCTGAGAACACGGCGGCATTTCTGAATCGTGTTTACATATGGCTTCTTCTTTGCATGATACAGCTTTAACTTACATTTGTGAATTGCACAGCGAACTATGTTCACAGATAGTGATTTCTGGGTGTTTCTGGGTCCATGCAGTGATGTCCAGTTTCCTCCTGAGGGCCCAAAGATCACATGAATCTAGTTTTGACCTTTGGCCTTGTCCCTTGCGCACAGAGATTCCTCCTGATTCTCTGAAGCATTTGATGACATTATACACTGTTAAGGGTGGGATCTTCAAAGTCTTGGGAATTTTACATCAACATTTTTCTGAAATTGTCCCACAATTTGTTGGCGCAATTTGTCTCAGCCTGGTGAACCTTGAGAGGCTCTGCTTCTCTGAAATTCTTCTTTTTATACCCAGTCAAGTTACTGACATGTTGCCAATTAATCTAATAACCAATTTCTACATCAGAGAAAAAAGGTCACTGTCATTATTGTATAGTAGGAGGTGTTGCAGTTGCACTAAAGCTGACTCCAAAAACATAAATAAAAATGGACAGTAGTGAATCAATAGTAAGTTGACTGTCAAAATGCTGTCCCACTAATAAATCAGTCGATGGCCCACGAAAGAGAGCTTCCACTATATGACAGTTCCCAGTACAACTTCACAAGACTAATCAATCAGATTCCTGTAGATGGAAGCAGTGGCCATTGAGATGATGGCATTAGTGAATATGAGTCGAAAAAAAAAAACATTATTTCAAACTATTAATGCGCAGGCCAAACGTTATGATTTCTGTGCTCATTCTGGTCTGTCTCTGGTGTATTGATCTGTTTTCATGTGCTGCCAGTTGTTAAATGGTGACAGCGGGGATTACTTGTATCCTAGTACAAATTAAAAATGTGTAAGCGTCAACTCCCAGTTACCTCAAAAGTATAACAGCAGGGTCATTTCTTATTGCTTTGCATTGACAATTGGGTTCAATATCAAAAGATGGATATCAGATTAAAGTTCAGAATTTCACCTAAATTTGATCTCTTCCAAAAGTATTGGAACTTTTTGCTGTAGGTGTCACTAATAAACTGACAAATGAGTGAAAATGATTCATATCTTCAACATGAAGTTGGATTAAATATCTTCCTTAAATTAAACACAGACTCCAGAAAATAAATAATAGCCCTGACATTAAACATTGGTGAAAATCTCTGCAGTGTGGAGCGTATACTGCTCTCAGATAGAGTCCACCAGAACTTGCTCAGCTTTAGGATTTGTAGCAAATTTTGCTAAATGGTTATTCTCCAGTTGCCTGCATACATTTAGCTTTTAATTAAGCACGTTCATAGTAAACGAACAGCCAACATTCTCACTGTGATTAACACACAGAGATTGCAGCCAGAGCTGATCTTTCTATTATTCTGAGGCTTTTTCTTGTTCAAGATGAATTGATGCACTATTTTATTGGCTTTTTACCTGCTTTTTGCAATGCACGTACAGCCACAATTAAAGTCACATTCATGAACTCGTAAAGTGCCTCCCCACCTGGCTCTTTTCTTCCTCTTCTCTGCTCTGTGCATTAGGAGCAGATGAGCCCCCCCATTGGTCACAGATTGGAGACTGTAGCTTATGCACCACAACTGTTGTGTTTATGTAGGCTAATCTCACTCACTGCTTTCTTCTATTGCCAATAAAATGCATCTGGTAAAGTCACTGACTCTCTGAAAAACACACTATTTTTCAGTTGAATGTATAAGTGAAATGCTGGTAGTGAAGGCTGCAGATGTGTCTGCAGACTTTTGGTTAAATCGGTGGCGTGAGTGCAGGCATCGGCAAATCACAATTAATTAAAACTTAATTAATTGTTATTTCACTCATCCCACCACCAATTACTAAAAAATATCAAGTCTCAGCCTGATTAATTGGCTTTCCACTACTGTAGAAACACTTAGTCCACTTGTTGTTAAGAGCTGTTACAGAGTGATACTTATTAACTTGTATAGACGATCTTTGGCAGCAGTGTTTTATTGATCCCCGTTTCTTAACCAATGTGCACAGACTAAACACACCAACATCATGTTTTGTTGGTCCTGTCATCAGTTTTAATCATGGGATTAACTTTACCAACAAATAATTTGAGCTGCTATTTGATATTTAGGCAAATATGAGAGTTTACAGGTGAGTTAGAGCCAGGTGAAATAGTCCTCTTGCTAATTAATCATGAATGTCATGATTCTCTTGGACAGAATAAAACAGGGTGGCCAAATATGCTTGCATCAAGACAATGATCCAAAATACTCAACCAACTCAGCAAAGGACTCCATCAGGGGAAAACGTAAAAGGTTATAGACTGTTATAGAACATGCATTTCAGGAGGAGAAGACTAAATGGACCTCAGTAAACCTCCACCCACCGTTTTAAAACTTTTGAAAGAGATAAAATGTGGGTTATTGGATATGGAGGGTGCTATGGTTTGCGTTGTTTTGGTGTAAATACTTTCAAATTAAAGCTGAAACTCTGAACTTTTATTGGTTTTCCATCTTTTGATCTTAAATCCCGAAGTGCACAACAAAAACAAATGAATTAGCCTTCCCATTCCAATATTTTTGTAGGGGACATTAGATGGATAAATAATGAAGTTCAATTCAGATCATTCTGCTAAACAATTCTTTTTATATATATATATATTTTTTAGTATTATGATTTTCCCAAAGCATCTTTCCTGAATGCTGCTTTAAGTTCTACAAGCTTATTTGCCTTATGGAATTGCAATTCACAACAGAAAGCTATTGACTGTTTATGTCTTAAGAATCAATAAATGTAAGAGTCTTTTTGACTACATTTTAATCAGGTTAGCGAAAGAAAATAAATTTCTCCATGTTTGCCGATACGTTGTCCCCTTTGATGAAAATTGTCATAGAGGTTAATGGTTAATTTCCATCACTCAGAAACTAGATCACTTTGTTAATCTAAAGTTGAACATTAAAAGGCTTTGAGTCTTAAATTTGAATACGAGACTGAGGGTTAAGCTGTCACTAAAACCACTGCAAGGTGTATACATAACTGCTTATTAAGACACAATTAAATTGGCTGAATCTGCATGTAGTTCTATAATTCTTTGGAAATGATTGGAGGAATTAAAGCAAAGTTAATCAGGAATGAGAAGTGCACACACAGAGATACTAATAGAATAATCTGCAGCAGCAAGTAGATGAATGATTGTACTTTATATATCCCCAGCAGGCCTAAACAACAGCACATTACTCAAAAAGTTCATACACACCTCCTAAATAGTAGATATGCATGCCCTTGTTGCATGTGTGTTCACTGACCCACCCTCCCAGTGATTCAGATAACTGAAGAAGTGTGCATTGTTTAGAACAGAGTATACACATACCTTATGTTAATATATTAAAATTTGATGTAATTAACTCAGGAAACATGCAGTGTAGTAAGGAATATCATTTTCAGTCTCACAGGGATTCATCATCCACATGTGTTAGGAAGAACACAATTATTCAGTGACACTGATGCCATAAGCTGTTACTGATATTTCATTGAAATGTTTTGTACACTGTTATTTATGCTCCAAAATTTCCATCACTTAAGTGATTTAAACGAATTACACCGAGAAGCCAGTAATGGCCTGTGCTTGTGGCAAATGATAGCAATTGAAAACAGAATCACAGAAGCAGGGAACCCACTAGCACAGTGACTGTGCCATCGATGCCCTCCTCTCACTCTGAAACGTCTAAGATTGATGTGTTCATTTAACATTAGCCTCCAGCACTACAAAGAGGATAAGCACCTGGGCTCTAAAAATACCTCCTTTTCAGATCATCTGAGGTAGAGAAAATCAGATGAGTGAAATTACACTCCAAATGGAACCCCATTCATATTACACTGTCCTCCTTGCCAGCGATCTACTGTGTCCACATTAGAGCCTCTCTTGCTACTGAAATATTGATTTTCATATGGAAATGCTACCCTTTATTAACATAATAACATAAACAAATTGTGTATTTGATTTGGGTCCAAGGAACGAGGCAGTGGGGCACTTTTGGCAAGCTTACTACTCAACAGCTGTGCATCTCAGCCCAGCATGATGTATGCTTATACTGCTTGAGTCAAGAAGCTTTCGCAGCTGTATTTTTGTTTGCAAACGAATATGTGTTTTAGCGGTTTCTTGTGGGGGTGAGTGGAGTGTGATTATGTATCTATAAGCTTGTTGTCATAGTAACAGTGCCAGGCAAAGCTTACTTTTTTAAAATAGTCTAAGAAAAACAGCCCCAGGGAATCAAAAACCAAGGATTAACTGAGCTGCATCAGCCATTTAACACCTTTCAAAATTGCACGATAATGAGTGTAGCATCACGGGGGGTTAAAAATGGCTACTATTTTAACCTGTTCTTTTTACTGAGGAGGATTTGTTTTTACGCACATATCTTTTTCTAACATCTGTTCACTTAGGTGTGCACGTCTGGGTAATTGTGGTGCATAAAGCAATCTTGCTACAATTCAACAAGCATACTACATATTTAAGAGGTTACTACTTTGCTTAATAACCCTTAATTTAGCCCTTGATTCCACTCACTCCACTGGAGGTGAGCTAGCTGTTAAAGGTTACCCACTAAATCCCTCCTTGTATGGGCAAATGGTGGTGCTGGGGAAAAAAATGGTGTAACAAGTCTAATGTCACTCCTTCAAACTGCATGTTTTTATCTTTTATGGTGATGTTATTCAGCAGCCATGTCCCTCTCTCATCACTCTGTGCTTTTCACCATGTAAGTTAGAAAGAATGGGGATGTGGTCAGCCAGTCATGTCTAAGAAGACCTTGGAGAACCAGAGAGCTTTGCCACAGGGACTTGACAGCACAGAGCTGGTAGATTGGTTTGCCCAGCAGAAAAGCTCAGGCAAAAAAAGCAAGACACCATGACCACACCTGGGATATTAAATCACTCTGGAATATTATTAGGTTGATTCCTCTTGGGGACAGGCTCTAATAGGTCTATTTCACACTAAAACAACTTAGGGGAAGAGTATATCACATCAAGGTAAAACCAGGGTGAACTGCACGAGCGTGTCGTGTGGATTCCTGAACAGAAAAATGTTCAAATGTTATTGCACTGAAGATGTACAGAGAAAGCTGCAAACTGCATTTGTCTGCATAGTAAAGGCATGATGAATGCAAAGTCCCATTGAAAACGATAATGGGGTAATACGTTATAATAGAGAGGTTCAGGGTCCAAGCTTAGATGGATTATTGAACAGTCCTGCCGGGCACAGTCTCAGCCCAAAAAGGTCAAGGAACTTACTGTCTTTTGCTTGACTGAGCTCAGCTAAAACATGACTATAAAGACAAAATGACTATAAAGATGCAGCCACTAAAACAGGATGCAGGGTGATTTTGTTCATTTTGAGTCAAAATCAAAGTCTCTAAAATTAGACTCAAAATGAACAAAATCATGCAAAATATATCGCAGAAAAGACATTTCCAGGAATAACTATAAATTTACCAAAGAACAGGCCAAAACAACCCAAAAAAAGTTGCTTTGAATCTTCCCCTGTCTGTGCCCAGGGACCTATTCTCTCATAACCTATTCATGAGTCCAAGGTTAACATATAATGAAAAATATCAACAAAACTTCACCGCCGAGAAGGTAAAACTCCAATACATCTGATGTTTGGTTGATTATTTTTTCCGTTGGAATTTTTGCAAATGTCATGCCATGAAATATAAGTAAAATGCAGCAACTAAAAATAACATAAAAGACATGACACTTCAAAGAGAGATAAATTCTTTGTTGCAAAAAATGCAGGAGAAATCGCAGGGGCGCATTTGACTCTTGTGTCTCCCATTTAGAGAAGACCGCGTTGCTCCATTGTTTATCGTGAAATCGGATCAGTTTCATAAGCTGTGGAGGAGTCTGCGACATTCCCCATACGCATCAGTCCCTGTGGTGTTTCATGGAAGGAAGAAAAGTGAGAGATCAGATTTGCTAATTAGGCAGATGTTAGCATGTTCATTTTAATGCGTGCAAGTGCTATGCCGTACGCTCCATCCAACAGCTAAATGACCTGTGCTGAGGTATTAATTGCAATCTCTTAGTTATACATCTTAATTAACCCAACCTCAGCCTACACGACCACCAAAATAGAGCCTTTTTTTCTGATAAGATTGAATTTGTAGCTGGAAGTACCTCTTTTGTTCTGTCAGTGAGCGTGTATTCCAATTAAGTGGGGAATGCTTGAGAGAGACTCTGCATCAAATGTAATAAATATAACAGCAGGGAATAGTTTACTCTATCCTCCAGGATTATAATGAAATGAATATAAATGGCTTGAAAAAAAATCTAATTTGACTAATAAAATTAGTTTCCTCTTAATCTATCTGATTACATTCTAAAAAACCAAACATGTTTTCCCTTATTACAAAATGCAGAATAACTTTTATACTTGGTCTTTTGTATAAACCAAGCAATATTAGAGTCGCCTAAAGAAGTTACACAGCAGTGGCATAAGTTGTCAAATACATCAGTTATATGAATTACCTGAATTACTTAGTATGAATTAATGCAGTGTATGCAATCCTTAAAATAGATTCTGAATACGACTCCAGCAAGCACTTTCAGACATGCTGGAGCTGAAGAAGGTTTAGCACCAAAATTGGACTAATTACTCGAGTTAAGAGTTGGCAGTGCACAAGCCAGATCGTTTCAGATTTGGAGGATAATCAAAGGGCCAAAGAGATTAAGGATTCCCTAATGTAACCTCATTATTCCTGACACAGGCAGGCTAGAAGAGGCCTTTAAAATTTGGAAGTAAAACAACAGACTTATGCTGTGTGATTACAAAAGAGATGTTTCCTCATGCAGCAGGACAGGTCAAGGCCTCTGTCAAAACAGAATGTGAGGGCTGGTATTCAAGCTGACAGTATGAGCTTGTCTTGACACTTTAGAAGGATCTGCATTGTTGCCTGAATGTTTAATGACATAGCCTCAGTGTGGCTTAAATTACACAGAATTTTACAATTTAACATGCATTTACTTTATAGGATACAAATGTACTGTATGTCTATATATGGATTTTTGCCCATCAATCTTCATTTGAAAACCCATAAAGACTAAAAGTAATGGGTTATTCTGAATGTAATATCTTAGGAATGCCCAGGGAAACTTGCCCAGGGTTTGTAGGTCAAAGTTCAAGGTACCTGTGACCTCACATTTGTTCTTTCTTTTGAATGTGATGCCACAAGAATGTCCTGACAGTATTTCTTTAAATATGTTATAATTATTTAAAAAAAAAAAATGTATGATCAATGGTCAAGGTGACTGTGACCTCACGTCACGTCATTCTTTTTATTGCAATATCAAAGAAACTATTTGAGAAAATTTCTTCCAATTTGTCACAAATGTCAATTTAAAATTGGTATGAACTTACATTTTGTTAGCCAGAGGTGTAAGGTCAAGGCCACTTTGTTCCCATGTGTTTTTCATTTAAATGAACACAATGTCACAGGAACTCACAGGAATGTCTTCAGCTTTAAGCAAGCCTCCACTTGGACTCAGAATAAAATCTTAGGGCTTTGTGACCTAAGTTCAAAGGTCAAGGCCATAGGTACATCACATCTCTCCATTTTGGCCCCTTATAATACCAATTTCAAAACAACATCCACTTAGACTTATGGAGAATCTGATTACACTTTGGGGATCAAAGGTCAAGGTGTGATCTCAAATCTGTCCCATTTTTGTGAACATAGTATCACAGTAGCACCTTGAGGAACTTTGTTTAAAATTGAGACAAATGTCCTATTAAACTCAAGGATGACGTTTAATATCAGCTTAACATACGCTTAACTTCATATTTGAATGAGGACTTTGTTCCCACATCACTTTTGTTAACCATCATTTAAGGGACTCCACAAGATAAAGTTATTTTCAATATTATTTATAATATTGCAAGAAATTACCCCTATTACATAATGCAGCAGACATGTATGGGTCCACAAACGTTGACAAACAGCAGTTACAGTATATCTGTCTCCTTCAGCTAAACACCAGATCTCTACCTGCGCTTCTCTTGAACTTCTACGGTATGAACCTGTCCTCCCTCCCGGTGCACTGAGAAAGTGAGACTTTCTCTGTGGGATCAATAAAGTATCACTTTACTTTTATGAAGGTTGCCCTGGGCTTTTACACTGGCAGCTTGTTTTCAGGATCAGATGTAATGGAATGTTTGCTTCGTCGCTCACATTTGTCTCATGTGTAACTACATTGGGAGTATGCACAGTAAAATCCCTAACATAAATGCCTTAATCAATTTCCCCTCTATTGCTTTAGACTTTTAGCTTACAGATTTACCAAGTATATTGTTGTAGAGTGGAGAGTTAAAGGACATATCTGTAAAAACAGAGCACAATTTGAGATAGTAACAGTATTGTAAGTTCACAATAACAGCCTTAACACTATATCTTGATGTTTGGCCAGTTTTAGCCCACATAGACAAGTGTAGCAATGATTTTCTGACCCTACATTTAAATGCAGAGCTTGCGTGGATATTGTTTTTAGGATATTGGTTATTTTTCAAACTCATCCTTTGTATGACAAACCCATAGTTTACTATTTTATTTATTTTATATGGTTTTCTTGGCAAAAACTAGCAATGAACAGCTTGCAGTGTTGGTCCACGTATGGCTCAGCCTAATTGCCTTAATTGAACTTATTAGCATAAGTGGTTATGTTTAATGGTGATGATGGCAGCACATTAGGCAGCTAAAGTGCCCCTGTTCAATCCTGTGAGTAATACCTTTAATATTATGCCTTGCAGAAACCTTTTATTATTTGTAGTAGCTTATGTTATTAGTCACACATAAAATTGGAAAAGATGGCAGTTTTGGCTACTATAGTTTGATAAAAAAAGAAAGAACAATTATATTATCTGAAAGTGAGTAATTATTACCAAATGCATTCATCTTTGAGGCATATTTCTGTTTGGGTATTAGCATGTAAGCAACACCGTGCCTCCTGCTCATTTTCATTTTTTAAAATTCTGGTTACCATTGAATAACTCGTGTTTAAAAAAATTAACTTTCTCTTTGTGACTCATTTTTGTGCAGCCTCAGGGTTTGTTTATAGTTGTCATTCTACTTTATATGGTGGATACACACATGCACATGGTTGTGAGTGTATTTCTTTGTTGAAATGAAAATTCCTTACTCCCTAAACAGTGTCTCTCCTGCTTAGATCCTATCTGAGCCTATATGAGCTCCAAAGTGAGCATCGCTGGCCTATTCTACACCCTCGGTTTCTTTGGAAAATGGTTCGCTCAGTTGCGGTAATTGCCTCCCACCCTACCAGTGCATGTTTGGAACCAAACAGATTCATACCACGGCTCCTATTGGATTATGCTAAGCAAGGTGGGGTGTCCCAGCTGCCACCCTATACCTTGCTCTCGCAGTTTTAGGCTCTGTACTTAAATATGTTTCAACACAGGGCTCTAGAAATAAGGTCTTTTTCCAATGAGACGCATAGTTAGAACAGCAATGTTTGCCTATTTAAAAAGGGAGGTCATTAGCAGGAGACATAAAGGAGCTCTGACAAATTAAGTCAAGCCCAGTTAATGTTCCATTCTTGGAAAGAGGAGGAAGCAACTAAAAGAAGACGAGGGGGGGAAAAACTGCCCTAACTGTATATCTCGATTTCCCTGATAAGAATCCAGCTTATGAAGCAGAGCAGGCATCTTGACAATGGAGGAAATAAACAGAAATAAGAAACACAATATTTTTCTTTCATATGCCTCAAACTGCAAGCATATCCCAAACAGCCCTCAGGCAACAACTCATTTGATTTCCACCCAATATTGTATTCTCAATATATGGTGGAGTGATGCTTATTTTTGCAATTCCCTCTTAGACAGCTGTTTGTATGGATGAACAGATGGGGAGAGTACTCAGGAGGGTCTTGGTTAGTGAGAAAAATGGTTGCGTGACTTCGATCCCCCAAATACTTTAGCTTTCTCTGTACTTCTTGCCCTGGAGGACACCAGTGCGTAACTGGCACGTGGCATCTACAGAACAGTTATACACTGTACCACACACTCGCATACGCATGTTTTTATTTACATTCACTGTCATACTGTCATGCACAGAGGTCAAGGTCACTTCCTAGCTGGTGTTGTATCGTGAGTCAAACACATGAGAGTCAAAGATGTGTGAAACGCATGATTTCTTAATTTATGCAAAAGATCAAATGATTAAAACAAATAGTGACTTTATGTATGACAGGGAGTGAGAGAAGAAGGTGTGCGTATATATGAGGAGAAACAATGTCATTGCCCCCAACGATGCGTGTGTGATTATACTAATCTGCAGATCTGCCATATAGAAGTGACTGCTCACCACATGTCATAATATATAAGAGAGCTGAATGGAGATGGACTGTGTGTGCAGTCGTACGGGACCTCTCCAACAGCTCATCAAAGTAGCATATTAAAATGAAATGACTCAGACTAATGATGATGCCGCGAGAGTTGCTGTGCCAGCAGAAGAGCAAAGGATAACATGCTTTATCTTATTCACATCTCTCTTTGATTATTTTGGTCAAATGAGGATTAGACTTGCTTATTCGACTTATATACACATCCACATCCAGAAATATCACAATATCCTGGCTACATTTCACAGACCTTGTCATTTTGCTACTTGAAATCAGACCTGTATGGATCTTTAAAGCGATATGAGATCAGCAGTTTGTAAAATGAGGGTTAAATGCTCTATTCTTATAGATTTTAGTAGTACAGCCAAAGTTGGAATTGTATATTTGTGACAAGCTGAAGGTCAGGGGGTTCACATTCATTTTTACATTATCCTCTGCTGTCACAGAATGGGATAAAACTTATTAGACAGCTATTAAATGTGGTCTTATATATATTTTTATCATTATTATCAGCATTTTAACAACCACTCACCCTTTAATTTGTCATCTGATTGTAACTGGGGAGGCAGGGTGGCAGCTCGGCAGCAAGCCAACACTGATACCGTGGGAAAATACTTATTTGTTGTCTAATTGTGAGTGAGTTTGACAAGATGAATCAATATCTGTTTAATCTCTGTCCTTTTAGTAATGACACTGGCCACATGTTTAGCATAGCACAAAGACTACAAACAAAATGGTTGCTGTTTCTCTCTTTTTTTGTTTGATGTTTCTGACAACAAACTTAAAGCTCTGCTGGACAAAATTCTTCCTTTTACTTTCGTATGACATTTTTGTGAATTCACCACCAATATAGCTGGACGGGCAGCCGTATATGGCAATTTTATGGATGGAAGTCTGATCCATGGCAGGGGCATTTCAGCAGATTCAACAAGTTATTTGTATTGGCGCATTGGTGAAAGAGACCACTCTGATTTGCGATCAGTGCACAGGTAGAGATCACAGTAGTTATAAGGCAAGTACAATTCTAATGACCTCGAACAGAAGTAGTTATAAACTGTCCGGTAAATAAGAGCAGTGCGAAGTTGGTAAGCTAACGCTGCTTTGTTTACAACTTGTAAATACATTGTCTCATGTCTTTTGCTTTCTCTCTGTCTCAAGCAAGCTCAGAGCGTGCAGCGCTACATGCTTGTCCGCTCTTGTCTTTGCTGCTGTGTACAAGCACCACTTGTCGCGCCATATGAATGTGTCAGGATCTGACGCCGCGTTTGGTATTAGTCAGCGTTAGTTCTTTCATGTTGGCTTGGTGTGTCATGGACCTTACATTTGTTGAACACCACCTTCGGGCAGAGTATTTGTACTGTTGCTTTCAGTCTTGGGCTAAGCTTAATGTCTTAGAGCTATCTGTACTAAAAGCCTGGTATGGGGTCTGTATATTCTCATCTTATCCCTGATAACAAAGCTATAAGCATATTAAACCATATACCAAGCCATGACTCTCATCTCATCAAGTTTTACAATCTGTGTAAAGCACAGAAAATAATCCATGGTTACATAACATCAGCTGTTCGGGAATGTCATGGTAGTGATAGATATGGAATTAGAGTGTGAGATTAATCAATATTTAATTATATTTACATGTACCATCGGAGACAAGTATAAAAGACAAATGGTCAGCAACTGGTGACCCTGAGGTTGGTTCAATTTTAGCAAAATCTAAAGTTTTCCCACAACCTTTTAACCAGATTTTGAATTTTAAAGTTTGAATCTCACACTTTTGATTACTGCGGGAAATCATCACCAACATTTTCTCACGTTATATCTGCATATCTGCAGATTAGCCTTCTTCATTGTTGGAAGAAGAAACTGTGTTTTCCAAAATGTTTATTTATTGCCATTTCAGGAGAAAAATGTCACATCTCATGTGAAAGAGAGATACATAATTTTTGTTTTACTATTAGTCTGTTTTTTACAAGAGAATAAATCCCCCACATTAGCTCTACGTTCTTGTCATTATTAAGCTTTATTAATGATTATTGGAGTTCCTAGCAAAGCTAACACAAAAATATTCTTAATGCCCTATATTGCCTTAGAAAGACCTTTAACCATGGCTGTAGACCCAGGATGACGGGCATTAAGCACCACAGTGCGTACAGCTGTTCCACACTGATAGCGCTGAATATATATGACCTTGACATGACAAAGGGAAGTGGAGGGCTGCAAGTAGTCACGTTGCATTAGCATTGAGCAGACTTGACGGCCTGATAGGGCAGTCTCACTAGAGCCAAGTAGCGGTAAAGGCGGTGTGGAGGAGGTGAGGGGCAGAGGGTCTACCATCCTTGGGGCATTACATGGGACAGTCGGATGGGGTCAGTCAGCAAAACCAAGCAGCCACCCATTAATAATTGAATCAGTCACAGTCAATATATTTTGGCATGAGTGCCAGAGCACTTTGATGACAACAGAGGACCCCCACAACTTGCATCAAATAGGATAAATCAAACTGCTCGTTTGATAGAAACCGATCTAGGTGCTACATGGATGCAACGGTGTTCTGTAAAAACCTGCCTTAAAACACGAGTGCGGATTTATGTACACATACAAGAAGCCCCTCTGTAGCTGTCGACCTTTTTTCATTTTCGAATGACAATGGGCACAGCGAGCAGTCCATTGCTCTTTATGGAGAGGATGGCTTTTCACCAGAGCTGTGGCTCCTCTGTCGAATTAGATTAAGGGCTGCTTACTCATTATTGACAGAAGCCGCTTGCAGTAATGACCCATAGTGAGAGAGCCATTTACTTTGATGGTAAGAACACAGGCTACACTGGACATTTCCCACAGCAATCTCTTTAAGGGAAAAGGAGCCCTTTGATGGTTGTTAGATTTTTGTGAATTAATCTAGTATGCCTCAAAGCTCATTCTGCATCTGTCCAACTTTGATCTAAAAAGCTTCTGTCTGATGTGTTTCGTCTTCCTAGTCCCCTTCTTTGGTGAACCCTAAAGTCAGTTGACAGAGGTTAGCCTTCTTAAAAGCCCCTGGGAGTGTGTGTTGGCATTTGGTTTATTAGGGTAGGAAAGATGACAGAAGTCATATTCAATTACAGGGTTCTTGTGTCAACTGAAGAGATAAGGGCGTATGTTGTGAATCCATGATGCAGAAAGACTGAGCAAAGTCTGTTCTCTTATATTCCAAATGAAAACATATCTGGCCATTAGGATTCACTACTAAGCACAGTGTTGATCGTGTTTGTATTTTCCACATAGACTGCAGTTGTATGTGCAGTTCTGTGTGCATGCACGCATGCATGCATAGATGTGCCATTAGGTGCATGTTTAGATTATCCGTTTACACACCTGCTTCATTGTCTTTTGTGGATTGCTGCCGGAGAACATTCCAAAGCCTCAGAGATATGCAGCCACCCTGTTAGAACAGGAGGGTGCCCAATCAGATGCTGAAGAGGAAGTCTGATATTATGTGCAGCACTGTGTGATTAACACTTCCCAGACTGCTAGAGGAGCCAGCTATCTGCCTTTGATTAGCCATTACACGGAGAGTGAACTCTTTAAACATATCAGTTCACTTTTTCATGAAGAGTCAAGTTTGACAAAGTGGGAACTATTTTTCTCTATTGTTAAACTCTTATTCACATCAGATCTACTAAAATAGTACAGTGTGGGATCTCAACTGGTTCTGACAGTTAGGCAGAAGAAGTAGTTGCTAATCAGAGTCCAGAATCCAGAGCTGAGAGTTTGCTTAATTACCACTGACGGAGACTGATTTGCTAAGGAGCCTTGGTCCCCACACGGAATGTCTCTGCAACTGTATATTTAAATGTAAAATCTGAGATGTCTTTCCTTTAAGCCTTGGCCCGCCCAACATGCCGTGATGACTTGAGCTCTGAGACTTGAGTCATGTGTCATCTTTCCTTATCTCACTGCATATGTTACCACTGACCTTTGCATGGCGACCATCACGGTAGCATTTCTCGCGACAGCATGGAAACATGTACATGATATATTTGCTTACTGGTGACATCTGTCTTTTTTGCCCCTAAGGTGTAGTGATGTAATCTAGAATGTACGTACACTGCGGGAACTTTTCCCATTGGATTTTAATTAGATCTGGCTTTACTTATGTCTTCAGTAGCAAGTAAAAATGAGTAGATAGTTTGAGGATTATGCAACTATCTCCTTTAGTGTGAGCAGCTTGGTGTGGTCTACATAGTTGCCGTCGTTTTCACTAATGTACATTTAGATAGTTTTTGGTGCTCATTCCATATCCAGAGGATTGTTGATATTATGTTTAGAAGCAAATAAAAATACATTTGAAGGTAACAAATACTGTACCTAATTGTCACAATCGCATGTTGATATTATATCACTGAAAAGGTAATGCCTGTACACTAAGCCCAAATCAAATATCTTTTTCAAATATGACAATGTTGTGATCCAAATAGAACTTTGTTAGAGCACAGTATTTCCAAATGTCCATCACTTGGTGTGTTGTTCAGTGTTACACTGAACAACTTTCTTGTTATTATTTTGAGGTGGAATCAGATTCTTCAAGAACAGAAAAAAGCAGTCAATTGATAGATATAGACTATAGAGCAAGTGAACTCTCCCCATTTTTTGCCCCCAGCCTCAATAGCTGTACCTGTCTCTCTACATGTTCAAAGCGGTCTGCCAGGTAGAGTTAGAAATGAGCACAATGTTGTCAAGCAGAAATCTGATTTTCTCTAATCTCCATTAGCCTTAGCTCTTCACTCTCATGGAGGCCACATTAAATGACATCTGCTATCATCAGAATAACCTATGTCAGCTCTGTGACAAGACTGCAAATGCTGGGCTGCTGAGGACACAGAGGAAAGAGAATAGAATGAAAGAAAATACAGCTAGGCCAGGCATGCTCACAGTTACATCAAAGCTTGTTAGATTTATCCCAGGATATAATGAACATATAAAATCGATGCTAGTTCATAAACCAGGCACAGTACTGAGAGCGGGATGTATAACTTCGGTTCATATCGCTACTCTAATAACGTACTGTAGGACATGAAAGTGTGATCAGAAATCATACGTGTTTTAACAGGAAAATGTCTGGGGAATGTAGTGGGTTTCCATTGCCCGACCTAGTCTGATAAGGGGGTCCACTGAGTGACAGCAGACTGAGCGGATGTCAAAAGTATCGATGCGTGACCCAGATCTGGAGCATCAGCCTCAACCAAATAGCTCTCCTTATCTTCTGACAGTGCCTTTTGGAGAGCTCAGACTTTTCTATCTCTCCCTCTTGCGCTTTCTTTGCCATTGCCCCTCCCTAGTCCTTGGCAGTGCAAATTTGCCACTTTTGTTGACTCTGTAATGAGAAGATGGGTCTCTTTGTCAAAGAGTTTCTTTTCCTTCTACTACATTTTCGGCAGCTCCCTTTTGTTGACTTTCGGAACATCTGTTTCTATCTTTGTCTGTCTGTAAAAGAAATATTTATCTCATTTCACCTCTTGAACAGCAATAGCTATCTTAGCCAAACAGGTTTTTATCACAGCAATAGCCTTTAAGAAATTACATCAGGCTCTTTGAAACATGTGCATTGTGTTTCTGTTTTGAATCATGTGAGCTGCTAACCTCTGGAAGCGCTGTTTGAGCAGTCTTAGCAAAGGCTTCCTCATTGTAGTTATTGTGCTGTATAGTATCCACGCTCTTTGGCTCTCTACTTGATATAACACTACCTCCAGGCTTCTATCCAAGACTCTGCCATTGAATAGTAATCATCTGGGAAAATGTGAATTCTGCTTTACGGGCAGAAATCATTATAAAGCCTGACAAAAAAGCAGGCTCCAAATAGCCAAGGCTGAGACAACGTTGGACTAGGGCATCTGCACAGGCTCCTGATTAAAAAAGAAGCATGGGCATTAATTGGCCAGCTGATGTTAGGTTGTCAGCAGTAGCTGATGGCTCATTATGCTGCTGGCGGAGAATAGGAGGAGGGTGAGATATGAGCACGCCCCCTCACACATTCCATTTTGGTCATCCGTAAACCGAGCACACTCTGTAATTTTATCATCA
This sequence comes from Channa argus, assembly GCF_033026475.1. NCBI lineage: Eukaryota > Metazoa > Chordata > Actinopteri > Anabantiformes > Channidae > Channa > Channa argus. Next base: position 7,585,932 of record NC_090217.1, read on the forward strand.
ACACGTCACTCAAAAGGTCTGGGGTGTTAGATAAATAAAATTAGTCATTCATATTGATAGAAGCTGGCTGCAGAGGCTGTGATGGAGTGATGTGTATGATGGTGCATGTGTTTCTTTCTGTTTGTGAAGCAGGGATTCGTGGGGATAGCTTGTTTGGCTAATGGGGTTGGCCCGCAGCACAGTGCTCTCTCAGGCGAACACCTAATTAGCAGGAGCAGATGAGAACATGGTGAGTGTGTGTCTGGGATCCAAAGACACACTGCTCAACCAACCAGAAACCCACAGTTTCACCTCTATCCAATCAGAGGCCCTGAGCTGATATTTCCCTTCTTTGTTTAGTGCCTATCCAGCCAATCATAGGCATCCTTTAACCTTTAATGGACTCTCCCTCCTCTCCATTGAAGCATCCATTTACCATGACAACAATGTGTCAAATGACTACTTAGCCCTTAGGGAAGCTCACAAAATCAGAATCTGTCAAGTTCAGGGTCATTTAACGTTCATATTCCTCATTTTCTGTGCCACAAATGAACAATTGCAATGTGAGGAGGACTGTCCTTGAAATGGAATTGAGATTTTTGTGCAGTAAGCAATGACACAGGACCAACAAAGGCTCAATGTATATGCCGTCACTCGGTCATGATGTACCCCCTGCTTCTACATTGGAGCTAGAGGAAGAAATATTCTTACAATTTTACAGGCTTGTGCTTTACTCTAATCGACCGCACTTAATAAAACAAAGGAAAAACTAGTCTGTCAAGTATCTACAGTCTTCCAAATTCATGTCCCTACACTGAACCCCGGGATTTCATTTAGCTGTGACCACCACTCTCCAAATTACTGCTTGAGTACTTTTAAATGAGACTTCTAATACTGGCACAGCAATGAGATGGTGGGTCATGTCTCAACATCTTTCAGACAGTGATTATAATGACACAAGAGCAAAAGGTGGAATATATCTCATATTTCTTGGGTAACCATGGCAATGACTGCTGTTACTATGAAAAGCTGAACAGTTTGTACAGACCAGTGCCTGCTGCAGACATGTATCATTTTTTTCTTGGTTAGAGGAATGTGGATAATGTTTTATTATGTAATTATTCAAAATAATCGTCTTTGCTGTAATTGTTAACATCTTTCAAAGAGGAGGAAATCAAACTTTCTTCAGTGTCAGTCGTACACAGCTGCTCTTTGGGCATGGTGTGAAATTACTCCCGCAGGTTTTATTTCTCTTCTAAATCACGGCGATCCTGAGACAGCGACCAAACTGACAGTTGTAGTATGGGTGAGGGTTGCACACAAGACCCTGGGTTTAACAGCACATTTATCATTCATCCAAGGTTAGCCCTAGCCATTCAGAAAGCATGGGAGAATGAGATTTTCCATGGCCTCCTGACATGTTATCGCTGCACAAGTCACATTTATTTATCCCTTTGCAGATATAAATGCAGCTCATCACTACATCTTTATTGTGTTGCTTGTGTGGGCATGAGCTGGGGTCCGTAGTTTAGTGCATTTTTTAGGCTTGCGCATATGAATCAGGAATGTGGACATATCTTTCCATTTCAAAGATAATAGATGAAGAAGGTTCAATGATTCCCCATGTTATTGGGGGTTCTACTATTAATAGGTTTGATGCACTATCTTGCCTTGAAATAACGCAACATGAGGAACGTCCTATTCATCCTCAGCCTTCTTCACTAACACACAGCTTTGGCCCAGGACAAAATCCCATCGTTACATTTTCTCCCATGTTTAGCTCTCCTCTTTCCTGTGCGCCTCTCATATTTCCAGCCACCAACAGTATACATTGCTACCTGCTACGCTGTGAAATTTTGAAGCACGTCTGAATAGACATCTTTTTCTACAGTCGTTGATTTCCGTAAGCCGGTACAAAAGATATTAGAGGAAAAGTCCCAGTTTAGATGGAAACTAGATGTAACATATTGGTGAGTGCTGGCCCACTCGTGCATCAAGAAGTATAAAAGATGAGACAGACTCATTTCAAGTGAGGTAAACCAAGCGGAATAAATCTCAAGAGAATCCCCCACAGGGTACAGTGACACATAGGGGAAATGAGAGCAGCATCAGTGTCACACACACTTACACAAACGGAGCCATGCTGTCTTCACATAGCACACATACTGTACGCTACATCTATATTTACCCAACTGACATCCTGTTGTATATTTCAGCTGTGAGAGATTCTTGATGGTAACTTTCGTAGCACAGCGGTCAAAGCAACATCACCCAGCATGTCGTCCAATCACAAAGCCTAGTTTTCACTCCCCTCCCCCTCACACACTACTGCGTGAAAATCAGAGCTGCTTCATTCTACCGTGAACACAGAGAGAGAGGGATGCACATCTATTATACATGGTATACGTGGCCTCGTGGAATGAACTGGCCGCGTCAAATTGGGCACATTTTGCTCCAATGTTGTCCAGTCTCAGAGGGGAGCCAATTACTACGTTGATCCTTGAGAGCGGGGCTAAAATAACCAAAATTCCAACATGTTCCCCTGAGCGGATACATGGAGCAATGAGGAAAATGTCCACTCTCTTGTTACCTAGTCGGTTTCATACAGACTCGTGCCGAATTCACACACCCCCTGCATTCATTACCTGCTAATGACTCTCCCTACCTCAGAGACCATTCAGAGGGAGAACAGTGAGGGAATAGAAATGGGAGGGTTTAGTGGTAAAAGAAGTATAGATGGAAGGAAAATGGGGTCCATCATCACAGAAGATGGATTGTTCCCAGGAGCAGGTGATTTCCAGACTGGAACAGTGAACGTTGGAGACATGGAAATATCTGACATCGTGTTGTCATGTGGCTGACGAGGATCCAGAGAGGTACAGAGAAAGCCGGGATGCAAACATCCTTGCTGACCTTCATCTTGATTTAGAAAAAAAACAGCGAGCAGCTTAATGTTTCAAGTCACAGAACACATTATTGTGTAATTTAGAGAACATGCGCTGAAATTCACTAACACATTTACAAACGCTTTAACATAATTTAAACCGCTGCAATAAAGAGAAAATCAGTCCACCGATAGATGCTTTTTGCTTTAGCCGGGCCTACCGCCTTTAATCCACACTCAAACTGAAGCAAACTTCTTTCAAAATGATGATTCTGTAAAGTTCTTCACACTTCTGCTGCAGTAAATAGGACCTCTACAACACAGAAAGAACTAAAGACCAGCCATACCCCTGTAGTACATAATAATGGGGTACATTGTTAACACCACCATAGCAATTTAACATTATAATACAAGGAAGGGAATAATGTAACAAAGTTTCAGGTCTATGTTTGCCCTCTTAACTGTGAGTCTATTGTTTTTCTACCTGCTGGATATTAATTCTAAGTGCGTCCACTCCTATCGCTTAGTTTTCCGGGCACGGCGACTAACACTGCTCATGTTAATTATCCACTCTCTCATTTTTATATTCCAAACAGAAAAGCCATGGAAATACATGTGCCTTCCGGAAGGATTTACAGCTCATGTACATGGACTTTAATGAGTTATCTTAGCTGAAGTGATATTGAAGTGTGGCAATGAGAGGGGTAAGAATAATGAATAATGAAGTGGAAATTTAGGTGTATTTTATTTTGAGCATTTAATATTTGAAGGTCAACAGAGGTGCCACCAGACTCCTTAGAGAAACTGTGTCTCACTGTATTATCAGCCACGCCATAGCAGATTAAAAATTTAAACTGCTTGTTTGCCTTCAATCAGTATATGTTGACTTGTCAGAAAATATACTGTACCAGTGCATCCGCAGGTGGATTTAATGTTATGGCTGCTGATCAGCGTATAGGGACACTATATGTCTTCCCCATTGTCTCTCTAGATTGAAAATAAAAGGGAGCCAAAAAGCACTCCATCTTTGCCAAAGCCAGCCAGCTGTGTTTTTTCTACAGGAGCATAAATGAACTGGCAGATTCTAATTACTCTCCACTCCAAAAAAAAGTATGAGCCACTTGCTTACAATTATAGTTTAAGTCCAATCCCCACAGATGACAGTATTATTGCCATGGATTTTCTCTATCATCAAATGAGTGTGTTTAGGGAGCAAAGTGTGTGTGCGTGTGTGTGTGGTTGACTCATACCCTATTCCCTACAGCAAGAGATAAGGCAGATGTTCACTGCGACATGATGAAATGATTGTATCTTTTCTGTAAGAGGTCCGCAGGGTGACTCAGAGAGACATACAAGCATTTATTCTCTCTGTCTGACTACCTATCTATTTTTCCTTTTTCTTTGCTTTCCTGCACATGCACATCTTAAGAACTGTGTGCGTGAGGGACTGTGTGAGCATACACACAACAGTGTGTGTGTGTGTGTGTGTGTGTGCGCGCGCGCGCGTGTGTGCGATGTAAAACCGGTCATCTTCAGACTAAAAAGTTTGCCCCTGGTTTTCTCTCTTTCCAGTGTCATTTACTGAGCTCTATCGTCAGAAAAAAGAGGCTCTTCTGCCACAGGGTCCACTTCACTGTTGAGTCTAAACACAGACTGAATTCTTTGAGAGCATTTTCTCTGAAATTACAAAATAAGTTTAACATTTTTTTCACATTTACATTTGTGAAACTGGAACATCTTAGTCCATTCAGTTTATAAAACTACATCTCTCTAAAGCCCCATGTATGCATTAAACTATCACAGCATTTTAGTGCCACACTAGGAAAAAACAAAAATAAAACAATAATAGTTAATAGATAATTCTGAATATTATGAAGTTGATGTTTAAATAATCCGAGAATTTTCTGAGATTAAAGAGAGAAAGTTTATCAGTTTATTAAACAACATTAAATCAGAAAATGTCAACTTTATTCTCATAATTTCAGAATATTTTATCAGAATATTCAAATTGTATTCTGAGAATATTCCAACTTTAAAGTCAGAATGTTCTCATTTCATTCTCAGACATTTTAGACTTTAATATGAGAACATGGCAAGAGTTCAGGGTCGCCACAGCGGATCATTGTCCGCATGTTGATTTGGCACAGTTTTAAGCCAGATGCCCTTCCTGACGCAACCCTACCCACTTTCTACCGGCCTTGGACCGGCACTGCACAGCTGGGGATGGGAACGGGCTGTTAGGGGTTCAGTGTCTAACTTCGACATATAGCCAGGAGCAGGGATCGAACCACTGACCCTGTGGACTGCCCTACCCACTGATATACAGCCGCCCCCTAGTAAATCACTGTGATATGGGACACATAGCATCCTGGCTAAAATGACATATTTTGTCATAGAAAGTGGCAATACTAGACATTTACAAAAATCCTTTCCTTTTTTTATGCCTTACAATTCTCAAATTTTTAAAAAGAGAATCCTGCTACCTGTTTAATCATGCCTGGGAGTGCACTCTATGATTACACTCAAGCTAAAGTGATTAGTTGAATAGATCTGCAATACTGATCTGCAACAAATATGAAGAGTTTCATCTTTAAGAAAATTCAAAACCCAAATGTGAGTTGCTTATTTTAACAGACACAAACTGAATAAAAATGGAAATCACACAGTCACACTTACTGCTGGCATATTGATGAGACAGTGGGTGAGATAGCATGCGGGGAAATTTTCATCTTTATATTATCAGATATTAAATATGTTTACTTTATTCATTGTTTAGACAAGATAAGCAACTTGATTTGCTTATCTGTTTTATCTGTTCAATGTTTTTCTAATATATGATACTTTATAGAACAAATGATGAAATATTTTGGTTAATGGAGAAAATCTATAAATCTATAAAAATGTCCATTTTATTTAGAAATATGTTTGATAATATATGTTCCATTGCCATTTGTTTTAGTGGTTAACATTCATGTAGAATTTGGTGTAAAACATTTTGTCTTGCTAATACCACTTTTTAAAATTCTTTTTTATTCTCAAACATAAAGCTTTCATAAGGTTTACACTAACAATATGTAAGACTAAAGGCAGAGCACATCTTTTATTCCCTTTTCAATCTTTTTCTCAAAGGAGCTGCAGTTCCAAGTGCAGCAGCCAAGGTGAAACAGAATGTGGCCAAAAAAAGAGGAATTTCTTACACTCCTACTGCTACCTTGATTTTCACTGAATTAAGCCAATCTGTTTAAACAATATGCAATTACCAGCATTAAAACAGCTAAACTCGTTAAAGTGATTAGACACTGTTTACCACAAGCAACATTTTATACACAAGATAACGCTTCTCATTTGCATATGCTAATGTTTGGTAATTAGCTATGCTCTGCAGGATAATTCCTATTCATTCTCAACCTACAGGCATTTTTGGAGCAGATTAAAAACAGCAAAATAATAAATTAATTCAATCAATCATGTAAAGGCTAATACATGCATAACAAATGGCAAGGGGACAGTTTTAATGTCAGAAATCAAGAGGCAAAGATCCAAGGCTAGTCTAAGGCATGAAAGATGGAGCTGTCACCAAGGTAGATTAATTGTGTTTCTCTAACAAATTATACCATAGCAAACACCTTGTCTTCCGGATTGTTGGATCATGTCTGTAAGATTTTAAGTTAACATTAATGCCACAAGTTTCCTGCAGCTGTCACTTAATGTTAAAATTGTTACATTGTACACTGTAAAATATGGGCTGGGCTCTGTCGCAGCTCCTGGAGTCGAGGAAATGCCTATACTAACGTAAATTACAGTCACTGACCACTTTGTTAAGTACACCTGTTCAACAGGTTAGCACAAATATCTGATGGCAGCAGCTCATAGCATTTAGGCATGTAGACATTGTCAAGATGATCTACTCATGAAGTTCAAACTGAGCATAATAATTGGACAGAAAAATGATTTTAATAACTTCGAACATGGCATCGTTGTTGGTACCAGACAGACTAGTCATGCACAACCATCTCTAGGGCTTTCAGCGAATGGGCTAAAAAAAGAGAAAATATCCAGTGACTGACAGTTCTCTGGGCGATAATGCCTTGTTGATGCCAGAGGTCATAGAAGAATGGCCAGACTGGTTCAAACCGATAAAAAGGCAACTGTCAGTCAAAGAATCACTCATTACAACCAAGGTATGTAGAAGAGCATCTTTGAACACGCAGCATATTGAACCTTGAATCAGAAGACTCCAATGGGTGCCATTACTGTCAGCTAAACGCGAAGAAACATGAAACTAAGGCTACCGTTAGCAACGGCTCACCAATAGAAGATTGCTTTCCTTCTCCAACGATTCGGACGATAGTCAGAATTTGGCGTAAACATGAAAGCATGGATCCACTCAGCTTTGTATCAGTGCTTTAGGCTGGTGGTGGTGGTGTGATGGTGTGGAAGAAGATTACTTGGATCACTTTGAATCTCTTAGTATCAATTTAGCATTATTTAAATACCACAGTCATGTGATCTATGTCAGCCATGCGATCACCTTAATTCATTTCACATGTAAATGAATTGACAGACAAGCAAATTGGAGATTGTGTTCCCCACCGTGCAGTACACTGGAGCCTTCATCAACCTGAGACCAGAAATATGATCAAGGCAATTCGGGCCCTTTGGTCCACATACTCCCGGCATCCCACCGTAGAAGTCCGATGGGGAAAGATCATTTAGATGGAGAAAGCAAACCCACTGTTAATACCGTGACACTGAACTGCTAGAGGAGCCTTCACCTACAAGATTGAGCGTGTTGTTCCGCTCACGTATGGTTCCTAGCACATTTTCTCGGTTAGTAGACCCTGTGGCCAGGGAAGTAGGATGAAAAATACTAGCCAAATTGCACTGCCACAGCTTAAGGCATTGACACACCCAATTGATGTCAAAGCACCAGTGCTGACAAAGATAAAGTGCTGACTTGGATCATGTTAGCCTCACCCGGGCCAACAAGCGGAGCTAGAGTACGCCTCAAGATGACAACTGAAAAGCTTGTAGCACTGCGCTTGCGTAAAAGGAAGAGAAAGCAGAGGTCCTGAAGCCTTGGATATTCAAACCCTAAACAAAACAGGGTTAACTTACCATTTAGCACCACTCTGGCTCATCACAGATGGTTTATAACTACTTTTAATAATCGAGTATGAACTTACAGCAACAGCTCACAGTGTACTGATGTTGTTAACTCTGATTTGCTAAGCTGAATAGCTAATCAAAATAGTCCACTTACTGACAGGCCAACGTTGCCTGATGCTGATTCAACATGTCAAACTGGCCAATCCAGCTGAAGGGGGCCCAAATAGGGCCAACAGTGCAGGACACGCCACAAAGATAGATAACGCTGACCGATGCTCCCCGACAGCCGAAGTTGTCAGTCTGCTCGGTGTGTACAGCCCCTCAGAGCCTTAATTTCATGACTCAGAGACACAGTGAAAAGTAGAACATTTTACCGTTGGTAAAGGTAATGGCAGGTATAAATTATAACCCATGCCGTTAAAAAACGGGGGAAACTTTGTTAAGGTACGGAAGAAAGTCTCGCAGAACTAAGTGGAAATTGGTAGAGAGACAGTCAGAGGGAGAGAGTGTTTGTGTGTGTCTGTGGGAGGAAGGTCTGGGATTACTGGTAAAGGTTGGAGGGGTCAATGACAATTAGCGAAACTGGCGAAGGTAAAGGGCATGCAGAAAATGAACAGTAAAAGTGAAAAATGAATGCCTTGACAAATGGATTTTACCGGACAGAACGAGTTACGAGACCAAATAACAGATTTTAGACCAAATAAAATTCGAGTAAAGAATTGTCATTAGTGATAATATTAATAAGTTGTGGCAGTTTACAAACCCTCCCTGCTTGGAGTACAAAGCATGGCCTTTTGTGCTAATACAAAGTGAATGGGTCAGCTGATTTGGAAATATTGCATATAGTTTTTCCACTTTCACATAAAAGTTGAGTAAAAAGTGATACCCCTACAATATACTTAATAAATGCTAAAAAATAAATTATTGACCACTACAAATGGCAGAGTCGGATTTCATTTTGATGTTAGAAATAAACCAAAGCTAAATGTATCTTTTTTTTTTTTATATGAATATAGATCCTCACAGCTTCTCATTCCACTCTCACAGTGACACAAAAGCAAATCTATCACATCTTTAAATGTGTATTAAAGTTCCGCCAACAAGCAGAGAAGAATCTGACAAACCTTGTTGTCATGGCAATGGATAATTCCGAAAAGACCACTCGCACAGTTTCTAATAATCTGTGGTTCTTTTCACTGTCTCACAACACCTTAGTCTTGTGCTACTTATTGACATGAATTGTTAACCTTGCTGTGCATTTTTATAGTATTTAGGTATTGGTATTTACATTATTGTCGGGCAACCACCCCTCACCCTACAGTTTAATAAAAAAAGACCTTTTAGACAAATTTGTGGGTTTGTATTTGCTTGTTAAATTGTGGAGATTTAGAGCATTTGACAAAACTCTTGAAGGTTGAAAATGTGTTTTGTTCATTAACTTGAAATCGAAGCCATCAAGTTTGAAATTGACTCGTACTCAAAATAACCTGTGTGTTTCTGTATCTGCGTGTTTGCATTTGTGTGCGTATGTGTGTTTGTGATTATAATTAAGCAGAGGAACAGAAGAATGCAGCAGATCTGCTCTGTAGGCGGAGGTTGCCTTGGAGAATCACCTGGTGTTGCTGGGGAAGCAGACAAGCTGGTGGAATATCTATTTATGTAGATCTGTTCTTGCCATGGGTGGGGCATGCATGTCAGTACACACCTGACAACAGAGAGAGTGTTGCTATGGTAACTAAGAATTTAAAGTGGATCAGGGAAAGGGGATTATTGCGGCTGCACACGAATAAAAATAAATAAATAAATAAATGTGACCAGCTGTATTTGGTAGGTAGGTCTTTGAGTAATGAGAGAATAGAGAAATTCTTAATCCCTTTTTTATATGCTAAACTGATTTGATTTAGCTAAAAGTATCGGGATGTGTGCAGACGGAACAATTTAAAGCACATCCCCGGTACCTGCATTTGGTACCTGCATCTCAGTCTGTCAGCGACAATAGCCCTCGGTATTTTATCATTGATTCAGACAGCGTGGCCGGTCGTATTAGCACACGATGAAATTAAAAGGAAGCGACCGTGACAGGATAAATATAATAGATCTAATATACTCTTTGTCCAATTCATGGCAGGCAAATGAGTTCTGGAGACTTTAACAGTAAACATCAAGTTTTTATTTCAAACAAATGTAGGATATGTGAAGTCTCATATTACTGCCAAGACATGGTCAGTGATAGCTCAGATTGGTTTTAAGTTGCTTGAAGTCTGGAGATTAGAACATGGCCATATGGGCACTGGCATTTGTTGTTGAGGTAGCGATCCCAGAACTGGAAAAAGAGAAAGTCCTCAAGTTTTTAAAGATTAAAAACACCAACCAAAAAATAACTTTGCTCCAAATCTGCTGTGTTCAGGTCACACTTCCTCGTGGAGTAGCACAGAAGAACAGTGTGAATCAGAGCAATTCTGCTGACAAGTGTTGTGCAAAACGTGTTATGCAATCATACGTGGTCGGCGCGATACATTTCAACATGCAGACTTCAACTAACAGGCTCACTTAAAGGCCTGCGATGTCCCTAGCTGCCACCTGCTGTGGCAAGCTCCCATCTCCAGAGTTGCAGGGCATTAGCATGGCATAAAGCTGGCATAACACAACATGAACTTGCATACAACCCTCTGGTAGGAGAGGGAATGGTGTTTTGTTTTTTATTTATTTATTTATTTTTTTCATTTTTGGAGAGCTACTGGGAGAGTTCTTGGGTAGTAGGCACCCCCAGAGGAGTGGGACAACAGAAAACCACAGTAGACATCAAGGAGGGTAGTTTTGCCCCTTGATAACACTGTGTCCCTTGGGTGGCTTGTGGGATTGGCAAACACATTCAAGATTGGGGCAACGGCTCTTTGATGGGCTGAGTACTTTAAAATAGATGTGTGTGGACAGAAGTGAGAGGAGACATGCACGTATGTACATTTAGCACTTGCAGTACACGTAAGTTGATAAGCTGAAGGGTAAAGAGAGTTTATGTGTACTTGTGATGCAGTGTGACTCTGCTATAAGCATTTCAGATGTGTGTGCAGAGATGTCATGTACATGTGCGAGCGTGTCATGTACTTTGCTTTTGCATGCTTGGCTTGCTCGCGTACCGGAAGTACCGCGAAGATCAGGGAAAGAGGTGGCTGGCGAGCTCTGGCGACAAGGCTCACACCCTCTGGTGTGTGCTGTCACTTCAGTGGAGAGGTTCTTCTAACAAGGTACAAAAGGAGAAGACAGGAGAGAACAGGCACTGTTTTCTCCCTTTCGTGCCTCTGCCATTTCTACCCCCTCAATCCTCCCTTGTTTCTCGTGGGTGTTGTAGCCTTAAACACAAATGCTTACAGCTCTCTAATCAAGCACAGCTTAATTTGTGTTCTCAAGCCTGAATGTCTGTACAGGTGCAGCAATTTAAATTGCCTAAGGTATATTGTGTTAAATTATACATGAGGAAGATAATTACGGCTTTGCCTCACGAAATGTCATGGAAACCTTTCTAATCAGATGTGTTTCATCTGGCCACTAATTTGCTTTTAGACAACTTTTATTATTATCACGAGTATTGAGAAAAGAAGGTGCTTGATTTTTAATTGACCGAGTGAAAGGTGAGTGTGGATAGTGTAACAGATATATTTAAATGCCCTGAAATAAGATCTTAATGGGGTCACACATCAAGACAAAATATTCTATTCAAATATTCAGTTGAAGTTGAAGCTGTTGTGATTATTTCAGTGTGCCCTTTTAACGTTTCCTTTTTTCATCTGTAATTGATTTTATAGAGATCAATCTCAAGGTTGAATTTAGACTGAGCGTTTGTGAGTAAATATGTTAATGCAAAAAAAACCCATCAAAGTGTTTGCAAGTGAGCAGTATCTCTTTCTGAGAAAGCACCAACAATCCTTCAAACTATTGGTTACTGCTTTTCTTTTGGGGTCATAAATACTATGTTGGTAGTATCCAAATGCAGACAGACCTGGACACAGGCAGGTAGTATACAATTAAAGCCGCAGTTAATTTAGCACAAGCAAAATGAGAGTCCCCACAAAGAGTGTGTATGAGGCAATCAGTCCAAAAACCAGGCATGAAATCTGAACACTTGATGATGTGGCAGTTTGTGAATGAAGGTGACTGAATGGAGTGACAAATTTCAAAGCCCAAATATGTGGATGTGGTAGAGAGTGGCAGAAATCAAGGTGGGTAAAACTTGAGCTCTGCTTTTTGTATGTGAATTATTAGGTCAGCTGCATAGTATTGTTGCCAATTTGACATGATGTTATTCCAAACCTACAATCTTAACTCAGAATATCTTTTGACTGTTTTTGTCGCTAACGCTATTGGTTGTTATTTTCAATTTTTCTGTAACTGTTAAACATTTTCTTCCGTAGCTTTATGACACCTACATCTTTGTTTACTGAGCCAACAGCACTTATGCACAAACTGCCCATAAACACACGTGCGCACACACAGCAACCAACGAAACCACTAGTTGTACACCGTTCAAGGTTGTTTAGTTTGTTCCTCTTGTCTTTAAATCTCACCTGTTTTCTTCTTTTTCTGGTTTCCTTTTGTTTTGTTTTCTGTGTCTGTATAAAAAAAATGACATGATCTCTGATCCGTTGTTGTTGCAAAAGTCACGTTGAGCTCGTTTTCCTGGCAAAATATCTGCAATGTCAGGCCTGCTCGGGAGCAGTTTTTATTTTTTGTCTCAGTCAGTGTAAACTACAAAACATGTTGGATTTAAATTGTGTTACATATGATAAGTTTACAATACAAGTATATAAATATAATATACAAGGAACTTAAGTTTAGGATGCAACAAAATCGCAGGTCTAAATAAGACAAGTAAAAAGCTCTTTTGTCACTGACAGCGCTTTGACGTGTGTGTCAAAAACAAAAAAATGTCAGTGTCAATAACTTGTTAATTGTTAGGTTTCATCTTTGCTCGTGATGTCAAAATGTGAACTTTTTAAATACAAATTGACCACATTTACTGGTTTTTGCGGTTAATCAGCTTGTCAGAGAACAGCATGCTGAAACATTGAACAGTTGGACACGTGCATTCAAAAGTCGAATATCCATAACTTTTTGTGAGTCGTGTAAATGTGTAGTCAACCAGACCATCTGTAAAACTGTATCCAGGGTTACAAAATCCGGCATTCTTAGTGTTATTTGGCGCTAGATCAATATAGCAACAGGGCCCAGATGTGAGTGGAAGAAACACAAACTAAGTCAAAACCTACACTTAAACACTCAACGTACAAATCATCTGTGTCAAAACCTGAAGTTTCCAAATCGTTTTGCCAAACTTACTCACCAGAGACACCGACTTAAATTACACTTGAACATGTCTCAGAAACATTGCGGTATTCGAAAAATAGTTTCAGGTGAAGCTCAATTTAACGTTTGGATGCCTTTTGAAAATACAAATATGCATATTAGGTCTTCAGTAAACAATACAATATATTGCCGATAGTATGTCATTTTGTCAAAGTCATGCCTGCCTGCAACAGCTAAACGAATAGATGATATTTATTTCAAGCTACCAACTAGCACATCTTTTGAATATAATATTGCGTTTCATGACATCCTTTTAAAGCAGGTTCTTCAATAGACAGAGGCTTTTTAATTTCTAATATACATTAAAAGTCTTTGCTACACTATTTATTTAAATACATTTCTTTCACAGAGGACAATTCAAAAAACACTTTATTATTTAGATTATACACACTGACGTGGACACATACAGGGATAGATAATAAAAAGAAAACCCTATACTGGGATGGGTAGAAAAACAAAGGCATATAACAACATTGCATCCTGTGAGTGCTGATATAGTACAGCATTCAGTATATCACATTGAAAGAAAAGGGCCACTATTGAAGCACCGCTGGGAAATATGATGTCCAGGTGAAAATGTCCTGACATATAGGCATAAGCTTGAAGTCAGATACTGTATACATACACACTTACAAAACCTTTTAAACTCACAAATGAGTTCAACAAAGGTGACTGAAAATTGTCAGTTGAGTCGGAAAAGCAATGCAACGTGATAAATTATATCAGGATTATTATTGCTTATCGGGGCCTCAGAGGAATCTTTGCCCTATTGGATACATGATTAATCTGTGAGCAAATTATTGCTCGGCGTCCTCGGAGGCTTCCTTTTAAATTACAGCGTAGTGCTCCTCACAGAATGCCTAACCTGGAGCCGGCATATCATTCGTAAGAATCGGGCTTGCATATTCACCTTTTCTCTCCAGAATGGAGTTACTCCCTCACATACTGAAAACCTTCTGTTTCTCCCCAATAACCAGAACCTAAAACTGCCTCCGTCACGCTGCATTGACAGCTGATGAAACATAAGTGGTTTTACGTAATGTCCGACCAACCAACAGCATAGTGCATTAGTGTCGCGTCCATGTAGTGATACTACAGTGAGACTGCGGCACTGTATGTTCAAGTAGATCCACGTGTCTGCAGGGATCAACAATTAATTGATAGGTGAAAACTCTGTTCTCTTCTTTTAAATTCGCGTCCTAATAATACAGGGAGTGGGAATGACAGCATGGCAGCAAATCTGTGTTTTTCCTATTATTCTTCTTCTTTGCACCTCTATAATTCGCCAGCTAGTGGTGACTTGGCAGCCAAACATTTTCATATTTCCCATTGCAGGTAGAAAACATTAAATGCCATCAGCATTTTGTTCTTTATTTCAGTTTTTACTGCTAGGCTGTTAAATGACAACTCTTTTGTAGTGCCAACCAGTTATACAGTAATCCTAAAATTAAAACTGAGGTAATTATGTCATTATGTCATTTCTGTTGATCAAGTAACAAATCATTTCATCTCTATTATCCTGTATCCAAAGCTGGTTTCAAATCTGCTCGGATTCACGGCCTTGTTTGCATATTCTCCGATCGTATCTTTTGATGGATTTCGTTTTTTAGGATCAGTGCTCCCAATCAATTTGCATGATCAAACAAACATTTTAACAAACATTGTAAGCGGCGATCAAATTGGATGTGTCACACATAATATTGTTACATATTGTTTCATTTCATTTTATAGAAGTCGCTGCTTTGAAAATGTCAAAATCCCAGCCCCGGCCTCTCTAAACTCTACAGAATACCGTCATTTCATTAGGTGACTCAATATCACCTTGCATACATAACATTTAGAATCATTGGAAAATGGTTATTTTATTCAATTGGGTATCTCATACATATGTCCTTCCTTTATGTAAAGATAACCAGGGCTGAATGAGCAGATGTTTATTGGACTTTGAGTCATTCTACAGTGTTATAAGCTAGAAATCATGTACAATATGCAATAAAAAGGTTGAAGGAGCATTAGACATTATTGTGATTTGCTTAATGCTAATGGCTGCATAGGATGCTTGCACAGACATCCTACTGTACCTCTCTCAGAAGTTCCATGAGTTTCCCGCATGTTAATATTGCCTCCGTGACATCCACAAATTGTGTGCAGTCTCCCAGAAATCAGATATTTCCTCTGTTGTTGTAGCAAATAGACCTGTTTATGCCTTTTGCGTGCATGTGTTACATTATCAAAGTAGCACTGCATAGCATAATCAGCACAGATGCTCATCAACGCTGCTAGTGGCGCATTAAGTGACAGGAAAGAGTGTAGGTCATCTTTGTTTTTGGAAAATAAGCCCCTTGTTCCCTGCTCCCTATGAACAGACTTGACATGTCCTTGAAATAAATGTTTTTAATATATTATTTTATTCTCTCTCTCTCTCTCTCTGAGTAACACATCCAAAATGCAGGGATAGTGTTGCCATAGCTCCACTAACTTTTCCTCTTTTTTTTAAAGTTCCACTTGCTAGCATGATCAACCCTCCTTATGCCATGTTGTACAATTGGGTGCTTAACTGCCCCCCTTTTGTTTCCACTGTTTAGTGCCAAGTTGAAATAAATGCTTGCTAATCTTTGTGTGGGGACATCACGAGGCATTTCCGACACAGTTGTCAGACCGATGAAGCTATTAGGGCTTACAGTACAACACGATACTTCCCATTCGTCGGCTCAGTCGTAAGCTGCTTGGCTACCGGCCGACCGATAACGTTCAGTTACATTCAAACAGATGAACAGAGCTGACTGTTTGTATTATTCTGCTAAATTTGCTTAAACTCATTTTGACACCCCATTCTCCACCTTTTGTGATAGCGTTTAGTTTTAGGGAACCCAAGTAAAACCTTAATTTCAGTTTTGACAGTTGCGAGATCACAAACATTATAAATTCCAGCCCTGGAATATAGCTTTTGTCTACAATAAAAAGATCAATTATTTTTCCTTTTTCGATATTTCGCTTTTAATGGCCCTCGACAAACACAACGCACGACACAGACAAGTGCATTTACATCTAAAAACTCTTCAAACTGGACTTGCAGTTTAATCAAAAAAACGCCCACACCAGCACTCACACCAACACAGCCCCTTGAAATTGTTTTGCTTCTGTGTGGTGGTAAAAGGCATTGAGATGGGTCAGTTTACTGACTCTGAGTTCAAATGTCAGCCTCAAACTGCAGCGATGATCTCACCCTCCTGTTTGTTAGTGTTACTAAAAGAAACACAGTACAGTAACATTGATTTGACAGTTTGGCATTTTACTGGTCGTCTTTAGTTTTGATCGTTTGAGGTATCGGTCTAGATTTCTGCTCTGCGCTCGCGATCACATTTCAATACAGTGTAATGGGGAAAAAGCAAATCTCAGCTCAATGGCTGTAATTAAATTAGCCTGCAGGATCAGATCCACATTTCTGTGCGCACTAACAATATCATCACTGTTTGAGACCTACAATGGAACGGACCCGAGGTTGTAATAAGAGCTTACAGAAGAAAAATACTCTGGGGTAGCAAAATGTTAAGAAGCAGGATTAGACTGAAAAACTGAAAAGGAATTACATGTAAATCTATATATTCTGGACAATGCACCTAATTAAACTTGAATTCTGGCTCTCTGGGGTGTCTTCTACAAATGGGTAATTCTTCAAATGAGGACTTCTTGCACAGTGTTTTTAAGAATTATTTTAAGGCTTAACCTGTATCTTCACTCCTTCCTTTGTGTATTCAAAACAGTAAATGCAATTTGTAACAGAATAATGAGCAACTGAGCAACTGAAGTAGAATAGCAGAGAGAGGTGTCGTATTAATAAATCCACCGCTACGAGAAGCAGTCAAGACTAGTGCGGGTCTGAATTCATTTAAATACGATGAACGATAAGGTGTAAGACGAGCTGCGGAGCTCTGTGGCCGAACGCGGACTGCGCCGGCCCAGCGGGAATATTAATGGCGGACTCGGATCCCGAAGGCCACGTCCAGCGCCTCATACTTTATTATCATTATCGGTGCGAGGATGTTCCGATATAACGGCCGGGATAAAAAAGTACACAAATGTGTCGCTGGAATTTTACCGATGAGATTGAAAAGGCAAACACCTCTCGTACTATGGATTTCAGTCCCATAGTTGCATTATTTAAGGAAATGTTATTATAAATATATTAAAATATTTAATTCATAAAGATTAGCCACAACCAGTAGAACCAGCCTGCTTGAAGCAATAGGAACGTTCGTTTGCTAATTTATGCAACAGTGTGCTACAATGAATATACAACAAATGACAAAATTGAAAACGAGCTCACTGAAAAGTATGAACAATTAAGAAAATACCAAAGAAAAGCGTCGGCCGTACTCGCAACACAAGCCATTACATGTAGGCTTCAAGAGAAATCCCACCGCGTGAAGATTGAAGAAGATTGTGTTTTTGTTCTCAAAGAGTAACGATACGATATTCAACGAACGGCGTAGCATCGGCTGCCCGCACGAGATGACATTTATCAGCGGATCTAGCAGTCGAGCCAGCGGTAGCGGGACGCAAACATTGGTGGAAAGCCTCTCGGTTTAGGCACATTGCATTCAATTTGAAATTGAGCTTTCGAGAACTGTGGACATCTGCGGAGAAGCAGTAGCGTCGGCTACCACGAGCTAGCGTTAGAAGGATACACTGTCGGTAGGGGCGAGGGAACTGTAAATATAGGCATTTTAGATGATATCTAATATGTTCATTGAAACACCACAGGGAGGTTGGTGATTCACATGCCAGACATCAAATAGCTCTTTGTTGCTGGCACTTACAGTCAGTGATTAGGATGACAAATCCTGTGTACGGGGAGCTGAGGTTATTTTGAATTCAACAAGCTTGACAGATACATGTGTTACACAGCAAGATGCTGGTTTGCATCCACTGTGATCTAACTTGTCACGATAGTGGAATATTTGAGACGATGAATAGAATGAACACTTAACACTTTGACTCTACGTAGACTTAAAATCACACGGAAACTCAATCTAGAGACACGGCAGCGTTTACGTAGAAGAGAAGAAACGAGACAAATACAAAGAGGCACTTGAAGATATCTCAGTGACACGCTGAACTGCTTGCAATACACTAGGGAAGCGGTTTAAATCCACTCCGATTTGTACAGTTGTGCGTTATCGTTTTCTGTGCTGTAATACGATGATGTGCAGAGCAAGTCTAATGCTTTTGAAATTGCTCTGGGATAAAGCGGCTGGCATCCCCCACAAAAAGCTTTTTTCAGGGTAGATTTCATCCCTGATGGTGGAAAAGTTATGTTGGTGAAAACATTGTGCATTATGTTCTACAGCAAAGGCACGCGCGCACACACACGCGCACACACGCACGCACTACTCCAAGGATAGTTGGTGTAAATGTGTAGAAACCCCTGTAAAAGTTGCTTGGCTTTCATTCTCTGTAACCTGCAGTTGACGTGGAGCCATTCATTCAATCGAACATTCGGATTCTGATCTCCTCTCTGAATTTGTCATTTTACAGAAGCCAGAGTTGTCTGTGAAAAGGAAAAGAAATTCTTAACGTGACAATTTTAGTAACCACATTCTATTTTTTTAAACCCGGGCACCTCTGTCTGTTTTCGAGGCGTGGGCCAGGAGTTTTTGCCGATTTCCATGCAGTTACACGCAAAATCAACTTCTGAATAAGACTAATATTAAATTCATACCACAAACAAATTCTGCAGTTTTTGCAATAAAGAGAGTCTGTATCCAGACTGTTGAGCTGAGAGTAAGCTCTCAGAGAAGAAAATTCTTCTACATAAAACAGAGTAGCTGCTCACAACGAGAAAAAAGTTAACGTTATTTTGGATACATGGAGCCGTATAATAATACACAATACTCATACATTTGGCTATAACAAATAAGCCAGCCTGACCACGGTCAAATATTACTAAACCACGATTTACTTCAGTGTGTAGTAAGGTCCATTTGGATCAGCACTTTGGATTGGCCTGGTCAGTTTTTTTCTATTGGAGAAAAAAAAACTTTCTAAATGAAATAAGTTAGTTATGTTGTTGCAACATCTGCGATGATCTCCTCCTCTTACTGATGATGTTTTTGCTTGAGATGACGGAACAATATTACACGCACATTTGTACACTTTATTGTTGTGGAGTTCTATGTATCTATGTATCTATCTATCTATCTATCTATCTATCTATCCAGTGTATACATACATAAATACATGCATCTTAAGCTGCATCTTAGCAATTTGAAAACTGTGTTGTTACAAAATTGATTTACAAATGAATAATTGTTCTGTCCTACTGGTATTAACAGCTGCTGCACAGACAGCGGAACTCCTTGACACAGGTTTTCATCCTTATAATTATAACTAGATCAGGAGGAGGTCATTGCATGTGAGCTGGCCGTCAGCGTTGCACAGTCTGAAATCCTGTAGGGCAGAAATGGGTAAATTTTGGACACAAACTGCCTCACTTGGGGACAGAGGAAAGGATACGAGCAGGTGTTAGTCGGAGATAAGGAACAACAGCGGAGGAAGGTACAAAATTTTAAGAGGGGAGGCATGAAATTAAGTGGCATGAACAATAAATGAACAATTCAGAAAGGAAATTGCTATTATAAATGGAATTAAATTAACTTTATCTTCCAAAACCATGTACTTTACCTGTAGTGTTAAAATGAGACTTAATCAAATATCAGTTACTTTAAGTGCTTGTAAAAGATATCAGCATTTTACAGATAATCCTGCATCAGAATGATGTTTTATATAAATTTGGTATCCTTTCTCATTTGTTTTTTTTTCCAATCCAAGTTCAAAAGTGACTCAAGACAAAGTGGTTCTTTTGAACAATAAATAAATGTGAACTGTTTGTGTACTACCAGTAAATGTGCCACTGGTAATTTATTATTAAAGTGGGTTTCATTTTCTCCTCAAATCCTTTAGCATGCCTAAGGCTCACGGAAAAAAAAGAAACATCACTGTAGCTCGTTTTGTTCACAACAAATCGTTTATTTATTTAATTTTCTTTTTTTTCTGGTAGCTGTGTTCGTAACACGTGTACGCACACGGATAGATAACAGAAAAACACAATTTGCCTGATTGAAAAGAGGACCTTTGTGAATGCTTCCTTTCTTATATAAATGCATCACAATGAGGAAACATTTCAGGGTTTAATTGTTGTGATTTTGATTTGGCTGCCTCCGATGTTGTGGAAGGCGACGAAAAATCGACATTTCTAAGCAAACAATCCCGACAACGCTTCTCTTCTGGACCTCGTTTCAGCTACGACAGCTTTAGAGAACAGAAAGGAGATGAAACCAGAACTCAAACACAGAACCACTTTTCAAAAACACCTCCCATCATCGCTTTCTGCTTCGTCCTCTCTCTCTCTCCCTTTAGTAAGCGTGCCCACCAGCTATGTGATCAGCTCAGATGGGGAAAGCACGAGGCAAATAGGCAAAGAAATGGGTGGAGGGCGGAGTGAAAGTGTAAAAGACGATGGATAATGTGCGACAAAGAAGAAGACAGGAGAAAGGACATGGATCTAAAAGACAAAGTCGTGTCAGCCAGTCCATGAGTCAGCTCATAGGAAAGACAGGATTCTTAATTGCCCTTAGAGCATATTTCTCATCCAACCTCTGGTAATTGGACATGAGCACTGGTGATAAATCGCTTTGATTTGGTGGCTCCTGACTGCTCTGTGGCACCTGGAAATAGGACGGGCATCCGGTTTGGGGGGGGGGGGGGGGGGGGAATGTTGGCAACAGCTTCTCTTCTTTTTTTTCTTTTTTTTAAACATTTCTACCCACCACATGGCAATGTTTCTTATTATTTTATATTTTATTATTATATTAAATATATATATATATATATATATATATATATATATATATATATATATATATATATATATATATATATATATATATATATATATATATATATATATATATTGTTAAATAACAGTAGCTAATTGAAAATCATGTCTTCCAGGCTTAGGTGTTTTGAAAAACACAATTTGAATCTTAAGTAGGTCCATTTCTACTTTGGTTACCCTCTTTTAGGGCAGTTTGCAATACCAACTGCTGGTCGCTGCTTCGGAGCACCTAATCTCGGGAATCAACGGGAATCAACCAGGCATTCCTTTCTGATAGAACTCTTTTGCATATTGATCTGCAAAAGAATACATATCTGCTCTTTAAATTTGACATACTGTGCTGTTTTGAGACAGGAAAAAAGTTAGTACCCCGGAGATTGAAATCATTTTTGGTTTTCTGATCCCCAAACTCCCCCCACCCCCACCCCCCGAGAGCTTTTTAGGTAGGGGCTTGCTTTTGGCCAGTTAAACGTGTGCACACTTTGCAAGGTGTTCAGCTGGAGCAGATTAAATGGGTTAATCTAATTACACATTCAAGTGTAGTTTAGGTGGTTGTAAAGTCCACTCGTATACAGTACACTTCAATACTAGAGGTGGCAACGCACTGATCCACGATTCGCACCATAAGTCCAACTTTACAGCAAACGGTGTTCGTTAGTGTCCTAACTTATTTCCCTCCGGGCCTTTCAATCATAAAAACATCGTGGCAATAAAGTGAAGAATGACTGACATTGGCTGCAGAAAGGGATGATTTCAGTAGGACTTCAAATGAAGGATTAGATGTGCAAAGGTTTAATTTAGCATGTATGAGCATTTTTAGTGCTAAATCAGCAGCTAATGTTTGCCCACATAGTACATAATGTGGTGATTTCTTTTGTCGTGGTAATTTGTATTTATACGCTTGTCTTGAGTTCAATCTCATGGGACTCAAATGTTTGTGTATTATAGCAGTCTGGTGACATATAGTGTATTACTTTACACTGTAAGCAATAATTCAAATATACACATTTATACTAATGAATGGCCATTGTGATTGAAAACCATTTGCCATGCAACAAGCAGTGTCTCAGAATCTGTTTTATTTCTCCGCAAGTTATGTTCCATCAAGGTGACCTCGATAAAAGAACTAACGTGAATACAGCAGCGTAAGTTTAAATTAACAGTATCATAAAGTGTTGTCGTCGTCGTCGTCGTCGTCTTCTGTCACGTCCGTACCGTTTCTGGGTTCAACCAACTGAAAATGGTTTAAAGCCTCTAAGTGATGAATACGAGGAGGCAATGATCTGGTTTATGTCAGATTTGGCAAAGCACGGGTGCTTTACGTTTACCAACCATTTATTTACCGTATACGACGAGCCATATTAAATGTTTACGAGCACTTCGTTGCAGCTCTGCTTTTTAACTGCAGAGAAGTGGATATGACTGCAAAGTTTGTTTAAAAGAAAATAAATCAAAACCAGTGCTGGACTAAACTTAAATGCATGCCAACTAAAAAAGAATTTATACCAACCACTTTAGGTTTAGTAGCATACCTAGAATCCCCCAGTTTAACTTTGCAACAAACACTAAAACCAGTTCTAGTTAATACTTGCATGTTGATATCCACCACTCAAACGATCTAAACTGTTGCTCTGCATCGAGATAACGCAAATGACACGCACTTAACGCCAAACAAAATTAGCAACTACTATCCACTCACGTTAAATTGTTTGATTTACGCCGCGGTTCGACGGAAACTAAAGGCCGCAAGCAGCCGATTCTGAGGCGGGCTTTGAAACACACCGATCGTTCCAAATTCATTGACGCCGACAGCTGCATTAGTCAAAGACCTACGTCGAACTAGTTAGTCCGTGTACAAATTGATTACAAACATCCAAACAGGAATGAGTCGACCTTTTACGCAAGTCCCGGTACTAAAAACAGTTTATCATCAATTTGAGAAACAGAAAACACCTTTAACTTGCTTATTGTTATTCAGCAGATTTTTTAATAGAATGCAAAGATCCATTATGTGGAAACAAATTCAAACACTGTTTCTGCAGTAGCTTACAGAGAGGAGACTGTCCGAGACAGGATCATAACCATTATTAGAATGTAAACTTTACAGAAGGAGATACAGATGAAAAAATGCCACAAGGGCATCCATATTTTACTGGTCATAAAAGTGTGACAGTGAATAAACGACAAAACACTCCCCACAAAACATCTGCAAATGTCATTATCACACAGATTTGAACATTGAAGACAAAAATAAACTCATCCTTTTTTATTTTATTTATTTATTTATTTTTTTTGTCGTCATCTGTGCGGCTCCACCTACAGTATTTCTCTAAAATAAATCCATTTACACTTCAACAAATCCTCACATTTACATGAAATTCATCAGGGAAGCATTTGTTTGCAAAAACACCCATAAGCAAAGAACACGATTGGCCGAAATACGTCAGTATCGCAGTCGTCATTCACACAGGAAGTTGCTGACAGGGTAGCGTGGCAAAGAACTCAGATTGGCAATAATGCAGGCTGCTTGATCTGGCAGTGGCCTATTAAGAAAATAAAGGATGAATGAAAAGTGCATGAATATTTGTTTTCTTTTAGCACTGCTAGCGTGATCTGTTTGGAGCTTGGGAGAAGGGGGCGATCTGGGTAGAAAACGTATGAGCAGAAGTAAGGTCGAGACCAGAAAAACGAATGTCAAAAGGAACGAGCGAGTCCATGCTTGTCGTTTAGTTTATTTTGTCTTTTGTCCAATGTGTCACTCTCTGTCCGCGTCGGTCTTTGGAATGGCGTTGATTGGATGGTCGATTTTATTTCCTTTTTTTCTCTCTTTTCTTTTCTCCTCTCCTCCTTTTAACGACTGTACCCGAACTCATCGGCATCGTCTGCACGGAAGTCCCCGTAGCGCCAAATGTTCAACTGGTGGGAAGACAGAGACAGATTTTATTCAACATAATGAAATAAACAGCCATAAAATACGGCATCATTCCCGGTCGCTTTGAACCAGGCTTCCAAGCCTCTCTAGCACATTACATGTGAAATGGTCAAGAGAAAGCACAAGGGAGACAGAAAGTCACCGTGCAGCGTTAATACCCAGAGATCCCAGCCTCACACAGCCCAGTGTGAAGGCATCATCATCACCATTTAATCAGACTCTTTGTGCGTAGCCATCCAAGCTGGAGGCCCAAGGTGCTTCAAATACCACCCAGTCTATTACTTCTCCTATTCCATTACATTCACAGGCACCGGTTCATAAACCATCACAATGCAGTTGGCAGAATGCGAGCGTGCGTAGATTAGAGTTGCAAGCAGCGTGTTGCCGAGTATTTAAACGCAATAGAATTTGTGCAGTCTAAGGGGTGTTTTGCGCGCGCACGTACGAGGGTTAATGTCTGTGTGGGATGTCTTTTTTGGCTTTCAGAGGCACGCACGCACGCTCAGCTGTTAATGGTGTGATTCATAGCTAATTAGCGACTGTGCTAATTAACACTAGTTATTAGAATGAATGAATGAATCAAGCCATTTGTTTGTATTGCTATTTTCTGTCTCTCACTCCACTGACTTTTTTTTTTCTCCTCCTCCTCCCCGACACCCTGAAAACACGCTAGCAACTCCGATCGCGATTAGAGTCTATTCCGCTTCCGAGCAACCCGCCGTCTGGGCACGTCGTAACACCACTAAAAGAGCCCAGGAGAGACGGTCGCCTCTGGGTTTCTGTGCCATCACGCTTGACATTTGCATGAGTAAAAACAAAATAGGATCCAAGCATCTACACAAGCTCCCGGGGAACTCGCGAAAGGCACCTCAGAGTTGTAAAAACATTTCCCGTCAAACTGTACGGCTAAAGACCGGAAGGGATCCAGCTTTCGCTCACGGGGCAATACTTGGAATCCCCAAATACATGAATTGTTATTCCTTCAATTCATGTTACATATTTTGTACACTGTTGTATATATTTCACACAGAGAAATAGGTTAAGATGGCACTTTGATGATGTCTTGTCCTTGACATGGATTTTTGGCTCAGTTTAACTGGAAGAGGTTTTAGATACTCATTCAATACTTAGTAGGATACATGCATTATTGGTTTTACATTTGTCAAAGGAACACTTCCTAATAGGAAAATCTGAACTATCCAGTGGCTGATTCTTTAATGAGAGTTGTACTAATAGTTATTAAGAAATCTTCTATGACACTTAATCA
The DNA here is from genome assembly GCF_033026475.1 of Channa argus. Classification (NCBI taxonomy): domain Eukaryota; kingdom Metazoa; phylum Chordata; class Actinopteri; order Anabantiformes; family Channidae; genus Channa; species Channa argus. Next base: position 7,611,361 of record NC_090217.1, read on the forward strand.
TCTAACGTAGGTTTGAATTCCTCACGGAGCTTTCCATTCTCTTGCTTCTGGCCGGCCAAAGAGTTCACCAGTCTTTGCTTTAGACAATAAGTCAAAGCTCTATTGACTCATCTTAAAAAATGAGAACACTGCATCGAACGGCCATTTTTCTCTTCTTTCTGTCTATATTCCCTACGCACGCTTTTGCTCATATCCTCCCCCCCCCCACACATATTTTCACAGCATGGACCTGCACAGGCTGCTGGCATCGGTCCATATGGGGCCATGGTGACAGCCAATGTAACGTGTCACATCTTGAGAGAGAGAAAGAAGCAGCAGATAGGAAAGACGCTTTCTCGCTGGTGGCAGTTGGTGTAGAAAAGTAATAAGTGTTGTAATGTATTCTTGTTTTGGCAACATACGATTTCTCACATAGAGGCAACGAAGGTGACAAAGAGACACAAAGGCGGTCGGCCGGTATGAACCGTCTTACCCTGGCACTCTTGGCAGATTCTTGACTGTTCAGGTACTCCGTCACCTAAGAGAGAGAGAGAGAGAGAGCATTAGCATATCACATCACATCACTATGTTTTTTTTAAGGTGAACGAACGCATCCTTTCAACCCGCTCTGCCCCCGGAGACATTTCCGATACCCGCTCGCTCGGAAATTAACAACCCGTTTGTACAAAGTCCACTTTTTTCCCTCGAAAAGCACTTGCTCAACATCACAGCCACACTGGATCTCAGGAACGCAGTGTTCTCTGAAGATCAAGATAACACCCATAAACAGAATGGTTATGTGACTGCAGGGAATGTTGGACAGAAGCCTACAGAGCACCAAGTGCCACATTACGGCTCGCTGTTTGAGGTCATCCATTGTGAGAAAGAGCTTTATCACTTCACGCTTCACGCCACAACTCACATTAGCAAAGCCGGCGGCAAGAGAGTCGCATCTTCTCCTCGTGACCGCTAGCCTCGGGCCAACACATTGCCGGTGCGCACAGGCAATTTACAATCAAGTTCCTTTGCTGGACGCCTCAAAGAAAGTACCAGCCACAAGGCGGTAAACCCAGAGTTCAGCTTGTGTTTCATGTTGATAATCTGATCTCTATTGTACAGTAGAGTAGAGTAGAGTATAGTATAGTGGCAGGATAGGCCAGATAAGAGAGAGCATAAATGTATGAGTATTGTAAATAATTTGCCAACATCCTTCATTTAAATAAGGCCGCGCAACATCTCAAAGAGCAACAATATACCCGTTTTATGATATACAACATTGACATTGTTTCTAAGATAGTATATAGTATTAAGGTTTGTAGTCTTATGTAAGCTACAAACATGTTACAGTCATCCAAATGTGACACACACACACACACACACACACACACTCATATTTTTGTAATATAAATGCAGCATCTTGTTTTGGACAAAATAAAGATCTCTAAATCCAGAAAGAGAGACTAACAAGCCAATGTGTAGCGTTGAACATATTGACTGCTCCTGCTAGAACAGCCATTTAGCCTCATTGAACGAACAAGCGATGAGTCACAGGGCAGGGAGAACGGGCGCAGTGCAAAACTCCGACAGCACAGCGCCGGTCTGTGCCGGACGGGTGCGGTTTCTACTCCGTGAGGTTTGACAAAGAGCAAGGATTGGTAAACGTAGTAAATACGACGTACACATTTTTGGAGTTATTAAGATACAAAGATGACATTTAATCCTTTGACCTTGCCAACACATGCACTTTGAGGTGAAACAAATGTGGGCGCAATCTATGGCAAGTCTATGGGAAGTAAAAGGTGAAAACCCAAGCCGCCGTTGACCTTTCCTTTGTGACCAAACGGAGGTTGCCGGCATCTGCTCGGCGGTCGCGCACAAGCGTAAAGGCGGCTTAAACGTCGGGGGCGAGCGGGGCGTGACGTTTTGACGACGCGTCACTTTTGTTCCCCGCCACCGAGACGCTCTCTGAGGACCGCTACATTAGCACAGCTCAGGTCTTGGCAAAAGTACCGTAACCTGTTAAGGGCGGTGTAACTTTTGGGCCAGGCTAAGCATCTGTGTTTCCCAGACTTTTATGTGAGACTGTGCTGGGTGGACCTCAAACCTTCTACGGTGGTCCAGGGGCCTGCTCCCCCAAGGTTAAGAGGCTAGATCTACGATGAATTGCGTGACTTAAAGTCTACGCGCTTACATTTATATACAGACATAGGTGGGCTCGCGGGATAAGCCGAAAGGACAATCAAACCAAAAAAGGGTACTCCAAAAAAGGGAGCGGTGTTATTTATCCAGTAAATTCAGCATTAAACGTGTCGAATTAATCTGAGAACAACCAATATTAGCAGCGGCTAAAACGGGAAGCTGAGCTAAGCTAGTTAGACTGCGGAGGGCCGTCAGTCTAGATAACTAACGGGAAACACTCCATCTTGACAAAGTAGGCCGCCAAAAAGAAACTGACCACCTTCGTCAGCTATCTTTGATCATCCTATCGGTTCCTTCAGGAGTTTCCCTTTCCCTTTTCATTGCAGAAACCTGCTCGTAGGACAACAGTTCTGTGAACATGTTGTACATGATGCAAAACAACTAAGCAAAAGCACATTGAGACTTTGTTGACTACTACTACTGTGTAGAAAACAACACGGGCACCCTTCACATCCCTAGTGTCATACATCATATTACGCAGCACGCCTTTATTAAGAGCATGCCATGAGCTAGTGGCTTTAGTGTTTAGTGTAAATATGTGAAGCCAACTAAACGGGTCAGCGCAAACAACAATATGCTGGCAAGTATGTGTGAAAGAGCCAGTGACTTTTGATTGTGAACGGTCATGATATCAGATGCTCTCGCGTGCCGCTTGATAGTGATTTTTAAGGATCTCCCTCCCCTAGTAATGTAAACGGCACGCCGGCGCGGGCAGCGAGAGAGGCGGCGTTCAGACGGAAGGGCTCAGCGTAAGTGGACGCATGGACCTCCAAGCTTGAGTTGCGGAGCTGTTCTCTGCACGCTCCAATTACTATGTCAGAGTAGATAAAGAGTGATCAGGCTCCACACAGGGCCTTTAGATACAGCTCACCTCACCTCCACCAACTGTAGCCACCCACACTCACATTGTGTGTGCGAAGGGTGGTAAGCAAGACATATGCAGGAGATATTTTGAACATTGTGTGCAGCATAGCTTGTTGATTTCTAAACAGAAAGAAATACTAGCACGACGATTAAGAGAAGAGTACCTAAAAGACACCGTGCAAATAAAGAGACGTCACGAGCTCGTAACGGATTTGATGGCGCGCCACGTTTTGTAGCTCGTTACAGCAGCAGATGAGCTGGCTTTCACACTCAGGTGCACGCGCGCGCACACACAAAAACAAGGACGCCAGATGTTAAAACTGTCGAGTCTGGATGGGGCTCTGGAGTTTAATTGCTTAGCCGGCTCATGCACATAGGTTGATTTGATAGCTACACTGCACACGGCACTGCCAAGATAACAGAGCGCACGTGCGAACGTGCGGCCGGTGAAAGTGCGGCGACTGCACAAGACATCCATCAAAAGCCAACTAAAGGAGAGGCGTTTTGGGAAGGCACTGTCATACGGCACGTCCGTCCCACCGGACAGCCGTGCAGACGATGCCGATGAGTTCGGGTACAGTCGTTAAAAGGAGGAGAGGAGAAAAGAAAAGAGAGAAAAAAAGGAAATAAAAGGCGTCACCGCGCGGAAGTTGTGCCATTTGGGCATCGGAGGGAAGCCGTCAGCGCCCGTAGCTGTTCTGTTTTACACTTGGAAGGTTTCATATCTGCCAAAGTGGATTTGGCTAAATTGAAACCAAAAAGAGAAAATGACATTGCTAAGAAAATGGCAAACTAGGCACTGCTCAAGTTTAAAGGAAGCATCTTCTTATTTTCCAACTGTTACATGGCTAAGAGTCAGCCTCCACATGCAAAGTGTTCAGTGCAAGATGCAAAGTCAAGAGCACTACAGCACAATATGCACAGATGATGGCTGCTGTATTGGGACTATCACGGTGAGCCTGTTTTTGTAGTCTAGATGGGGGGGGGGGGGGGGGCTTTCCTGGCTCGTCCCCATCTTTTGCTCATTTCAGCTTAGCCAATCGGGATGCAGGGCGATGATGACTGCATTCAGATTTTGAACAGCTTTTCTATCGGCTCCAGTGGGGAGGCACAATAGCGCATTTCCAACACAAACGGGCACAAAGCTCATCTAGAGATGACTTACAATAGCAAACAAACCGACATGCTGCTAAATACAGGTGGAGGGAAGAGGATGAGAGGTTTGACGCAGAGGTTTTGGCAAAAAGGAAACACGAGGTGTTCCAGGTGCAAAGTGAGGAAGAGAAACCGGGAAAAAGATTTTGAGGTGACATGACATTCAGTGTTTAGTGCGTTAGGGTGGCAGAAGGAAGTTGATGACACGACGCTTGCCCGGACGACCCTACAGAGCTCCCATATGCCAGACAGATGCCATGTTTGGTGAGCAGTGGCCATGAATGCTGCCAATGGTAGAGGATATTGTGATTGGATGAGGAGGATAGTCTGTGGATGGGTGGGAGTTTCCCCTGAATGCATGCGATTAGCTCACAGTATCCCATTTCATTTTGTTTACAGTCTGTAACATGCACTAAAACAACTGCTAAAAGGTTTGATTACAGGTTGATGTATTCCAGCTCAGAGCAGAAAAGAGCTTCTCTGATGTATATGTTCTAATACATAGTCAATATTGAGTAACTTTGTAGTTGAAGCCTTAAGTGTGGGTAAGTGTGATGTTGGTTTTTTTGAAAGGCAAACTACAGCCGGCGTGGGTCCGGTGCTTGGCACTAGTCAGCGTGTCCGCGTAGCTGTGAATCCGTCTGCCTGAGAGCGAGAGAGAGGCCGCGTATTTGCCCGCGCCGGTCGGCACGCCTCGCCCGGGCGGCGTTCTGGTACGCGCGGTGTGAAGCTGGCGGATGTGAGCGGGAGCTAACGTTGCAATGTTTTGACAGGTTGTGCGCGTCTGGCGCGTAGGTGAGCTGCCACTTTATGATTTCACAGCATGCAATAGCGCTAAGCGAAACCAGATTTTGGACGGCACACATCTGAGAAGCAAGCGACAAATTTAAGTTTCAGCACCTTGCACGCTCTCTTGGTTCTGGCTGCCAAGGTGCGACGGCAGTCGATGAAAAAAACGCTAGAGTGGAAAGAGAACAATGAGGCTCGTCCTCCACGCACGTTGAGCTTTTCTCATTAACGGCAGTGATGAGCTCTCTCACACACACTCACACAGGGCCAGGCACTACCACCCTTTTGTTAGCGCTTGTCCTGTAGACTCCACTTTAGAAAAGTGAAAGTAACTTGCACCCAAGACAGATCAGGGCCAGCACGCTTATGGGAATATGATGTCTTGTATGTGCAACTCAAATTGTTCCAAATTGAGTGCACTTGGCTGAGCTGCGTACGGTATTTTAATCCTAAGAGAAATCTATTCTTCACCTTCACATCCATGAGTACTGCGTGGCAAGCAGAGAGGAGGCCACAGTTTGTTAGGAGTCCCTTCAGTTTGAAGGTGGTCAAAGTAATAGGAGAGGGCAAAGCTTGTCACATGTCAGGTTTGTTGTGGTATCTGTGTTAAAAGAAAACCTTGGAACAGTAAAGTGCAACCACTTTGTTTTTGTCTTGCAAATGATCCAAATATGTGTAGGACAACATCTTTGTAATGCACGTCTTTAGATACGTGTGTATCCCAAAGTCAATAAGGAGCCTTTTATACCTATCCTTAGTATGACTAACTGTTGCTCTCCTAGGTTTTTTTGTTTACATGTAGCAAGCTGGGACAGGAGATCAAGTCAGCAAGTCAGTGCTGTTTGCAATGTTGGTTTCAGAGGTAGCTGAGTTTGTGTTCTTTCTCTTGAGTCTGCTGATTTAGTCTGTCTTTTTTCCCCCAGAGTTGAGAACGGTACGTGGCAGGTGTTGCTCTGTTATTGGTGGCAGTGTGAGCTTAGTGATCACAGAGGGTTCACCCCTTTGACCTAATAAGGGCGCCCAATTGAGGCAGGTCGTAACGAGGAGGCGGTGTCAGGTGTTGGCAATTCGGCTCCAGGTGAAAGTGCAGCAGTGAGGCTGGAGCGTCAGCGGAAGCGTCAGCCCTTGCGTGAAGCCCGACGACGTAAAGACCTGCGAGTCTACCTGCGCGAGTCCACCCAGCGGGGGACACCGGGGACACCCCACTATCGCCTGGCCCACGCTGCTGCCGACAAGGCCGGGGCCCCGACCCCACCTTCTGCTACACGCTCTGCGCTAACTTGTCGCTCGCTCATCAGCTCGGGGGGGAAACTGGACTTCTCAACAATGAAACCCAGCACTTTTCCTCAACAATCTGTCATCTCTGCAATATCATGCCATCCCAATCGCAGCACCAGTTCCGCTCAGGTAATTGTGACAACTTGTGCAATGAACTGCACGTGTTGCTGTCCCACTTCCCTCAACATCCACCTGGACAAACCACAGGCAGCTCACATGTTTGTTCTTCTAACTATGCAAATGGAGCTGGTTTGCAACATATGCTTGTGTCTGACAATTGCAGCTAAATACTGAAGGGAACTGGCACCGCCGTGACTCCGCTCCGTGTTGTCCGGGTGAGCATCGCCGTCTCTTCCCCTCCGCTCTGATCTCCCTGCCCATCAGCCTACATTTCTTACACCTGTTAGCTCGCTTTCTTAAACCCTGGTTACCTGTTGTTCTCCACCACATTATCTTCCCGTTTCCCCGAGTGACCGCTCTCCGTGTCTACCTAAGATTTCTATGTGTACATTATTTCTCTGTTTACCTGCTCTGCCTATGCCTTTGAACATTTTGTGGTATTTTTTGTCCTCTTGATACTTAGACAAATTCCTGCTCTTGGACAGTGTACCTGAAATGCCCCGTTGGTCTTCGGAGCGGTAAGTGACTTTACATTTTGAATTTGGACTAAGCACCGTGAATTATTCTTAGAAGAGGAGTTTTGCACAAGCCAGACAATGACAAGTGTGTTTTGTTGATACTTTCAGTTGATTTCAGACAAAGTCTGTCTAGTTGTTAATTTGTTAGATTCCTGCTGTATTTTTCAGCCCGGGTTTTCTCCCGGCCACCCTTGGTTGTCCCGCACCTTTTGAGCTCCACATCACCCCCGCCACCGCTCTGCACTCTGGCAAAATCACTCCACCGCTTCCTGGCCAGCTCCTTCACTCACTTCACAACTTCCTCAATGTCAACCAGTCTGGCTCCAAAAGACTCCACAGAAACCGCACTCCTGACTGTTGGACAATGTCTTCGAGCTGCAAAAGCCACAGGTCAGTCTTCCGTCTTAATGATTCTACTTCATCTATCGTCACACTTTGACACTGAACCATCTAATCCTCTTGTCCACACTCTCTGACATTGTTCTTGCCTATCGGGACAAACCTCTCTCCCGGTCTGCCGCAAGGCTCAGTTCTCGGGCCTCTTCTTGTTTCTGTCTATACTGCATCCCTGGATTTCATCATTCCCTCACGTGGTCTTTTCTATCCCCGCTATGCAGATGACACACGGCTCTTCAGATCTCTACGCTGGCTTCCTGTAGCTGCTCGCATGACATTCAAAGCTCTGTCTGTTTCTTACAGGGTGATTAACTCCGCCGCAGTCCGCCAACAAACCGTGTCTGTCGCTCCCAGCGCCGCAAAGAAGACGCCGAGCAAAACTTTTTAGCGCAACGATGCCGCGATGGAGGAACGAGCCACCAGACTCTGCACGCTAGTTCCCAATATTCCAAAAACTGCTGAAAACAGAACTCTACCTATGCACTTTAATCTTAATTGTTTTGAAAAACTGCCTGTTCTTTTCTTTCTCGCACTTGCATCTCATGAAACGTGAACATTTTTCTGATAGGACTTTGCTTTGATGTTTTCTCCTTGACTTAGATTTTGGCTTGCCTTGCACCTCGCTTGTAAGTCGCTTTGGATAAAAGTGTCTGCTAAATGACTAAATGTAAAGTAATCTCAGATTACGCCCTGTTGCGCGCCGGTCCCTCTAGTGTTGCTGTCGGAACAGATAAAGCACTTTTTAGTGGCAACGTTGCGCGACGAGCCCGCCGATACAAGTTTGTGCGGTTTAGAAAGACCTACGCGCACCAAATATGCACGCATCAAATACAATAATTGACACTTTCTAAGAAAGATTCTCCAGTTCTTTGCCAGGGGCGCTGGTAAAAGAAGAAACCAAATAGCACTGAAGTACAACACGTGCCCAAGCTTACAAACACACTTACTTCAATAAATGCTGCAAGAACTTTTCTCATTCTTTTTCTTCAGTGGCCGTTTTTATATTCTGCCGTGAGGTCACGCAACTCAAAATGCTTTTAGTTTCAACTGAGAGCGATAATCTTCCCCCGTCTGGTCCATTTACGCCCTTAAGGTGTGTTGGAGGGAAGATGTAGTCTGTACATATGCGACAGTGTGTGTACATGCGCATAAGGTGGAGTGACGTTTTCATTACCGGCGCGTGTCGGCCGGGACAAAAGGGCCCTCGGAGCATGCGATTGGCGTAAAGCGGACCTGCTGTCACGCCCCGCCCCCCCCCCCCCCCCCCCCCCCCCCCCCGAATCTCAGCGGGTGAGCGTGTGTATGTGGTGGAGGTTCTTGATGGGCTGTGGCAGGCATTGGGGTTGAACAGAGAGGACAACGACCTCAAAGTGAGTCAGTCAATTGGTGGACCGGATCCAGCTAAAAGCCATTTATAGATGACGTGGTGAAAAACTTTTTAGGTTGGGGGTGGAGGTCACAGAGACAAGTTACATCATGTCGGGACGGTCCAGTGGCTCTGCGTGAACAGAACACCCACTACCACATCATTATTTGGGTGGGTTTCGTATTGCGCTCGTGCAATTATTTTTTTTCCCCCTTAAAAATGAGTGCGTCGAAAGTTTGCCTTGGAACAACTCCTACGCAATTCCAACACTGCATCTACATGGAGCCTTGTTTACTAATTAGGGCCATTTTGTTACAGCGATCTTTATTGTATTAAATCGCATTCTTGGAAGACGTATAATCGTTGTCCAAACCGGTGCTTTGACAGTATGTTGGCAGATGACCACATCAAATGAGCCTCAATACTGTATGTGATACAAAGAGCACAACCGTACTTGTATTGACAAAATGGAAGAGTCGATCCCCGGAGACGCCGTGCGCATGTCTGAACGTCGTCCTTTATCTCCTGTACGCTGCGGGTGTGCCCACACCTTTCATTAGGCCGTTTCGTCTCCGTCTACACTTTCACTTAACTGTGCAATGCAAGTGCTGCACTATTATTTACTACGCTGGGAAATAACAACAAGGTGTAAGACCACTTTATGTGACAACACACACGCGCAAAATAAATAAATAAACAAATTATACTGTAGAAGCCACAGCTCGACTCCCCTAGCAGTCCCTCAAAGCTTGGAGGTCCTCTGCTCAGCACTCGTTCATAAAAAATAAAAAGCAATGCCCCAGCACACATACTACAAAAAGTGATGATAAAAGAAGAAGGATGAGGGGGAAAAAAAACAAACAAAACAAAAAAACACATTTCCCCAGGGACCACTGATCTGCAGCTTTTGCTGTTGGGGAGCCGCCTTACAGCCGTTTTCCCTACAGTCTAGTGCACGCACAATATCTGTGATATTTTAATAAGATCTTAACTTTGTCTTCACAAATAATTGTCCAGAGTGTGGGAATACATTGCAAGTTGCGTGTAGGTCCGTTCAGCGGGCTGTGTGGCCGTTGTTTATTGGAAGTAAGAACACTCACCAGGGACTGATGCAGATACTTCTCCATTTGTAATTCACTTGTAATTAGCAAAGACGTTATTCGTTGGTATTGCTAATGAACTCTAGGCTACGACCGCTGTCGCTTAGCTGACATTACGTCGGTAAAAAGCGGCAAAGCACGCGATGCGGTGCTCCTAACCGCACGGCAATCTTCCCAATTGAGCTGTCACGTCAGATTCAGCTTGATGTGAATTAGTCAAAGATATCTGCTGCTGGCTCTCCGTGTATTCCCATCTGGTACAAAGGATACAACTCGTCTAGTAGTGGTCGATCTTTGCCGACGTCTGCGCTCGCGCTGGCCGATTGAGAGCCGCGCCCGCAGATCTCGTAGCCCACGCCGTCGCCGTTTCGCTTGCTTGTGCAACTGCGTCCGCGTCTCAGATTGGCACGTTTTATTGCCTCTTGGCGAGCGGCGATTGAGACCTGACCTGAAAATAGAGTTGGAGCATTCGTGCTGCTCCTCACCTGCCACATACCATTCAGAGCACAGGTGAGGGGACAGGTCACTTGTTTACAACTGTATGGCACTACATGCCCATCAAATTAATTTTAATTCCTGGGGATTATTGTTCAACGTGACATAGTGCTGAAAGAAAAAAATGCAAATTAGCACATGTCAAAGCCAAATGTGCTGCCTCCTCATCACTGTCTAAATGAAGTGCTCGAGCTCCGTTTGGATAACGCCAATGCCAAAGGTTAAAACGAGAAATGAGGGAGAAGAAGGAGGATGTGTGAGCGAGTGGAATAGAAACCAAAAAAAAAAGATGAAGCGCGGTAAGACAAATGGAGACTACAGAAGTAAACGGGAAGGAGGTCATTAAGTGGACAGCATTGGAAACAAGCAACAGGATGATAAACTGATATTAACAAAGTGATGGAAAGAATCGCACTCAACGATGAGTACACAGAAATGTTACTGTGGAGGAGGCTGGTAGAATAAGTGTGGCACGTTGCCATTCTAGCCACTAGATAGTTGATGGTGCCAGGACAATTTAAGTGTGGCTTTGTTTAATCTACTTTGCCTGAGGTGAAGAATGCATAGTCAGTGTTTGGGTCTAAGGTCTGAGGAAACCTCTAAATGCTGTGTCAAAAAAAGACAGCTCGTTTGGACGCAAAGAATAACCCGACAGTAGTCTTGGCAATCATCCGCCGCTTCTTGTTTGCAAAAGTTGAAAGGTTTGTTGTCGGGGTCGAGTCTTTATAATAATACTATAGCTGGGACGGTTCGGTGTAACTAGACCCGAATTTTAACTTGGACTTATTCGCCGTACGGGTTCCCTAGGGTTGATGCGAGTGCTCTCTCATTTATGCGGATGCCCTATTGATCGCACTCTACTCTTCCCATCGTTCTCCTTTTTTCTAACTGAGAAAAATCAATGCACACTTTATTCATGAATTTGGTAGATTTTTTTTTTTACTGAAGGGGGAAAAAATATAGATTTCTATTTCCAATTCAAGGGTAGCAGTTGCCATAAGGGGTAATCACACCCAATGACACTGATCTAAATCTGGCTGCCCAAGGCAAACATTATTGTTGAGCTTCGCTAACAGCTCATTTACATGAGTAGAACTTGCACATTTTATTTGGTGGCTAACTTTACCTACCACTTCAGAGTGTGTGTGTGTGCGCCTTAGGGATTAAGAAAAAAGAAAATACAGTTTTTAAGGTTTCAAGTACATTTGCACTGAAATAAAATGTCTGAATGAAAATACAGAGTACGAGCACACGGACAAGAAATAATGGCTAATGTGATGTACGACACTGACAGAAAACGCGGTGGAGGGTGAAAAAAATGATCGTAATAAACCAACCTGCTCTACGTATGGTGACGTGCCCCTTTTTTACGGTTACCGTTTTTCCGATAGAGCGATCGTCACCTGCGGGCCACACAACTGGCACGACGTGCGACACGCTTTCTGCTTTAAATTCTGCTTGATTATTAATTTCCATACCTGCGAACGCTATGAAATATGCATATTTTGACTCGACTGTTATCTGTTCATTTGTGCCCGCTTTGGCTCATTTCTAGACTGTGACAAAATGCGAGTTGCGCTTCATTCCCCTCTGTTGCTGCCCGTCCAGAGCTCTAGATGACTGCCGGTTTCCCCTGGTAATTTACGCTGCGTCGATTAATACCGGTCTTACTGCGCGTCCGCCCACCTCCTACTTCCTCTGTTTCCTGACTTCCTTTAATAATCCGCTTTCTTCAATCGGACAAACAGCCGGCGTATTGTGGTCGTTTCGCCTACTCTTTCACGTGGACTGTTTATCCTTTCCCGTGCCAGTGTTGCGTAGTGCTGGCGTCCGTATGGTGTGCATAATACGCAAGTGTGGGGCTTAAGGCAGAAATGAACATAAAACTCCAAATGGATGAATATCCCTCTCTGCTGTCCCTCTCCTGGGACAATGCCATCCTCAAAGACTGGTGTTAACCTTCAGTGCTCTTACGACTGACTGTTGGCGGTCGCCGAGGTGCCGGCGAACATTACGGCCCATCTGTTACGCGGCGCTTACCGCTACGGTACAGATTAGAATGACCGTGTTCCAATCCCCCGGAATGGATAATGAATAACGAATGGAGCCAAAATGGAACAGATAGGAAGGACAAAAGTCGCTTTCACGACGAGGCCGATAGACTGGATGAGTGAAAACGAGAAAGTGGGATAGAAAGAGCTCAGAGCGAGCTGGCTTGGATACTACGCTGTAAAAAGCACCGTGGAAACTTTCTGGAAGGGGAAAATCCTCAAAGCACAGACAGAGGGGTCAATAAAAGGCTATAATATTTACCATCAAACCCCTGCAAACCATAGTAGTTTGTCCTGTTATGCAAATTAATTGAATTTATCTGCACAATATCCCCCTCAGTTAATAGATACATGTTTTTTCTCTGAAAAATGTCAACAGCAAACATTGCCCACTTTCATCTCCAAGAGTCCAAGTCCTGTTTTTTCAGCTTACTAGTCCAGAACCCAAAGGACAGAAAGAACAAACTAAAAAGGTGTAGTCTCAGAATTGTTTGTATATTTGCTTGACAATTGCTAATCAATATTGAGCTGATAACTAATTGTTTGAACTCTAGCACAAGTCTATCACATGAAGCCAGAAATGGAGCCATTTAAGGACAATCTGTATTCTGAGTCACTGAATGGAGTCTTGTAACAATGTATTAATTACAACACAACACCCATATCAACGAATGGTAGGACCGATTACTATTTACTACATTTAGAGGTTTGAAAAGCAGCATAAGCAACCTGACCCTATGCAGTTTATAAGGCTACAAGTCATATGGTTTGGAGCTGTGTTTTTTCTAGATATTTTAGCCAGAGGCCAAAGCGCTTGCGCTCAATAATGCGCGGTTCTTCATCGACCGTGCTGGAATGTGCTTTTGTATGTGGTGTAAAGTGTGAGCAAAAGTGAGTTAACAACTACAGCACAGAACCACGTATGAGTAAAAAGGGAAAATATCTTTATATGCGTGTCGGCTTTTGATTTATCGGGATTCACGGGACATTCTGAAGGTTTCGCAAACGTTCCGGTACAGATGCGCGCAAGCTTGCCGACGACATTTTTCATTAGAGCGGTTGATTCCGACCGCCGGTACCACTGCGATTGTTCGCGGGAGTGGTCGATCGACGAAGATCACGCCGAAAGACTGCGGTGTGTAAAAGTCTGCCGGGTTGCAAGAAATCCAGGGTGATGTGTGGGAAACTAACGAGATGCTAATGAAAAGGAATAGTCTAAGACTGTAAGAAGACAAAGGAGACCAATTCACAATGTTGAAATCTTCAATCAATCTTGAACTAGAGGGCTTCACAATGACCAAATACTGCTTTCTAGCATCTGAACATTTTCCCATCTATAAAAAGGAGATTTTAAACTACAGCTGTGCAGCACTGATAATTCCATAACTCCTAATATAATCAAAGAAAAACAAGACAAAATAGAAGAAACGTAGACAATGTAGACAAAGACAAATGAGTGATTGAGAATTGAAGTTCAACGCAATGAAAGACGCTGCAGCGGCAAGTCGACGCAATGACGGCAAAGTAAAGAGCGATGCTTCCCGGTTTGACAAAATGGGCGACATCTAAGGAAAATTATAGCGGGTAAATGTATATTGTGCGGTGGTGGATTGACAAGTAAGAAAGGGCGGTTTATCTCGTGCTACGGCACACGCGCCGCAACCCCTACGGGGATTTAGTCCTATTTTAGCTTTCGTGCATCGACAAAAAAATCTATACGCGACAGACTCTTAGACTGGCTAGGTGCTTTCTAGCATGGAAATGTGGTAATTATCTAACCGTCAGAAAGCCATAGGCAACACGTGGAATTTTCAACATCAAATACCACACAGGGGACTCTTATGTCAATAAGAATGCTAAACATTTACTGCACGCTCAAAGTGAAGTAGCGCCTTTTACCATTTGATCAACCGACTTGTCAGTGACTGCTTAGAACAAATATCGATCACGCTGTGCGTTTGACAGCACTTCAAGCCAATCAATTAAACAAGTAGATTGAGAGAAAAAAGTCATCTTTTTTAAATATTGCATAGGTACCCATAATGTATGTATCGCAGCACCGCTTTCCAACTGTGGATTCGTGTCGGACGGAAAGCCCGATCTAGACAGGTCGACTCTAAGAGAAACAACGCCTCGATTTTAAGGCTTCTTAAACTGAACTCGTGGTTAAGAAAAGCCGCGTTTAACTTCGCTCTCCGATCGCCCGCAATCTCTTTGTCTTGTCGCTTACCATTTTCTGCAGGTGCTTCTCCTTGCGAACATCCACCATGACCAAGCCCTCTTTGACCAGGCCGAGGCCGACGTCGTCCTTGGTGTCTCCAAACTGTAATGTGACGTGTGGGCAGGTCACGCCGGAGTACTCCACGTTCAACAGGCACTGGATGTTTTGGATGTCCCGCACCACGCAGTCCACCACGTCCGCACGAGCGTCCTCCTACGGTAGTAACAATTGAGGTGTGAGAAGAATGAAAGTGGGCCAGTAAAGGAAGGTGGCATTAAAGCAAGAAAAAGCAGGAGAAAAGCAGGGGAAGGGAGGAGAAGATTGAAGAAGATAAAAAGGATAATTAGTATAGTGTCTGATGACTCTCACAACAAGATATGCGCACGCAGACAAAAATGCACACTGATATGACTGCTGTAAACACTCTACCCATACACAAACCTAACTGTGATCTGATTTCTCTGTTGTTGGGGTGGGGGGCCCGTCAGCAAGCTTGGTAATGCGGTCGGTGAGAAAACACCGTTCCATAATCCAGTACAATTACAGGATCGCTCAGATAGTGATCCGTCAGTACTGTGGCACAATTATCTACTCAACCAGTTCAGGGGATTTTGGTTTAGCTTATCTATCTAATGGTCTGATTTCTCCACCTGTCCTTTTCCTCTCACCCCTCACCCTGTTGCTGCACCGCAACCGTTCTTATTCCTAACCTTCTCCAATGTGAAAGGCGCCGTTTGATTGAACTCGTGTTTGAGCGGGAGGCGAACGGCTACGGTGCGATCCCGACCTCGCGTCCTTTAGTAGTCGGGGTAAAGACGAGAAAAACAAGTAAGCTGCGTCTTCAAAAGAAGGAATGCGCTCAAAAACTAAAATCGGGCCCTGGCCGCCGTCCATCCCTCCCCTACGCCCTCCGGCCCTTCGTTTCCTTTCTTTCTCGCCTTGGTCTCGTCTCCGTGGCAACCCCCTTCGAGCTAGCTGCCCTTGGGTACGTGCGTGTTTGGTGTCCGTGTGTGTGAACCTGTGTGGGCAGAGAAGCTCGTTCGAGGTACAAAACTAAGGGCCTTTTTTGTCCCCGCTCTCCCCCTGGTCGGCTTGTCGTAGGCGCTGCAGGGGAGCTTAGGGCCAGGGGGCTGGGAGGAAGACGGCCGACTGAGGCAGAGAGTATTACGGAACAAGAATGAGTTGACGGTCGTGAGGGGGCCGTACAAATTTAATGAGAGCCTTTGAGTGACCCCGTCTTGTTCACCATATGTGCACAACAAACCTGGTTCAAAAACTTAGATGCATTAAGAACAGACTAAAATATTTCCACAGAGGGATGAGTAATGTTTGAAAATGTAGGGCCTGTACATATTTTTAAGTTGATACCTTACTGGGCATAGAAACAGCTTTCTAGAAAAACACGTTTACAACACTATAAGCAAATATGTGCAAATTCAATCCATTTCAAAGATTCAAGTTTTTTTTTTAAATATATAAACAATTTGGAAAAATGTGATAAAGGGGTTTTGTGGTATTAGAAAAAAAAAAAGCATTCAGCAAGTGTGTGCTGTGCACAGTGTGTGTGTGAGTGATGACAGGCGCTACACAGGGCTAATAAAAGTCAACCTAAAAGTAAAGCGCATTAAAACAAATAGTAAATCAATCAAAAACAAAGAAAGTATAATAAAGGTAGCTGTGCATTTACAGAAGCCAATTTTAAGCCTCCATTTTGTCCTCTGTTATAAGCCTAAAAAAGTGCCAAGTACAAAGTGCTTTGCAAGGTGCAGTGATACAGAAACACAGTAACAAAATAAACAGGTAAAACCTAAAAGCTCGGTCAACTAAAAGCCTGTCTAAACGAGGTTGTCTTCGGCAGCTCTTTCCAAACAAATCAACAGATGTAGCCATATTCAGTAACACGGGCAGGGTATTCCAGAGTCTGGGGGCTACAGCCTGAAAAGACAGATCCCCCTGAGTTTTCTGACGAGTTTTGGGAACCGTCGGGCCGGTTTGACTTGAGGAAGTGAGAGCGCGCTTTGAATAGTCCGAAAATAAAACCGGAGCAATATGGGCCGTTGCCGCGAAGAGCCTCGCGGCAGCGCTTTGAGCAGTCTGGAGTCTATTTAAAGTTGACTAATCGCAGCAAGTAAAAACAGAATTATAATAATCTAGACGAAGAAATAAAAGCACGAATGATCATTTCCGGATTGGCTTTTGATAACATTTTCCTCAGCTTAGAGAAGTTCTTCTGACCGACGGTCTCGGCTCGACTGCACGGTGGAGCCCAGTAAACCAAGATGCCGTTTGATTAAAGCGACCTTTTTTTATCGGGTGCGACGATCAGAGTTTCGGTCTTATTGACGTATATGTGGAGCTAGTTATTGTTAAGCCAGGTCTTTTTTATTGACCAGCACTTTTAACAACATTGATACAAAATGAAACTCTGAATCGTTAAAGGAGAATTAAAGTGCGACGTTATCTGCGGAAAAATGATAAGACGCACTCTTAAAACACCGGATAATCTGGCTAAAATGAAATAGGTTCAACCGTAGCCCCGTGGGACTCCGTTTGACAGAACAGCCACTTCAGATATAATTTTGTTAATAGCAAGAATTAAAGTTCGAAAACCACTGGTGGACGGACCCAGAAAACCCTAGTTCAGACTGAAGCCAAATTATCAAGATTCAACGATCCCCGGAATCAAAATCGGATGATAAATCAAGGAAAACCAGGACTGTGTAGTGGAGTAGAGAGTAGAGTCCGCAGAGTGAGAAAAGGTAGATAGCAGTGAATTATATAAGATACATAACTAATAAGGTAAATAGTTTGCAAAGATGAAACTTTCCTATTCTACTCCGTGAGTAGAATTTCCATGAACCATTAGAGTGGGTATTCTGCAGCTGGACATCTTTTAGAATGCAGTATTATTACAGCTATTAGTTGTTGACCTTTTGCAATGAGTGCCCTCTCGGTATTAACTACATCCTTGCATTAGTCGACGGGGCATAATAAAGAAGGGCAGGAGGTCGTGAATGCAGGATGATCTCAACATCCACAATACAACTGCATTGAATAGTCCTAAACGTGCGGTTGCAGTTGTTGCTGTGATTTCAATACTGTTCGCGAAGCCGTGTAATTTGTGAAGACAGCCCTTTTGAGCAGGGCATCAGGTGGCAGGTTTACAGACAAAGGCAACAACCTTTCCTACGTGAAGCGGGAAAGGTGACGGCACCTTTCCCGCTACAAGTGGCACGCTGCGGTACCGTCAGGACAAGTGACGCAGTAAAAAGCCTCCGACAAAGCAGATGGCACACACGTGAAAGGAAAGCCAAGCGAGAATAGAACGGGGGAAGGGTTAGACAGATGCAGAGTGACAGAGAAAGAGTGAGGAGGGGAGGTGTAAGGTGCATGTCACCTTACAACAACTGGTGTATGTATGTGCATGTGGAGGAGGGGCTCTCTGTGTCTGGGGGCTCTAAAGTGTAGGTGATGCGTGTTCCCTCTGGGCTGGGACCAGCAAATGGGCCACTTCATCCTTCAGGAGACACTGACTCATGAGACAGGTGACAGCATGCACGCAGGCACTACTAGCTCACACACACACACACACACCCAGATTTTACAGAGGCACAAAACTAACGGAGAAAATTATTTCCATACATTTGGACTCCAGTTTTGGGACTATTAAAAATAACTAAAATTATTTTTCATAATGGGATAAATATTTTAATCATGGCCTTAAGATTGACACTGGCTGTAAAAAAGAATACAACGCAACAGGTTTGACAAAAACCGACCACTAGTTAAAGTAGATTTAATCTGTAATAAATTCAGGTCTTGAGAAATGGTCCAGCAAACATGCATTCTAAAAAAGTAGTAATGATTTAGAAATATGTAAATCCTCTTCATCTTGTCTAAGTAAAACATATGCACTTTCACAAAGCCAAATAAAGGCAGGCAGGAAAACTTTTTTATACTGCATCCGCTCAGGATGCTACCAATGTTGACCCCTGACACACAAAATGCGGAGACTACAGAGACAAGTGCACACGCCGGGACGTCAATAATAGAAAGGGTGTCTGGGGGGGGGGGGGTGCGCTCGGCTATCGTACGAACATCTACTTGCGCGTACGCATTAAGTACCCGAATGGTGATTTTCTCTACAAAGCATCAAGGACACTAAAGAAAGACACATTATCAAACTGTTCATAAAAACACATCTCTCTGCTTTAGTGTCAATTAGTCTCTCGTCCTTTGCAACTGAGTAAATCAGTTACATGGCGTCTGTCACTGCTCTATCTGGTTCGTACTTCATGCGTTATGTATGGGCGGAATGTTCACAGACACTTGCTTGGAATAAAAACTCAACCCTGTCTGTCAGTTACAGACTTATCACCTCGCCTCACAAGTGAAACAAACAGTTTTTATGTCGTGCCAGGAAAGTCTCTTTGCAAAAGCTGGCAGAAAATGAGGCTGAAGAAGTTGATAAGTTAATTTTAAAGCTTTCAACTGCATCTCTGCTCGTCGGTGCACTTACGTCCTGTGGGACCTGGATGAAGGCGAAGGCGTACTCGGTGGCCTGTGCTGGCAGTGTCCTGGTGCTGAAGGCGGGGGGAATGGCAGCCAGACGAGTGGACGACACAACTTCTCTCTGAGGGAGGAGGAAGGAAGGACAGAAATCAGACCCCATGTACAACATTTTTCCAGACGCTGTGGCTGTAGCTGGAAAAATATTCCCTCTTTGGACGATTCCAAGTTAAAGGTTTTTGAGACCGGGACAAAAAGCTCCGATTTGAGAACTGTGTGGCTTCCCTAGTTGTGATACGGATACATAAAACAGAAACCTGTACCAAGATTGCTGAAAGTTCTTGATAAAAGTTTCCTTTGCGCATTTTTGACATTACAGAGTGCATCTCTCCACTCAAAGGATTCAAGTGAAGGACATTCTCAAACAAAACTCGACAAGTACTCGGGCAGTAATTCGTGCTGCTCCCTGTAATGCGTTTGTACTTTTCCTTCGTTCTGAATCAATTCTACAATCCATATGTCAATTTAACGATGATACTTTACAACTGTGAAAAGAGGACAGATGCCATTTTGCAGCTTAAGGGCTGCATCCTTGTATACGTCACCTTGCCAATCATTTCACAGCTGTTTCTACAGCAGTACTGAGGCTCCTTTCGCTAAGCTCCATCTGCTCTCTGGCTCAGCTACAAGCTGAGAGTAAAGACGGCATTAGACGTCAAGTTGGTAGTCGCCAGATTGAAAACGTGCCAAATTGGCAACTACCGCGTAGCGTAGTGCTAGTTTGTCTTGTTTCCGAAAATAAACAAAACGCACGTGGCTATGTGTGAAAAGTATTTAAAATATTGGCTTTACATTAATTTAAGACAAATGAGCCGCGATCGCTAGAGGCTACCGACGCGGAGAGACGAGCGATAGAAGGTCGTACGCGGCCCTTAAAAGCGAGAGTTAATTTAATGACCCCCGTCTCTTAGGTTAATGTGTTCACTGGACTGTACAGTCTAGACAGAGTATACCTTCGACATTTATTAGGGATTTGAGCATTAAGATTTATTGACATCATATTCAATTTTGACAGCATATCAAATGTGTGCTTAAAAAATGAAAGACAAAAGTCCTCTGCTGTGTTTGACAATGATCACATCATAACTCAGGCACTGACTTGTAGCTTAGACAGGTGGCAATATCACCAACTAATAAGTCATGACACAGCAGCGTGATATCAAGACCGGAGTGACTCAACCCAAAATGATGCCAAACCAGCGTATGAGGTACATATCAGCTCCATTTATTTTGTGTGCCAGGTCGGCCTCGGAGAATCACACTTTCAGCAATATGCCAGGACACATCGCGTCTGCCAGCCCAACCTCGAGCCGTCCTGCGCTACGAGGTCAGTCACGCACAGTGACGCTCCACTGCATAGCAGGAAATCTCCCGCTGGCCAGGGGTTGGCTGTATGAGCCAGTTGGTGATGCAAGCATGTGTATGCTCGTGGGAGGATGCGCACACAATAACACTCTCGCAGGGGTAGAGTGCTTTCGTCATCGTCGCGGAGCGAAGGGGGTGGGGGATCTAGCGGGCGAGTTCTGGTTTCTCGTGAAATGGAATAAGCACGGTCCACTCAGCTGCGCTTTTTGCTTTAGTCGTACACAATAAAAAAGAAAACAAACAATCCCGCATCGTATTTGTCCTAAAAGCTCCAGTTGAAAGGATACGTAAAGGCCGTTGGGCTGCTTTGAACGTGGAAATAAAACTGGTGTTTTAGTAGATGTAACAAATATAAAAGAAATCCTTTTTCCGACAATCGGGTGCCTCGGGCTTGGCAAAATCACAACTTTAATATTGTTTCTGCTTTTTCAGCAGCAAACAGTGGGGCTATTTTGAATGTTGACATTGCAACACTTTTACCCAGCTCACAGTTGCACTCACATGCTCGGGCGGTCAAATTTGTGAGCTCAAAGTTACTCACGTTGCCGTAGTCGACGTAGAAGACGTGGACCTTTGCCGGTGACTCGACTTTCTCCACTCTGGCTCTGTACCTGCAGCAGCAAAGGAATAATTGAGTGAGTGAGAAAGAGACAGAGAGACAGAGAGAGAGAGGGGAAGAGAGCACAGAGCATGGGGAAACACAGATTAAGACAGAGGACACGGGAGGAAAAGGAGATGAGTAAATGATTCCGTACTTATTTCCCTGGGGATAAGGTGTTGGAGGATCTGTCTGTTGTGATCGGGAGAGAGAAGCAGGAGAGGATGAACAGGCCGGGGGAGTGAGGGGGGACAGGAGATCTATCAGGACAAACCAGGGCTGTGGAAATTGCATGGAGACCTCATTGCAATAAAGGGCAGAAATTTAAACCCATTTTTGCCTTGTAGCAAATAGCGTTAGCGGATTATTGCTAATCACAAAACCACTGCAAGTTTTTAAAGTCTGATTTTGTAGTGTATTTGTCAAATTCAGATTTGGATGAAAATAATTTCATTAGGATGTACAGAGCAATGGCAGAACTAACACAAAGTGTCTAAGATCTTCTGATGAATTTATATAGTAGCCACCAAAGAGCTTTTTTTCTTAGATTAAGAGTCTCTCCTCACCTGGCTCATCACTTGTCTGACCATTTACTCTGAAGAACAAGCAAAAGAGAGATGAATTGGCTAAGAGGCAAGGAAAGCACGAGAGGGCCTAATAAGTAGGCCCGTGTGGGCAAGGAATGAGACAAGAGAAAAAAAAGGTAAAAACCAAATGTGATTAACGGTAAGATATAAAGAGCGGCAATGAGCGCAGCGAGCGAGAGACAAAGAGAAAAAGTGTGAGTGACACATTACACGCTGATGAACAGAGGTTTGCCTTTTCTACTCACTGACTCGGGCGTTCTAAGAGATCTTGAAAGGCAACAAATTTCTAA
The DNA here is from genome assembly GCF_033026475.1 of Channa argus. Taxonomy (NCBI): domain Eukaryota; kingdom Metazoa; phylum Chordata; class Actinopteri; order Anabantiformes; family Channidae; genus Channa; species Channa argus. The sequence goes on from NC_090217.1 coordinate 7,633,301, forward strand.
TTGGCCCCCTAGTGAAACAAGCCGACGTTCCACGTGCATCGCAGAGTACAGAGATTTGGACACAGAACAATGCGAACGGGAACACAATTAGCTTGCTGAATAGTATAGAGCTGGTAATGATAATAAAAATCTAAGTCATGAATCATGCACGATGGCCTAGGCAAGGCTTATTTACTGTTAACGACTACATTCGGGACGCAAAAAAAGGGGTGAAAACTATGTAGGAAACAATTTGTCCGTTTTTTTGGTAATTTCACTGTTGTCACCTTTTTGTCATCTCTGCACCCCCACGTTAATGACTGTGACTTCTATCTGTCCCCATTACCATCTGTGAACTCATAACATCCGGTGAGAAGACAACATGAAGAGGTGTGTGTGTGTGTGTACTTGCGCGCATACTACTGTCAAGCAAGTGCTGATTTTAAAGGGCCAAAGCAGCGGCAGTGAGCTAATTACACCCTGTGGGTGTCTGCAGTTAACGCATCAGAGGCTTAAGTAGACACAAGGTAGAAACGCTGAGATATAGTTCTTGTAGAGTCTTGTAATTTATGACGTTAGAACTCGTGTTTTTGTCAGAATAGATGCCCTAATGAACTTGTTTTCTTTAATATGCCAGCACTTCAAATCTAGCTATCTGCTGATACAGAATACTGACAAATCTGTGGATCCAAGTGTCTCTTTCCGTTTATCCTGAATAGCTACTTGGTTCTACTATCGATTATACAATGAGTTACTGCAAAGCTCTTGTGATTTTCTAAATGCTTGCTCACCATTCGCCGTCGGCGAACTTGGCTATGCAGTACTCCCCTCGACGTGCGGCGTAGGACCCTTCCACCGGTGGCTGAGCAGCAATCTCCGCTCTCATGGTCTCCATCAGACTTTCCAGCTGGGCCCCTGAAAGACATGAGGGAGAACTGGTGAGTCATACTGTATGAATGTATAGATGTAATTACAGTTTATCATTTCCTGAAGTTGCATTTCATTACATCACATTTTTTGGCTCTTGTTTTGACGCTGATGTGTTCACTGTTTAACTTCTTCCATTTGATCTCATTTAAAATGTGTTCACAGTCCCTATTAGAGAAAAAACAAAAATGTTTAGCGTCGATGGTCCAAAACGGGTCTAAAATTCTATTCTAATCTATCAGCTACATAGTTTCGAGCACTTTGCTTTGGTTTGCATATTGGCTAAAGTGAGTGAGACTGACGGGACGCGGCCTACAGCGACAACAGAAAGTGAACACACTTCAATCTTATCCCCGCAGAGCCTCTAAATAAATGCATCAACATAAATGAAATGAAGTCTGATGCAACTTTGCAAAGCATTACTGTTTCTTATGCATAGACACAGACTGTGGATTTTCTGAGGGTTGTTTATACGATTTGAAAGAAATGAGGATTACTTTACTGCATGCTGCAGACTACTTTATTAGAAAGACAGTTGGGTTCAAGATAAATCGCACCACTGCCTCCAAAGACAAAGACGGCTTCTCGTGTCAACTCAGAAAGAAAAACCTCAATGTTATATCTATTTTTTTTTAAATATAATTTGAAATAATGTGTTAAGAATGTTTTCTCCTAAACACGTCAACGCTACTGGTTTGCCACAACCTACTAGTTAACAACCCATGTTATCTCTCAAACGGCCTTTAGAAACAAACGCCAAACACGGGAAGAATAATCTGTGCTTTTTGTAGCCGGTAGCCCATTAGCACCACACAGCGAATGCTGGTTTGACCCGGTCTTAAAAATACAGCGTTGACTAAAGTAACCACACTCCCAAAGGCCCTTTGTGGCCTATCAAGCCATTATACCATACGCAACAAAACCGATTATGGTGAATTTAAGCCGAGAATGCGGCTGTCGATAAGGTGGGAGTAGGAACAATCAGTCAGTGCTCCGTGGATTCAATGGCTGCAGTGAGTGGCAGCCTGATTTGCACACATTAGCTGCGATTTGAAAGATGACTGTTGGCACTACAGTATGTACATATGTTTACAAATGCATGTCTACTAGTGCACACAAGTGTGTGTGTATATGTGTGGCTGTGGCTGTATGAAGTGTACGGAAGCAATTACAGCAGCTAGTTTAGTGAAGTGGCCCATGTGAATCCCATAGCTGTATTTTTAGAGCCCATTTTCACTTTTACCACCTGGAGGGGGTCTGAGGGCAGGAAGGCCAAAAATCACAGGTAATGGTGGATCTTTATCCACACGTTTACACAACAGGACGGCTTACATAACTAAAAAAGTACAATTTTGAATATACGTATCGATTATTGATAACAACTAACAGGTGGTTACATTGACAGATAAAGAAAAAAATGTACTTGATACCTTGATAAGTGTTAGCACGATATGGTAATCGATGGAGCAATTTAATAATACTCAAGTTGTTAACACCACCCGCTTGTTAAAATGTAAAAATATCTAATATTTATAAAAATATATGAATCAAAAAGAATGCATCATTATGGGTTAACCACCTGTTAGCACATAAAGTGGTTAATATTATCTCTAACTTTACCAAGAGTGACCTTTGACCCACATTTTTAAAAATATTGCTCTACATGTTTTGCCATGTTTACCATGATCAGTATTTGTTTTTATTCACTGTAGAGTACTTTAACCTTTGTGCTTTAAGTAAAATGTAGATAATCTGCTTAGTACATTTTTTTGTCCTCCATACCTCCATTGGTATGTGTGTATATAATAGAAAAATTACATTATTTATATTAAGCAAATATTTGCAAACATTAAGGACATACTTTCTTTTACTGTAGTCTGTTCTGTCACTGTGCCATCAGTGAAAATACTCAAATAAATATATTAACTAAAAAGCCTTAAAGAATTTTAAGTGACCAGCCTTGGGTAAAACAAGATATGATAAACACTGCATGCACTGCATTCTCAATAATCTGATTTATTGTATGCATTCGGCACACGGGTGTGTGCGCGTTTGTGTAAAATTAGTGACTTGTTTACTCTGTAACCAAACATCTTGGAAACAGACAGTACGCACACCTTTCTTTACTCCTGCTCTGCTGCTGTGAGTTGTCATTAACACCTAATATGATTTATGCTGTTAGAGAACAAGAACATATAAATAATGATGCCATTTTTTCAGGGTTATCTGTGCTAAGGGAGCCAGGCAGCTGCCAACCAACAGTAGAGAGGAAGCCCTTCATTAGCATCATGTCAAACTTAGAGGAAAATACCAATGAGGGGCACGAAGGGATTTAGAGTGTGAATGAAAAGCTGGAAGCTCAGTTTGATTGTGAAGTGGGGTCGAGACGGGGGAGGGGAGGGGTGTCCAAACGGCTCGTTGGCCACCCACTGCTACACCGGCTGCTGATGATTGCAATGAGGAGTGCAGGAGTATAAAAACACCCAAATGCACAGCAGACAGACGCATTCTCGGCATTTTGTTACGAAAACTGCTTCTTGAAAACATGTCAGGTAAATAGCTTCCTGACCCTCTCGCCTTATAGGCAGAGGTGGCGCGGTTGTATCAGTATGCTTTGGCTTTGCCGCGGCAGCTTGGAGCAAACGTAGTGGAATGGCGTCGGGCTGCAGGCATCTGACCCAGCTACCACCTTGATTGATTTATCTAATTAGAAAAAGTTGGTGTGTTGCCTCCTTCCCTCTCTGCGTGCATTTGAGTGTGTGTATTCACACTGATTTATTTATATTTTTTTCTGTTCCTGGTCCATGTTCCACTTTGGGCCTAGAGAGACTCAAAGTGACACATGAGCGCTAAGTGGGTTCTCTATACCACTATATGTATTCTGACACACGTGTAGCCTTAATGGATGTATCCTTTTAAGCTAAATAAGTCAAAATGCTTTATTCATGTAAATGATGAAGCTGATCTGAGCTTAAGTATTGGTTTGCAGTTTTAAAACACATTAAACAGGGGAAAAGGTCTCAGATGCATCATTGTGAACAGGATTAACTGATGGTGAGCTGATATGACATGCCGCATTTCTGTCTTTTACAAATATGACAGCCAATTCCTTGCTGTCAAATCAGATGGTCTGCTTAAACACTGACGTCAGCATCACGCTAGCTTAGAATTACGCGTACGGTGCAGTCGTAATTCTTCTCCCGTTACTGCATGTTCCGGTTTGTCATACATTTCCTCGTTGAACCAGCCGAAGAACATCAGAAGCCATCTCTTTCTTCTACTCTTTTTTATTTTTTTTTAAATAAAAAAATGGGGGAAAACAGCACCTTGGGTTTTTAAAAGAGCTAAAGTTTTACGCTGATTTCCACACGAACATATTGTACCGAATGCTCCCAAGTACCCAAAATGAGCATTTCCTCCAGACCCTGATCACTGCAGTGGACAGGATTTGTGGTTTTTAAATAAGCAACCTATAAAGACAGACTGTCTAAAGATATGTCCATCTGACATGTACAATTACAGACACACATACATATTGTGATTTGGTCATGGTTCACTGGGATGAACATGTTGAACCGGAATGTATCTACGGCAAGTCACTGATGGGTTTTTTACAGTCTGTTGCCTATTTCACTGGTGTTTTGTTAGGTACAGCATGTGCTACAAATGCTGACAGCTCTTGTATTCTGTTGTGTGATAGTGTTTTAAAAAAAGAAATAAAAAAAATTCATAACACATGTTCTTCATGGTCTGATAAAGGAATTCAAAAAAATCTATATAGGCTGTGGCTGGAGTGCGCAGTCAAAGGGCAGTGACAGTGCAGTGTTATGGATCACCGGTTTTAACGAGCTGATTTATGATCTGCGGTGACCCACAGATTTACTCCAATTACCTCCAACTCAAGTCCAGTCACACTTTAACAATAAATCCATACCGTCAATTCCAGCTTAAGTTTTTCCTTAGGAATAGAACGCATCCCCTAATGTCCCCCTTCTTTCATTGCTGCGTTTTGGTTGTAGTATAACACTATAATACGTATGCAAATTTCCACATGTGCGACGTGTGTTTGATTTAGTATGCAGAGAGTACTCCATTCAATACCGCGGTATTCTCTGTAGGATTTGGAATTCTAATTTGCTGTGCAGCCCTTTTTGGATAAAGGCTTTGGGGTTATGAATGTATCTGAAAGACATCATCCAGTGTGTGCAGACTTGAGCTTTGGTAAGTGCTTGTCCAAAGCAAGTGATCAATGAAAAGGTGCACATTGCAATAACTATGAGGAACGTTGAGAGGGTTCTGTGTGACCCCACAAAAAAGAAGTAATATGCATGGAAGAAAGAAAATGAGCTTTATATGCAGCAAACAAGTACAGAGAATAAAAATCTAGGACCTCTGGGGTCAAACTGAAGTGAATAGCAAAACACAGAAAAACATTCTGAATGACTATGAAGAGTTATATTAGGAAGAAAGTGCAGCTAGGACAATGAAATAACGAGGCAGATTCCCATCTAATGTTGGCATAAAGACAACTAAATATCTGCGTGCAGAAGGGGTAAATCATGTTGAGCATGAGTGCTCATTTTGTGTTGATGGAAGAGCCAAAGTGTTGATCCAAAAAGCAGCTAAACCACTGACTGCATTTGATGCGGCCCAATTTCTCTGTCTTCATCTCTTTCTCTCTTTTTTTTTCCTTTTTGTTCTTCTTCATTCTGTAATTTGTTTATACACCATTATGGCTGCAGCTGTTTGTAAATCATATATAATTATACTGTGAATGCCCAGTGCAGAGTGAGGGAGCGATTAGGCTTAAAAACAAGGAAAAACAATGAAGAGCAAGAGACAGAATAAAAAAGAGTTGGAGAGACTGAACAGCTTTACAGGTTGTTTATGATCATATTTGATTAGTTCGCTACACATGGCGTGGGAACAAAGAGGCAGCAAAAACACTGAAATGTGCCCTTTCAAGACAGATCCCAAGGCCGTACTGAATTCTATTAAGCTGTTTGCAAAAGCAATTAAACCACAGAAGGGTAAATAATCACAATATGACAGAGGCAGAGGCCAAGAGAGGAATGGTTGCTTATGAAAGCATTCTAATTTCCTGGCTTGTAATAATGAAAAAAATTAAAAGACAAAGTAGAGTGCATCTATGAAAAGGACACCTGCTGGGGTTCAAGCGACTGGAGACGGAAGCTTGGCTATAATTGAACACAATTCAGGAAGGCAACATCTAGTTGACTGAGAGACTGTCAAACTGAAGCTGAAACAGTAGAAAAAACATTTTTTTCAATCAACATTACGTCTTATCTTAGAAATACGGAAACTGCCAGGTCACACACTGTGGACACAAGGACGGCGCATCATCCACCATCTTAGAGATTTACAGCCACTGAACAGAGCCTTTGTGCTTTAGCTCACCTGTTAGTTTTGGAGTGTTAAATATTCATGAGGTTTGGACAGGCTTTATCCTCCGAGGTAGAGGAATGGCTGCGTTTCAGGACATGCAAGCAACACTTCAAAGGTAAAAAGACGCACTGATAAACAACAGAAACACAGCCTCGGTGCAGTACAGTGCGTGCGTGTGCGTGTGTGTGAGCGAAAGAGAGAGAGCAAACTCACACAGCTGTAATGAGTCCAACGCCACCCGTGGTCGGTCAACAAAGAACGGCCGCTCACCTGGGGATATTTGTACACTTTCTTGTGAAGACGCAGTGTGACAAGGAGGGAGCACAGAGAAGAGAGAGGCCATTTACTTCCTTTCCTGAGAGATGTTCAAAATGGTTCCGCACATCTGCCGAGTGTTGAGGGAGGCCACTATAAAAAAAAAACAAATGATCCCTCTACTTGACTAATGCTGCTCCACTCCCACTGGAGAGCGATACGGATTATCTCTCAAGTGATCCCCCCACCACCGCCGCCCCCATTACCTTGTTCCATTCTACTTTTCCCGGCAGTCTGGAGCCTTTTCCAGCAAATTACTGTTTCTGTAATTGGAAAAGCCATCGCAGAAAATTCTAAACAGAGAAAGCATCTGTGGCTCACTTTTGCATCGGCCTCTCCCGCTCCTCTCTGCCACCTGTCGAGCATCATTGACTGCAGCTAATGCCCTGTTTTGATTGTGAGGAGTCCAAATATACTCCAAAGATGGCCCTCTGCACATTGGGCTAAAAGCGCCGGGAGGTGCGGGGGAGAGAAGAGCCTAGGCAATTTTGACGAATTCCCTATTTGGACCTGTAAGTGGCTCACCACTGCGAAAAGTGTCATTTAGCCATTCGGCTATAGGTAATAGCCCCAGAAGTTGACATTAGTGCAAACCGTGCTTAGTAGGATAGCGAAGAACGAGGATGAAGACACTTATTTTCTGCCTGAAAATCGGACGCACGCTGCCTGTAACCGACAGGTGAGCTGACCTTTTAGAAGCTAAGTTGCGTATCTGATTTAATAATGGATGTCTTGGGAGGGGGGAAATCATCTGTGCAGGATCTGAGCTCTAAATATTGCATCTGCTGCAGTGGAAGGAAGCATAAAAGTGAAAAACGCAGCACTGGATACTATGTCTACAGAAACTTTCATTCACCTCCTTGCTTGCTTTGTTCGTGTAGGTATAAGGTCGAATGGCACCGCAGCATGACCTAGTGTGGTACACACATCAGCTGAATTAAACATGAGACATAAAAGGGAAGTTGGAAAAAGATACACGGGGCAAAATATGGGTAAAACCTCTTTTTCGGCCTAGAAGGTAGTTAGATGACTGCAAATTTTATTTAGTTTGAATTTAATCTCGTGGGCCGTTACACCTTTCAACACAATTATTAATACAACTGTCGCATTTCTTTTGTAGTTTCCTGAAATCTGATTCAATTTCTGTATTGTCCAATTAGTTTCCTTGCTTCTTTGGTTTAATTAGTCTTACTTGAGTAACAAAAAAATACTTTCTCAAATGCAAAAAAAAAAGGTTGTTTTATAACACACTGGTGTAGGAGTTAATTATCTCAACCCCTGACTGACTCTGGCTTGATGCCCACGGTGCCACAGAAAGATATCTCATCCAAATTGAAAAATATCAGAACAAACAGAATGAACAGTGCAGGCAGTCTTGTAACAACTATTCTAAATGTGCACCCTGAATTTTATTAGGCTCTAATGTATAAAGTAATCATCACTTGGCTGCCTTGGCATGACATCCAATTAGCAGACCACTCACCCTAATCAATATGAAATGCTACAGTAATTCTCACGGCCTGTTGTTGAAATCAACACCCCGAATACCAGAGTTACTGTGGTAACCTGCCTCCACTCAATATAAAGTTGGACTATGAAAAGAGTGGTGACACTGTGGGATCATTGTGGGCAGCCCATTTTGGCTAAAGTTGTTGTGATGTGGGAAAGCATAAGAAACCAACAGGAAGGAACCAGTAAACATACAAATACAAAAAATCTCAACTGGCAGTGCCTCAACAAGCTCATGAAAAAATATGATTGAAACATAACCTTTCAAAGTCATGTATTTCAATTCCAAAAGCGCCTGGTTTGAAGTCTAGCCAGAGAGAGAACCGCTCCCTGCCTGCTTTGCTCAATCAGTAGCTGGGTCCGGCATCATTAGGTGATGAACAGCTGCTATGTGTAAAAGGTAGAAGTGTGAATAATGTGGACGGAGTGGCACCTGGTTGGGGGGAATGACTCCACTCATTATGGGCCTGTGTGGGTGCCAGGACACAAGTGCTAGACAAGATGTACTTCCAACTGTGATGCAGCTGAGCACTGGGGTGGGATGAAAATGCGTGTTTGTCAGGGCTGGGCGCAGTAATCCCGTCAACGCGACGATACAATCTGTGGGTAAGGCCGGACCACGCCGGCTATCGCCTAACATCTCAGTATGTGGCAATTTATCTGTAGTGGTCTTCTTATTGATCCACATGAGGAAATTGTTGTTTTACTGTGGGAGTTCGGCATGTTCTCCGAGGACATTTGTGGCAACAGCAGGTGGACAGAGGAAACTAGGAATTTAACCACTGGCCCTTTGGTTTCTGAAGGACTGCTTTACCGTCCGAGCTACAGCCTCTGCCAATTGACTGGATTAAACCCATGACATTGAAAATTAAGATGATTTTATCAGCATTCTGAAGACATTCTGTCACGCAAACTCAAAAAGGTCATAAGACTTAAGAATTTAGTTTTTAATCCTACTTCTGTTTCCAAAGTCAAGAATAGTCTTTAATGCCTTATTATTATTTCCAGTGCCCTTAATTCATTCACGTCTTCACTACACATGTGCAAAGTATAAATTCCAATGTGTCACCTACTTTTTTATTTTTTTATTTTTTTATTTTAGCATTTAAAAAAATCCTGTTAATTATCTTTGTTTAAAAATTTAAAGGTAGCAGAGCTTCTGAAGTAACACTGGTTAAAGTCATTACGGCTACGCGCCCATAAAGAGCAGAGATACATTTTTAGCAAGTTTTTAAATATGTCAACTCTCCAACATAGTGGAAAAGCAACAACAGTGTACAGCACAGAGTCACTTTCCTTCCCTGTGCCTGGAGTGGGCTTTGTCTTTTAGTGTCCAAGGTCACACAGATCTATGCAGGTCCCCCTCTGACAGTAATTACATATAGCCTCCAGAGAGAGCAACAAATACAAGGAAAAATACAAGAGAAAAGAGAGACTGTGTGAGAAGCAGAAACAATGGGTGGGGGAAAGAAAGTGAGACAAAGAGATAAATGCATCCAACACCAGATAAAGACCCTTAAAATAAACTGAGGATTAAAGAGCACAATCCCTCAAGCTTCTCAGTGACTTGGAAAAATCATTCCTAATCGTGCAAAGATGTCCATATGAAAAACCCACAGTTAGGAGTAATTAAATGTGAGTAATTAAAATGGGAAAAAACACTTGGGACCCACCGAGATTAACATTTTACAAACTGCGTGTTCTCTAATGTTTGAGAATCACTCCTCAAACAGAGAAGATGTGCCAAGATATTCTTGTTAAAGTGCAAAACTGTTCAGAGTTCTCAGTGACCAGTGCCCTCAGCAGACAAAAATAAAAATAAATACATCCCAGTCTATTAGACAGCCAAAACTCCCATAGGGTTAATGGTTCAGAAACTGCATCTAAATATTAATGGCTGTGACCACACAGTTTTTTCCCTCTGCTTCATCTTTGTTCTACTGTAACATGAACTGTCCGTTCACAGTATACTACTAAACTGCCCAATCTCACTCCATTGCACAACATCTGCTGTCATTCGCATTAAATTCTATTGTTCTTATATTAATTTACGGTATTGTTGAGTCACTCTGCTTTCTACCTCATGTTATCAATGGTAAACTGGTGCCATTTACAGTACAGACACCCTACTCCACAATTACAATACCCTATTCTTGCTGGGGTACATTATTTATTTATTTATAGGACATTAGAGTTCATGCTTTTTAATATAAGCATTAGCATACTACTGTACTTTGAATATTTCACAACTTTTTGTTCCCTTCTTTGCCTCTGTGACAGTTTAATTTTGCTGCACAGAATCAATAGAGTTCATCTTATCTCACTAAAGCATGGCTGAAACAAATGAAAGTCTATCTGCAGAATGAGAAATGACTTCGTGCCAATCCCATTTTATTTTATCATGTTTCCATAAATACAGCTACCTTTAGTACTTCTGTTTATATCCACAGTAAAAGACATTAGGTAAATGGGCTCACACCTATCATTATGGTGTGAAGCAAATCTGTGATAATATTTTATTCCCTTGTTCAAGTTACTTTCAATGAGACTTGTTCTTGGCCCACGAGAGAGTCTAGGGAAAGACCAGCTAGACTTGCACTCCATGTTGTAAGTGTATACATCAAGGATGGTCAAGGAGTACTCTCAGTAAGTGTTTGCTCCATCTAGCAAATGGAGTGCTGGCAGGGCTGCCAACACACTGACTGAATTTTCACTCAGATCTTAGATGGAAAAACACCAACAGGAATGGAGTAAATGAGTAGGTGTTGTAGTGAACAATCCAACTCGTGGCATAATGTGGGTTTTACAAGGTCAATTTTTGGTAAGATGCGTCAAAGATGGTGTTTGTTCATCTCTGTGGTAATTTTTTAAAAACAAATGTGAGTTGTTGTGTTTGAGTGCTAATTTGGAGAGGGACATGTAAACTATCCAGGTGTAAATCTACTAGAAACATTCAAATATCCCAATATTAAGCGTTAGGTCACATTTCTCCTAAAGTACCACTGCATTATGTTAAACTGCAGTGCTGCATGAATCTTGCTGTGTGTAATTTTAGTTCAGTGTTGTAAATTAATTACTTGACAGACATGATCTGCTAGAGCCTAATTAGTATGACCAAAGAGCTGCACAGATGTGATAAGGAAAGTCGTGGCACACACGTAAAAATCGATTTTCCGTGGTTTTGGAATGTAAACTGTGGAAGAAACACATCTACTTTGTTATTTAGCTGCTATATTGGCATGTATTGCAATCACAACTGATGAATTATAAAATTCAGCTGCCGCTTCAAAGCTCATCTGAGTATATAAATTCATTCACTTCAGAAATTGAGGGAAAGGGAAGAGAGAGGGGGATGGAACATGTAGTAATATTGCAAAGCACTCAGCTTGTATGATTTTACAGGCCTTAACACTTTGATGTGCTCTTCAAGAGGTTGGTATGACTTAATGTGGGTTTGAGGAAGCATCAGCAAAAATGAAAGCGACCAAGGGAGGAACAAAAAACGAGAGTGAGAAAGGCGCGAAGGAGTATACAACATAATCGAGAGGGAGATGAGCAGAGTAAGGCAGGGGGTGTGTGCTGGTCAATTTTTGCCTCCCTGCTGAAAATAACACTATTTAAAAAAAAAAAACCCATAACCCTCTTGGCGTAAGAGCTCGAGCCAATTAAATGGAAAAAAGGAATAAAAAGTGCCCAGCACTGCTGGATCATCTAAAATCAAGCCTTTATATGAAAAAGATTAAATAACTTTACTGCTTTCCTGTCAAATTACAGTTACAGCAGCGGCAATATAAAAAATGCAGTTTGTGTAAAATGTCTAAATGCAACACTTCAGGTGCTGCTGTAAAAAAAAAGGTTCCCCAAGCCTCTTACAGATTTAAAGAATATATGTGAATATAAATACATTCTATAAACACCGATACACGTGAAAGAGCAAATAAACTATAAATGTTTTCGGAAAGTCAGGCGACTCCAGTTAACTTCAACATATCCAATCTCATAGTTCCACTCTACATCTGGCTCACACCAAGTAATGCTGAAGATCAAGTATTGACCCGAGCGTCGGATTAACGTGCCATGCACTGCGCGTTTCAGCCTCTTACCAGTGACATGATTCTGATCAGTACTAAAAACCTTGCACGTAACCTCAGCCTCACTCCTAACCGAGGGGACCGAAGGTGAAAGACCTAAAGGCAGTCTAGGAGTTCTAGACCTGAATCCACAGCTCATGGAGAGAAGATGAATAGCTCTTGTTAGTGCACACTTAATAACACCTGGAGGTTTTGAGGCCAAGGGAAAGAAAGGTAAGGGGCGTTAAATGAACAATTGGGGGCGAACTGCTTTCCACGCTGCAATATGATTGGATTAGCTGTGAATGATGCTCAGGCTCAGACTGGCAGCAAATAAAGGCAATTTAATTAAATTACGACAGGGAGGCAAATTAAGAGGTGGCCAAAGTCAATTTCATGGCCTCTGACAGTCGACTGCCAGTGATGCCAGATGTGGGAGGGGGCAGCTCAGCGGAAATCCTCCTGTGTTGCTCCCACACACAAACTGTTGGGTTTCGAAGGGACAGCAATTGGCACGAAGGCTTCAAATCTGTTTCCTCTAGTTTGTGAACGCAGACTTGAATGTAATCGTGTTACCTAATGTACAATAGTGAAAATAATTGTCACAAAGCATCAGTGACAGGTTAGCCCAATTTCTAATGCAAAATGCAGTCAAACTAAAGAGTAGGCCAAACACATACTTTGTTGCTTTAAGACATTTCTCTAAACCTTCCTAATTGATATATTGCTCAGTGAAATACGGGAATACCAGGGATAGTTAGTTTTCCCATCTCTGAACTTTTCTCTCCCTTCCTCCCCATCAGTGATGACAAGAGAGAATGGTGTGATTTATTCCTGTCATTCAGAAGTAATAACAAGTGGGACGTCCTTTGTTTTGCCTCCGCTGGTGTGAGCGATGCTGCAGCAAGGGATAAAGGGAATGTCTGAATGCTAGAGATAATTGTCATTCATAAAGTCAGCCTGGTGTTAGAAGGGAATAAAACATGAGACAGCCCTTTAACACAAGAAGATTTATGATGGCGGTATTGAGTGTAAGACTACAAAGTGTAATAAAGTTTCATCTACCCATGTATTCTCCCTCAGACTCTGTATTTAAACTGATACATAGAGTATTTGAGTCTGCAGTTCCAGCAAAGTTCAGGTATCACACATTATTCATTTAAAGTTGTCATTTGTGCCGTCTAAAGGGGGGCCTGGTAGCCCAGTGGTAGAGCAATGGGTTGGTATGCAGAAGGCAGGGGGCTCGAATCGCACCCCACTAGGTGTGGCACTGTCCAGCCACAAAGGGCCAAAAAAGCCCGGATAAAATAGGAGCGTTGCGGCAGGAAGGGCATCCAGTGTAAAAATTCACGCCAAATCGACATGCGGAACACGTACCGCTGTGGCGACGCCCCAAGGGACGAGCCTAAAGCCGTTGATCCGTTTGTGCAGTCTTAAGGTACACGTACCTGTCTCAACGTCCTGGGCGTAGAAGTGTAGGGTGTCTGTGATTTCGGTGATGTATACCGGTCTATAGTTGGCCACACGTTCCTTCTCCTCTGATACATGCACAACTTCCTCAACTGGTTTCTCCTCATAGTTGGCCCAGATCTAAAATACACACACAAAGGTGACAGGGACAGATCAATGACTGCAGCAAATACCAGACCTCTGCAATTCAAACATGGTGCTACAATAATTTAGATTATTCCCACGTTGCCGTCTAGTGTTTCTACCACTTTTCTGAAGATTGTGATCCTATAAAGAGGTTTCAATTCAGAGCAGACATTTGTAACACAATTTTGAGGCAGAAAAAGAGCAATAAAAGTTACAGATAAATCTAGTGGCCAAGATTCTCAGATGATATAAAAGCCAAAACATTATTGGAACCTGAATAATTGTCATAATGCAAAAAGGTAAATGTTTTTACATTTTAAATGTGAAATTGGTGCTGAAACAGCAGACTGTAAAAAAAATTGTTGCAATTGCTTTTAGTCAGAACATCCCCTTCAACTTTTATCACAACTGTAACGTTACATTCCTATTAAATTGAAATATGTAGCTGCGAAATGCATGATGTAACAGTACCAACAGAAACAGACCTCATGATTTCCAAGCATAATGTCAGGGGTCGGGGGGGGGGGGCTCATTAGGGAGAAGTGCTTTGCCTCTGGCCAAATATCAAACTGCATGTGTGTGTGCAGTGGGTGTGTCTGTTTGTTTATGAAGAGGAGAATAAGGCATGCTGCAAAAAGAGTGGGTGTTTGTTGAGACTGAATGCAGCATGTTTGTATAGAAACACAAGTACACTAATAGTATTAAGCACAAGACTGTCAGGATGAAAGGGAGATAATCTCCCTGCATGTAAAACACTAAGCAAGGGGAGTGAAGATGATGCACAGGTAAAGATGGAGAGGAAAGATGCATGGGGAAATCAAAAGCTTGTTACCATCCATTTCTCCAGGCTATTTGGGAAGTATTTACTTTTAAAGGTTATAGAAAGAAAAGATTTTTTTTTTAATAGCACAGTGATATTAGCTAATTAGGTTCCAGCTAATTATTTAACTGCATGGTATCGAGCTAATTAGATTAGGTAGTTTTAGTATTGTCATTTTCCCCCCACTATGCCTTAGCTCATCAACAAAGCTATGCAAGTGTTAATGCTTAGTTATTCATACCAGGGGCTTTTTTTAATGGGTTACCTATTCAGCACGCTAAGATTATACCTTACATCGCTGATGTGATTATGTGCAGTGGCACTAGATAAACAGGAGTGAACAGTTTGTGTGTGTGTATGTGAGAGAGACCGAAACAGATATTGGTAAATTAACTCATCTAACAAATGCAGCAAAACAAAGGAAGTGGTGAAAAAGACAGTGGGGGGAAAGGAGAGAGGGAAGGAGAAAAGAAAGCAGGAAGAAATTCTGGTGATTGAGGGCGAGCAAGGTTAATGAAGACCGAAAATGCAACCACGCTCTATAAACTCGAGGTGAACCCAGTATTTCTTGTACAGTAACACACAGACATGTGTCTAATACACACAATTTCACATATTATGTACACAGTCACAAATGCTGTAATACACAGTGCCTGATGCTTCCCACGTTGCAACTGAGCTGACATTCCCTGGCTTTTAATCAAACACCGAGCATCAATTAGGGACAACAAAGATTAGTGTGTCACCATTTATTAGCCTGGCGGGCATCACTGTGGAGTATGTAGGGTTGCAGCGAATGTGTGGGCCAATGGTGGAATTGGACACAAAGGCTCCCTGTTGACCTCTGGCTGTGTTGAGTATGGCTGTCACAGTAGGAGAAGAGAGAAATACATTCCCTCCCTATTAAAGTTTTCACAATGCTTTACATGTGAAGAAGACACAACAGGACAGCTACACAGAAATCTAGAGGCTGCACAACTCCATAAAAAAAATCAAAAACAAAAAGATGTATATTTGCTCCATTCACAGTTATAGAAGCAGAGCAGTAGGAGGTGGTCAGCACAAATATGGCACACCAGGTGCTGTCCCGCGCAGACACTAGGGGAACGTTGGTGCCGGCATCGAGCCCGGATAAAATCGAGGGTTGCAGCGGGAAGCGCGTCCGGCGTAAAAACTCGTGCGAAATCAACGTGCGGAACACGTTCCGCTGTGGTGACCCCTGAAGGGACGAGCCGAAAGCAGTTTCGTTTTACAAATGTGGTACACGATACACGGCAGTTGCGAACTGCTTGTTTTACTTGTGCTGTGCAGCCACAATTGCAACCCAAAGCTTATTTTCACAATTGAAGTCCGCTTTCTTGTGTTGTCTGTATGTGAGCACTTTGTATTGGGCTCTGAGTGTTTTCAAACTGCAGGTGACCTACAACTGAATGCTGTGCCTGAACGCCTCCGCTGTAGACCCACACGGAGCAATGGAGCTAATGCTGCTGCTCATGCTATGCCTTCTATATAGACACCGTGTGAAAAAAAATGCTTCAGAGTGCTACATTACAGCAAAAGTAATACTGGTTTTGCACCATCTTCAATTGATGTAACAGAATCACTAAGCCCTACATTTTTAAAGGAAAATAAAACAGAAAGATGTGCGCACACAGTGCCCAAGGCTGATGACCTTCCATGAGCAGCCAACCTCCCCGTTTGTTCCACTCGAATGCAGATATGTGACTGCTGTATCCGCTGCTGCTCTGAAACTGCAGGCAGATGCTAAAGCCACCAAGCTACCAGAGACAATGAGGGTGAGTGACAGAGGGGAAAACAAGAGACGTAGAAAGAAGGGGGGAAAGAACAGGCCATTAAACTCAGGCTGAAAGGACAACAAGTTCTAATAATGGAGGCAAAGCTGAGAGAGAGTGACCTTCACAACTCCTGAAGGATAAAACCCACTTGCATACATACAAACAGTACAGCTTAGTGAATGATACTGTAAGTGACTTCTGTGGCGTAAATGTCTTCACAGGACAATGTGACTATGATGTTGGACATGATGACTAACAGAACCTAATGAAAAAGGCTGCGAAAAGTGTTCAGGCATGTTTTCTTTTTCTCCTCCGGAGTAAAGTCTTTCGTCGGTATTTTCTATACCCGTTTCCTTTAGTCGTGCTCTACACGGCTTTAATCTTGTTTTTAAATCTTGTTTTTGGAGTACAGCACAAATTGATCAGTTGACAACTGAATATTTCTTTGTGTTTAAATACATTGTAATCAACACAGATTAGTTTCGTAAGAAAGTTAAATCTTCAACCAATGTCTGGCGCTGAAATATAAATACCTGGTGATAACCAAATTGTTGCAGCAATTCCCTAGTGTCTTAATTTCCCAGCCTGGCACAGCAGATACCTTGCTGATGCAAGAGAAGCTTTTTCACAGTTGATAAGTGCTGTTCTGCTTTTGAGAGTTAAGTAGTCTACTGATTAGCATAGTGTTGATTTGTCTGTATATTTCTAATTTGATGAAGAGCCCAGCAAACCAGAAATACTAAGGAATGGTGTTACATTCATAGATTTACACATACAAGCACAGGTGGATAAATACACAGACAGATGGATGACTGAACACACATATAGCGCCAGAACGAGGGGGTGAGGGTTGGTTGGAAGGCTGATTAAAGGTGGCAGTATGTCATTTCTAGTAGTGTGTGTGCGTGTGTGTGGTCTTTAAAGAAGAAAAACACCATTGTTACACACTGTGCACTTTGTTGGCATGCCAGGGCCCACATTTGTCAGTGAGTGCGCTTACTTGAACTTAAGTTAGCAGGTTACAGTCCCCTTCTTCTGAAAGTGGATTTCTTGAATGTAATGTTAATGGGAAAGCGGGTTTCCAAAATCCAGTTAGGGGATTAGGGAAACCTGATTTCCCCAGGTCGATTTCTGACTGAGGACTTGTATATGCATAAACAGGTTTCAAATGGGCCTTTTCCAACTGCGCATGTTTGTGTAACAAAAGGCTGCAGACAGGAACATGCAGCTGAGTGAAAGGCTAAATGAAAGGAGAGATCATTAACGGGGCCATGCTGCCAGAACATGGACAGAAAATTTAAAAGTTTCCCTGCAGAATTTGTAAATTCAGACAGTTTGCATTGTGGATCAGCTGTGGGTCTCCCCCTTCTCTGTCTACTACAACATGAATGCATTTACCAAAAAAAAAGAAGTCGGAAAGCAAAGCTTTCTGTCATATGCAGTTTAAATCTGTGCGTCAGGCTTCCAAAAAAACGACAGAAAAAAATCGCATTACTATTCTGCATGTGTATACATGGATTTGCAGTAACCAGGTTTTTCAAGTACATTTAAACACTGTTACTGTAAGTTAAGAAATACGAATGATAAATTCAAAAGATCACAAAAGTTTGGCTTTGCCCTTTAAACCATTGAGAGAATATTTGTAAAACATTTGGAAAGTCAAATCTTCAATTTTTTTTCCAATCGTATAATTTGGAGTTGAATACCTTAAACAGTTTTCTATTATTTGAGAAAATGTTGTATTTTTTACCCTGCTATGTTACACCCCTTATGATTAATCTGACACATTCAGGAAATGAGTGCCTCTTGAAAAGAACATCATGAGCATGCCCAAATACAGTTCATGTTCACAATTCCTCATTAACCTGTCTTTTGATTCAAATAGACCCCATTGGACAAGGACACTCTGCCAATTCAAGCCATAACAGTTTTTTTGTTCTGAAACAATGCAGCTGTCACAAACTAGCTTAAGCACAGGATAATATGATAAAGATGATATAATAATAGAGCGGTGGCTCTTCCTACACTGAAATTTACATAGTTCTATTGTTAATTCATTACCCTATCAAACTCGGAGAACAACTGAAATCAATAGGAGCATGCTATTCATAAGTGTGCACTTTGTAAATCAATTTAGCCCCCATTATATCCCTGATGAATCTCCTTTAGAGAGAACGCTTCATTAATTCAGTCGAGGCCACGTTTATCTCTTTCAGTCTCCCTGTGTTCATTTGTAGGTCTTGCATCAAAATGTTTGAAGCTACAGACAAGAATAACAATGGACCACATTTACTTATGATTAATATGGTCCTGTTTAGATGTTGGGTGGATGTGTTTTCATGACTCAACAACACACTACAAAATGATATCAGTTATAGTTGCCCTACAACTCTGCATGCATTTACTTTAATATTCTGAACTTCCTCTATGAGATCATCCCTGTGAACAAGCTCTGGTAAAGAATCCGAGAGCCACACAAAGTAGGAAAGATCTCATCTGGAGTTTATTCAAACAGTGATGTAATAGCAAAGGTCGTACATTCTTTTGACGGTCTGTTCCTGCACCCAAAACCGTCTTACTAGATACTCTACCCTCCAGCAGCCCTCCTATGACATCACCAACAGTGCCAGCCTGGACCTACAGTAGCTACTGTACACACTTTAATACAATGACCGTACGAGCTCAAACAATATATGTTAATGGGAAAAGAACAACAGCAGGGCTTGTTTGGAAAAAATTAACATTTTCTTGACATGTGTATTTGTACAGTATAAATGGTAGGCTACAGCCCATTAGAAACATCTGCGTCAAACAGTTTAGTACAACCACCACTAAGAAAGACAAAATGGAAAACACTTGTAGCAGAGTCCTGAAAAAACTAAAGTATAGAAGATTGTAGAATATACCAATGACTGATTCCTATTTAAAACTTAGAATGCATTGGCTTTACTAATGCCGCATCTCTCGATTCTTCGCCGTTTTGTGCTGTAACACCAGATCCAACACCTCTGTGAAGCTGCATTTTTCATCTTCAACATCTGTCCTTATAGAGCTAATCTTACCAAGACTAAAATAAGTTGGATAAAACTTTTGCTCAAGTCTGACAGACATGGAAAATGGACTAAAACATAAATGTAAAATGTAAAGGTTTAAGAATTAAATGTCCACATGATCAAGTTTCATGCACAAACTACACTAAGATGTCCAGTGTTTTTGTCACCAAAGTCCCAGGTTGACTTAATGTAACTAGAATACTGCTCTCTAAGACTAGATCTAAAAATAAGTGACCAAATCAACGGCATTGTGGACTGATCCACAAGACAGACTTACATCAGCGGTGGGGCTATGACTGCTATGACTATGCTGCTCCTCTTAAAGTTATAGGAATTATAAAATCAAGGTTTTTCAAACATTAGCTATAGATAGACAAATACTGATGACTCGCCATGTTTACATATCTAGGTGGTGCTAATATTACATGGTGTCATTGATAAAGAAGTTAAAAAAAATTAACAAAAAAAAAAAAGTTAAAATCTAAATGTGTCAATTTCAATAAAACCTTCATCCTAGTAGTGAAAGAAAGGGGAAAAGGTTCCCCTCCTCTTATGACGTTCTATTTTAAACTCCAGCTCCTGAAAGCAATATGAATCACTGCCAATAGCTGATGTGACAAGAGGTTGATGTCAGGTAAATCCTGGGAACTAACAAAGGTTCAACACAGCTTGAGTAACCGACTACAAAGGTCCCATACTTTGATTTATTGACTATTTTAGGAGTTGACTGGAGGTACCACCATCATAACATACAGTATGTGACACTCAAACCCCCTTATTCTTCCGTTATATTTGACAACCTCGAATTCAAACTAAGTAACCGCTTTGTGAAAACCATAGATCTTGACGGGATTCCGAGTTGAGTTACAGGTGTCAGGATGGCACGAACTCTAAAGAGAAAAAACATTAACACAACATAATGCAACCACCTATCACTTGACAGACCTACCTCTAAAGTAAAGAAGGGTTGGTGATGGTCCATTAACCATGATGGCTCACCCTGTCATAGTGAGCCAAGTATGAGGCAGCTGTGATATTAGAATGAAAACCCATCTACAAAATGCGGGACTTATCATGAAAGCAGTCTTGTTATTCCTTCCCCAGTTTTCTGATACCAATGCATAGCAGGCAATATATCGTGGCTTCAGAGACTATTCAGACTTTCCTTTTTGCACATTTATTGTAAAATCTAATTTAAAATGGATAAATCTCCAATCTACCTGCCGCCTGTGGCTTTTCTATGTGGAGTTTGCATGTTCCTCCCATAGTTGTAGGAGTTTCCTCCCACGGTCTAAAGACACGCACGTTAGGTTAATTAGTAACTCTAAGCTGCCCCTAGGTAAAAGTGTGAACGGTTGTCTGCATATGTTTCTCTGTGTTGGCTCTTAACAGTTTATACAAAACAATTGTCAAAAAATGAGTCTTTCTGTTGACTTTCTGTTGCCACAATCCATACGGGGAAGAGCATCCATGTGTGTGCACAAAAGCACATAACTGTTGCCTTGGGAGCAATTTATCCAGGCTGAGCTATGACGTGGTACCAACATCATACTTTCCACAGTGGGCTAATACAACATGACACACATGGACACGGAAACAAAACATGCCAGCTCCACACAGGCCTATTTGACAAGTTTTTAAAAATGAAATCAAACAAGTATATCATGTCTGGAAAGACAATAAGTTTATTACATCAAACACAAAGCAAAGCAGTTCTTTCTCTGTTTCACTACTTCTCTTTTTCTAGTGTCTAGTACTACTAAAAAAACTGAAGAGCACTTCAATTCACAGCTGACTGTGTGAAGTGGTAAGAAAAAAAAACGAGTAAATTAACAGTTTAGAATAGTGATAGAAAAACAAACACCAAACTCGAAGTCATTCAAATCAAGATGGGTCAAAATGGGGTTTTAAGGCTTCTTGATTATCTGCCTGTCAGGACCGAAGCATTTAGCAGAAATTTTGCAGGAGGAAAACAGTGAATTAAAACATTCTATCACATTTCGTTCACATTACATCCACGTGTGAAACCTTTAAAAAATATAAAGTAATCAAGCAGAAATAACTCACTGTATCACATTTGGTCAGAAAGCAGAGGCTCACTCTTTAAAAAACAAAAAAAACGGAATCTCAGTGCTGCAGTGCTGTTAAGCAAGTCTCAATCACAGGGGTTTTAAGGACACCTCTCCCTGTCATTTGAGGGCACCTCTTCAATTATTATGCATACTGTAGCTACTCATTAATTACTGTTAACACTGATGGAGGCATTTTGGAATATATAATGTATCAGTGTTGGTCGATTGTCTTTTTTCATTCTCCAATGGAGAATTCCCGGTGTTGCCACTACAGTTAAAGATTGACTGAATTTTAACAAAGAAACATCTCTATTTGAGCCAGTGTTGCACTAAAACACACACTTGGCTACACAGTACACCCCTGGAACCCAATCAACTCTAATCCACTTTAAAACCAATATTAGGAAATAGATGTAAACTTCTACAGTTTGTACCAAACCAAACCACATTGAAGGGAGAGAGGGAAAGTGAGAGACGGATGAGGGTATGAGTCTCTCGGATGTGGTTACTTAGCAGATAAATTATGCATTAAAACTGCACAGGTGGCACGGGACAGGGTTTTTACGTGAAGGGAGGGAGCCGAACAGCTGGGGAATTCATAACAGAAACAGGAGCGCAAGCCAAAGCGAGAGGGAGATGAGGAGAGAAAGAAATGCTCTGTAGCTTCGTATCACAGCCAACACATGTTCTCCCATCAAAGCGGCGGCAGGCAGGCAGCGAGGCTACTCAACCCGAGCTCAGCGCCGCTAACATGACCCCCTCTCATGCTGCCATATACACACGCACAGCGCACATACAGACATGCATTACGACACATACATAAAAGCTGGACACGACCTAAGGCTATCACGGTGGAGAATTGTTACATGTTTTAAATTGGCAGAAATTGATCCACTTGAACGTGTGCGTGTTGAGGTGGGAGCAGGTCTGTCAGCCTGCTGACAAAGTGCTATTAGCAACAAGCACTAAGTTGTACCTGACAGAGATTGGTGGTGGTATGTGCTGTGAGCTGAAGGAGGGCATGGTGTTTCCATGGAAACAGGACATGTGGGTGCATATGTAATCTGAGAGTCACATGCAAATCTACACCTATGCTCTCATGCTCATAGATGCCACCCCATGCAGATGGTATGAAAAACCACACAGTTTAGAGTGCCAAATCCCAAATACACAAACAATACTACACACACATCAAGCCTGGAGGAAAACACTCCAGCATATGGTACCTTAGGTCAAGTGGGCCTTTTTGTCTTTTTTTTTTTTTTAACTGGAACAGTGAGTGTGTCTAACTGTGGTCATTAAAAGATGATCAAGCCAAGCAAGATGTCATCAGAGCAAAACAAAAGCAACACTGGGAAATAAGCGTGCAATTAAAGCCGACCAGCTGCAACTGCGAGAGCACATGATGCGGACAATCAATCTTCAAATGGCGTAGACAGAGAGCAAGAAGAAAAGAGACAAAAGATGGAGAAAGAAAATAATTAAGTTGTTGCCAAGACAAGCACCTTTGTCTGATTGTGTGTCCTGATAACCTTGATAAAAAATGAGGTGATGGAACAACGAGAGACTGGGGGTGGGTTATAAAGAGAGCACTTATTTAGACAACTCCTTGATTGTTGTTTAATTGTCTGTTGCACTGATTTTTGCTATTTGTATGTGTGATCTCCCAAAGGACACTCTTACTGTCCTTCCATTTGTTCCTTTTGTTTCCGCCCTTCAACAGCATTTATTATGACCTTGATGCCAAATGGGTAAAGTTTGGTTTCCCTTTACAAATGAACTCACATCGCTAAACACACATCAGGATAACAGAGGCCTGAAATTAACAAAGAATGCACAGCACCGTAGCCCACCTGCCCTCCCTTCTACCCTCTTTGGGTTGTTGCCTTTCATCCACATGAATTGAAATGCTTATCAACTCATTTGGATTATTGTCCATGAGAGCACACTCTCTGTCTGATCAGGGACTTTTAAGAAACCAGAAGAGAAGGAGAAAGTGGAAAGGAAAAGTGGGTATAAAGTGGAACGATTAAGGAACAGAACTACCTCAATGTTACGTTGCAAAAGTATGCAATTAAAAGACTATTAATCAACTTTTTAATTAACAAGCCAGTCTGGCCTGGGTTGCCACGGTGTTGCCATGACAACTGGTTTTCAAGGGAGGTGTTTTCTCTCTCTCTCTGCTTATCATTTTCCCTATGATCACACCTGCCATTCCATCGTCCTTCCACTCTCTCTGCTCTCCATTTAAAAGGAAGCAAATGTAAGTATGAGAAGAGGGGAGTCAGAGGTGGGGAAGCTGATCCTATGCAGTTCAGAAAAATCTAAGAGATGAATGTGGATCAGTGACAGAAAACAAAGAGAGGGGACAAGAACAAGACAGACAGGGAGATGGGTAGAGGGACAAAAAGCTGGCAACACTTCAGAGGCACTTAATTGCTTCCTACGTCACACAATTTAGAGCCTGATTGAAAGGTCTGGTGTAGCTCTTGTGAAAAGCTGGTTTCCCAGTCTGAGAAACAACTGAGCTAGATAGCATCTTCATATGCAGATGAGCTCTGGGTGGCATTGTCAACTAAATATGGCACAAACATAATGACGAGTGTAAAACACTGACATGTCACTGTATAGTAGCCCTAAGATGTGTGCACTGAATGGATTTGTTTTTTCTTTCTTCTCACTATTAAAAAACTTAACCCAAGTACCCAGGAGATGGGTCAGAAGGATGAAAAGCAAGGCAAGAGGCTTGGTCTGATAACTTGATAACTAAATGGATTGCAGTGCCACAGCACATAGCAGTAAAGGCGTAAATGTGTGCATTGCGCAGCATGATGCAGTTGCAAAATAAAACATTTCCTATATTCTTTGGGGATCAAGATTGCATTATATATTGTCAGGTGACTGTAACTTGACTGTGTCAAAGGTCAGTTCAGCATATGGAAAGCACAAAAATGCTTACCCATACTGACACACATAGAAAGTATGACACATAATATATGGGGGGGGGGGGTTGAAAAGAGACTGGTACAACAGCAGAAATCAGAAATGCAGGAATGACGAGAGCCTGTTTACGTAACTGTCTTTCCCTAAGGCGAGAGAGAGAGAGAGAGAGAGAGATCTACATTTATAGTGTTTTCTGCAGGGTAACCAACCAGGACACAGCACAGTCAAAGTGGACTGACCTAAATCACTAGGGGATGCCTAAAGATTTCATTTGAAAAAATGTCTCAAAACCTGGATCTTTACAAAAAAAAGGGATTATATTTTGCAAAAGATAGGCAACAGAGGACAAGAATCCCATGGTTTGATATACCCTCTGTTCATAAACCCCTTCATGTGTATAAAAGTGCACATTTCTGCCAAATAAGAAAATAAAAGTAATAGTTTCAACTCGAACTAAACTGATAAAGAAAAATGATACTGTGCCAAATGATTAAGCTAACTGTCCATCTGAATACAGTGATCAACCATGACAGCATAACTCAAACGCAATCCACTCTGTCATCCTTAAAGCAATTTAACAATCCTTCCAATCTTACATCTCTTCCTGCTTCCCAGTATTTATCCATCTACTCGTTGTTTCACATGTCACTGTACGCCAAGGCTGACAGGCCATGAAAAAAGATCCATCAATTTTCTACCAAGGGCAGACATTTTTGGAGGTCTAGCAAACATGTTGAATGACTCACAATAGTTAAACAAGGCAATGTGTAATGTACTGGCATTTTTATAACTTAACTAGGGTCACAAGAACATATTTTACTCTGCTGGACAGTGTGACAATTTCATGACCACTAAAGACACGGAAATAGGAGATAAAGCCTGAGCTGACAGGTACAGCCTACTGCAGTTGGCAGAAATGTGGCTCTTATGATCCCTGTGCTGGTGGCGCATGACACGCACACAATGCAGAAAACTGCAAGAACAAGAATGTAGGACAACTTTCTATGAAACATGCACTCTTAAGACAAATGAGCATTTAAAAAAATAGCATTTTATCCAAAGAAACTTTAAATGCTCTTGCTGGAAATTACACTTCAAAGAGCTGTCTTTAGAAAGAAAAGAGGACAGTAGAAGGGATGCATCAATGAATCAATGGACTTTGTATGCTCCTCACAGTGAAATAGCATTAGAATGAGGTGTGGGGAGAGTAAGGAGAATGCTGAATTCGGGGCTCGGATTGGGAAAGTGGGGAATAAAGTAGCCAGAAGGAGAAAGAGACTGAATTAAAAACAAGATGATGGAAAAAGCAAGAGTTGATAGTGTGAAGACAAGGGCAAATGAATGAGAGGAAGAGATTGTGGAGGAGTTGAAAGGTGGTGGGTGGGGGGGGGCAGTGGTAGTCACGATGTGGTGAATAGAGGTAAATAAATAAGCAAATGCATTCACGAGTGGAATTGGCTGCTCATCCAAACCAATCTGCCAACATGTAGAGGAATCTGTGTCTGAAGCTGAACCGCAGTTGCAGCTGAAACAATAATCATTATAATTTTACAGATTTAGAAAGGTGTCAAACGCAAATATTGTGAGGCTACAAGAGATCAAATTTTGATCTTAGTACCTTGTAGCTATTAAAACTGAAACGTATTAAAAAGGGACAAGGGTTGAATATCCCCACCGAGCAGAGAGAGCATTTAAAGTTTGCCCTTAAGAAACAAATGTTTAGCATTTCATTAGACAGCTGAGAAAAGCAAGAGAAGTGGGGAAGTAAACGGGAAGCGTAAGCGACGGATATTTCGCTGATGATCCAAATTAAATAGAGTTTAAGTGTAGCTCTGAGCAGAGGCCCTAAAAAATGTCAAAGTGTGTGTAAATGACTATAATGTGTTATTTTTAGTGCAACACACGGACAGCTGACAACGGTTTCTTTCTTCCTGTGATTAAACACAGGAAGAGAGGATACCTGAAGCCAGGTGAAAACGTGTGGACTCAGTGTTGTCATAGCATCTGCTCGATGACTCCAAAAACGCATAATTGTCAGTTATCTACGGAGAGAAAGCACTCCTACCTGTAATGGGTGGTCAGATGAATAGTGGGACCAATACATCATGTTAGGGCCGTCTGTACAGAGTGTACGAGGTTACAGGAATGTCACTAATAGAAGCTCATTCAAGTCATCAACTAATTGCTTTATACTTTAAGTAGTGTATACACACATTGTTACCTAAATGATGTTTTAATGTTGACATTTAAAACTGTATTCCCAAGGCATCATTTCCAAGGAAAAGATATTTTAGATAAAAATTGGTAAGTCTATGACAACATTTAGCTAAATACGCTTAATTCGTCATCAATAATCAGCCATTGTACAAGGTAATAATCTTTACTCCAACTGACTAATCAAAGCTCTGCAGTCTGAGCCCAAATATGTCGTTTCAAAATCAAAGCTTCCTGTCTTTTTTTTTTTTTTTTTTTTTTTTTTAAGGGTTGGGGGTATATGTATAGGGTTGAGAGAGGATAGGAAGGGCTGCCTGACTTATTTCCACACTAATGAACTGGAGACTGGCGCAAACCCGCCCCTTAGGATTTCTAAGAGCCCGCAAGAATCCTGTGCATGACTGGAGAAGGGGAAAAAAGCACAGGGCCAAGGTCATACACACAAATGCATGAACACATGCCCAGGAACAAATAGCATTCACACAATTGCAGCTTAAAGGAAACAGAAGATGACACATGGACAGGACACATTATATGCACACTGCTACAATGGCAATGCAGGGCAACAACACAACGGACACACAGAGAGAACGCGTGGTACTCAACAAAAAGGGCCTACTTCCTGTTTACATGCTTCATCAAGTAGAATATTTCATCAGTCCGTAAAATCCAAGGGATTGTTCTGATGTCCTTGAGGCTAGTTGAAATTTTATAACATTTTTAAAGTCAACCTGCGTAATCCTGCATCTTCTGCAAATGTATAATTCAGCATGCAGAAGGTGAGAGAGCTGCGACAGACTCGCTTCGCTGAGTGCGTCTTATGGCTTTTAGTTTCTTGCACATCAAAACGAGTTTGTATGAGTCATTTCGCAGGTGACCGCCATGTGCATGAATGCACAAACAGTGTGTTGGATGGAGAATGAAGCAGATAAGATGGGAAGAATGTTTGCATGACTGCAACGGGAGATGACACACTGCTGAATTTGCAGATTAGAACTGGGGGTAAAGGAGGACAAAGAGAGAAAACGAAATGGGGATTGGGCTGCAAAATAACGCACAGATCAGTGGGTCCACTGATCTGTTGTGTCTCTGCCTCAGGGCACTGAAGGTCCAGCTTGCTGTGTACAGTAAGAAAGAGTGGGGAGGTAGGAGGTGTCCCCGGAGACTATGTGAATGTGTGTGTGCACCGTCTGCACATGCTCAGAGTGTGTCTGAGTAAGCAGGAAAGAGACAGTGAGAGTATGGTGTCTGCATGTGTGGTGCCTCCTTATATCTGCAACCAAGTGTGTGTGTTTGTGTGTGAATGTGTACACAGTGCACTGAAAATCATTATGTAATCTTTTAGCCATACTGTATGAAAAAGCCTTCCTCAGCTCCTTGCTTTTGTGGGGTAGGTGGTTCATTCTGTGCACACAATGCTGAAAACAAAGACTGAGGGGAGTAAACGCACGCTCAAACATTATGGCAAAGTAAACAAACAGAATAGATATGGTATGTCATCACACTAGTACACACATATCTGCACATATCGTGCACATCCAAACAAAAAGACAATGTAGACACTCAGGCTTCAGCCTGGGAGTTTTTGTATATGGCAGCCTATAGTCATCTTCATCTTTTCTAGAGATGTGAGGTCTTACAAGGGTCACCTATCCCGTTGTGGCCACCCTGCAGGCAATAACGTCCCCTCGCTGTGATTCTGCTGTCTTCTCACACTTGCCAAGAAACTGTGCAACCTTCAGCTTGCTTGTGTACTGACATACTTGCATTGGGGCCAAACATCCTATTGCTGAATGTGTTGAAGATTTGGATGGCACAGGGCTCCCTGAGCCAGTGATCTGAAAGATGATAGGCTATCACAAAAGCTTAAGTATTGTTCAGCTGCCTGCTACAGCACTGCTCCGCACTGAATGGATTCCCATTTTTCTTTTGATCCAATTTAAAATGTATTGTGATTTCACTTTAATTAAATACTTTTATTAATCACCTAATGCAGATGAATATTCAAACCGTTTCTAATTATACACTGTACTGATAATCTAGCTCTGAAGTGTTTGAGGCATATTCCTTAGATAACAACTGATATTTTCTAAGATGTGGCTACAGAGCTGTTTTGCTGCTATGTGCATTGGTTTCTACAACCATCCCCGATGAATAACCTGGATATTATATGTAATATTGGTAGAGTTACTCTGGTAAATATCTAAAAACATTGCTAATATGGACACTAATTTAGCACAAATATCATCAACAATAAAATCTGGACACAAAAACTTTTGAAACCATAGCAATCTGTGGACTGCTGCACAATGAGTCATTTAATTTAACTAACCTACTCACATTTAAAACACTGTTTTCTACTGAGTCAAAGAGAAAATGCTGAGAAGAGACTGTAATTTAGTGTTTATCTGATTAGTGATTGCTGTACTGTGTAATATTGTGGGTGCACAGCTAGCATTAATAGTCTGCCGCTGGTTGGGGTGATGTGCCATGACTTTTGTAATAGTTTCAGCCACTCGTCACCTAAAAGGAAAAATGAAAATGCTAATTGTCAAATGATTAATCTCAAATTTCTTTACCTGCTATTTAAGGTAGAATTAATATAAAGTTATTTGTATATTGAACTTTTATTATCATACATGATAATACTGGGGCAACAAGGTGGTAGCGTGATTAGTGCTCCCACCTCACAGCTAGATGGTTCCCGGTTCGAATCTGAGCCAGCTGTGGCCTCTGTGTGGCGTTTGCATGTTCTTGTGTGGGTTTCGTCCCGGTCCAAAGATGTGCACGTTACGTTAATTGGTGACTCTAAATTGCTTATATTTGTGAATATCAGTGTGAATGGTTTTTCTGTGTATGTCACTCTGTGTTGGCCCTGAAATAGACTGACCTGACCCTGACCTGTTCACAGTGTACCCCACCTCTCGACCAATGACAGCTGGGATAGGCTTCAGGTCCCCTGATGTTAATACTGTATTTAGTCTTTAAACTGTATACAAACTATAACAGAGACATTACTCATAATAATGTTTAACCAAAGTCCCACAACAGACTGTTCTGAAACGGTTGCAAAAAGCAATCGAGGAAATGCAAACATGCTGTGCACATTCATGACCCTGACAATATAACCCATTTTGCAAAGACTTTTTTTTTTTTCCGGCTTATTCCGTGAGTTCAGGGTCGCCGCAGTGGATCGTTGTCCGCATGTTGATTTGGCAGTTTTTACGCCGGATGCCCTTCCTGACACAACCCTCCCCAATTTCTACCGGTCATGGACCAGCATTGCACAGCTGGGGATGGGAATGGGCTGTTGGGAATGGGTTCACTGTCTTGCCCAGAGACACTTCAACATATAGCTGGGACCGGGGATCGAACCAATGACCCTGTGGTCCGTGGACAACTGCCTTTAGCAACTGAGCTAAGACATATTGCACTATATTAAGTGATTCTTTTCTATTATCTTATCTCAAAGCCAGGAAATGAGGGAAGAAAATGCAATTTTACTTAAGTTTTGAGGAATAATTTGTAATCAAATAGACCTCTCAAACCTCCAGGTGACATGTTTTTAATGATACGTGGTTTCATCTCGTCATAGACCATGTCATTGTTAAATGAAAGGAAACAATGACAGCGGTAAGCAAAAAGATGAAGAAATGGAAGAGAGATATAACTGAAATGGTAACACAGGTGCAATCATCCTGTTTGGCACTAAAAGCAATGAAGGCACAATTCCCCACAAGACCTAATGCAATTTGTGTGGCAAAAGTAACAGTAATGATTTCATGTTCACCAAAAATCTCTCTGTGGGGTAAGGACAGCCGGGGACTAACACCAAAATGGCTGAGGTTAAAAGGAGAGACAGTAATTTGCAGAAGCTGCACAGGGATCTGGCTAAAAAGAGATGTAAATGAGAGAAACAATAGGTTGAATCAGCCACAGTGAGAGTGAAATTTATTTTGCTAAATCTTTATTGACTTTATTATTAATCCCAGGCATTTTCCATGATACTGCATGGTGACTGCCACAGGTTATTTCATGATGATTTCAACAATGTGAAGGGAAAGAGAAAATGACTGCAACAATGGAAGCATTTTAATCGCTCCAGGGCTTGAAAAGCACTGATCGTGGTATTTATAGAAAAGGGACCATAAAAACCAAACTATGCTGCAAGTAATTCTACACAGAGTATTTACCAATGACAATGCATGACGCACACATGACAGAAAATAGTCCTTGACTGTACAAATTATGCATTTCTTAAGTGAACTGCATAAAAATCAATCGAGATAAAACACTATAATTAAGATGTCTGTACAAATGCCATTTTTGGACCTGGAAAGAATGCTAACTATAACGAATCCTTGAAACCTGTCCAACAGAGGCAAACGTCCTCTCAATTTAGAGGCACAAGCAAATTTGCTTTGCTAAAAGCCAAATTATCTTCATTCATCGACAGTGTGCTCCTGTTTAGACAAGTGTGTGTTGTGCTGACTGCTAAGAATACACAGCTTGGATGGGAGAGAAGAAACACACTGCATTTTGCACTCTTTCAAAACAAAATCAGACAAAACACACAGTGAGTTAGGGGAGTGGATTTATGGTCAGTGGAGGGGATTTATGGTTAGATGTTGGGTTTGTGAGGCATTCCACTTGACTCTTGAAAAGGAGCCAGAGGCCAACTGAACCAACATCAGCAGCCAATCACAGCAAGTCCAAGTGGTGCCCTTTGCTGTAAAATAAATAAATAAAAAAGGTTTGTCTAAGCTACCAGCTTGTGTTAAGCTATGTGTTCATGTATGCTGTATAGTGACAATCAAGTTAGCTGGACATTCAACTCTAGGTTTCACAATAAAAGGGAAAGCAGAGATAAGATTATGTACTTCAATCAGGCTCTGCCAAGGACACATCACCAGTTCAATGTCAAAACGATGCTGCGTCAAGTGCTTTGACAAGTGGCATTGATGGACGGGTGAAGTATATGGAACGGCAGCACTGGATCCCGGGTTGGTGTTTCCAAGAGATTTATTTTACTCAAAACAAGGCAAATGCCTGACTCACAGTGACCACTGTCTTTTCCAAGAAATGAACTTTTCTGCATCATCAGAAATGTAAACTAGGAACATGGGCATGACACAAGATACCTGGGCAGAACTTATTTGGGTTATAAGGATTCAAAGATGGTTAATTGGAGGAAGATATAAAAAAAAGGAGGGAGAATAAAAACTCTGCAGAGATTTAAAGAAACACTGATCTGTGAAGAGTGATGAGCAGGACTGAAGGCAAGGGGCAGACACACACACACACACACACACACACAAAAGGTAATTCCCATGATATGGAATAACTTTAATAAGGGTTGTCATTTCTTCTTTTGTTTTCTTTCTCAACTTCCTCTCTTTTCCATTGTTCTCTCTTCCTCCCAGACACCCATCAGACTGTGCCAATCTTTTTTTTTAAGGTTGAGTAAGTGTAAAAAAAAAAAAAACTCTCAACAGAAAGCTCACTGGTTATTATTGTGAGATTGCACTTCTCATAATTAGTCCATTCCAATTACTAGCATGTTTCTTTCCTCTGCCAGTTATTAGTTTGCTTTTCTTTCAAGTAAACATATGCCTTAGTAGTGTAAGTATATCAAAAACCATTCAGCATTGCAGGGTGGCTAAAGCTCTGACTTGCAGAGAAGAACCAATAGCTTCCTAGATTGATTTCACTGTTATTACCGTAACTCTTCATTTTAGAGTATTTAATTTTCCTTTTTGTTTCTAAATTTTTCAAAAAGGCCCTTGAGGCATAGCCAAATATTGACAAACCACATCTGTTCAGCCTTAGTGGAATTTAAATGAATGCTACAGCCAATGACTTTACAGTTAAAATCGCAGAACTTAATCCACTATCAGGCAATTTGCTGTTATCTTGTCAAATGTATTTCTCCCAATTGCTAAGTGAGAAGACTAAAACATCATATAGCTGCAATAAGATGTCTCATACGACAATAACAAAATGCTGTGTTTTTGCACCAAGTCTTGTCAGTTTATACAGATGCCTTGTACAGGGCTTGGGATGCCTGGAATTGCTTGGAAAAAGCTGACTCAGTCACAGACTAGTGTATACAGCATCTTTTAGCTCAATTATGGAAATCTTAGCATTAAGTGAATTACTAAAGGTTCTGACAGGGTGACCCATTTTAGAGAGATTTGTGAAAGCAATAATTTATCCATAAATAACTGTAAAGCTGAAGAGAACTAAAATGTGCTCAGGCCTACAGCTTGTATCTTCTACATGTGTGTAGAATAGGGTTTGCTCTTCTAAATATTTTTGCAAGAAATGCTGGTAAGATCAAAATGTGCTGAGCTCCAATAAACATTTTTCTTCAAACCCTTTGCAATGCTTCATTTAGAACACAATCATTTTGTCCCATTGGTCTCATCATAGCAAAAATTCATTCACTGAAGTCACTCGAACTAAGCAGTTTTGGTTCAGGAAGCCACTGCAGCAAACCTAAATCCCCCCTTGTTGTCCTGGGACCCTGCTGGCCCACCAACGCAAAATTTTCCTGTGTGTGTGTGTGTGTGTATATATGTATATGTATATATATATATATATATATATATATATATATATATATATATATATATATATATATATATATATATATATATATATATATATATATATATATATATATATATATATATATATATATATATATATATATATATATATATATATATATATATATATATATATATATATTTTTTTTTTATTTCTTTTTTTTTTTTTTTTTTCTTTTTTCATTACAACAACCTTGTTTTCTTGTAGGGACACCTGACACAGCAGAAGCACTGATGTCTTCCATATCCATAGCCGTAGGGACAATAAAGGGAGGGCAATGAGGAAGAGAGGGAGGGAAATGGGAAGAGATGCAATCTGCCCTACCTAGCCTCAGCCTACACACAACGACCAGCCACAGCTTCAAAAGATAAAGAGAAAAAGCCAAGCTCATAGCTTTTCTCTAGATGGTCTCTGTGGGTTAATTAGAGCAGCAAGTCCCACCTCATCTGCCTTCAAGTTGCATAGTATGCATTCACACACACATGCAACTTATTGCTCCATGCTCCACAACTCATTCTCCACTACACGCACACACAAACAAATCAGGCTTTGGCTGATCTGTGCACCAGTGCTTGTGGCAAGCTAACATCAAACACAATCACTGTCTGTCTGTTCCACTCAGACCCCACTCTGCCGTCTTTCCTCTTGGCCCTGTCTGTACTCAGGTTAGCTCAAGTCAAAACCTTCTGGTGAAAGTCAATCTGTCTCAACGCTGCAAAGAGGACTGGAAACCAGCAGTGAAATTGTCATCAGGGGTGTAAAGAATATGCCTGTTTGCTGCACTTAGATTTAACATGGCAGCATTGGTGTGCTCACATCACTGGCAAGATGTTTCTTTTGGTAAATCCACAAAAAGCAGGAATATAACCCTCTCTCAAAATCTCTAGCTTTCGAGCGCGAGGGATAGATGGTAAAAGAAATAACTTCTAGAGACGGGGAAAAAACGACAAGGATGACAGGTGGCCAGGCACTTTATGCATCTGGCAGGGGCAGCTTGTGGAGCCATAATGAAAATGCAGGGCGAGATCAAGATCAGTGTGAGAGGCCTCCATCCATCAAAGGACTCCCGTTGAGGAAATGAAGCTTCAATGATAGCAGCAGATGTGTAGCTATTTTCAACCCTAGATAGAGCATTGTTTTAGTACCGCAGCTTTAAATAACAAAGTACTAATTTTACATGTATTGTAGGCCTCGACAGAAATGCTCGCCCCCCCATTTAACTTTGTGTTGACAACTGCTGTTGTATTGCTAGTTATCCAAGTCTTTGAATAAATGTCTGGAAACAAAAGGTTCTTTTATCACAATTTACCACTCCAAGAGGTTTAATGTCAGGATCGTAGTCATCACTTTACAGTTCTTGTAGTGTAGGGACATACCTTTTCTTTTCTCTGTCTGCAAGCCTCCTCTGCTGAGACCAGGGTTTTGTAGTAGGCGCTGCGCTCTGCTGTAAAGTGAACCTTGGACAGAGCATTTTCTACAAGCGCTACGGACAGATTCACACCCTCGATGTGCAGCCAGCCAATGAAGTTTCCCGCTTTGTCCATGCTCTCTACTTCAACTTCCACCTGAATAGAGGGGAGGGGAGAAAGGAGAGGAAGACAAGACACACAGTTAATGTTCTTTATCCAAGATTAGGTTTGAGATTCCATTACAGCAATGAGGTAAAGTGGGTCCTTTGAGCAGACACCACAGTTAAATAGACACATTGGTGGAGGCCCATGAGCTTTCTATTGATTAGCTGGCGCACACACAGAGATCCTGTTTCATTCTTCCGTCGTGGATTTCTCAGTCAGTGAAATCTGGTCTTTGTGACAATGGCAGCAGTGGCCTCTAGTCTTTGTGCACAATGAGGCTAAATTTGCCTTGACATATTCAATTAAGCAGGGCTGTCAGCATTTTAACAGAAGCAACTTCTGTGTGCGTTTCGAAATCTTGCAGCCCTAAACTGGACTGGAAGTGCACAAAAAGAAGCGTTTTGAATTAGTGCTGAGTATACACTTCAAACGGAGTGAGTCTAAAAATTGCCAGCCAACTTTTCTGTGATGTAAATCATGCGCAATTCTTGACACCCAAGTTGTAATTTCTTTATGTTAACAAATTACCTGACTGAAATAACTCTGCTGACAAAGATGGAAAGACCTCCCAACGTTGCACATGATGGACTATATCCAAATTCTGTCTATTCAAGCTAATTATCTATTCATTACGTTTAGTTTCATAACTGATTTACGACCAGGGAAATAATAGGGTGGGGGGGTGGTGGGATCAATCGATTTTTTTTTCTACTCCAAAGCCCCAGTCAGCGAGAAACTGCGAGTGCAGGTGCTGAAGAGATAGGGAGAAGTCAAGCGATTAAGACTTGGGCTCCTTAGCCCTGCAGCCACAAGGGAAATCTGAAGGGAATTAAGTTTGTAAACTGCTTTGCCTTGTTCTTAGCCAAAGTAAATGTCCTACTATTAAGCCCAAAATTGGCAACCTGTGCATACACCAGCGACATGCAGATCTCAAACCTGCACCTTTTGGATCCAATTACTATTTTGATCAAGCCGTTACTAGCCTGACAATAGTGGCTAAATGGTAAAATGGTTAAATACTAACCCTCTGTACTAATAAATAATATCTGGGGGGCTCGGAAAAGTCAAAAGAAGAGCAAGGACGTTAGTCTAGTCTCCTATGTCCAGACCATGATACAATCTCGGTTCACTAAGACCCTTTCTATGTCTATATAATCTGCTCCTCTTACTTTCCTTTTCTCTTCCTCTCTGTTATCTCAGTTACTCACCCCATTTTATCTCTCTTTGTCTCTAAGTGCAGAAGTAGTTACATAACTAGGCTATTAGAGCAGCACTGGTCCTTCGAGCACCCAAATGTCAAATGGGGAAGTGGGCGAGTGCTAGAAAAAGGCTAGAGCCAGCTTAACTGTTATCAACTGCCACTGAAGCAGCAAATACAAAACCAAAATAAAAAAGCACTACAATTAAAAATCAACACTTTAGCTGGGAACAATTCCAATTTGGAGGAAAACTATAAACTCAACTAGAAGTTGTCTACTCTGATTGGTGCAGCCACTGCCCTTCTGTGAAGTGAAAAGATGCCCAGCTCCTAGAATCCATTCCACAAGGTGTTAGAAGATTTGATGCAAAATTTAGAACAATAAAATCTGCAGACTGAATGGTCTTGAAAGCAAAAACTGCTTATTATCCTCACAAGAAACAGTAGCAACTCCAGCTAACTTTGTGGAATAAAAATGCCTTCTGGAGACCCCCTTTTTGTCTCATCTGCCTTTACTAAGCAGTCCGGGTCTAACAATTATTCATTACGTGATCTATGCCACAAACTCAAAGTCAATGTATAAAGAGATGAGTTCATAGTTTAACTAGGGAAAATTACACATTCAAAATGTCTAATTTGATTGTCTTCTGTATTGCTTATAATTTACAGTCTCTCACACTTTGCTATCCTGAGGTCAAATATATTTTCTCTCTCTACCTCTATTGTTTGATACCCTTGCTTGGGAAAGTATAAGTCTCCAGCCCATAAAGGAACAACGTAAATGTGATGAATGTAACAAAGGTGTAGAAATGACACAGCAAGACAGATCAGATCAATCAACTTTTTTATCAGCACTAATATAAACAGGTGAGAGAGAAATTAGAGCAGAACATGTGGCCTTGCTCCTTTTATCATAGTAAATGTAATAATCTGCGCCGTCTACATTTACTCTACTACGCATAAAGAAAAAATTGATATGGTACCGGGGGGTGGGGGTTACCATATCAAATTGGGGGGGGGGGCATTCAACTGCTTAAGAGTTTGATCAGACTGACTTTAAAAATACGCTCATGAGAAATTTGAGTTACTCTTCCCTTTAAAGTAAACAGCTTTAGTCACAATGTGGAGAGGATAGGAGAGGCGGAGTGGAAACTACTTTGAGTAGAGCCCAGATGGTTCCCAGTGGAGGCCTCCTCCGAGCCAAGATGGCTCCCGCCGGAACAAAAATGGGCTCTGGTAATCTCATAAACGCTGGGATTGTGTCGACACACTGGACAGAAAAGAGAAAAAGACAAAATACGCCTACACACAGAGCCTTGCGCGTGTAAGTGCAAGCACATACACATGTGCATCCATTCACAAGTAAAAAAGACAAAGCCATTTGGTAGCACTGAAGTGAAACCTGCCCAAGGGTATGTTTTAAAACTGCAGCAGATTTAATTCACTTAGCTGTTTGCAAGTGAGGAAAAAGTAAATAAATAAATAAATAAACTAAAATATAATAATAAAGTAATTGAAAAATAAAAAAAGACTGCGGTAGGTGACACGTCATGTCAGAGCCATACCCTGCACTAAAAGAAAATGAAACTCAGTGGGCTGGCAATTAAAAAGTAGCAAGCAATGGGACTTCCTTTGATCCGTCTATCCGAAAGAAAACTATATTTTGAATACCTGTAGGGAAAAAGCAAATAAATAACCATGAGGGTACAGATCATGGCGTCAACATTTATATGTTGAGCCCATGAGGTCAAACCTGGCTCAAAGGTTAGAGGCACAATTCCTGTATTGCTTTATGTTTGCATTATGTGCTATTAATCCTCTCATTGGGAAAAGTGAGCAGGCTTTATATATAATACAAAGCACAGAGAAGATTAATCTGTCAGTCAGTGGTTTCAATCATCACTGATGGCACCTCTGCCACCACTTAAATCTGTTTTACTGCATATTCCAATTACCGAGATCACAGTTATCACCGTAGAGATTTAAGTTGGTATGAGTCAAATTACCAGTTCTGGTCGTAAAAGTTTAAAAGCTGAGGCTTTGACAGCAGCCAACAAAGCATTTGTTAAGTGTGTAAGCAAGACTGCTTGTGTGCATGTGTGAGTGAGTGAATGAGTGAGACAGCTAAAGACTGAGTGTAGGAAAGTGTGTGTGCTTGTCAAAGAGGCCCCTGTAATGTGCAGATGCAAGCAGTGAACACCAGGAAAACAGACTGGCAGGTGGAGACGTGTTGGCGTTTCTTCATTAAGCAAGGAGGCGGAGTCTGCCTTTATGTCTACTGTACACTGCCACTTATATGGGCTCTTTTCAAGTCTGTGTGAGATTCCCTGCATTTAAAAGTAAAAATCAAGTTTCTATAATCAAATGCAGCAGTAGATTATTTTTATGTAGGTGTGTACATAAGTGAGAGGACAACTGTGCTGGAGCATTTGGGGATCGAGGATTAGTCACACTGATGAATTTGGGTTTTTGTGTGTAAAAGGACCAGTTGTGAAAGCCAGCAAACACAGCAGATATCAAGGTAACAAGGTAAGTACCAAGATCAGTATTTTAAGTCAGCACGTTCATCTCTCCCGTCATTTTGGCTCACTGAAAACAAATAAGACCAACATAAAATATGTAGGAAAGTGAGAAAAAGAAAACATTAACACACAGCCTTCCTTTTGCTCACCTAGCAGAAGGAGCCATTTATCAAACCGTCGTGTAAAACATTGAATGAGTCAATTAGAGGTGTTTGAATGTTCATTCTTTTGTGTGATAGGGCAAAGAGTTCAGTTCTCCTCTTGAGCAATGAATGGATCCTAAGCCCTAATTTAAGGTGCACAATGGGGAGAAAATTTCTTACCTTACATATTAAAAAATTAAAAAACTTCTGGCACCTGATTTTAGTTTACTCTTACTGATGAGAATTACATTTTTGTTAGCTTTAGTCAAAATCACATATCCATCTTGTTCCATCAATAAAATTCTGGTCAAATTTTTTTGGGGGCCTACAGCTGTCATCGGGTCAGCGAAAACCGCCGTTAATTTGTCCTCACACACAGCGTCCATATTATCCGCAGGGAGCAATCGAGAAGCTGCATTTACTCACATTTTCACAAACAAATTACCATGGGTCTAATGGATTTCTGTAGTGAATGTCTATAGAAAGACTTAAATAGTTACTGCCAACACTAAAGTTTGTTATGCGTTTTGGAAAAAGTATCAGACTCTGAATAACAAGTCAACAAAAAAATTGAATGTTTTTTGGTTTTATTTATGTTTTTCCCCATAAGTGTTGGCATGCTGCCTGCATTTTAATAGTCTGTCTCAGCTGGTTTCGTGTCATCTTTTTTAATTTTCAGTGGACTGTTGATTAGTTGTTTTTTTTTTTTCCCCAAGAATAAGTAATGTCATATGACAGAGACAGAATGTTCTTGAATATTTTACAAGTTGTTTCTTATTAACAATAGAATGAAAGGTCAAACGACTGAAGACCCTTTCACGTGCACTGGAATCCTTACATTCTTCTAACTTTGAACAGAGCGGCTGTATGTAAGAACACAAATGTCCAATTGAGATGATTCCGACATTATCCGAACATTATTCTGCAAGCCCCCCTAGTAAGAATTATGTGCATGTAGCACGCTGCTCTGTCCCCACTTGTTGGGGGGATTAAAGCACATGCGTATTGATAATGTTTTTATAAACATTTCAATAAACTTTTTTTTTTTTTTAAAGATGCATGGCTCTGATGTGCTGTAACTAAAACACTGATTCCCACAGCCTAAGCTTTCTAATATGTTGCTATATGCCTGAGTGCACTGACATCAAGCAGAGTGCGGAAACTTCTGACTCCCACTGTGTATCACGTGTGAGACACAGCTCTGGACAAAGCCCGGAGCACATTTGTCCTGACATTGTCTGGACACCATATGTGAAAGAGGCGTAAATCAATTTTTGAATAAAACATGTTTTCAGGCAACCTGTATATTCAATACCTGTACGCAGGTTGCTGAACAAGACATTCCATGAAGATTGTTCATTATTTCATGTCAATTTGTCTTTCACAATATCATTTAGTTGTTATAAGTTAAATATTGGTTAAATACGTATATCTGGTTGTTTGTTGTACGGAGCACATTTTTTTAAGACTCAGCTCTATAGTGTTGTTGTCTGACATATTATACACTGCCAACAAAGTTGATGATTTGTCACATAGCCATGCTCCTTCATTTGGACGTATGAACATCCATTTCAAGTCCATCATCTCTCAATATTGTCCCGTATGCTGGGTTGTATGAACTTTTTCTAAATGGAAATAATAAAGAGTTTCTATATATAATATTTGTACCCTCAAGCAAAATACATACACAATTCTAATCAAATTCTAATAAAAAAAAAATCTGTACGTCACAAAGGTGCTGCTTTTAAGAGGAGCTAATTAATCAAAGCTATTGTAAACCTAATCAAAGTGTTCAAGATGACAGATGAGCATGGGGCAAAAATAAACACACAGCTAGACAATTACTACTAAAGCATTATTGGCCTGTCAAAGGTTCTAACAGTCTAAATGCCATGACAGTTATGTGAAAGGGAACCTGCTTGGCTCCACAGTGAGCAGCATGTTTGTGTGAGTGTTTGCGTGTGCGTGTATTTGCCATGACAACCAAAAAAAGTATTTTCCTCGCAGAGAGACAAAGTTTTTGAAAAATGAGGACATTTTGGCCAATTCTAACAACTTCCAAGGTCTGCTTTAGGGTTAAGGTCATAATTAGTCTTAGGTTAGCACATTCGTTGTAATGTTTAGGCTTGGTTAATTTTATGTGCTGTGAGATTTGGTGTGTAGGCACTGATTTGTAAGCAGTTGTTAGTACACCGGAGAACAAAACTAACATCTCTGTGCTGCTGTCACCGTTTTGTGAGGGCACTGACTATCTGGACAATGCTAAGCGTTAAAGATGAGGATACACATCTTAATATTTATTTTGGGTAATCTTTGCTGGCAAATAGGGAAGACAAGGAAAATGGCAAGTTGCTGAAAGTAAATACTTTTAACACCCTGAAGCTCTTTGGTAAAAGTCAAAAGTGCTGTCATTTGGTTGGGGGCAGGGGGAGCACACAAAGCAACATGCAGTAGAATTGCATGTCAGCCTCTAAAAATCATCCCACAGCCCATTATAAACAGTGTGGGGCCATTACTAAGGTCCATAAACTGCTGTTAATGGAGCACAGTAGCTCAGCATGGCCAGGAAACAGGGGCACACGCTAAATCCCTCAAAATAAACATTAGCTATTTGATTATGGTAATAGGCACTTTTCAAGTGTAGTTATCCTGATGTCCTACTGATAAACAGACCTAACCCTAACAAAAGACCCCACTTTCTTAAGTGCTACACTTGTTTTGTACATATCTTAGTGCCTCTCATCAGGGATGCCTGCGTATGAAATAGCTAAATGTGTTGGCATGTCACTGTGGTCGAATCGAGAGAGGAAAAGGCCAGTCAGTTCCAGCAGAAATCTATAAATATAGATCACCTTCGGAAAAAAAAGAGAGGTAGAGAGCCCGAGAAGAATAAATGAATGAATTCAACAAAGCACTATTGATCCCTTAATGGCACAGATCAGGTAGGGATGTAAATAGCCTATTAATGGGGCCTGTAATTAAAAATAAAAATCTTCACATGGCTAGAACAGCTGCAGCCAGTGTTAAAGAGAGACAAATCGGCAAACCTATCGCTCACGCAAGCAGTGTTACACACACTGCTGAAAGCCACAGAATAACCTGAAAAGGAGACAAGACTAGGTTACAAGTCCTGTCTGAGGCAAAACTCATTCCACAAAGCTACAACTCCAAAATTTGTGTAGTGTGGTCGCTGCAAACGATGCTTGAAGTGGAACCCGATAGTATCCCATGTTGTGCTTGTTTTCTGAGACTGGCTGGGTTGTCAGTCCTCCATGCATGCTCAGTAGGAGGTCACCCGCCTATTTTTCCATCGATTGAACACTGAGATAAATGCATAAATATACTTGAACCACCTTGGGTTGACGCCGTTTTGCCATGTAAAAAACAAACATAAAAATCTTTTGTCCTTTTGTCTCATTGTCCACATTTAACACACTCTAAAAAAAAAATTGGGGATAACAATATAATATCAGCAATACCATAACAGTGGTCAGGCTGGTGAAACTGTCTTGTCTCATATCTTAAGCCAAAAAGATGCCTGTGGGTTGTTGGCTGTTGTTCCTTTGGTGAACTATCAGTACATCTAAGCTTGGCCAAGTGTCAAACCTCTGGCACCAACCCATTTCAGTCTAGGTTGGCGCATTAGCTATTGGACTGTGGAGTCAAAAAACAAATACATTTGTAAGATGCTAATGGAGTTTAGCCTCGTTTGTGGGAAAAACAAATTTTCAACCAAGTATATTAAGATGCAAATGTGCTGAATATGTATAAAATTACATTAGTAAAAAAGTGCTTTTATGACACGCCGATGTTTATTGTACAAGGAGAATAAACATGTAGCGCAAAATGGAGGACAGAACAGAACTTGTGTTGAAAGAAGAGGCAAGATGCTCTCCATTTACAACATGGTATAAGGTGAGGTTAGGCCTCACCTCAGCAGGAACTAGCTGTACACAGCGCTCACTGCAGAGCTAAACTGTGTCTCAATCTGGCTGTCTAAACAATTTGGGAGCAGAAGGACTGTTTTGAGACCCACATTGCTACTTCCTTGCGTGCCCAGATTTTACAATCAAAGCCGCAGTTCCACTGAGGAAAACAAATATTTTACCAGCCCTACAGCCACAAACCTTTATTGTTCCAAATTTGAGTATTTTACCTCAGCTCTCGGGAGCGAACAGTCAATTTCGTTTACATCTGAGGAGAACCTAAATAACTCTGATTGCCAGGGTCTTTGCGTGAGAAAGACTCAACACACACAAACACAAATCAAGTGCAGTTATTGAAGCAATTTTTTTTTCTATTGTTCTGACCAGTTTCAGCAAAGGATGGTTTGTCAGCAGTAATACAATAACTTGCACATTGAGAAGGATGTGTTTGTGCATGTGACTATGCATGTAGAGTTTCTTCCAAGGTGATCAATGTGACTCAGTGGATCCCATACATCACTGTCAGTGCTGGGGTGGGGAAAAGTCATACGGCTTCTGGAATGGTCATTAATGGCCGGCCAAACAAGCATGATCCAAGTCATTAAACCTGCCTAATGCCCATCAATATTTTCTTTCATCAATAATTGATGTTTCCTCTCTGTCACTGTTTTGACAAAACACAAGGATACAGTGAAGTTGGTAGAGAGGGTTGAGGGACAAAGACGGAGAAGCAGAGCAGGCTAAATGAAGTTCTTCCAGTATGATTCCAGTTAATACAAGTGGCAGACAAAATTATTTGGCGTTGTTACCATCCACACCTACGACCAATTTACAGTCAACAATTAACATAATACGCATGTCTTTGAACTGTTGGACTTGTTACCTTCTAGGTGTTGTTTTTGAATCTCTTATTATTACAGCTGCCTTTCAAGAAGAGATCAAACTTTATTGTCCATTTTTCACAGATTAAAAACAGCAGATGTTTTTATAAGCCACTATTTTTCCTTATGGTTGTTAGTTGGAGATAATTTGCAGTTGATGGAGCTACCACATGTACATTTACACATCATAGGTGTTTTCCAAGTCAAAACCTAGCAAACGAGTCTGTGACACTAGGGAATAGTGCAGCAATTCTGCCAACATAAAAACTGACAAGGTACGACATCAGTCATGATCTCTCCATCAGGCCTAATGGATGAAATGTGCAGCCATAAGGCTTGATCTTTCAATGAACATGCTTCAACTCCCATTTTAGTTCATTACTTGGATCTTCCTAGTCCTGTGATCTGCTATGAATTTAATGTTAGTTATACGTGTATCCATTAAGAAGGTTTGATGGTGTACAAAGTACATATCACAAAACCTACTGTACGTGAGGTATGAAGGGGAAATAAAAAGGAAAAACTGAAAGAGTCAGCAAACCTAACCATGCCAAACCTGTAGTTAAATGAATTTATAGATCCTTTGTCGTTCAGATCAAAGAACAGCACAGCTCTCCCAGGGCAACACACCGTATTGGGGCTTACCAGCCTGGTTATTAAAATCAATAACAGCAATAATCACAGTCCATCTCAGTTTTAGGAGAGGTGACATGGCATGCTGGTCAATGGATATTGAGCTACATTTGTAATATTACTAATATCATACCATTCCCTTTAACTGAGCGGTGTGAGTGTAGATAATAAATTGGACAGGTAAAGTAAGTTATAGAAGAGATGTTAAAACAAATGTCATAAAGCTCTGTGAAAGTTTGCAACACAAGCTAAATACTACGTCTAAATGAAAAAAAACGAGGGAAAAACAAAAGGGTGAGAAGCTCTGCAGTGACTGGAATAGACACTGTGATTTGATTTTTAAGCATTTTAAACTTAGCTCCCAGAGGTACAAAGTGTCCTGGGCTGAGACACCCACCTTCGCAGGGTCCTAAGGTCTAGGAAAGCAGTGAGAGGCAAGACACCAAATTTTCAAATCACTGCCTGAAGCAATGAAAGCTAGGTGAGAGCAGTCAAGCCACACTGAGCACATTTAGCGGCGGTCAAAATGATTGGAGAGGGCATTAAGCCACATTACCTCTCAAAATGACAGCGTTGCTTTCCCGCAGATCCATTTAAACGTACACCTCTGAGTATATAACCAATACAGGTTAGTCATTGTGCAATCACTGAGCAGTACAGCAGCAACAAATATGGAGAATGACGCGG
Organism: Channa argus; assembly: GCF_033026475.1. Taxonomy (NCBI): domain Eukaryota; kingdom Metazoa; phylum Chordata; class Actinopteri; order Anabantiformes; family Channidae; genus Channa; species Channa argus. The sequence goes on from NC_090217.1 coordinate 7,678,177, forward strand.
TAACAATTACATATTGAACTATCAATTTAGAACTCTAGTTAAATTCAAGTGTAGAGATTCTCTCGTGACAAGGAGTTCCATTAAGTGTGGTGTTTTTATTTTTTATTTGTTATTTTTTACATTGGGTCATACAGTATACATGGGTAACTCACCATCTTAAGAATTAACATAAGTGTGTGTGTATGTTCTGTTTTATGTATTTATTATTATTATGAATAGGTAAAAACAGACGCACATAAACATACCACCATAATGGGAAGCACCAACAGCCCAAAGAAAGGCTGGCTAGTAGCTATAAGTTACCAGAGCTAGTAACCTCAAGAATTATTGTTGTATCCATCCATATATGATTTATGACTATGTAGCACAACAGAAAGTATTGCAAGGCAGACATCTTATTGACAGTGAAACTATAAATATCAGCCACATGAGCAGCTGATTGTTTCCTAATGCACCACTGGCTGCACTTTATTGAATTGATTATTCATAACAGAATTGTAGAATTTTTAATATGTATAATTCTGAGGCCGTGATGTCCAAACTGCAACTTTGCATCATCCACAACACTCTGTAGGGACTACAATTCATTAGTGGATATTTCAGTTGAAAAGCAGCTGCAGCTCATGAGGACAAGTAAGATTTGGACGACACCCAGCTGGAGTCTTCTCAAAGACAGGAGAATGAAAGGGCTGGACTGGTCAAGTGATCATAGTTACACTATCAATTTTTATTCCTCCCTTCATTTAAAGGAAAACGTTTCAAATGGATCTGGGCACAAAGATCCAAATTAGATACTGATATTGACAGATTGAATGAAATGTGGTTCATCTCATCATTTGTGAAAAAAACTACTCAAATTACTACCGAACCCAAAAAGGATATTAGGACTACCTAAAGCCAAGCATATTGCGTAAATACAAAAAAACAAATGTAAACAAAATGAGACAAATCTGTATTGCTGCTTTAGAAACAAACAAACAAAAAAATAAAAAATAAAACACCACAACTACCACTGCAATGTTATTTGGACTTCAATGACCTCAGGGGTGAAAGATGGCACGTGAACGCCAGAAGGGGCGCGTCACAATCATGGCCAGGCCATCATCATTTGTCTCAACCTCCTTTTTCTATCCTCTTTCACCAATTGACACAGCAAATGGCATAGCCAGTCTGTCACTCAAAAAGCCATTTATGTTCTCCTACACTTTGCCTGTGCTGACTGAGTGAAAGAATAAGGGAGTAGAAAAAGGGGGAGGAAAAGAGCAGACAGAGGTATTTTTCAACATAGCTTTTTGTCAATTTCTGTGTGCTTGTCAAAATGAGAGGCAGTTCCCGGTTCCTAGGCTGGTTTGAAGAGTTGTTAGGTAGAGGTTGAAGTTTGAGTGCGAGAAAATTGGTGGAGACGAGCTACCGAAGAGGTACTCCATGTTGCTATAAACTAGTAATACAGGAAAGGGTAAACACTGCAAGCTGAAGGCTGCCAGGAGTCTAACAGGCAAATATTCCCTGATCGTCAAACTGCATTTATTTTGTTGCACATACATTTTAACTGTAAAAGGATGGTATGGTACAAAAGAACAGATGTAGTATCTAGTAGAACATGCCTTGTGACAACTATGTGGGATATATAAAAGCCGCTTTTAGCTAAAATGAACGCTTTAGGCCAGCAGGTAGTTATAGTATCTTAAGCCTGTTTCACATATGAACTCCTGACAATGTCAGGAGAAATCAGCACAGTTGCGTTTCTCACATGTACTGTAACAAAAAGCGGGAGATCACGAGTGAGAAGCACCCACACAGGAAAAACTGCTTGATTTCATTGCACAATCAGGACGCACTGGAGGCACAGCATGATAGAAAATATACGCTGTGGGAAACAGGGTTTTGTTTACAGCACATCAAAGCCATGCATCTTAAAAAAAAAGTTCTATCGCTCAGCTACAACGGCAGTCAAGTAATTAGAAATGTCATCAACACGCCTATTCCCTCGCTTTTTATCTTTCCGTCGATTCAAGACAGCGCAACGTGCCGTATGCATGAGCTCACGCACATAATACGAACATTGCACTTAGGGGCTCAAAGGATAAAGTCCGGATAATGTCGACAACATCTCACTTGGACATTTGAGTTCAGGAGGACATCAGAATTCCAGTGCATGTCTGAAAGAGGCTATAGAGACAAGAAGAAAAGGAGAGGGGAAATTATTAAATATAGGCATTCTGGGTTAGCCTGATGCTGAATTAGACAGGTAGACACTATCTCTTGCTGGTAATTTTCCTCAGCTTAATGTACAAAACACTAGAGTAAATAGGGTTTTTTAATCCCCACTTTTCCGTTGTTAACCGCGATTGCATTTGAGGCTATGATATAGTAATGACATGCCTATTTAGAGCATTACAGCAGACACACACAAGTACCACAATAATGCCTGTGTTGCATTTATACGAGGCCTTTTATAAAACCGTGTCCATAAGAAGGCACGTTTGCCTCTGTTCCTCAATCATTAAATGTCTAACCTACCACAAAGTTTTAAATGTGACACCATCAGTTTGCTAGCACTTTTCTCTGTGACTTTGTTTCAATCATCCCTTTGCTCCGTTTTCTCCAAACATTAGGGGGAGAAAAGGGGGGGAAAAAATCTGTTAAAAACAAGACTGGGCCTCTAAACACCTCTATAATGAGGAGACAAGGGAGAGAAATGGGGCTAACATTTGTGAAATGAGCAATCGAGAAAGAGAGAGAGTGAAGTCCAAGTACAAAAGCAAGGGATAGGAGGTAGAATACAGAAAAGCTAAAAAAAAAAAAAAAAAAAGGCCACAAAATGACGAAACAGTGTTGCAGGCTCAATTTTTTTTTCATTCCCCATTCCTCCTCTCTCTGCCCCACATGACTGGAGAAGCACAGATGTTGCCAATCAGCAAGATGATCGTAGAGAAGACATGCTCTGACTAGAGAATAAGCAAAGTCAGAGATGAAAGTTGCAGGACAAGCAACAAAAAAAGCTGAAGTACTTTCATTTGAAAGGCTTGAAATTTAGATCAATGTTTCCTCAGTTGACAACAGGTTTAATTGCGTTACAAATCACAAGTACAGAAACTCGAAAAAAGTAAATGAATAAAAACATACACACACAAAAAAATTAAAAACGCATGAAGATCATTCAAAAAGTAAAAAAGGTATTACATCACATATATTCCTTCTACAGCTGGGTTTTATTACCATAAGGAGAGTGATGAGTCACTCATGAATCAGTCAACGATGTCAGTACTACGTTTTTTTTTCTTTGTGCAGTATCTCTAGGGCTTGTGTCAGAGCTGCAGCACATTTTTAGCCATTTCCTTTACTTCGGTTTCCTTGTCAACTACTTGCGCAGGACTGTGAAGCATGTGCATAAAGACCATGGCTTATTCACAGTTCAATAAATTCCAATGTAAGCCAAACCCCAAGTGATTAACTCAAGAGATGACACTGTCACTGTGACAGATGCATTTATGATCTTACATACTACATAACAAAACTAGTAAAACTTTTAAGGTGGCAGCTGTACACATATTTTACATGTGCCATCATTATGGTTATATTTGTTTACCCATTACTAATCTTTTTACATTATAAGTTGGGAAACTGGTCGAAAACTGGCTTTTTTTTTTGGTTTTGTTTTTTAAATCAGTTCACATATGTGAGTGTCCATTCATAATTCAGGATGATGCACTGACAAAGCCTGTCTAATAGAGGCCCTTAAGAACTTAGATGCATATGCATGCATGTAATTACAACCAAATAGGTTTTATAAAAATAGCAGGAATATACTCTACATAAGAGATTAAATCAAATATTCACATTTGATACATTTGGCTTAGAGTGCACCATTTCCTGCAGGGTAGCTTTTAACATCACCAGGTGTGAATTATGACAATTGTGCTTTTGAATAGGATGGATAACTCTCACTTCAAAAATAGGCAGTGGCACACGCACTCTTAAAATTGAATTTCAACAATGTGACTGCAGGCATAAGCAGGCACCCCACTGCTGCATCATGCAGTTACAAGCCACAACAGTCTTCTGGCCAGCTCAACACTGTTGCCCAGACTTACTGGTTGAATACCCAATGGGGAAGAAAATCCGTATGCCCACCCACAGGTTGTTCTCAAATAGTTTGACGGAATGAATAAGCAGACAGCTCAAGTGTTTCCTCAAAAATATAATTCAAGCTAAGGTGTCACTGTGGTTTCATCAGTTTCTAGTCATTTATTGCTGTGCACAGGTGAACCACTAAAATGGATGACTGATGAGTGATGGGGAACATGGAGGAAAAAGACAAGAAGGAATGGCAGCCCTTGAACAAGAGTGTCTAGACAGTTAAGTTAGCAAAGCCATCTCCAGGCAAAAAAGGCATTTTAAAATTCACATTGAGTCTTGGCACCACTGTGTTTAACTATAAAACAACTTGAATGAACCTGCAGATCATCTGACCTTCAGGGGGGACAGAAAATGTGAAAAGGGGGGCATAAGTTACCAGAACAAAGACATGAAATCACAACACGTGTTTACTAACGGAAGATGAAAGCATGGGCAGTGTTGAGGGAAGGCCTAAAAAGGCCTTTCATTATATGAATCAGCTGCTAATACTTGGGAAACTTTCTAATTGAACTTGTGTGATATACTCCCAAACATCATTACCATTACAGAGAGCTGTTACAGAAATAGAAACGTATTACTTATTATCGCAGTAAAATTACCATTTACATTTGTGCGATATAGCAGCAATCTGTAAGAGTACTCTAAAGGAAAAAGAAAAAAATAGGTTTCAAGTCAAAATGACTTTTTGCAGCAGGATATCCACCAATGGGTGGCAGGAAAATGAAAATGAAATCAATGCCTGCCCTGGGAAATTACCACTGTTCATCCATGTGTTAAGCCAGTGTGTATGCATGTGTGTGAGTGGGTTAAGGGGTTATTACAGGAAAAAAAATAACTGGGCCATGCACACCAATAAACACAACTAGGATGCAAGTGACCTAGACTGATGCCATCAGTGGGAGAACTGATAGAACAGAGAGAGAAGCAGTGGGAGGACGAGTGGGCAGTACCCTGTGTTGATCTATAGTACATTTACCAGCAAACAATGGAAACTGGACTTTTGGTGATAATGTGAATGAAACATATGTGGGCTGCGGTGGCCTAATGTTTCTTACCTACCACCAACATGCATCCAAACATGAACATAAATAACAGCGTGTGCAGCTTTTTTCTACTCTCAGTACTGGACTCAGATTAGAAAGAATTTGACACTGGACATAGTCCATGACAGTTCTAAATCCATCTCAAGCAGTCTTTCACCAACAGACTTTTTCTCTCACACACTTTTAAAAAGAGGCATTTATATTCAAGAGCTTCTTGCTATATCTAGCTATCTAGAAAAACAACACACATGACCACACAAAAGCTTGTAAGATTACCTCACACGCTTTAACACACAAAGTTAAGCTAATGTCAGATATGTCTCCCCTCTACCGCTCACTAATTTCTTTTCCTACCCTTGCTTAAGGCAAGCCAACCATACCAATTTTAATAACCTTGAAGGTATGTAAAAGTGTTAACATGCGGAAAGGGATTAAAAGCCAAAACAGAGCTGTGTGTGCATGTGTGTCTCACATAAAATCTGCAGACATTAGCAAGATTCCTACAATGGCAATATGCAGAACAAAAGTGGTCTCACTGTGCTTAGGTCATTTGGTCTGGTTTGTGTAATTAAGTCCTAATATAGCAAACAATTTTTGTTAGATTCATACAAAGTGTGATAACAGTTGCTGTTTTGTTTGTTTTAAACAAGCACAGATTTCTAAAAGCTGACGCCATGCCTATCTTCAATGACACACCACTATTTCACCTTGTGTATTCACCCACACCAACAACTTGTTGCCATATGTAGCTGTACTTGGGAAAACTCAATCGACATCCTACCCTCGGCTCTCCTTAGTGACTGTAAGCTGCCTGTGTGGGAGGACTAGCTCTGATAGAATGAACTGCTGTGTTATTGACTACAATTTAGAAAGTGCTGCCTGCTGCTTTCCCCCCTCTTTTCATTGCTGGGACACTGCTGGCCCCCAGTCCTATCCTAGCTCCAGGGGATATCCCTGATTGCACTGCTACAGAAAATACATTTAGCCAAGGTCGCAGGGGCTGGAGTTAAAGGTGAGGTGGGGTGTGTGGGTATATGCTGTGTCTAGGGTGCTTTAGCCTGTGACCTATATTTCATTACCATCTTCCATTGCTTTTTCCTTTAACCCAAACAAAAGTCTTTTTCACAATATTTGCGAATGCCACCGTGGTTTTGCAAAAATACAGAGGTCTATTCTGGTGGAACTCAAACTCCAGCCTTGTCTATCCTACTTGGTTCAGTGAACATCTATTGAGCAGTTCTATTGTTGGAGGCTGTAGGTACACTGGCACCAACATTTGACCTAATTGTGGCTGAGCTAATAAATTAATTTAGCTTGGCTTCCCCAGTATAGGAAATGGAAGTAGAAAGACAGAGGGTATTACCCAGGAAAAATAACACACAAATGTTATCTCCCTAACACACACACACACACACACACACACACACACACACCAACCCCCAGCCACCAACTCTCTGCTACATATGAATCTAAAATGCTACTTCATGTCACAATGGACAAAAATGATTCATACCACCTTAAAGTATGCTTGACTTGTGTGTTTCTTGTTATTATTCTCGGAACAGACAACAGACACTTCATCTGAATGCAGTTAAGGTAGACAGGCTATCAGTAATGAAATCCAAATTGGAAAAAGGCCCTGTTCAGTCACAACCTCCCATCTGCTTTCTAACACATGAAAAACCTTGGAAAGGATTTTTACAATATTGTATAGTGTCTGTACCAAGATATATTATAATTCACACCAAGATGGACAAATAAACTTACAAACACACAAACATGGAACTGTAAATAAGCATTATTGGTATACACACATACACAGTGCTGATGTAATCTTTGGTATGACCAGGTGGACTTGAGTAAAATTAAATGCGGTTTTACTCGTTGCTGCCACCCTCGGGTTTTGGGAGTACCCAGTCTTGAGATGGAATTATACTTTTCAGTCGACGCAGGTAAATGTCAACACTGACCTACGCAGAGAAGAGAAATTTGGGTAACCCTAGACCGCAGATTGTGGTGCTGCAGTTTGATTAAATTACCTCTAACAGCGGATGAACTTGTTATAGTATGAAGCTACAGGAAAAGCTTAACATGCATTTGTTGGTATGCACAATAAATGAGTTAAAAGATCTGCTTTGTCATATAAATCACGTGAACTGAGACTAGTAGAAATAATGCCAAACCACAAAATGGGATTGTGCACATGCAATTTTGCAGAGTAATAGCTTCTAAGTCAGGAATTTAGTTTTAACCAAGCCAAGGACAAGGAAGCAATAGGAGAAGAGAGAGGGTTGGATCTAAATGAAGATGGTTTCTTTGCACCAAGGAGCTCCAATCTAGAAGATTTAGCTGCCCTCCATGCTGTGAATTACTATGTTTTTACCTTCACATTCTTCAGAGAAAAAGACATCCACTTCTTACACCCTGGCAGTTGGCAAGGCAACATTGTGATAAACGCATTTACAGGGCTGCACAATGAATTCTAATGAGGCCAGCTGACCAGTGACGTGGCCATGGTAAGAAATGGGGAGCATTAGCATTTGGTGATAAAAATATAAATAAAAAGGTACGAAAAGGTTACTGTATCATACGTTTGGCACATAAATAAACCACGTAGTATTGATAACTAACATTATTATATACATAGATGCATCGCTATGTTGGCTCACACTGATTGGGTTAGTGGCACTAACCTAACAATATCTTTATTCAGCTTCCAGCTAACATGGCGCTATGGCTAATCCCTTCTCTGGCAGCCAATTTGAACACAGCTCAGCAAAATGAAGCCCATTAGTCTGAGACAATAGCTGCTAGGGAAGCTCAAACATTGAATAACACAGGATGACAGAAAAAAGATGAGTGAAAACACTCTTTTTTTTTTTTTTTTTACTGTGTGTCTCAGTTTCCATGACCTGATATTACCAGGGTTTGAGAGCAAACACTTTGGCAAACACACACAACAAAAACATAGGCTGAATGAGCAAACACAATTAACTTGAGACTGGCCTGCAAATAGTAGATCCTAGGAAGTAACACTGTAGAGATAATGCGTGATGGTAGAGGGGGGGAGAGAAAAAGCAAAACGACTAAAGAGAAGAACAGTTTGAAAAGAGCAAACAAAAGATTAGGCAGAGAAATAAATAAACAGGACAAGAACAAAGTGTAAAAGGAATTCCAAATATGCAAAAAAGGCCAGGTAAAGGGCAACAGAGAAGGTGAGAGCAGGGAGGCAGAGAAGACCAAAAAAAAAAAAAAAAAAACCAACACAAGGAAGAACGAGAGAAGGATTATGAGAAGAGGAATTAATTACCACTGTTTGCTTTACTGTTTGATCAACATAAACCACAGTGGCTGCCTAAAGTGTGCTAAATAAAACTGCCAAATACATTAAATGAATATCTAATAGTGTGTTCAACACAGGATAATGTTAGAAGTGCTATAAATATTAGCATAATACATTGAGTGAAGGCCCCTACAAGGTCAGTAAAAGCAAACTAGCGAGACAGAGCAGGTATTGGGATGAAACAACTCATCTATTGTGGCCAGACGGAGGCCACTAAAAAAAATCCTATTGGCTTTTATAATCTCTTGATACGCTGGCTTACAACTGCTGTGTATATCTGTATGTGTGTGTGTGAGATGGAAAAAATGATAAACAAAAAAAAATCCTCACCAAGCAAATTAAGCTTTTACTAGGACACTGAGAGCAGTGTGCATGTGTTTTAGTGTGTGTGTGTTTGGGGGGGTTAAACATAATCTCTGGCAGAATTAATTTGTGGTAACTGAAATGAGGATGGTAAATGAAGTATCTAGTAACAAGTCATTTAACTCAAGGTCACCATCACAGAGTTTGGAGTGTCTGTATCAGTTTATATATATTTTTAAGTGATGTGAAAAGTTTAGTTTACAATACCATTGTGCCTGGGAACTAGTATGCAATTGGTCACGGGAACACTACTGGATAAATTGAAGGACATACTTGTGCCCAGAAACATGCGTACAATTTGTGATATCTCTCAAAGCACAAAAAGACAAGCCTAAAGTAGTGTGCTTATTGTGTCCTTCAAAATTGTTCTCTCAGTCCGTTTTACGCACGCAGAAACCACTTGAATGTACCGGTAATTCTTGATCTTGGCAACGGTAGAGGCAATGGCCTTATCATTACATTTATTATTCAACTGTACATTCTTCTAATTGCCATTGCTGCTATACTATACTGCAGGCCACTCTTTCAAACAGGACTACTGACACATACACACATACAAACAGACACAGGCTGCTGACCTACATGTAACTGGACACAGCCCAGATTTGCTGGCAGCCACCCTAGGGGATCAGTTCTACTGTTTGCATATACCCCTTGAACATGTTGGCTGACAAGTTGCTTCAAAGTAGGTCGTGCGAAACCCCCAAACTGCACCCAGTGCCATGCTGGCCTGGTACAGGGGTTGGCTTTATAGAGCCTTGTGTGAAGGAGGAGGTCAGGGGTCATAAAGCAGGAGCATGGTGATGGCATGACAGTGACAGGTCCAGCATAACTGCTCATCAAGTCAGTGAGTCCAGAAGATGAGGAGGTATTTTAGACCGTGACCATAAAGGAGAAATGTTTGGCCTGGGCATTATCCTGGCAAATCCAAAACCTTCAGAGAGCCTAAACTGACTTTGCCAGGTTTGTAACTTACAGCATTGGCATGAACCATCGAATTAATTTTGACCTGGAATTCCGGTTACCCCTGCAAAAAGGCCATTAGGTTGGAGAAGTGTTTAACTATAGGAAAGACCTGTGAGCTGAACACAAATCTATTCACATATACAAGACCCTGAAAAACTATCGCCATAATTATACATTTGTACAGGTGCTCTAGTGTTGGTCAGGGGGTTATTGGAAGACTATGACCAAGGATGCTTTAAATACTTAAATATGGGAAATTTTCACTGAAACAAAAATAGAGTGGAAACAGAAAAGAGAGGAAAAAGAGACACAGGCAGGAATATAGGCAAGACAAGAGAACTGCTCTTGCAACACTAGTTATGTGACCGTTCAGTGTTGTCAATCATTTTGGTTAGATTGTAGTCTGGGACGTACCATGCTGAGTGGAACACATCCCAAACTAATTCTGGGTCACTTGCTTATCAACTGGTGGCACACCTCACCCATAGAAGAGTGCAAAGACATTGTCTTACACACAAGCAAAGCTAGCAGTGGCAGTATGCTCAGTATATTACATTGGATTTTGTCATAATCAATAATCACACTGACAACCACAAGCTTGCATTTGCAGTTGGCTTAACTAACAAGATACCAATATGTTACTATTTTGAGCAGCATATCTGCATTTGTGTGATAACCTGTTTTGGTTTGCCTGTTGAAAATATGCTTGCATTATGTCAAGGTTATACTTGCTCAGAAAACACTGCAAGAAGGATGCAGCAGCGCAGCACACTTTGGGTATAACCCTCCACATGGGCACGGTGCTAGGGAATCCCTCCGGAAAGGAAAGGAAATAGCGGTTCTTTCTTACTTCAGGAAATCCCACCCTATAGTCTGGTGGCTGCCACCTCATTGTTACATGTGCTTCATTGAAGCCCATTCTTCTTCATCTGCAGTCAAGTCAAAGAAAAAGTGTGTGTGTTTATAGTATAGGAGTTTGCTCTATACTTTTTGTGCCAGTGGGAATAACGTACTGCGCTACGGGTGTGTGACCTTTTCTAGCTGCCGTGCTTTTTCTCTTCCCTCTCCACTCTCTCTTTCACACGCTTACTCTCAAGCTCAGACTCAAACGTACACAGACCTAGCAGCACTGTCGCAGCTAGCTTTACCAACCATCAATTACCCACACTGCTTTCAAGTTTAATGGACATGAGGCTTGTACAAATAAGTGGAGAAAGAAGGGTGATGGGACAGTGGGGTGCATTTGTTTTTCCTTTGCTCCTGCAGCAGAAAGGTAAAGCATGTCTTGTTTTCTCGTGCTCGCCTTCCTTAACGTGACCTTTATGGCTGTGTGCTTCCTGGAGCGACAGTTTGTGCTCAAATTGAGGGTTAAGGCCTGCCTTTTTAAAGTGCTCTAACTACCTGCAGAGGCATATATGATGGTGGGGGAATAGAAAAAATGCATAACAATTCTCTGATGTCTCATATCTCTTTATACATCTCTTCTTCAAATATGGTCAGTTTTTACATCTAAATTCTTATGGCCTATTCCAATCCCAGAGTAAGGTCAAGATGGACGTCTTAAATCTTACTCTTTTTTTTTTTTTTTTTTAAACAAGGAGTCAAAATTGAATCTGTTGAAATACACAATTAAAAAGTTTAAAAAAAGGATGCAAATGTAAGCTTGTAGGTCAATAGAGCAACGGGAAGCTGGAGATATAGTGGAGCGACACAGTAACAGACAGAGTGAGCAGAGAGGAAAAAACAACAAGGAGGTGAAGGGTGTGTGTGTGTGTGCGCGTGCGTGTGTGGGGGGGGTTAATGCACAAAATACACTGCATCGAGCCAAAGCACTGCTCCGAGTGGGATGCGTCAACAGTCCATTCTTGTTCCTCTATTTTCTCCTAAAGGACAAAAGAAAAAGCGTGAGATAGCAAAAGAAGATGAAGTTAAAAAAAATAAATAAATCAAACATAAAGCGAGCAGAAAACAGAAAGAAGGAGGAAGCAAGAGAGTGAGAGAAACACTGTCTCATCTGTCATCCTTTGTCACCAAAGCAATGCTGGAAAGCTCTGCCAGGCTCGCTGGAATGCCAGGATTATTGCTGGAGAGGAGAGGGTTAAAATCTGGTTGCTGTGGTGATGCCACTGTCCATCTCCTTTTGTTGGAACAGTCTGTCTATTCCTCTAACCCACATAAAGCCATAGAACAAGAGAATAACCATTAAAAAAAAAAGCAGAGGACACCAGAAGCAAACTGGTTTTTGAAGAGGTAGATCTCTAAAAAGGTCTGAGTGCTTTGAGCTCACCCAACTACCTCAGGACACTGCAGAGAGAGCAGGAGGGAAGGAGTGCGAGAGAGAGTGTGTGAGAGAGAGAGAGAGAGAGAGAGAGAGAGAGAGAGAGAGAGAGAGAGAGAGAGAGCGAGAGAGAGAGAGAGAGAGAGAGAGCGAGAGAGCGAGAGAGCGCGCAGCAGAGTGAGAGCAAGAGAGAGAGTGTAAGAGACAGATCCAAGCCAGCACACGCTCTCTCTTTTGCTGCTACAACGGATCCTTTTCACATCGACGCTACTGTTAACGTCACGCCTGTAAGCCGTGTGCTCACCTAGCGCTTGCCTTCCCCGTCTTGTTCCTCTCCCCACTTGGATGCTGCATTAGTGAGGGGGTTTTGATCACCACGAGGAGAGGAGAAAAAAGAATTGGAAAACAAGAAGAGAAAGAAAAAAGCCAGAGAGGAAGGAGAAACTGCGCACCACCCCTCCTTCCTTTAACCCACCTTGATCAACCCAGCTACAACACCCCCACTCCTCCCAGCACCCCATTCCATCCCCCACCTCACTCCCCCTCTGAAGAAATTGACGGATTATTGGGAAGTGCATGGGAGGCAGGCTGCAGCTGCTGCTGTGTGTGCTCGCTACTGCTGCTGTGTGCTTCGCAGGGATGATGTGTGTGTGTTAGCATTCGCTGCTGCTGCCACTGTGACTGCCGAGGCTGGAGCGTGTGGCTAGTTAAGAGGAGAAAGGAGCTAAAGAAGGCAGTGTGTCGCGTAGCCTTTTAAACCCCTGCTGAGCACTATTGGAGGAGAAAAAGAAAAAAAAAATCAAGTGGACACAACGCCACTTTGAGGGGGAGAAAAGGAAAAAGAACGAGAGAGCTAGAACAGCTGTAAGTCTCTCCAACCGACCAAGTGATTGACCACTAAAAAGTGAACAGAGGAATAAAGAGAGGAGGGGGTCGGTGTTTTATTTTTATTTTTATTTTTTTTTGGGGGGGGGGGGCGTTTCTGGACTTTTAAAGCTTCCCTCCTAACCTTTACAAACAAAAGACAAAGAACACTGAAAAGGACTGTGGAATTTTGATTCAGCGTTCTTCAATCCAACCACCACATACCTCATCATTTTGTTTTTGGGTATTTGGTGCACAAATATTTGTGCATGTGTGTTTGTAGGGTCACCTATGCTATGGAGACCTGGGTAAGGTGTCTAGCTGGGGGATCAACTGTCGGATTCCAAGGACAAGCAGGAGAAGAGGAGCCGACAGCAAGAAGAGAGCAAGGGAGCACTACTGCTTTGGGAGCCTGACTGGATTCCTATCTACATTTTTTTTTTCCCAATCAACAAGAAAAGGGAAAACTCTTACAAAGGGCCTTCAAATCTTTCTCTTTGGATGTGTGGATTTACAAAAAGGCTCATCTTGTTTAAGCTCTTTGGCATTGATGCTTGTTTTGACAGAGCAAATATAAAAAGCCGTTCTTTGCTGCTCTTGGATATACATACATCTGATCTGAATACCACAGCTCTTTCTAATTACAAAAAAGGAGGGAAGATATATATCTCAGATCAAGGACCTGTAATAATACCTCGAGGTAGGTGTCTAGTGTTTCAAACCATCTTTGTATAAATTTTTAACACTATACCGTCCCTTCTGTCTTGTAATACAGTTTTCGCTTGCTTAGATAACAATCATGTCCTTCTCATACACACGTTTCAGAAAAGCCAGTCCGCTTGATCCTCCCCTGTCCTTCTGCCCCTGACCACAGTTCATGGAAATAGAAGCATTGGTTAACTGAGAATAGGTCAAATCCTCTTGCCCCTTATCAAGCACCCCAATGTTTTTCCCCTTGTCCTCTTCAGTTTCCTTAACCTCTTTACTCCAGTCCCCTTAACACTACCACCAGCCAACCAGCTACTCCCCTGTCCCCGAAACACCCAAACACCCCATCCTCCCCCCAGATGATGCTGAATTATGAACGTGCCACATCATGAGTCTCCTGGGGCGGGTAGCTGTGCATCGTGCCAGGAAAGCCGCCCTGCTCTGTGTACTCTTTCTGATGGCGCGAGCGTGGAGCAGTGCCTCCGTGGCCTTGGCGGGGGCGGCGGTATCCCAAGGACCCCAGGGCTGTCCACCGCAGTGTTCCTGCAGTACTCAGCAGGGGAAGGTGGTGTGCACCCGACGTGGCCTCACTCGCGTGCCCCCTGGTATTCCAGCCAACACGCGGCACCTCAATCTCATGGAAAATGCCATTGAGGCGGTGCAGGCGGACTCCTTCCGCCACCTGCACCACCTTGAGGTGCTCCAGCTTGGGCGAAATGCCATACGCCAGATTGAGGTGGGCGCGTTTAATGGACTCACCAACCTCAACACACTGGAGCTGTTTGACAACAGGCTGACTGTGGTGCCCAGTGGGGCCTTTGAGTACCTGTCTAAATTAAGAGAACTGTGGCTGAGGAACAATCCCATTGAGAGTATCCCCTCGTATGCCTTCAACCGGGTGCCCTCCCTTATGCGACTGGACCTGGGAGAGTTAAGGAAACTGGAGTACATCTCAGAAGGAGCTTTTGAGGGCCTACAAAACCTCAAGTACCTCAACCTGGGCATGTGCAATGTAAGAGGTGATTTGCCAAACCTGAGTCCCCTCAAGGGACTAGAGGAGCTGGAGATCTCTGAAAATCACTTTCCTGAAATAAAGCCAGGCTCCTTCAAAGGCCTGCGCTCACTGAAAAAGCTATGGATGATGAACTCTCAAATCACAGTGATAGAGCGCAATGCTTTTGATGACCTATCTTCATTGGTTGAGCTTAACCTCGCCCACAATAATCTTAGCATTGTGCCACACGATCTGTTCTCCCCGCTCAGGTACCTGGTGGAGCTCCACCTCCACCACAACCCTTGGAACTGTGGCTGTGAGGCTGTTTGGTTGGCACGCTGGCTTAGAGAGTACATCCCTACTAACTCAACTTGTTGTGGACGCTGTCACTCACCGGCCAGCATGAAAGGTCGACAGTTGGTTGAAGTAGAACGAGGTGAGGGTGCAGCAGTTCAGTGTTCTGCACCATTTATTGCTGATGCACCACGGGACTTTAACATTTCTGCAGGACGAGTGGCTGATCTTCGTTGCCGCACAGCCCCAATGTCTTCAGTGCGCTGGCTCCTACCCAATGGAACTATCTTGACACATGCTTCTAGTCACCCAAGAATATCAGTCCTCAATGATGGCACCCTTAATTTCTCAAATGTCCTGGCAGCAGACACAGGCACTTACACATGCATGGTGTCCAATGCAGCTGGAAACTCAAATGCCTCAGCCTACCTCAATGTGAGTGCAGCTGAGCTTAATACATCCAACTTGAGTTATTTTACTACAGTGACTGTAGAGGTCTTGGGGTCAACCACTGAGATGCCCAAACCTAAAACCACTACAACCACAGCTGCTGCTGTCGGGGCTGGGGTCGCTGGAGGAGGAGGCATAGGCCTAGGGACAACAACTACAACTGCCTCCCCTTCCGTCTTTCAGCCAGTGTTTATCTCCACACCAACTGTGCTACTGCAAAGCACTGACAGCGCACCAGGTGCGGTTAAGCCATCTGTGGTGCCAGGACTTCAAGGTGCCACTGGCAAGCCAGGCAAGTCTGGCCCAAGCTTGGATGAAGTGATGAAGACCACCAAGATTATAATAGGTTGCTTTGTGGCAGTGACACTGCTGGCTGCTGTGATGCTCATCGCTTTCTACAAATTGAGAAAGCGCCATCAGCAGAGGAGTACAGTGGCAGCTGCCCGCACTGTGGAAATTATCCAGGTGGATGAGGAGGACCTTCCACCACCAGCGTCGGCAGCCCAAGAGACTGCGCTCACGTTGCCTGAAATCCGGGACCACAACAGCATACACAAACTGGACTTCATCAGTCACAAGACTGATTACAGCTTTCACAAACCCAAGGCTGAATATAAAGCCCAGCCTGATTTCACCCTTCATAAGCCAAAGGCTGAGTATACCACATATAAGCCAAATATGGACTTTAGTAGCCACAAATCCATCCCAGATTACAGCACTCACAAGTCTACACCAGATTTCAGCCTTCATAGACCAAAGCCTGACTACAGCCCATTTAGACAGGACTACAGCACTCACAAACCTAAAGTAGAGTACAGCCCCTTCAAATCAGACTATGGCACACACCCCAAAGTGAAAACAGACTACAGCCCTTTCAAACCTGATTACGGTACTCATCCTAGGCAAAAAACTGACTTCAGTCCATTCAAACGAGATTATAATACCCAACCGAAACCTAAACATGACTACAGCCCATTAAAATCGGACTACAACACCCAGCCTAAACCTAAGGCTGAATACAGTCCGTTCAAGCCAGACTTCGGCACACACCCAAGGCCTAAACCGGATTACAGCCCATTTAAACCTGACTATAGCACTCAGCCTAAACTGAGAACAGATTACAACATCCAGCGGTCTAAAACCGACCTTACCTACAAACCCAAGGATCCATACACCCCCTATAAGCCTCCAACAGATTACAGCGCCTTAAAGACGGACTTCAGCCCCCACAAAGCAGATTACAGCGCCTTCAAGTCTGACTTTAGTCCACACACACAGAGACCCCAACTTGACTACAGTCCACACAAAGTGGACTACAGCCCCCATAAAATGGACTATAGCACCCTAAAGCCCAAATACAACACCTATAAACCAACTGGGCATGGGGCTAAATGGACAGACAACAATGTTGGTAATTCTTTGCCTCGAACCTTGCCCAGCACCATCACAGCAATGGCTGAGCCCTTTGTCATAAAAACTCACGCCAAGGAGAAGGTACAGGAGACTCAGATATAACAGGCCCACAAGAAGGCTCCCATTCCTTTCCCTAGGTCCCTCGCCCCCACACCTCCTTTCATCCTTCCCTCATAAAGTCATGCAATAGAATGCACAATGAAAAGAGGACAGGAACTACTTTTTTGTACAGCGTGCAGACTTAAAAAGACTGATGATTTCTTGTTGTACATGCTTATAAATAAATATATATACAGTATATGGACAAATTGAAACTACCATGGGCTGGTGATAGAGAAACGTATATTAAAAAGAAATTGAAACTATTTTCTAACTTGTAACTTCTATTTAAAACAATGAGTTGTTTAAGATACTGTCTTGACTTTGACAAATGAGGGTAGTCTTGTTTTAAAAGGGGCATTCTGTGTGATTTTTTTCACCATGCTACAGAGAATGCAGTGATAAGAAAATATTTATATAGAGAAGACTTTCTTTAACAAAAACCGAAAGAGATCAGTGTTGATCTTTACAGGTTTATCTTGTAAAAGCACCAAGAATTTGTACTGTGCCAAATGTTATAAATGCAATAAAAAGGATTTTTGGAAGAAAAAAAGAAAGTATTAGAGAGAGGTTTTTTTCCCCGTCTTCTCTTCTCCTGGCGTATACAGTAACGATCAGCCAAATGCTTTAGACACTGCAGTAAGATGCTGCAGCTATACTTTAACCCTACATGTGCTAAATGACTCAGGCAGAATGAATCACAGTGCCGATGTGGATGGTGCTTTCTATAAATCTCTCAAAACCCCTTATTATTTCGTTATTTACACAAAATAAAAGCTCCAATTCAGTTTTCCCTTTGTACCACAAGTAAATAGCACTTTGCCAAACAGTGGCTGAACAAAAGCATGTAATTAGTCCAAGTTCTAAAGTTCTACAAGTGTGTCAATATTTTAAAAGATAATAGATAAAGAAAAAAAGCAAATTGGCGATATAACATCTAATGTCAATATAAATATTTATTACATAGTGATTTGCAATGATGCAATATGACTGTGTTACTTGGTCTCTTTTCTACATTACAAAGAGATATGTTAATCACCCATCTAATCTAATAAGTTAAGGGTGATAATGTGAAATGCTGGGGAGAGGCTGTACTTTGCCAAAAAACAAACAAAAAGATTCTCATGTCACTTTTCATTGAATTGCCAGCTGTTGTGCCGTCGTTATTCAGTACAGGAGCGTTTTATGGTGACAAATTCATTTGGGTCTCACTGTTAACTAGGCATTTTTCCTTTGTGACAATATCACCCATCTCAATTATAATAGAATTACTATTGCAACAACACATCATCAGTAGGGTAAAACCAACCTGTCTCACGACGGTCTTGCTTTTTAACAAAAAAGGACATTACAAAATGCACAGTGGTTCACAGGCGTGGATTAGACAGGTGAGCCAGTTTGTTTTTGGAAACCACCTCAGACCCAGCAGCTCTGTTCCCAATACTGCCAAAGAATTTAAATGATTGAAAGCCATGTGGCCAATATTCCCCAAGTAAACTCACCGTTTACTAACTACTGTAACGTAAGAAGATGCAAGATGTTTCAACATCCAAAGTGTCTGGCTGGCACGAGCAAGCCAAGCTTTGGACTTGCAGTGTAGTTGACAACGCCCGTTTACATAAGCTGGATGGTGAGAGTAACTGCAAGGGCTACAGCAGCGATATAAGGGCTTGTCTCTTCTGTAGCAACAAGGGTGATCATACTGAAAGAAGAATAAGAGGCTGACAAGGCTCATCACAAAGATTGCAGCAGTTAGCTGAGATTGTGATCCGCCTAACCTGACAGGCTGTGTGAGAGGAGAGTGATGTGTGTTTGTGAGGGTGAGGGCTCACAGAAATGATGAAGTGACAAACAAATAGAGAAAACTGAATGAGATACAGCATGAAATATTTGAATAGGACAACTGCTTGTAGCCGTTTTAGATAATATATTGTGAATCATGTCAATGTTGTCAAGTTGGCATATGTTGTAAATGTATAATTTAGGTGTCCACTGTGCAAACCTATGAAGCCTGGATTGCTATGATGATCCCAGCAAAGTATGGCAGGCTACTTTTAGTGTTTAAAAAAAGAACGGATATGCAAAGAGGGGAAATACATAAGAGAGATATTTAATTTAACTACATGAAAACGGAAACCATAAAAATATTCCTTCCTGAAAAAAAAAAAAACATTTGGAAGCAGCAGACTGCACTCTGAGTGCAATTTTAGGGATAAGAGTCATGTAGCTAAACAACAACAACAAAAAAAAAAAAAAAAAAACACAGCAAAAGGCCGAAGAAATTGTGCATTCACTGAGAATCACCATAAACAGCTTTATTTAGGCCTGGATATAGTTTGGGGTAAATACTAAGTGGTCACAACTACATTCATGTTTTCTACCAGTCTTCACATTGCAGTACAAATAACCTGCTGCAGTCAACCGTCACAAAAATCACACATCGTCAAATTAGCTAAAGTTTACTCTATCCTCCGTCTGTTAATGGCTCAATCTGCATTTTAAATATTAAAGCCCCTTTTCCAGGTGCAAGAAAAGGCCTCACAGACACGTCATGCAGGTCTATATGTATTTGTCAATGTACAGTATGTGTCTGCCACCTATGGTTTATGAATAGTGCTGAGCTACATTAAGCAATTAAGATTCTCCACAGCACAGCAGAGCCAAAAGGTGGAGAAGGGATATGTTAGAATCATCACAAAATTGAGAGAAATAGATGACTCATGTAAATTCACATTTAATGTGACTGTTGAATGCAATGCTGACCAATAGTCATTCCAGTGGCTCATACCTCAGACAGCATGCCTTTGTCTCCTACTCCTGGTTTGGCTTACAATTGCTTTGATAACAGACAGGGATTTCCCAGTGGCTTCTAATGTAAACAACACTCTCAACACAAGTATGCTACGTATCCTTGTTTTGCCTGTAAATGGATAATGTAAATGGGTCAGAGAACTTGTGAACAGTTGTATAAACAAATGTAAGCACTGTATCAAGCATTAAGCTGTATTATGGCATTCTATCATAAGCTGTGCTGTACTGTACTGTATAGCACTTCCTATGACTCAATATGGTTTAGTAGGATTGGGGCTTATGCTACAGCATATTGTTGTGTTATGTGGTGAGGTGTGGTGTGCTGTGCTGTGCTGTGCTGTGCTGTGCTGTGCTGTGCTGTGCTGTGCTATGCTTTCTTGTGAAAGGTTCTGTTATACTAATCAGTCAACATATCTAAAGGGTCATCAATCAGCCAATCAGCTGGCCAGGCAGGGAAAGGTCTGTCTCTTAAGGAAACACTTCATCCATCCATCCCTTCCTCCTCCAGGTCAGGTTTTTTCCTATTAGAAGTCATGATGTCATTTGAAAGATAAAGCAAGAGGGATGAAAAGAGGGGGAAAAAAGATAGGATGAGACATTGAAGTTGGAGGAGAGAGAAAAAGTGGTAAAGAAATTGAGATGTAAAGAAGAAAATGTATGAGGTAATAGAAACATGTCAGATTGCTAGCGAGAAGTTCTTAAGAAGCAAGCAAAAGTGAGAAATTTGGTCATAATACAAAGCAGGGTTAAACCAGGAATCAGATTTATGATGAAAAGAGCCTGGGTTTCTAGGAGACCAAAAGTGAAATATGAGAAACAGTGAAGAAGCAAAAGGGAATCAAAAGAGAATGTGGCAACAGGATAAGTCGGAAGCATGAATGAAGATGTAAAAACCGTAAAAGTAAAATGAAGTAAATGATGATGTAAACATTATATTATATTAAAATGATACCAAAAAAGGGGTAGAACAAAGCAACAAGAAAAAGAAAATGCAAAGGCACTTCAGAAAATGAGTAACCAGAGAGAATGTGATGCAAGAGTGCCAGCTACAGATGGAATGTGGGATATATAGTCTGGCCATCATGGCTTGTGCATGATTGGTGAATGGCCTGGACTGCACCACAAAGGGGTGTGGTGATGTGGTGGATAGAGTACGATGTTACCACAGCATAGTGCAGCAGATAAGAAGTGCTGATACCAGTAATGGACTGGACCACTGGGGGTACTTGAGGAAAGGAGAGGAAGGCAGAGAGGATGAGAGGATCAAGAGGTCAGTGCAAATGGAACTGCAGGGACAGTAACTGCTTCAGTGCAACCATGCACATTGGCATGTTTTCAGTGTGATCAAGAGGGCAATGCATTTAACAAGTCAAAGCTCTTTAACCAACAGCAAAAATGGATCCGCAATGTAAGAAATGGGCTTCCATGACATTGTAAAGTCATATTATTTTGATTTTAATTAGATTTTTTTTTATCATTGTAAATTACTGTGCCGAGGTGCAGAAGATTGTCGTATAATAAAATGTTATTCCTTTAAATATCGACTGTGACAACCACTTACCAACCAAGCCATGTGTCAGAACAGCAATAAAAATAAAAATAAATGTTTCATTTTAAAATATTTTCAACTTCTGTCAGGGAGGATAAATTATACACGCTCTAAACGCTGTGTAATAAAGCAAACAAAGTGCTTATGCTGTTTTTTAATGATTACTTGGCAAACAACCTGTTGATTAGACTACAAAAGAATATTAGTGTACAAAAAGACTGACTACAGCCCCTTTTACAACTTTAAAAACTATTACTTTCAAGTTAAAGTGCAAAAGCGCAAAACGTTGCACCCTTTGCTTTAACATGGAAAAAAAGGAAAATAAATAATGTTTTCTTCCAGTGAACGTGATTTTTAATGCATATTCAGCTATTACAAATCAGAAACTTAAAAAATTTCTTTGGGTAACCTCTGTGCAGCGTTTGTATCTTTTCAGGTGTAATTTGTACTCAATCTTCATGACATACAGTTCCTACTCCAAGTCTACCAGATAGCTTGGTTGTCTGCCATGTACAGCATTCTTCACACCTGTCTACAGGTTTTTAATAATTTACAAGTCGGGAGACTGGGAAGCTTAAGTCAAACATTTACCCTATTATTTTTAAAACATTTCTGAGATAAGTTTGCTTGTCTTTGTGCTTTGGGTCATTGTCTACTTTAAGGATCCACTGCCTCTTAATTTTTAGCTTTCTGATTGATGGTTTTGCTTAAAAAAAATTCTGAAATTGACCTCCATTTGTTCCTCCTTCCACTTACACAGAACTATATACACACCCAAACCATCAGCAAGCCCCTTCAATGTTTGACTGTGGGAATTGGTGTTCCTCTCCCTATTGGCAGCATTTTTTCTTGCCACACATAGCTGTACATATTATGACCAAGTAAATCAACTCTGGACTGAGATTTTGTTCCAAAATAATTAGCTTTGTTCACATGCTCCTTAGCATAATCCAATAAATGCTGCAATGTCTAGATGTAAGAAATGGCTTCCTGCATGCTTTTCTCTCCAGGCCTGTGCAGATTAAACGTCACTTGGGATATGTGGACTCATTCCAGTTGCTTCTTAGGACTTTGTTTTAGATTCTTACATAGCTTAAATAGTTCTTATAAGTTTTCTATTATCTCAGTTATTTTCCTTGGTCTTCCGCTTCTTGGAAGAGTCTTAGTTTCTCCATTTCTGGATTATGGTCTTCACAGTTGGTGCTAGTATCCCTAAATGCTTTTTTGGTAGCTTCATGAAGATTTTTAGAAAGCCTGGTACCATTATTTTTGTTGCTTTCAGCAAACTGCTTAACGCTGCCCTTGGAGATCTACCCATTTGCCAATTTAAAGTGCAAACCCAATTTAACACACCTCATGCCACTTATCAAGCACTAAGTGTTGACAGTCTTTTTTAAAGATCAGACACATGATTGTACATACTAAAGTATATTACCAAAGAGTTTAGCAAGGTAAATACAAGCCTTTGCAGTGATAACATTTCCATTATTTTACTACAACTTCTGATGAGAAATTGTACTAATTGCAATGTACATTAAATGTTATGTTGATGGGAAAAAAGTTTTCTAACTTTCACTTAACTTTATTTATTCACAATTGAATAAGACGTAAAGGATAGACTGACTACATGAAAAATACCTTTCCAGTTTTGCCTTGGGTTGTCTATTGCAAAATGGCACCTTGTGTAAATGGACAACCTGAGCATGTAAGAAACTAGATTGTGAGACCTCAATCAATACAGTACTGAACATAAGCTAAAACGTTGTTGCAGCAACCAAAATAAGAAATGTATACAAAAACAATATGAAAAAAATGCAATGTCACTAATGTGCGGTGCACTGACTTTTGTTGTTGCTCGTCATTATAAAATGTGTCAAACATTTCTGTTTTTTTAAATGATTTAGCTTCACTCAGTTTAAAGATGAATAAAATTGTATAAAATATACATTTTAAATTGTATAAAATTTCCTAGGACATTGGTTCCACTCATGCAGGTGGTGCATGATGAAGAAAGATAAGGCCATGATACAAGTGCTTGTATGACAGAAATAGCTAGATAAAATAGATAAAAACATGTTTCTAGCCCATTAGCTTTTTCTGTTTGATAATTCCATTTGTAAGAGACACTGTAGCTGATCTAAACAGTCAATATCGATTTAAAACAGTGCACAGCACAGTGCACATGCCTTGTTTTTTGTGTGAGGGCAACCAGTGTGCTAGTGGGGCAGAGAGGAGGCTATTCTAAGCAGGCCTAGAAGCTTGCTGCCTTATGAGTCAACATGAGTCAAGGCCACAGAACCGTTTGGTCTGAATGTCAAGCAGAGGAACTAAACAGGAAAAAGAATCAATGCTGAACACGGCCCACTACTATGCACATTAAAAGTGCCTGCAAATTAAGCTAGATAGATAAAAACTAATAATTGTTAGGCTAGTTAGAATATACTACTCTAAACTGAGAATATATTGTATATCAAACAGCTTTTGGGTTGTTCCATCAGTGGTTACCACAGTGGAACGTGTTCTGCACATTGTATATATAGTTTATTTCCATATATATATATATATAATATTTTACTATGAAATATCAAGAAACAAGAAGGTAAAGGTGGTGAAATCGCTGACTGCAACTGCAAGTTGATATTTGCTCTCTGATTTTGACCGTGTGAAAACCAACAAAAATAGCCATACTCCATGACCAGATGGTGGTGGGATATCTTGTTACTGAGGTCAACACAGACAGAAGAAAATTTTTCCCTCATAGTATAGTGTTGGAAAATAAGCCAAGAATGTAGTGTTAAAGAGGTGAATGCTAACAGATTTTATTGGATATTTATTGTGGTCAACTTCTCAGTGATTTGGCTTCTACAGCCAACACTGAATGGCAGGTAGGTTGTGTGAGCTGTTTTTGCCAAGTGGAGGACCACTCAAGTGTGTTACTCCCTGTGCGACAGAGTTTACTGCCCTTTTGCTAGGTGAAAAACATCCCTGTGTTGTCTTAGCCAATGACGGCGAAGCTTTATTTTTATGGTCAAGTCCAGAAGTTGAGGCAGAGGGGTGTGTGTGTGTGTGTGTGTGTGTGTGTGTGTGTGTGTGTGTGTGTGTGTGTGTGTGTGTGTAGTAAATTATGTCTACTGAGAACATCAAACCAGGGGACTAAGACTAAGAAAAACACAGAAAACCCTGCACATAGACATAGTAAAAAAAAAGAAATAAAAAAAAAAAAAAAAGAACCCCCCCATTGGCCATTAATTTCACTGCTTTTGTTGAGATTTACAGCCTGAAGAGAAAGAGATGCAGCATTACTAAAGATATTGTGTTCAGGTTTGGCCCCTATTCACTCACAAACAGAAAAAAAAAAAAACACTGAACAGCATGAATATAAACAGGCATACATATGCATTCATTGCCATTTTTAAGTGTACTTTAATAAAATTGTGATTCTGAGCAATTCTGACTCATGTAAATACAAGCTCTGCAGTTCCAGAGGTAGCTCTCACTGACCACAGAATGTAAAACTATGCTGACCACGAAAAATTATGACACTCAGCAAAAGTCTGTATATGTTCTTCTGCAAATATCAGTTTTACTTTCATCTAGGCTTTGTTGCAGCTTATATATTAAATGAGTCAGAGATACTAAACTAAACTTTGACAACATGAAAACTTTTCAATTTTCTTTGGTACTAATCAAACATTAACACCCAGACGATGAAAAAGCAGTAAATATATACTTTAGTATATTCAGTAGACTGTAATGATTGAAGTTTAACACCTTCACTTTCTGAGTGTTCACCAGCTATTCAGACATTTACATGTATGTTCTCATAGACACACTCCACTATTAAACATGCATCGATGTTATTCTCCAGACTGTTTTCGTAGTTTCCACAACAGTATTGAATGTTCCCATGCAAATGCAGAGTCCATAAAAAACTAGAAAAAGGCATACACAGTGTGCCAAAAAGAAAGTCTTTGCTTTTATGCTGCATGTACACACCTGGGAAAGGTACAAACACGAGGAAAACATTTCTTGCAAAGCAAGAGACTGATGCTCCATAAAACAAGTAGGGCAAGTTTGGGGGTTAGAGAGATGTTTGGGATTTTTATCTTTTTCAAGGATGACAATGAAAGTATCTGGGTGTAGACATTTTGGTGATTGCACGGGGTGGAAGTGGGGTTATAAAATGGCCTCCTGCATTGCTCAAGCCATTAAAGAAGGGAAAGAAACAGTCATCGGTACGTAAATAAGGGATTGAGGGCAACATATTATCTAAGACATCCTGATTTACCATGTCAGAGAACACTGGTGCTAGATGGAGCAGGGATACAGAGTGAAAAGAGAGACCAAGGGCAGAGAAAAGGAACAAAGTAATGGTGATGGGAGAGAAAGAGGGGAACTGAAAAGTTGCAATAGATCAGTTCCTATCTAACACTTTGTGAAGAGCTCAGCATTTGTTATGTTGTATAGTAGGCTCACACATTTACCTTGATGCAGACTTCAAGATGACAAGCAGTGTGCTAATGTCAAAGACCTGCTGATAAAACGTGCATGCAAAGCACAGAATAGCACATGAAAGCAACATTGAGATGAAAGCTCTGACAAAATGCATGAAGCATCCAGCAGTTGGTACAGTTTTCATGTGATGGCAAAATTATTCAGCCTCTGCAGCAAATTGTTATGTGTGTGAGCGTGTGCATGCACAGTTGGGTCAGCATGGATCTTTAAAGATGCAAAACAAATCAATAGCATATCCGTTTGCAGTGGGCAAGTCGAGCCTTTCTCCACTGTAGGTAGAAGTTTTTTTGCCCCCAGTTGAATTTTTATTTTTAAAGCAAAAAATGATGAGAAATCAGTTCAAAGGCCATTTTTTATGAGGCTGGGAGGTCCAGGCACTGATCCCAGCCACAAGTTTTAATGGATCTGAAATAAATGATGCCACTGAAAGTGCTTGCTTAAAATACAGTCACTACTTAATAGAAAAGCATCTGGGTTTGCTGGCAGATCTAAGGCAGCAGTAAAACAATAAGCCTGTTAGTAGACATTTAGCTCCTAGCTTCCTTTTTTCCTCTTTAATTCACAGTTCAAAAATGCGGTTGGAGTTTAGTATAAAGAGAAGAAGCATATACATGCTCTTAAATGTCACATTTATGTATTTGTGTGTGGTGTAGAGGGTGCATTTAGTTCCCTATGCGTGTTAAAATATTCTGAAGTTATTCTGTAGCTGTTGTTCAGCCCTTCTAACACCTAAACTACAGATGGGTAATGGTGTGTTGCCTATGTGAATAAGGATGTATAGCAGTGGCTGCTGGTGTAACTGTGCCACCTCCGCCAAAAATACTGATCAAAGCATATGCCATCCCGGAAAAAATATAAATAAATAAAAGACAGCAACAAATTTTTAAATTCAGTAGCTGCTTATTTATGTCAGATGAGTAAAAGCAAAAAAAATAAAAATAAAAAAAATGTTTGAGTGATTTCCTAGCTGCACTGGGACAAACTAAAGTATGTCAGTGCAATCGTATGAACTAAACAGAACTAAACTAAATAGAAGTAGGATCCTGTAACCTGCTAAATTAATACTATTCCGCATTTCCAGTAAGAGAAAGAACTGGATCTGTGAATTTCCTAAAGACATAGCTAAAACTAAAGAAAGCTTTAGAGCCAGGATAGATCTTGCATTGCTCCAAGCTTGGGGTGCAAACCTATCACAACTGGAGACTCTATAAGCAAAATTGATTTACAGGTACATGTAAAGCATTTCAGAACCAGTAATTTGTCTTCAAAAAGATGAATCTAAGGTACCGCGTGGCCCCAAGCTGATCGCGACCTTATCGGCCTGGCTGATATAGTATAATACGAGTTCCTGGCTGATAAAGTACGATATGAGTAACTGCCCAAAAGGGGAACCAATAATTAGACAGCCAGTTATACTGCCTCACCCATGTTCTTCATTCCAGCTAATTAAACATGACCAGACACATCAAAGGCGTAGATGTGCAATGCAGGCTTGTGTTTGTCCATCAATTATAGTTGGTGCAGTAAAATCACTTCAAACCAAGTCGTGAGCTAGTTAGGGATCTACTCCGAGTGTAAACATCAGGGACCACTGCTACAAGGCAAACAAAATATGATACAATTAGGTGGTATCATGCAATGGTGATATGAAAAGCTGAAGGCCTATAGAGTATAGAGTTACTACTCTAATGGGAGATTAATACTGTAAGGAGGAGGGAGGAAGATGTGCCATATTTCATAGGGGGAGTAAGCATAGGGGGTAGAGGAGGAGAGGGAAAAGATCAAACAGACAAAGAGAAAGAAAGGTGGGTAAAACAGGATGGGAGAGGAGAAGAGAGGACAAATAGGAGGAGGCTCTCGATAGATGACACTTGGCAAGCATTCCCTCCTCCCACTCTGTTGGCAGCAGAGGGACAAACTGTTTGCTCACAGCAGTACATGCATCTATTAGTATTGTTCCAGGAGATAATAACTCCATGTGTGCATGTGTGTTCGGGCGTCAATTCACAGCCAAAAGTGGCAAACGAGTGCAATGAGGTGGCAGACAAACAATATGGAGCAGCAGTATAAGATGTATGCATGCAATTGTCTGTCTGTGGGTGTGTCAGACTATTGTGCTAAATGTCAGCTATAGAAACACCATGGTGTAAACATCAACTTCCATGAGTTTTTGCAATAGAAGACAGGCTTCCAAAACTTTACCTCTAGCTGTTGAACACCAGTAAAGCATTGTTATTGTGGCAGTAACAGATACCCATTCAGGTAAAACTGGGATAGAGGACCCATACTATCGCATTTTAGCTCTCTACGAAGAGTAATGATTGAAGCACTCTACTGAACAGACACAAATCTGATAATAATCCAACTTTGAGAGATGGTGGTTTACTGGTTTTCTTGCTCTAGTGCATATTCTCATCAAGACGTCATGTGCTCCCAAACTTGCAGATAGAAAAGCTGAGCAACGTACAGACACATCTAATATAACAAAAACTACTTTATCTCAGAAGTACTGGTCACTTTTCAGGCGAGCCTAACTGAACACACTCATGCAGAAGCAAACACTCTCACTTTAAGAGTCAGCTGGCAACGAAAGCATTTTAAGAAACTGCAGTGCCCCAGCAAGGCTTTCTTGGAACTTCCCCTGCATACACCCCTGCACATTCAGAGAGAGATTCCGCCAGCAAAGGGGTTTAAAGAAACTACATTTCTATAGATGGCCTCAATTGAAGCTATGCCCGCACACATGTACACACAGCTTCTTGCCTGTCGCCCACTTCTGCCATTAGCTTTATCTCTATGAATTCAAAGCTGAGAGCCCAATACCCGTTGGTTTCTGAAAAGATTTTGCCAGGCTTGTTCTTCCCTTTATGGCCCGACTCTCCTCTGGGAAAACATAGGGGGAAAAAAGGGTGAGGGAGGGTGGTGGTGGGGGAAAGATGCTGATCGCTGACACAGCCGCTGAGATAGCCTCCCTCTTGTTGGTAAGGGATATAAAGAAATGGAATGAGAGGAGAGGTAGATGGAAGGAGATGCTGAGTGGGGATAAGGGTGCAGGCGTACGGACATTATGCTGGGGTAAGCTGGCAAAGGATTACCATCTAAGTCTCACCTCTTTTCGGCCTTTATTTGCTTCTTATTTATTCAGATCTATGAGAGTCTCTTCTTTCATGTGCCAGGTACATATACATATGGACACAGACATACAAAGGGGAGGCTTGTGAAAGCAGAAGTAAAAGGTGAGAGGAAGAAGTAATGGATCAGACAAGAGGCAATGGGAGGTCTAGGTAGGTGTGCCCTCTACACAGCAGGGGCCAAATGTTGAAAATTCAATAAGCGAACAAGTGACAGAGGACTGATATGAAACATGGAGAAATACATACAAAATGTGTGCAGAAAGGAACAGGTTGAAAACAATGTATCTGTTGTATGTGTATGTTTGTCTGCATCAAATACAGCTATATTCTGCAACCGTAGAAAAAGTCGAGACGGGGAGTGTAGAAGAAAAGGCAGAGACAGGCTCCTTTTATCGCTGTGTGTGTGTGTGTGTGTGTGTGTGTGTGTGTGTGTGTGTGTGTGTGTGTGTGTGTGTGTGTGTGTGTGTATTTTTGTTGTACAGCCAAGAAAACATTGATGTGTAGCAACTACTGTGTTGTCAAGGGAACCATTAGCACGACTGAGAGGCTGGTATCTGCTCTGCGCTTGCCTGTAGAGACACACACACCTAGTATTTTGCATAGATGTTAGTTATTACTGAGAAAATAATTCCTCTTCAAAGATGCAACATTTTAAGCTGAGATTGTAAGATGCTACAAGTAGAGCTACCATTTGTTCTGACAGCAAACAACTGCATTAATAGGATGCTTTACATTTATCTATGCATTTGTTGTATGCATGGCCAAAAATGTCAATATAGTGTTGTGAAACCATCATCAACACAAGGATTAATCTCAGAATCAATAAACTCAAAGGCTGGAATCATTTCTTCAGAAGAGCTTATCAGAGATTCTACAAGCTTGTGAAGGACAGGCTGCATTGTGTTTCTACGACCAAGCATTATTTAGGTCAAAAGGGATAGAGAGATTAAAATCTTAGTATTAAAATGTCAGCAACACATTTCTTTTAAATATAATTTTATGTAGAAATCATTTAAACAATCCCTCTATTGCCATCCCTATGTGACTCTTTATTACTCTGTCAAACCGTATTCATATTTAAATAAACACCTAGCCTGCAGCAGCACAGAAGGTGGTGCTGTAAGGGGATTTAGGCAAGAGTTTGTTAAAGTGTGGGCATGTAACTGAGTAAAAGGGTTTTCCTTGTGGGTTTGGTTCAAAAGGGGCAGAAGCACAAGAGGCCACTTAAAGTTACAAAATCACAAAGAGTGATAAAGTCACAAAAATCACAAAGAGGGTGATAAAGTCTAGGTAATGAAAGACAAGTGCTGCAATACAAGGAGAATGCATGCCTGTGTGTATGCATGTGCAGATGGCAACACTAATTTCTTGAGGAACATTAAATGCCAGTCAAGTGAGAAGAATGGGAGGCAAGACAACAATAATAGCAAATTAAGAAATAAGAAATAAAATTGAAGCTGACTCATGGGGCAGAACGAGAGATGAAGGAGAATCAGCTGACCGAACTCCGGTCAAAGCAGAAACATTTTCGAATGCATTTCATACCTTTGGATTTCCTGCCTTTTACGCAATCATTCAAATATTGCCTAGAATCGACTTTGTGTGTCTTACTTTTATGAACAAACTTTTCATATGTCAGCATGTATTTTTTGCCACATTTCCATCTCATTTCTATTCCTCAAATTTCTTCTGCAAGATTTTCTATTAGCAAGATTTTAAATAAGCCCCTTAAATACCAAAGAGGGTCACTTATGTAACCTCCTTGTTAGTAATAAACAAAAACCCAAGACCAACATTTGTCCAACTGTCAGGCTACTCCAGTGTTCTTCAGTGCACTGGCCTGTTTCAATAATCCAGTCACCAACATTGATTAACATTTCTTTTCTTTTCTCCTCTGTTTATCATCTCTGACTAGGACAAGCTGGACTATTGACTAATGGAATCAAAAGGGAGAAATAGAAATAAATCCCAAACAAACTGCTCGTTATACTAATAAAGAGCAGTATAGCAGGTAGAAAAGGTGCAAAATGTGTGAGGGACTACAGTATAACTAGGGTAAGGCAAACAAATACATGGCTAACACAATATGATGCCCCACTTTGACTTCCCTGCAGCTCCAACCACAAATACAATCAGTCTGCTGGCCTCAGGTTCAATAATAATTTTTCGAAATGTGTTTGTCTAAGAATGTGTGCACCCCCACTAGTGCCTCATGCCAATGTTGCTTTCTGGAAGTAAAATAGCCTTACAATCTACCAGAAAGCCAAACCAAGACCAATGTGAAAATTAAAGTGCAAAGCAAAAGAAAGGGAAGGACAAAGAACAAAAGAGAATTAAAAATGAGATGAATTCAGTGAGTTATATACTGAGAGACAGTACAGAGCAAGTGCACAAGAGAATTATACTATTGCCGTCAATGATGTGGAAGAGCACTGCAGTGCCCTTCATGTAGAGGAAAAGGCTAAGAGGATTCAGCTGGTCCCAAAGCACAGTGTGTGCCTGTGTCTTCACTGTTTGCAGGCTATGCTTATCAAGGCGGATGGTGAAGTTGCAATTCCATCACTCACTCACACACAAACACACATGTGCCTGGGTACGTACACACACACACGCGCACACACACGCGCACACACACACGCGCACACACACACGCGCACACACACACGCGCACACACACACGCGCACACACACACGTGTTAAGGGCAAGGTCGACCTCGTAAACAAATTGAGGTGATAAAGCGGTGAGCAGGTTTCTCCCTTCCTCTCATCTCTCCATCTCTATTTAGGCTGACCTATCTCTCTGTCACTGGGATGGTGTGAATGCGTTTATGTGGGTCACTCAGTTCACCTTCAGGCTATAATTCACAATTTCGAAGAACAAAGCCGCCCCTACTGTGACACTGATACACTTAAATTGGCTGAGCAGTACTTCATTTGCAAACTGGTAGAAAATGTAAAGATGAACTCTACCTGTGACACTAACTAGTCAAAATACTGTTGAGATGGGTTATTCTGAGCCGCAGAAGTACAAACATTTCATACACATACACTAAACTATTTAAATGGTTTGATACTGTTGTATTTCACTTTCTACCATCAAAACAGAAATAATCACTGCTGAGTTGTAATGTGACAGCAAAGAAGTATACATTTTCAAATGTATTTTTTCCTTTTAGGTCTATTCATGTTTCAGGTGACAAAAGCATTAGAATTAACAGAAATATGGTTGATTAAATATCTTCGTATGGAAGTGCTCATGCAGAGTTATACATGTATTGGGACAGATCCTGTCTGTGGCTATAAAGCAGCAGTAATGTGGATGTGGGGCTGGCTTCTGCACTCGTAGTTTGTTTAACTACAGTCTGTGGTGGGCAATAAAGGGCTCATGGGGCAGTTCACCATCCCCACAGTCTGTCTGTCTCGCTGACCAGGAAACCACACCATGCATTATTCATTATGGGTACTCACTCTCTCTTATTCTCGCTACATCAAACACAGAGCAAATATATTCTAAATTAAGAGAAACATGCCAATAAAATACAAAAAAACTAATAAATTCATATAAATGTCAGCAAAACAGGAATCCATCCATCAGGATGTGAGTTGAGTGTGTGAAATTCTGCGGGAAAGGGGAAGAGGCATGGTCAAAAAGTGCAAGATGCAGTACTTGTGTAACCGGCCTAATGCCAAAATAATTCAAGCGTGTTCAAAAATCAATGTGAGCCCATGGAAGCTATGAAGAAATCTGATGCTGTCCTGCGGCACTTAGCAGCAAAATAATACATATAAAAAGAAGCTCAAATACGTTAAGGATGCATTCTGCATGCCTGTAAGTATAGTTGTGTGAAAAATCTAAATGAATTTATCTGAAGGGCATTAACTGCAGACTCACACAGAGACAGAACAAAAAAAGATAACAACTGAATAACTCTCCAATTATTAGTTGCCACACTGTCTCTCTCTATGCCTGTGGTAGTGGTACAATAAAAAGATCACCACACACATTCACATAGAACTGAATGTAAAATCCTCCTGATATTACAAAGGTGTTAATTTTATTAGCATTTAATTAAAATGCTCACCAAGAACAGTTATTAAAGCAGAGAGCTCTAAGATCTGTTGAGGAAGGAATTAGCAGGGCATCTGTGATGCCACGCTGGCACTGTGACTCATCAACACTGCACAACATGACCTCCTGCAGGTCTGAACGCAGCCATGGCAGCCTGGTGCACACAGTGTTTATGTCATGAGGTGGGGTAGGTGGATGTGGGAGAACTCATTCTGAGGGGCAACATGTACGCCACATGACACCTAAAGCTGCAGAGAAGCAGTAAGTGCCTCTGTGTGTTTCTGTGTATGAAGGCTATGGCAACCATTTTAAAATGCTAAAATCCAGTTTAATTGGTCTTTTTTTCCTAATCAGTACAAATATATTCCTCATTACAATTTATTCATATTGTAACTATTTTTCCAACTACAACACAAGTTTTAGGTGGAACAAGTAGTTTTTAAATGTTTTAAAATGAACCACTAAGTGATAACTTAGCCTTAAAACACTGTCCCCAGTCCATTAAGACACTATAAAATAGAATGATCGGGAATAATGATGTATATATGTGTGTCTCCTTTGCATGGCAGCGAGGGAAAATATAAGCTGTGGGCAATTCTTTTTTTTTTTTACAAGATAAAGGGAAACTGTTAGTGAGTAGGCAGTCAGGGCAGTACAGTAGATGACAGACCACCCAGACTGAATGAGGTCAATAGGACTAACAGTGTATGTAGGAGGAACAGTATACAGCATATTACTGTCCACTTAGCCCACTTTAATCCCCGCTCAATCAAACACTTCATCTCTGCTTCAACCTTTACTCATATTCTTGCTTCCTCTCCTGGACGGTGATCGGTTATGTATAAAATAAATAAATAAATGTATAAAACCAGTGGCGCCAATCAGCTGTAGTTGTAGTGCTTATTAATATAAGAAAAGTATTTTAGAGCTGGAGCTGGAAGGGCATCCAGCGGAAAAAACATGCCAAATCAACATGTGGACAAATGATCCGCTGTGGCGACCCTGAACTCACAGGATAAGCCGAAAGGACAAAAAAAAACAAAAAACTAACAAACAAATAAGCTAGCACTACAACATTAATTATGTCTCATTCCTAGCTGCCAATATAAACACATCAATGCAGTAAAATTCTCTTGTTCTTGCTTGGGCTGAGCTTTTGAATTTGCCACCCAAAAGCACAATGAAAATCAACAGTGAGGCTCAGTTTCTGAGATAGTAAATGGATGTTTTTGTCAATGGACGGTGGGAGGTGAGAGAAATTAAATGGAGGACTTCAAAAAAGAAAAGGGAAAGTCTGGGGAGTGGTGTTTACCAATGCGTTTTCTTTTTTTCCCCCTCAGACTTTTGTGCTGCTGTTTCGGTTCCACGCTGGGAACGGGAGCAGTGTCTGTCAGAGATTAACACTACAGAGAGAGCGGGGAGTGAAGGAGAGTCAGACGGATGGAATGAAGAGAGAGAGAGAGAGAGAGAGAGAGAGAGAGAGAGAGAGAGAGAGAGAGAGAGAGAGAGAGAGAGAGAGAGAGAGAGAGAGAGAGAGAGAGAGAGAGAGAGAGACAAAAAAAGGAGAGGGCAAAAGAGAGGCAGAGCAGAAAAACAAATGATTTTGAAAAGAGGGGGTCTAAAATCGAGAGAAATATTTAAAAAGAAGCAAAGAATCACTAAAGGGAGAGGGGAATGAGTGGAGAAGTTGGTGGTGGGTGGGAAGGGGTTATAAATAGCAGAGACAGAAACCAGGGCCTCTCCCCTCACTGGATGCCGTATTAATTATGCGTGTCTGCATCTGGAGAAATTAAGACATGGCTGTGTGGCAGTTTAGAAATTGAGAAAGGAGGAGATGGGGAGAAATGGCAGGCGAGGAGGGAGAGCTAAGAGCAAATGTCAGTGCGAGATTTAAAATTGGACAGTAAGGAGGGCGAGGGAGGCAAGAGTAAAGGACAAATCAGTGAAAAAGGCGACAGGAAAGAAAAAGGGCTATTAGTGACTATTAGTGACACCAAAACAGCAGTGAAAAAGGAAAGAAAGAGATGCACTCATGCCGACACCCAAACGCTACTTCAAAGGAGACAGGAAACACAGCACAGCTAATTACAGAGTAGTGAAATACAGAGGGGGGGATATAATGACCATTGAGTCAACATGTTATTAGATCAACAAACCCCTTAAAAAAACAAAACCAAAAAAACAAACTTAATATGGCTGTCAAGAAGTGCACGTGAGACAAATATTTTATGAATTCAAATAAATACGCCATCAAAACTCAAATCAAATGTTATTCACGTGAGGCCGTCTTAGGAATTTTGCACAGTGCTCCCGCAATCAGATGCTATTCAGAGCTGAATCTACAGCAGAATATTATGCTAATGAAATCAAATGATCCATATTCATGTGTGACACACCTTAATAACCTGTTGAGATTACACTCGCTATGATCTACAGTGAAAAGAAAGATGGAGAAGGGTAGACAAAGGGCACAGACCAGTTATTCCTCTCATACATCATGACTTTATTTCTGCTGCAAATAACTCCTAAATAACGTTCTCTGCTCCAACTCGCTCTCGTGCAGATCTATTGTGTTTTAATGCAAGCCAATATTTGGGGTTATACAAATTTTAAACTTTTTCCCAGCAAGATGGAAGTTGGGTGCCGTGTTTCACATCTGTCATGTTTGTTCTCCCATTTTCTATCCTCAAGCCTGCTGAGCAATTTGTTTAACTAAGGCAGGAAACCACCAGATTGACACCTAAACTGATTTTCTGAACCGGTACTAGTAAGTTTTAGATGATTTTAGCTTTTCTTTTGTTTTTGTTTTTTGAAACATCAAATGTGTGA
The DNA here is from genome assembly GCF_033026475.1 of Channa argus. Classification (NCBI taxonomy): domain Eukaryota; kingdom Metazoa; phylum Chordata; class Actinopteri; order Anabantiformes; family Channidae; genus Channa; species Channa argus. The sequence goes on from NC_090217.1 coordinate 7,714,039, forward strand.
ATGCTTAACTGTGTCTTTTGTTATGTGGCTTGGTCCTGACTGCATCTCACACCTACTTGTGAAAAACTTGCTGACACCAGTAATGACTGGCAAGGGAGAAAATGTGTGAGTGTGTGCACATCAGAATATGGATCAAGGAAGTTATTTCTCTGATGTATGTGCTGTTTAATCTTAAATGACTGAGGAAACTGGCAAAGCATAAAAGTCTTATTAATGTTATTAATTATGCATCTATGTGAAATTAAATTTTATTCACACTGATATTTATACTTACACTGAGATAGATATAAAGAAATAGATATAGAGAGAGAGATTTTGGGATATTTGACTTTCCGGTGAAATTTATAGAAGATGAAAATGTCCATGCTACTAATTTCTTCATATCAAAAAGCTTATTGAAACAAGAGCTAACAACATTGGTGGGTATACCACAACTACAAATGTCAGTATCAATAACTTGTCAATTGTTAGGTGTTGTCTTGGTCTCATGATGTCAAAATGTGCACAGCACGATGAAGAAGACTGTTTAAACACAAATTGTCATTGAACCAGTACATTTAATCATGTTGGGATTTTTGTGGTTAATCACTTTGTTGGAGAACAGCAGGTTATGCAAAAGTACTGAAACATTAAACACTTGGATATATGCATTCAGAAGTTTAGAGAAAGTCAAATTAATTAATGACCTGTAAAAGGTCATAGTGCATTTTAGGTGCACTCTGAAAATGTTTGGACCTGAAAGTCAAATATCCTTAACTTTTTGGGAGTAGTGTATATATAAATCTCTTTCGGTGTAAGTATAAATATCAGTGTAAATAAAATTTCATTTCAAACTGTTCCTGCTGCGGCACCTCTGCCTAACTCAAGCAGGAAGGTTACTATCGCTGTCAATCAAAATCAACTGTTGCTTGCATCAGTTACTTCAGAAGCAAGGCTTGATACAACCTATATTACTGGCTTGCCTCACACGCTCGTGCACACATACACACTGTTAACACTTGTGCACATCTAACACTGGCCAATGATACATTTCCATGACAATTAGACACCAGAGGACAGTAGAGTTCTCTGGTGGAGGGGGGTTAAGACAGCAAGAAAGAGGGAGTGGGTAGCCTGGATAAGTAGTAGTAGGATTATGGGCTAGTTCCATCATGGCTTTGGTCTGCTCACTGCTTCTTATAAAAACCCATTACCATGTGAATGAACAGGCCCATAGTGGATGAGGTTTAAAGCCCAGGAGCACTGATCCACTATCAGTTGAGCTTTCCATAACCTGGAAGTAAGCAGGCAGGAGTGTGTGTGTGTGTGTGTGTGTGTGTGTGTGTGTGTGTGTGTGTGTGTGTGTGTGTGTGTGTGTGTGTGTGTGTGTGTGTGTGTGTGTGTGTGTGTGTGTGTGTGTGTAGGTTATAGGGTTATTCTATTTGATTGTGGCTAATTTCACAGGACTCAATGTACAAATAATGCGCTTTGAATGCTGTACCAATGCTCACCTGAAAGTAAACTATTTAAAATGCAGTCTGTGGCTCTGTCCAAGTCCAAGTATTGTAACAACATAGCCTCATGACATTTACTTCGATCAAAAAGAAGATGCCCACTCATCAGAATCAAACCCTTAAAATGTTTTATTCTACTTTTGAAGCAGATATTTATGGAGAAAACCTGCATACTGGTGGAAACCTGCACATTTTTCATAGATATTCTATGTTATAAAATACAAAATAACCAGAAATGTACCCACTACATTATTTATTTGTGCCTACTTATGACAAGTTAACTAGAATAAGCATCCAATGTTAAGATAAAGTGTGGGTATATGCAGTGGTGTATGTCATTTATATGACGGGCAATATTTCTTATTTTGTTAAACACCAAATAAAATGGGCTTGGATCTTCACAAAGGCAAAGCCAGAATGCGTGACAAAAAACATTTACAAGCCAGTGAAGCTGCCAGGATTACCAGTAAATAGTACAATACACTAATTTATCACACTGAACCAAAATGATCTTGTGTTCAAACTAAATTTAGTCAGTAAAAAGTGTGAAAGTAAAATGCTGCAAATTAGGTTCCACAGTATTAGTAAATCAAGAATTACCAATATGGGAATGGGCATTGCACCAAAAGGAAATTAACTATATTGCTTACCTCCCTTTGCAGCACCAGCTCTTTGGTGAACAGTGTGGCCTCGTCACTGAAGGGTTCAGCCACCTGCATGCCCCCAGGCAGATTCCTGGAACTGCGTGGACATTCAATACCTAGCCAAAGAGAACAGTTGCAGGAGTTAAATGACAGCACAGCAGCTAATCAAAGCAACAGTTAGATGTCCTGATTATTACCATCATGCATCATAAAAGACCACAAAGACATATATTGCAGAAACACTAGAGAAATTAACATTTATTTCAACAAGCCACTGAACAGATTTGTAGCCACAATTTTCCCGACCTCTAGTGTTTCTGACAATTGATGACGCATCAAGCATCCTACTCGTCCCTCTTAACTGGGCAAGGTCAGAAATCTGTGTCATCAGTACCACAATACAGATTTGCCAGCACCACTATGATCTGTACTGAATGGAGAATTGGTCATCAAGGGGTCAATCCTGAGTGCATAAAGCACTTCTGTAAAACCCATTTTTGCTGAATAAAAGCCTTAGAGAAATTTTTGTCTTTGGGGCCCTTCTACATTCACTACGGACAATTTTTCTATAGAGTTTGGAAAGAAATGAATAAGCTTCTGGGCAGAGGTTGAAGGAATGTGCAGAGGAATGTGTTGGTATTAATAGTCTGTAAGACTGTACAATTCCACCTCTTCACCGGGTGGAAAATTTTACCTTGAGGTGCAAGAAAGGTAGAGTATATACATAATACAAAACTTCTGTAATTTAAGAAGAATAGGCTGTAAGGTAGAATGCACGTGTTGAGGTTCGACTTACAGAAAGCTCTGCAAAATCTTTGCACACTATGAATTTTGCATGTGCAAGTGGATAATCAAGTAGATCCAACTGCAATCTCCCTATAACAAATATTAAATGATTCAAAGCAATACAGTGTTATAATAATGATATTATTTTGATTTTGAAGTGAAGGGTATTTGATATTATGTTGAATTAAAAACAAACAAAGTTTGATAGACTACATTGAAGGTACAGGCCCCAAAGTACAACCTCAATTTATCAGGAGTGATTACAGCTACTATTTTCAACTAAGGTCAACTGCTTACTCGGTTTTCGCTTGACCGTTTTTAATACAACCTGTCTCCATATGGTAAGGAAATGCCTAAACAAGTAATTTACCAGATTGTGAGTTCTCATAAAGGCAGGGGAGGGTACAAGAGCATCAACAGTCTACTGAACATAAGATGAAACACAGTTGCAGAAGGGGGAAATAAGTAGAGCCATACTACCAATAAGCACAGTGGCCGTCCTCAAAAAATTACGCCACGCACAATTAGTTATTCATGCCACCCTGCATTGAAAAACAGATGGGTAAGTGCTTCTAACTTGGCACAAGAATTACCTGTGGAACACGATTTATTCTGACTGTTCAGAGAGTGTGAAGGACACTGCATGAAGTCAACCTCTACCGATTATTTCCAAGAGGAAAACTATTGCTCACAAAATGCAAGAGCAAGATTAAACTGTACCAATTATCTCATGAAAATAAGATGAATGTTGGTTTTACATTTTTTGATAAAAAAAAAAGCGATTTTTTTTTTTTAAATGACAATGATTCTAAACATACAGAAGAGACAAAAGTACAAAAGTAAAAAAAGTACATCCAGTCACTTGAATCCAACACTTTTAACATATTTTAAAGCACAAAGTAGAGCAACTAAACCTCTTCAGCCAAGCATAACTGAAAAGTGTAGGACGGAAAAACATCTCACCACTGATTTGTGTAGGGCTGATATCCAACCCAGGAGGATTCTGACATCAGAAATAAAAGCAGTATACCAATGAACCATAAAATTGGGACCACCTGCCTAATATGGTGGTGATATTATAAGGTTCCTGTGACTAAAACAGCTCCATCAAGGCGTTAACTCTATAAGGCCTCTGAAGATGTTCACAGGCATCTGAAACCAAAACATCAGCAACATAGCCATGAAGTCCTGTAAACTGCAAGGACTTGTTTTAGCAAATCAACAAGACACTTGCTCAGATTAACATGTGCTTTGTTTGTCAAAGCAGCACCTTGAACTCTCTTGAACCTGAACTAGTTTTGCACTGTGATTCATCAGATCAGGCCTTTTTCATTGCTTTATGGTCCAGTTCTAGCTGTGGACGCTCCCGTGTTCACTGTAGGCACTTTCGGTGTTGGAAAATGGAAAGCATGGGCCTTCTGACCAGTCAGAGACAAGACCTGTTGTTTTGTAGTTGCAGATATGTTAGGCCTTCTAGTGAACACAATTTGCCCATTGTTGTTAAGAACCTTACTTATGCCCATTTTTTCCCATCTTTTTTTTTTCAACTTTTTTAAATGGTCTGAGGCAAAATGGAAAACTGTTTTATGCTCAAATGAATCAAAATTTTAAATAGTTTTTGGAAACAATGGACGCTGTGGACTAAAGAGGAGAGGGACCATCCAGCATGTTATCAGTGGACAGTTGAAAAGCCTGCTTCTCTGATAGTATGGGGGTACATTAGTGCCTGTGGTGTGGGCAGCTTACACACCTGGAAAGGTTCCATCAATGCTGAAAAGTACATAGAGGTTTTAGAGCAACATATGCTCCCATCCATACTTCTCTTTCAGGTAAGGCCTTGTATGTTTCAGCAAGACAGTGCTAAACCACTTATTGCATGAATAACAACAGCATGGCTTTGTTCTTATTTGCATTTTACACATCTTCCCAACTTTTTTGGAGTTGGGGTTGTATTAGGCAGTTTGATGATTTGATGATTAGTTAACCTAGTAATAGTTTCAGTATGGAGTTAAACCTTCTAGCGCTGTATAAATAAAGTAAGAGCTCCATTCTATGGTGCTTTTCTCCTCTCTGACTCCATCATTAATTTAATGAGCTCAACTGGCAAGACAGACAGACATGCGGCTATACTGCATGAGAATGAAGTCACAAATGCATGACAGAGAGGTGCTATCAGATGTGTTAGGCCACACTGATGACTTGCTAGTTAACATATCCACTCCTCAGTTGAAAAAAAAAGATTATGGTTTGGATCTTTTTCCTTGTAATTTTTGAATTCTCTCCTTTGTTTTCATCATAGGCTGGTGAACCACCAATATAAAAACACCCAGACAAATGCTCCTGTGCTTTTGTTTCAATGCACCATAATGAGGGAAAAGAAATGTGTGCGCACCAAAACTATTAGATGACGTGTTTCAGGTTGTGCACAGAGCCTCCCTGTTTTTCTTAAACAAGAACACACATTTTCCAATGGTAGTTACCAATTCAACAGTGATTTACACTGACAATCTGGGACACAGTGTACCAGGTGTGTCTAAACTTTGGCTGCATTTCTCTTTATATGCACAGGGAATCTCTCAAGATCTGCTCTAGAAGCCACATTTGTTTTAATATTCTGTGTTTACAGTTTTCTAAGTGGAAAAGTCATGTAGAGTTTGATCCAGGCACTTATCAAAAATACAACTGGGTTTTGAAATAGACAAAATCTAAAAATCATTAAAAGGACTTAAATGTTTGCTTATAACTTTACAGTTTAACAATGAAGTGATTCAAAGGGAAGATGGATGTATGCATCTATATTTGGGAAACTAATTCTCATAACCATCCATAACCATAACCAGTAAAAAATCTGACCAACCCTTGCAAATAATCCTTGCATAATGAGGAAGCCAGCCTAACATGCAAACATTAGTTTCCTTGCATAGTTTTACAGCTTTTGTTTAGAACTTTCTGTTCCCTACATGACCATGTCTGTCCTATTTATGAGAACGAGAACAAAAGACATCAGCGTATTCACGCTGGCAGGGAAAGCAAAATGACCCAGGAAAGGCAAAATGAGGCTGCAGGACAGTCAGCACCCAAGAGCTATGAATAACTGTTGAGTCAACCTTCTGTAAGACATAAAGGTCTTCAGTGGACAGCACCAAGCATTACACCCAGTTAAAAAAAAGCCTAAAAACTTTTCAAAACACTCAAAATAAGTATGTCTGGATGGGATGTCTGTTTTGTACTTCATATCAGAGAATGAATGTAAATAATTTGATTTTAAGTATTCTATCCATCTATAGTCAAACATTAAAGACATTAGAATAAAAATCAAATCTTCCCAAAGAGCAAAGAGGAGCGGGAGGAGGAGAAGTTAGAGACACTGATGGCCAAGATCATCTTAAAGTATTTATAGAAGTGGACCAGGACAGGGCTTCCACGTGGGACACTGAATACAACAGTGCCAGAATATAGAGAGGATGAGAGATAATGGATGCAGAGTAAAGGAAAAATACATGAGGGAAGGCAATATGAGGGACATGCGCAGTTAGCAAAACGTGGTATATAAATTAATTGCAGAGGGGGAGATATTTGAGTTTCTGCTTGGGTTGGCTGGAGCCAAGATAAGGGCTGGAACTGCACTTTTCTCTGGCATAATCCACAGAAAAGACTACTCAAGAATGTAATACACAAAGAAGTTTAATTATATAGCACATACTGTAAAATGTCTCAAAAGATTTCACAGGCTTACAGAAGGAACATTTCCCCACCAATATCAAGCTCTTTAAGAAGACAAAAACATTCCACAAAACTTAATACACAAAGGAAAAGTAATAGAATTATAATCCACAATGGAGTTTTAATAGGTCAAATACTAATGTATTAGTCCTAAATAGGAAGTTCAAAAAATAAGCTGAAGACATGTAGGTCTGTGTCTTTAGTTATATGCACACATTCCCAAGTCAAAGGACCTACAGTTTTTCATAGCTGCATTAAATATCCTGCAACTCACACCGACGCACACTCATCTCCTCCCTGCGGCATTCAAACCGAGGCAGGGAGTCACTTATGACCAATTTTATCCTGCACCATGATACAGAAGTCACACACCTGCCACAGAGATTAACATCTGGGTCAGACTACAGGATATCCATCTTATCTGATCTCAAAGACAAACAAGACAAACACCGACTACTCCTGACATCACATTGCATTGCATAGCAGCTCCCCCATCAGGGTGTGTGTGTGTGTGTGTGTGTGTGTGTGTGTGTGTGTGTGTGTGTGTGTGTGTGTGTGTGTGTGTGTGTGTGTGTGTGTGTGTGTGTGTGAGAGAGAGAGAGAGAATGGGTGAATGACAAGCACTGTAAAGCGCTTTGAGTACCAAGTGCAGACAATTTACCATTTACACCGGCATCACATTTGTGACTTGAAAAAAAAAAATTGTATAGAAAACAAAGGTAAATTAGATAAGACAAGAATAATAAAAGTCCCACAAGGCTTCTTGTAGAGCACAAGCTCAGGGACAGGTGGGGAGGTCTTGTGGAGAAGATGTAACATTTTAATCTAAGTTGTGGTAAGCCCTGAAATACTGCCTGTCCTCCTGGCTAAAGCACACAACTTACTTGCTCAGTCATACACACACACACGCTTTTGTTCCATGGCCTCACTCCAGAAAACAGTCTGTTCCTAGTACATCGCCTAGGATCCACAAATTGTCTTCTCCATTAGTCCCACTTTCAAACAAATACTCTCCTTATCACTAACAAAGCAGTTTCTATAATTTATAGATATCTATAGGACCATCTATTAGTTCCCCTTTTCTAACAAACTTTTTTAAAATGTAGTTGCAAACCAGCTCAAAACTGCTCTAAATGTGTACACACACACCACACACTCTTTGCAAAACCTCTCTGGTTCGTTTACAAGTGATTTTGAATACTGCTACAAACCACTTAACCAGATCTTTAAAAGAGGAAAGCTGTAACCCTGATCTCTTTACGTAGGCACTTAATCAGATTCAGGATCCAATACAGAATTCTAGTGATAACTTTCAGAGCCTGCATGGTCACACACTCGCTCTATTTTCTTGCACAACACTTAAAAAAAAAAAAAAGGAGATTTTGCTTTTGAACTTGTGGCACCAAAACTCTGGAATTATCTCCCCTCTGTGATCTTTGTAGATACTTTTTAAAAGCAGCTCAAGACCCTGTTTAGTAGTGAGTGACTACGTCCTCATCCTACTGTGTTTTTATTGTATCTTCTGTCTGACTTTTATCTTTTTCTTTGGAAGATGAACTTTCTGACATCTGATTATTTCGTACTACTATACATGTATACATAGTACCTTGTGAAAATGCCCCCACCTTATCACAGAGTACCTTTTTTTTTTTGGTGTTAAAACCTACTTTTATATATACTTGGCAAGAACTGGTCTTCATTCTTGTTGTAGCGCTTCTCTCAAACCAACGCTAACTTGATGAATTCATATGCATTCATTTCCGGTAAAGCCATTTTTTCTAATATATTTTTTATGATTTGTAATTGAATGCGTTTTCAGTTGACCAAACATATTGTGAGAACAGGATTGAGTCGACCTCTCTTCCTCGGCCAACCAAGCATAGATAATAAGGTTTTTCCTGTAGAAATGGGTCTGGGTTCAGAAATTGGTCCAGAGGGAGAAATGCGGTGATGTGCAGCTGCTGTATATTAGTGTCATTACTGCAATTTATACAAATATACATTATGTTGTAAATTCCTATACTAAAAAAGTGTGAATATTGATCAGCCACTGAATTTTTGCTCATATTCTGCTTTGCACTCTCGCCTGCAGCATGTCTGCAGGTATAAATGGGTAGTCGCAGGAGGCATTCAGCTCAGTATGAATGCCATTAGTGTCTAACTTTTTAATGCTATTAAGTTCCTAATTCTTGATTTTTGACAGCCTGTTGACAGGACATAATTAGTACTGCGACAGGCAAACAAACAAAGACCTAAAAGCTGGGAAGGTGCTCCACTTTGCAATTGTGCGTTATCAACTCCAGCACTCAATTTTTCTTTTTTTTAATCCATAAGCCAACACAAGTCAGTTCTAAGCAGGCATTTCAGCAATGGGAAAAGATGTGGGTGGTAAGACAGAGGTTAAAAAGGGGTGATGAGGTACAGGCAGTGAATGGGAGGCCGACTAAAGGAGCACGTACTGTACATACTGTATATACTGTACATCAATCAATAAGACTGTTTGAATTTGAACTTTTTTCTATTTTTATCTCCATCATCCTTTAAATCCAAAACTACTATTTAGCATGATCTGCTGTCTAAGCATACATGGTAATGAAATGGAGGCTATGATAAGTTACTAGGCTCAGTAAAATTACAGTTTTCTTGGAGGACCCAATTCACTCAGCCTTAGATCTGGTAACACCTTCACTGCATAATAACCTATAATTATTCTCACGCCCAGCACACTCCATTTTTCATTTATTTAAGTTAAATATTAGCAGTTAGGTTAGATGAGAGTTTATTTCCAGGGCCTGAAAATGTTTTTTCCCCTCCAACAGCAGCACAAAGGGGCTGTGGTGGATGGCTAATTTGTCTGTAGACTGATGCAGCTCTTAGTCTGTTTACATTTAGGATTTCATCTTATAGTGCACTATATTTAACACCAAGAGGTGTTATTAACCAAAGTTATTATTTCTTTCTCAACAGTGAATTTATTGTGGCAGGGCTGTCTCAAGGCCTCCAAACAATTCACCCTAAGGTTCTTAATTTCAATTAGATGCAGTGCTGCACTTACACACAAGAATGCCAATATTTAGAGGCCCCAGCATAAGATAACATTTTATTTTGAGCTGTTTTTAACTGACTTTCTATGTTAAGTTTTGCATAGAAATATTTTATGTCTAACAAAATTTCTGCTTCACTTCATCTCATGCAATCTCACACTGCAGGAACTATACACAAGCATAACCACACACACACACACACACATCAAAATTCCAACAAATGACACTAAGGCACATACTGTGACAGTTAATGCTTCTTGCTGACAGTGTAATTGTTTGTGTCCAAATGATGAGCGTTTTATCTTTTTAACAGACAGCTGTTCAACATACACACTGAGCAACTTTCCAAGTAAACTTCACCTGCTGTGGCCTCCATCTGAAACTCTGGGAAAGCTATTGAAGCTAGTAAACTTTTACAGCCTTTTCACTGCTTGGTCTCCCTTAGCTTCAACAAGCCTTTATACCCTCATACCGTACATCTATTGTACTTTTTGTATTTTCTATATCACACACCCCCCTTCTTTTTATCCCTCCTCTGTCCTTTCTGCCTCCACACCTCTTACTTCACCTCCTCCTCCTTTCATCATCCTTCATTCCCTTTTACCACACTCCCAAATCCCTTTCCTGTATAGCACCCCTCCTTTTCTATTCAGAAATAAGTTGACTTCTTTACCCTTTATCAAACTTGCATACGGAAGTGGCACAGCACGGGATAGCAGTGAGCGGAGAAGAAAGGAAAGGTGATGTGTGAGGAGAAAGGGAACTTCCCTTCAGCTCCTGAAGGAGACCTCCGGCCTCCTTTGAAGCATGGACTTTACTTGCTATTCTTTTTTTACTTTGACCATTTTTAAAGCATTGTCCTATCAATCAGGGAAAATTCTGGGACAGGAAGGAGACTATGTGCAAGATAGATACTGAGGCTTTGAGATGCTTCAACAGAAAAACGAGTCATTGCAATGAGTGGGGTTTATTGGTAAATCAGGAAGAGTAAAACTCCCAAAACAAGGTGGGAAAAAACCCTGCTGGATAAGCAGGCTGGGAGTTCAGATTCAAGGATGCCTGCACTGTGTTTTGGTATTATAATTTTGACTTGAAGTGTTACATCACTTGCTGCCTTGGGACCATTTCATCTGCAGCTCTACTGTAAACAGTTTGTTCCTCAATGGCCTCCTACAACATTGCTGTAGAAAAAAAAAATTGGCCATGATGAATGCAGTATAAAGAAACCACTGAAAACAGATGACTAATGCAGGACAGCAGTGTCATTTGAATAAAGTCTGAATATAATCCGTATTTACACATTTATAAAGAAACATACTAAGAAATGTTAACCTTTTAACATTTATTAAAATAAATGTAGCAATTCTAAGTAATTATATTTTACTTTGCAAATGCATTAGAAGATTCCTCACTGTTTTTGAGTCAGAATGCACTATGATGGCTTTTAGCAAAATTTGATTCTGTGTGTGTGTGTGTGTGTGTGTGTGTGTGTGTGTTTGCGCACACACACACAGCCATGTAGATTAGTCTTTAATAGAAGTGTCAAAGGAAATCTTTTAAAAATCCTATCAATTGAAAAGCTTCATAAAACACTTCAAACACAGCTATTTCTTTGACGGCCTATTAAACTTTAAAATAGTAAGCCTACCTGATACACACAAAAGGTCTGCTCTTATTTTTGAGCTAGATAGATAAGATGCTATTGAACTGTAAGATTCATAGTTCCTATGAGCTTTTAGAAAAAAAAACGTGCAATCTGTAAGAGGAGAAAGTCAGGAAAACAGTGTTGTGAATGACAAGTGAAACCATATGCACATCTGTAAGGACATATGTGTAAGCGAGCCCATCGGGTAATACAGAGGACTAGAAGATATGCAATATGAAACTGATCATTTTTATCAGGAGGTGCTAATTCAGCCTAACATCTACATTGTAGACAGTATGTATGGACCCATTTTCAGCAGACAAAGAGTTTCTTCCAGGAACAAACTTCATCAAATCATTACTGAATCTAATGGGCTTGCCATGATTTGCTAATAACCTGAATTTACTGAATAAAAATGATAGAATATATTAATATCATATCACACATTCTTAAAATCTGGTTGAACACAAAGTTTGCAAGTGTTTATACCAACCATTCATTATTAAAGGAGGATTTAAAGGAGGAATAAATTGGTACTAATAAAGAAACTATAATGGGACTATATGCAGATTTCTTACTGGCCTAGGTAAGGACAATATATCCTTTAGCAGGCAGGGGACAAAAAAATGTCATTACAAAAAACATTACTTAACCAAAGACTATTAGAGGCAAATTACAACATTAATTAATACACTGATGATTCAGTCACACATAATTAAACTGATTCTGAATGCTTGTCAGAAACATAGTGTTTGAACTAATAGGAGAAGAACTTTAAGGTGGGCAAATGTCTGACTGAAATAGAGAATGAAACTGGTTTGTATTTCAACAGTAACCAAAAGAACATCATCCATTGTGGAAAGAACAAGTGTTCTCACTTTCCCTATGATTTGAGAGGATGCTGCAAATCATTGTTGGCTGCCAAAGAGAGAGTCTCAGTGTTTTTATTACAACCCCAAACTGTAAAAACAGTCAGAGAGCAGAAAAAATTAGGTGACCTGCTATCACAGACAGTATGCATTTCATTCCGTCCGCATCTTTAAAAACACCCATAAATTGATGCTGTTTTCTCACATTGAAAACCAGTAGAAAATACAAGAACAAAAAAAGAAAATAGACTGCTCCCTCTAGGACTGCAGAAAACCATAGTTTAATTATCAATCAACTTTCCTATTATTTTTCAAATTAATAAACTGATTACTTTGTTTCCTGTTACCCATGGTTGATGTATTCAACTTGTTTTATATAACCATCAGTCAAATAGTTTTGTTAGGAAATAAGTAAAACGACAAATCTATTATCAAATAAGCTTCCATTTCACTTCTGTTAATTGACTAATTGTTTCAGCTCCATTTCTTTCCTATTTATTATCAGTCCACTGTGACTCTAAAATGCCCCTGAGAAAGGAGATGATGAAAACAAATCATGGCAGGAAGGATAAACGGAGTCTCTGAATGACAAAAGTATAACATTTTACAATCCACAACACTTTCATGCTCTATTTTGAGCTTGCAGGTGTCACAGCATGGTGCATAACATATGTATAATAAATGCATATACTTTCAATGATACTAAACAATACTATGATTAACTTATCCAAAGCAACAGCTAATGCCTCAACAGAAGTGAGCCATTTAGAGGACTCGGCATTAACTGACCTACTAATCAGAAAAGTAAAAGAGCTCTACCCACCAGCGAGGAGGAATGTGATGAGGCAGGTTTCTTTGGGCATATACAGCTTCAGACGGGAGCCGCTGAAGACATATTCTACCACAGCTTCTGATCGGCCAGCCCTCTGCAGAAAGGGCAGGAACTGCTTGGCCTTCTGTGTCTCCTAGAAAAAGGGAGAATGATGAGGTAAAAAAAAAATAAAAAAAAAAAAATGCATAAATTATTAAAAACCCAATTTCTGTTTTACCCACCAATCAGCCACAACATCTGGTGGTTTTAATATTAATCATTATTGGTTAACCACCTGTCAAGCACATCAATTGGTTAATAAATTCCACCTTATATAACAGTGACCTTTGAGTCTTGTTTTTTTCTCTCTCTCTTTTTTTTTTTTAAATCAATTACTCTAAGGGTTTTGCCTTAATTACCATGACATGATTGTTTAAAATATATTGTTTTCTTAGGGGAGTACTTTTATTCATGTACTATGTAAAATGTTGGGTAATATGTAATTAATCTCTTTATTTCTTTTACTGGAGGAATTATTGATTGATTATTGGGGGTTGTGCACATGCAGACTGCTCAGAGTGGCCATGCTGACTTTTATATTATACACTTTTGATAAAGTACAAATAACTTGGTCAACATATACATACATGTTTTTCCACCAGTCACAAAACAAAAAGCCGCCTATAATCCTAAGTACAGGAGACTTTGCCGCTTGAATGCCATGAGTACTAAAAAACTAAAACATAGAAATGTTTAACCAAATCAACCTGAAGGCAGCATCAACAAAAACTTAGCCAAATGAAAAATAACCAAAATGGAAAACACAGACAAAAAACTGTTTATTGAGGATGAAATCTGTGGGCTTTTTCCAACACATCTTTAAATTCTGCTCTGGCCTAATGAAGTCAGTTTCGCTTCTAAGCGACAAGTCTGGAACCTCATGCAATCAAAAATAATTCTCTCCCTTTCTGCCTCCATCGCTGTCTGCAAGGGTGAGTCACAAGCTTATTGGTGTGCCCGGGCCAAAATTACAAGCAGAGCTAAATCATGTGTATTCAAGCAAGGCTGGTACTGCAGTGGCAGAGGAAGATTCATAAACGATAAAAAAAATAAATAAATATTTAATATATGCCTACTCCAGGCATGAGCATGTAGGCACAACAGACCAGTGAGTCATGCAGTAGTGTAGTGTGTGAGTGTGTTTGTGTGGCAGTGTGGACATAGGAGTAGGAGCAAAGGCTCGGAGGGAAGGACGACATTCAAACAAGGTTAGTCAGAACTAACAAATGTGTTCTCTACTGTACATGGATGTGAGAGTTCAGAATGGCATAAAACCAGAAAACAAACAAAACAAAAAAAAAACAAACAGATACAACATGTTTTAGAGATAATGCAGAAAACACAAGGGACATGATGCGACAGGCGTTGCAGGTGAGACTTAAACACATGACGTGAGTAAAGAAATGTGCTTTAGCCATGAAATGCACCTCCTGAACTCCTCCCACTAAAGTCCAAAATAGCCCCTTGAGTGGGAGCCACCAGAACCAAACACTCTCGTTCACACAAACACATTTACAGCACCTGCAGTGTGTGGGCTGTGCAGTCTAACTTGGTTTAGAAAAAAGGAAGAGACATGAGAGGGGAGAGGACCTCATTATGCAACCTTTAAAAGTATAAGGTGAGTCAAGTGCTTTAGCCACTCTCCTCCCACCAACTCTATTCATCTCCTACACTATACGTTACAAACATATCTGTGCTTTATTTTTGACTGCAACCCACCCACAATGTACATAATCCCTTTCAGTAAACCAGGACCATAAACCAAAAATGTTTATGTACAGGACTATCTCTGTCTCATTTGTGTTTTGGGATGTGCTTGTGCACATGTAGAGCTGTGTTCAGGCATGTATCAGGGGCCAAAAGAGGAAGAAAACAGGGAGAGGGAAGGATTTAAAGCTGCTATTTTGGTCCTTTTATTAGACTGCTCATTACATTAGCCTAGCCAAACAACTGGTGCATGTGTGTGCACACGCCTACTGGCATTGAATGGCAGCCATCCTAGACTGGGCTGCAAATCCTGTGTGTGGCCTTTTGGTAAGAGCAATGTTGACAACGGGGAGGAGCTGCAGCTGCCTATAATGGCACAGATCTGAACCATTGACAGTGCAGCACTAATAAGGGAGAGCTTGGAGGGGGCTCCACAGAGCTGATGTGCAGGTCGCACACAAACACATGACACAGCATGATCTTGTTGAAATGTACAGAACACTGCAGCCCCTGGGGGGTTACTGGGACCGTTTTTAATGAAGGAGATGTGTGAAATCTCCAGTTGGATGTAGGGTGTAGCATATATTGCTTTTTGTTATTAAAAGATAATTATTGAGCACCTGCACCTATAATTACTCCCAGGTTATTGCTGCACACACAATGTGGTTAATTTAGCCAGTTTAGTTGAGTGGAGGTTTATTAAGTATCAAATGACTAAAACCCCTGATGAAATAGCACAGGGCAGCTCAGTCAGCACACTAACTCCCTGTCATAATTATTTTTACAGGGTCCAGTATCTTATTTGTCTTGCTGACACAATAAGACACAGGGAGATTACAATGGTGACGATGCGGAACAGCATGACATCAAAGAGAAGCTATCCACAGCATTGTCAAACTTATTAGCCAGACTCCAAAGTCGTGTTGGTGCTAAAGAGCTCTAATAACTTGGCTGAAAGCCTCCATTTAAATGTAAGTCGATGACACTTTAAAAAGCAACTTACAGAGCCTGTACATGGCTAACAAGTCTCGTAGACCAGACTGAGCACAAAAAAAACTCATACATAAAGAGAGAGCCTGATTAATTTTACCAAATGTCTCTGTAGAGCCTACAAGTACAAGTACTACAAAAGAGCTCAAGTGAGACAGACAAAGAGGGCTAATGTTTCTGAAGTTCAATTTTGAGTCATTTACAGTAGACCATCTAGTGCCTTATCAAAATGTATAAGAGAGAGCTAGTCGACAAGTGCAGAAGATACATAAAGGCACTTGAATTATTCTGATCAAATGAATGTAAGAACTGTGGCATGTAGCTTTCTGTTGTGATAAAATGATAAAGAACCATCTCCAGAGTGGTAACATGGCGATCAATACAGCAAGCAGACGTAAACTAGAATTGTTGAGACATGCTCTCACCAAGCAGAGGAAATTAGAGACATAGGTTGCAATAAAATAAAAACTGGCTATTTGAATATGGGGAAACTAGAAAAGACATTTAAATAATCTAAACTGCAGAATCAAATCTGATATTGCCAAGGTACAGAAGTGTGAATTATCCACTATCTGAATAGCTGACTTCAATTCCTCTCTTTGCTGGGGGTAGAATAAAGCAATTTTACAAATAAGCACAGACAGTAGCTAAAGAGTAGCTATGTAAGGTCATATAACTCAGCTACTAAGTCACTTGGACTACTGCAAACCTACAGCGTGCGGCATGTTAATTAAGACTGCACTTGAGCATAAAAGTCCATTTTGTCTTACTACATATTTACGTAGGAGCACCTTAAAAGATTGATTTGCACTCAGAAGCACGTAAAAACACAGGTGGAATGGCAAAAGGTCACACTAGAAAAGATCTTCACAGAACTACAGACTGAAAGAGGGATGAACCGAAGACAAAAACACCCATCATAGAGAACAAATTTAAAAACCAGCTTTGTGGGTCGACAAAAATAAAATACATGCTTAAAAAGAATGTGGCCCAATCACCCATTACTTGTTACAGAGAGGTTTTATGGGTGCTCGGCACTAATGTTCATTTGGTGAGCACTCCCAATCAGGCTTCATTAGCCAAATGATGCCTCTATCAAGCCCCTGGGCACACGTAAACAAGCTAGGACCAAGCACCCCTGATGGTTTTATTAATGGCACTGATTATTTTTAGAGGCTGCTTAGTTTCTTTAGGAAACCGGCAGCGAAAAATCAGTGGAGAGGGAGAAAGAGTTGAGGATTATAGATTGTCTTTAGAATTTTAGAGTTTGATGAAACAAGTCAGTGACTGAGTTATAAGCAGTCAAATGCCCCTCAATTCCCCCTCAATCCCCTCATTTTAAGGGGGTTGTGTATAGATAGATATAGTTTTATACAAAGATGTTTGTAAACGTATGCACATCACAGTAAACCTAAAACAAATTAACAAAAAGTAAGATAACCAGAGTTACATACCCCAGAAATATCTGCCACTCTGTGGATTGGAACCTCCTTCTTGCTGTGCAGCCCTTTGCCATTCTTGATGGCCCTGCAGTCAAAGACATCACAAATATACTTGTCACCAACTTAGTCACAACAGTGTCATACTGTCACTGGTAAAAGCTGGAGACCTAACAGGTGTGCAGAAATGGGAGGTCTTTGAGTAAGTGCTGTAAATACAGAGTGGGGGACATAGAGACTTTGGGAAGTACGAGGTATATTTATATCACTTTCTTTTCTCTGAACCTGCATTATGGATTGACTACACGTGCTAAAGGGAGTTTTATTTTGAACCTAGACATTTTATATGCAGAGGAGAATGTATATGCATTTATATTGCCAGTGAAATTCTAATGAAAAAGATCGTGTTAGAATGAAGGGATGGGGAGAAAGAAAGACATTGGTCGCCTTTTTAGCACCATCTAGGGGGTTTAACAATGGTGATGAGAGCTGCTTTAAAAAGCTTTGAGGGCCATCTGGGTCATCAGGATGCAGACCACTGCCTCTAAGAAATGCTTGTACTCTTATGAACGCATGTATACATGTGCATTTAAGGGGTAGGAGGAGGTTACTTGAAGGCTGCAAGCCACTGCCCTTGTGCAGTGGAAACTAAAAATAAAACCAAAGCTATAGACAGAAACCTCTCATCATCTCTAATAAGACCCCATCAGGGATGGAGCGAGAGTGAGCAAAAAAGAGAGAGAGACAGGGAAGGGAGAACGAGAAATGGGAGATGAAAAGACCGAGAAGAACAATGCCAAAGGAGGACACATTTCAAAACCACTAAGGTGGAGAAATAAGGATTAAATATGAAAAGGAAGACGGTAAGCAGGAATGGGGAGAGTAGGAAAATAGGGTAGGTGGGCAGTGAAACTTGCATAAAAGAAAAGGGAGAAAGAGTTGAGCTTTTAAAAAGAGGCTGTGGCTGCATCTGCTCTACCTATAGCCAGCAGATCTTAATCTATGGCTGAGTAATAAAGCCTGTACTAAATCTCTCCACTGCACCTCCATATAATTATATTCATTGGGCCTGTGTAAAGAGAGCTTCAGCTTTACAGTCTAGCTCTTAGAAAGGTGTATGTGTATCTAAACATGGATGTATCTGTGTATAAGTTAGAGCAATGACATGTTCCAACAGTTATGATAGAATGTGACTTGTGATGTTGCCACTGAATATAAAAATTCTAAAAATAATAACAAGTGAGTTACTGTGTGAAAGCAAGGTCATATTCAGTTATCTTCCACTTTCCAGGATGAGATTTGTCAAGGTCATGCACAACTTGTGGATGGTAGAGAGTGAGTGTGTCTGTGTAAAAGGGTGTGTGTGTGTGTGTGTGTGTGTGTGTGTGTGTGTGTGTGTGTGTGTGTGTGTGTGTGTGTGTGGGAGAGAGTATTGTAGTGTGTGCAAGCATGTGCCTTTATTCGACGCAAACAAAAATGGGCATTTATGAGAATGAACGTGCTTTTGAGAAAACGATTTTGTAAAGTGTTGCTGCGTAAAAAGCAAGGGGTGTGTTTTGCATCAAAAGGGTGTGCGCTCCTCACCGAGCCTCTGCGGCAAGCAGCTCGTCGTAGTGGGAGGAGCGCTGGTCGTCATCCTGCCTGTATCTGATGACTGTGGCCAGGCCTTTGCTGACCAGAGCCTCTGCTATGTTACTGGAGAAAAGAGAGATTACTTTAATAAAACTGAGCAAAACTCCTCATGCAGAATTCTGTTAGCTCAACAACAACAACACAATTGCAGGCATGATGAATCCCTAAGTAGCTGGCCTAAGGAACAAAGGTCACTTTAATGTTGCACAATTGAATAACCACTTCCTCACAGTTTTTCTAATTTATTAATGAGGGTGAGGGGCAGAAAGAGGGGAGTATTTTTACTTTTCCTTAAAGTAGCACTTAGTAGCTTGTCTTTGGATATAAGTGTAATGAGCGATATCAGTAAAATGTAGGAGTAAGAAATAAAGGGACCCTAATACTTTACAATATCATTTTGTGTCAAATGTCTGTCCCTGTCCTTTTTTCCCCTGATTATTGAAACAATTTAAGTGCTTCCTGTCTGCTCCAAGTCCCTTCACTTTATCACCTCCACACTGCTGTAAGTATAGCATGGTTTTATAACTTAAGTAGGTGTCGACAAAATCTTGAGCAGAGTCCATTTTTTCCAAATCATGCTACTGAGTGCCAAGTCTCCTACAACAAGGAAGGGAGTTGTGAATAAAACAATATACCACAAGACGAGGTTATACAAAGTCAAAAGCATCCAACCAACTGCCAACATTAAAAGGAGGAGATGCCAACAGCTCTCTGTAGAGCAGAGAGGCTGGAGTAGCTGGCTGATGGTAGGTAGTAATTGGCGGGTCACGAGGGCGGGTTGTGACCTCTTCACATATCTCATACAAAACTGCTGGTTTAATGACAAAGGCAAATCTGTTTCAATGTGTGTAAAAGCTTTGTGCATTGTGGGGTACAGAATGTGAAAACCAAATGATAAGCGTAGCTTTCAACTGTTTGTTTTTGGGGTTTTTTTGAGTGAGAGGAGACTTCTGAAGGTTTATTTCAAGGCGTGTTGCATTAAAGATCTTTTATCCAGTTATGATTAAATTTGAACCTCTGAGTAGTTTAATCCTATTTCTATCTGTACAAAATACATGTTTCAAACTGGAAATCCTTTCAAAGTAGTGTTTGTAGATAGAAATAATTGCTTGCACTGAGGAGACCCTTCTTAGGAAAATTAAAACACAAAGAACTTTCAGGTTACTTTGTGAATCATAGTGAGATTGTTCTAAGCATTTAAAAATGATTATTCCGTGTCATCTTACATCAGATTCACTTAACTTCAGAAGTTTTACACAGGGACACAGTAAGGGCTGCTAATTTGTAACAAAGTTCAACCTGAAGGTTATGGTGATGTGAATTGTAAATACGGAAATAAAAAGGCATCTTTCATTCATCATTCATGCAGAAAGCAAGACTTAATTGCTGAAATGTATCAAGATATGAACCAAAAGAGAATGGGATAAACCTTGGGGGGGGGAGTGGACGTGGTATGATGAAGCCCATTACTTACATGCCGCCAATTGTGACTGTAGCACAGGTGCGTTCTGGGAAAGCAGGGGTGCCTTCTCCTGGACCCGTAGCTGCTCTGATGTAGTCCACTGTCACATTGACCTGAAAGACACATTGGCAGGAGAAGGTCAAACAAAATGCCAAGAGTACAGAAACAACCTGACAGCAAGACCTGTTATGGTATTACTTAGTGTAGGGAGTGTTTTGACGTGTGCACATCTATGTGTTTGTCCCAGTTCATAAGGTCACCCCCAGTCAATGTGAATCACATCAGGCAGCACTGTAGATCTCCCCAGAGGAGTATAAACACACTGTGGTTGGGAATACACACACACACAAATAGGGGAACCATAATAGAATCTAAATGACTGGGTGTTCTCAAAACACCTCCCCTAGGGACAGATTCCAGTCCACCCACCCTGAAGATACAATTCTGTCACTCAGCTCTTTGTGTGTGTGTGTGTGTGTGTGTGTGTGTGTGTGTGTGTGTGTGTGTGTGTGTGTGTGTGTGTGTGTGTGTGTCCAAAGGCATGTGACGGGGAAAGCCTGTTCTGCGGGCTAGACACAGGCAGACAGTGCTTACAGCAGGGTTGCAGCCATACTGGTACACGCAATCGGCAGATGAAAAGCTGTGTGTCAACCAAGTCAGACAAATGTGATGGGAGGCTTTATAAAAAAATAAATACATTAAAAAACACTATAGGAATTTGAATCTAGATCAGAACATAAGCATAAGTCAAACAGACACATGAAAGACATGCCAACCTGGACAAAGAACGACATCAACTTGCCATTAAGCGGACAGGATAAGGACATGGTGATGTGAGCAGGGAAAGAGGGGAGCTTCTGCCAAAGCATGATGGATGTCTACAACACAGGAAGTGCTGTCTACATGTTAATAGAAAGAGATACCAGGACATGAACTGTGGTTTCAGAAGCTATAGTTGGCTGCACGACTAAATTCAAATAAGTATGTTTTTTTAAACTAACTTTATGTGGTGTGAAATGTGAGAGTATTTTACAAATGTCAATCAACAATGTTGTCTAGTTTGGTATTTATATTCACCTCTCTTAGTTGCATTACATAGAAAAATCAGTAGTAACATCACACCAGCTCAACAAATTCTATTTAAGCTGAACTAGCAGTTAAAAAATAAACCCCCTTTTGAACTGTAACATATATTACTGGTATCCAATTCTGACTAACCACCATATTATCAGCACAATTGGTTTGAGATCCTCTCAGCCAAAGAATATTATGCAATATCCTGGCTTTTAAAACATCCAATTTCATTAATTTTGTAACCGTGCAAATAACCCATTCTTATTGTTGTGAAGGAAATTATTTTATCCCAACTCCAGCTCATCAAAGCTTTTCATTTCCTCATAATGCAAACATGACTGAGTTTCATGTCTATCCAGCATTATTGAAAAATGAAGGAATTTAAATGGGGAAGAACAAAAAAAATGGTGTTGTCCTTGGTTACATTCGTCGTTTAATAGCCTTGTGTGGTCATGCACAGGTAATTGAAGGATAGGAGACAAACAAAGGAAGGAAAAACAGGAAGAACAAGAGTAAGCAAGCGTGGACAAAATGAGATAAAAATAAATAGGAAAATGGGAAAGGAAACAAAAAGAAGATTTAAATACACAAGCTAAATATAATACTGAATGTTATAGGCTGTGAAACTAGAATACCAGTCATTCCCCATTAGGTGAGGTGTTGACAGATTATAAACTTTGATCAAGCAATGTTACATTAGAGGAGTTCCAGGTCCATTCTCCACGGGCCATCTAACAGATCTCCTGATAAGGTAAAGCTATCCATAAGAATCCCCCAGAGCACAGTGAGTAGGAAAGGGGAAAAGGCGGTGCATGTAATAAAAGTAAGGGAGAGAGGAGGACAAGGACAGAAGGACAGCAGGGACACACTGCTTAAGGAATCATGTTCGTAATATGTTTCTGACACATGGCATTAAACATTCTCTTTTATGTGTAGCATTTGTTCATGTGGTTTATGTACATATATATTCCTTCAGTAAAAACTGTTATTGTGAAAACACTACTTTTTATGTTTTATGCCAGTTTTGAATTGTATGTTTCAGTTGAGAAATACACATTTTAAAATTAATTAATTAATTAAAAGAAATCTATTCATTTTCCCTTAATAACCAAGCAACACCACACATGATTTGTTCTTATATGGGAAATAGCAATACTGTTCACAACCATCGCAATGCAACTTTTTAAATCAAATCCTAAAATTAGGTGTTCACTGGCAAGGCATTCATATTTTAATAAATAAATAATTAAACAAACTTATGTTGAACTATGATAGAGTAAGAATACCTATGCCAGTAATCACAGCACAGCAAGGGCTGAGCATGAGTGGGTTACCACACAGCAATGCTGTGAAAGGCTGCATACCATGATAAAGTGTGAGAGGTTTTAGGTGGAAAAAGAACTGTCAGCTGCACCTTCTCATCTAAACCAGTTCGTTTTGGCAGTATTATAAACCATCAGACAACAAATAGGTAGAGAAAAATAGCAATACATTAGTGCACACCACTTTGTAATCAGAGCGCTCATTTAAAACAGTGAGTGTTCTCAGTGGAAATGCATAGGATCAGTTTAAAATAAGTAAAAAAAGAGGGACATTAGACATGAATGCACACACGCACACACACTGCAGCAGTCTCCATGCGCTGTGGATTTTAGCAAACTGCAAACTAATTTTGGAATGAAACATAAGAAAATAAATCAGGATATCTTTTAAGCCTCAAAACAAAGACAGAAACACGGGGAGAAATATTGGTTAGAAAAATGAGCACAAGAGAAAAAGCAAAGTAAAAAGACATGGTAGTAGATTATGAGAGAGAGCGTGCGCACACACGCATGAGAGAGAGAGAGCGAGAGAGAGAGAGAGACAGAGCGCAAACAAATGTGTGTGCATAAAAGAGGTACTTAAGTTGCTGCTGTGTTTTAGCAGGCTGTAATCGCAGCTGGCTATCATTTAATGAAGAAGGCTGTGCTGGAAAGAAAAAAAAAAAATCAGGCTGCGACGGCACAACACAGAGAGGAAGAGAAGGGAGTGAAGGAGATGGAAAAGGGAGCCCCATCAGGATTTTCAACCATGGGACCTGGTGACGCATCTGCACACACCTAAAGCTTCCTCCCCCTCAAAAAGCTCACTCGCATAAATACACACCACATCGAATTCCACTTTGCACACATGGCATTCTCAGTGCATGCACTCCCTCACACGCACACCAATAAGAAGGGAAAACTCTAGTGCTAACAGTACTACACAAGCAGCTGAATAACAGGAGCCACTTTGAGCATGCAGGATTATTCGAATGTGCTCAACCCTGATAAGTGGCTTAATGCAACATTTCCAATGGACTTTTTTTCTGCTGAGGCTAAGACCCAGGCGCACAAGAAGCACTACTTATAAAGTTAGCCAAATCAAGCTTTTTAGGATTATGTCACCATGCAAGTGCTGCCATTTCAATGAGGGTGGGGATATATACAACAGAGACTGACAGAGAGAAAGGAGAAAAATCAAAATGCCTCTGCACATATTTATCCTACCTTAAAGTGATAGTTTAGAAGTTGCCCGGGCATTAGGTAGAATGACTTACTGTATTCAGTGACACATGTCCATGTTAATCCCAACAAAACAAAAACTTTTTTTTTTTTTAAGTTCAAGAATTCTGTTAACCTGAAACTGATTAAAGGATTTCATAAAACCTGTAGCTGTGAAGTCCTATCAAAGGCCAGATCAGGTATCGCACCAGTTCTTTTCTGCTTCTGGCAGCTATCAAATATAAACTCAGCTTAGCCAAGAGGGAAAAAAGCAGTCTTTTGAATACGGATATTAGATATGCTTTATTAAAAAACACATTCTCCTTATAGAGATGAGAAATCAGGGGTTTAATGGGAAAAAAAAAAGCATTTAATGCAGATTTATTCTTCTAACGCGTAGCAGTGCCATGCAGACTGAGCTTTAGCTCAGCATACTGAGACTCCTAGTTAATGCTTAGTCACGTCCTAGAAGGTTTAGGCAGAGAGAAGATTGCTAGTTTCCTCCATTCATACAATGTAATGCAATCTCTGGGCTTTGAAAGTGAATGTTGTCAACAGGAATGTCTGTAGATCTATCTTATAAGTTAACCAGGTAAGTGGACAGCATGATTAGCTTTGGTCCAGTTCAAGCTGGATTATGTGAAGGTTCACGTGTTATGATCTAACAACACATCTTATGTCACACCTCTGTAACTGACTCAAGTTCCATCTCCCTTCTTCTTCCACGAAAGAAGTAGAGCATTCAGGTCAAGCCACAATTACCCCACTAATGAGGTAAAATATTAGTCTTGGTTTGTGTCAGAGAGGAGGGGAAAAAAGAAAAGAAGTAGAGCTCTCGGGAACAGAAATTCAGCTGTGGTCTTACAGTAGTCTCTAATGCTTACTGCTCCAAATCTGTCTCCACAGAGCTTAGTGTTCACAGACAGGATGACGGTAGGTCGAATAAACTTCTTTCCTTGTTGAGTGTGCAACATGCATCTGTACACTTGTGCATCTACCTGCATCCAACTTGACAAGTCAAGTAGGCCAGGGTAGCACAGATTAACATTAAAGTCTTTAAGGGTAAGTATCATGCTTGCAAATAAACATTCACCCATAGAGAGTGTGTGATTATTTCATCCAAACAAATTCTTTCTTGTTGCCAAGGCAGCTGTAAGGTGGCGCTGGTACATTTAAAACCCTGCAGTTTTAGGGCACTGCAATTATTTAAAAAAAGACAATACATGGTGACAGATGGTTTAATTCAAAGCTTTAGCCTTGTGTCCTAGCAACAATAAAGCAACGGGAGTAAAGTAACGCTCCAGAGCTGTTCCGTTATTGATTTTTTCAGAATGGGGGCTATAACGCTGGCAAATGTGCAAGAGCTCTCTTCTGAAATCTAACTCACTTTAAAGAGCCTATAAGCATGCCGCTGGGAGACCCAACTTCAATAGTAATCAAATGCAGAGGAATATACTGCTGTATACTATATATTCATACAGAAAAGTAGGGGCTCAGTAGAGTAGCTCAGTTGGTAAGGCACTCGTCCACGAACCACAGAGTCAGTGGTTCGATCCCGGCCGGTGCCGGCTATATGTCGCAAGACACCAGTGAATTATTCTACTGAACCATTCCATACCGTTCCGTAGAATAATTCCCATCCCCAACTGTGCAAGGGCATCGAACGTAAAAGCTGTGCCAAATCAACATGAAGACAGTGATCTGCCGTGGTGACCCAGAACTCCCGGGATAAGCCGAAATGGACAAAAAATAAAAAATAAAAATAAATGTAGGTTTGATGGTAAACTACATCTTGATGATCATCCAGCATTTAAAGGCAGGTGGAACAGAGGGAACGATGAAGCACTGCAGTAAAAACATGCATTCTTTTATCACACTTAAGACACTAAGTCATTTTGACACATACACAATCATGCATATTTTCCCCCAACAATAAATGCTACAAACAGCATTTTGCCTGCAGCTTAGAAAGGCACGAAACATTTTAGCTGACTTGACTTTTAAAAACACCCTAGAGTCTAAGCAAGCAATAGTGTGAAACTCAGCACAGATTGATCTGGCAATATGATGTTTTTAATTATTTTATGCCTTATGATTGCTCCGTTTCTTCGGGCTGCATGACATTGGTTATAACATATGTAAACAAGTAATGGTCAAAATAGACTTGCATGTATTTATAAACTCCTAATCCTATACATGTTTCAGGTTCTAAATGTCCATACATAGAATAGGTATTGATTTCTTTTAGATGCGTGTACCCATACCATACACACAAACCACTGTGGTATACAATACAGGTATACGGTTCTATATAAAATTAAAAATAAAAATAAAAAAGACCCTGTACGGTACTTTACACTCTAAGGCTATGAGGTTTGGTGTTATAAACCTGAACTACACACTTTGCACATTATTTGTATACTTTGACAAAGCTATAGTCTTTTTAATCCCAACTCACTCACTCTCACACACACACACACACACACTTTAACCCTAAACACAAAGACAACAAATAAAAGCTGAATCAATATTCTCGCTTCACTCGTCAAAAGCCAGCTTACAGATGAATTTTCTGCGATAAAAAAAACAAAAAAAAACCTTAATGAGCGTGATTAAATTGACTGTGATGAGCGGCTGGGCCAGAGATATGAATCTCACTCCTGTACTGAATCCCAAAAGGAACTCTTAGATTTTGGCTTGGAGTGGGTGCATGTTTTTGTGTTTATCAGGATGCACTGCAAATGTTTTTTTACCACTGTATATTTATAAAAGTGTATAAGATGCAAAAGTTTGTTTAGGTTCAATGTATTATCTAAATGTTGTAGTTTACACTCCTGAAATCTCTCAATTTCCTCGGTATGCCCTCAGCCTGACAAAAACACAGGCTGAGACATTAAATAGACACAGAAAATTGATTTGTGAAGATCTAAGATCCAAAATCTGATAGTTGGAAAGCAGCTGCAAAACACCATTGAAATTATGAGGTAACTACTGGCAGGGAAGACATTTTGTCAGTATGATTGTGCATAAACGTGCCATTTTGAAAGTTTTTCGATCAATCTGGGAGTTTCACTCCATTTGCATTTATATTTTTGCAAGACAGATTCCAACCTTTCCAATGTGGTTACCAGTATCATGTAGAATCAGACAAGTGATCAGGTTTGTCATTTAGAAAAAACGTAAAAACACAATTCAGATCAGGGAGTGGACAACAGTTCTGGGCATGCCCTTTCTCCATCTCACATAAACTAACTAAACGAAACGAAACGAAACATGATCTCAGGTGTTTCTTCCAATCTCTCAATTCATAGTTAATATTTTTAAATTTGACAAAAAAAAAAAATTATTTGCTCAAATAGAGGTGTGTGACTAAAGTGCTCTCTAGCTTAGTGTTGGGTTCTCCTGGGTCAGATGTGTGTAAATCATAGCAGGCCCCCCAAGGTGTACAGACCCAATCAATCAATACATACAAGAGGGGGAAATCAAAACTGTTTGTTTAATGGGTGCATCCGGGCCAATACCATGCCCTAGGGCATCTACCAAGAGTGCTTGGTATTCACACTGAGACTGGGAGAGAAAAGTCTATCTAGCTCAGGGCTTTAGAAATGTATGTTAGGCTACCAGTGAGGGGTAAAAGGGCATGAGAGCATATGTACAGCCACTGGGGAATTATTGTTTAGAGTTAGTGTTTAACAGCTACAATCAAGTTGATTGGCAAAATGGCACACACACACAGTAATTGGGAGCTTTTAAACTCTATCATTGGCTCCTACCTTTTTACCAATGAGCTTCTTCCTCAGGAACTCCCGGGCTTCGAACATGTAGGGGATGTCGTAGAGTGGACGGAAACGTTTGTCTTTGTCCTTGTTCTTCTCCTGTACAAGGATAAATGGAGAAAATTTGGGAGATAGGTCACGAAGAGGAGGTAGGGAAGAAGAGGACCAAAAGGAAGGGGAAAGAAGAAAAGGGAAGGAGAAAGTTATTCACTTTTTTCCAAAGCAGTGTAGCCTACATATCTACAGAAGACACAGACAAAACAAGGACACAAAAACACAGACATAGAATCACAGTCACCCTCGTTCCTCGTTTCTCTTATACTTCAGTCCTACAACAGGGAGAATAAATATTCTGAACCTAGTGTCAAATATTAAACTGTGATCAGCTGAAATGTACACATGCGCGCGCACGCACAAACACTTTCTTCAAACATCTTTCTTGCTGTAAATGACAACACACTGCAGTTACCAAGGACACACAGATGCAAGGTCAGGGCAAAGACGCTGCATTAAACAGATGCATAAAAGTTAGCTGACAACATGGGCATACACTGATGTAGCCATATCTCTCTCTCTCACATACACACACCCAAACATAAAAACTTCCCTCAATACGCTCACCCACTCTTTGACAGGAGTAGGCCACAAATAGAACCTATTTGCATCTTCAAAGGAGGCTGAGGTTTTGTGTTGCTCCCACTTTGAAGAGACAAGCAGATACACACACACACATTGACAGGTGCCGTTTTTCTAGGAGTGACATA
Source organism: Channa argus (assembly GCF_033026475.1). Classification (NCBI taxonomy): domain Eukaryota; kingdom Metazoa; phylum Chordata; class Actinopteri; order Anabantiformes; family Channidae; genus Channa; species Channa argus. Next base: position 7,742,480 of record NC_090217.1, read on the forward strand.
AAAAAAAAAAATACAGCAAATGACAATGACGCAGTGGGAAAATAAACGACAGGCAGAATAAGGCTATGAATGACAACACCAGTGTGCTCGCCACCACTGCGTCTCCCACACTCCTCTATGAACGCCATCATTATCTGTCATACAAACAGAAGTAGCACTCTTCCAAATGAACACACAGGGTTGGATTAATTCCTCATTTGCTCTTCTCTTTAATGCCCCTTCGTTCATTTTAATGTCTCTCCAGTTGTTCAGAGCTGCCAGGTGTGGCACACAGCTGGGCAGATGGATCTGGAGAGCAAAGGGTGTGTGAGTATGTGCTTATGACAAACTCCACTGGTGTCAAACAGTAAAACCCTACACCAAGCAAAGTGTAAGTAATTCTAAAATACTGTTTATAGTTTAAATGTGTGTCATATGGCTTGCACAGAAGATCCGTTGGATTGGCTCCAGTCAAAGAGCACTGCCAAATCTACCAGCCAATAGAGCTCCTTTAACCATAGCCGAATGGTAGCAACCTTGGAGTTACATAGCATTTCTTTCTCTTCTTACTTCCTCACTTTTTCACTAGAACAAGTCAGTATAGTATGTAACCTCCAAGGGAGGATAAGCTCACACATGGCCTGTAAAAATCCTGCACTACTCTGTCATGGGTTGGTGTCCTCCATTTTGTGTCAGCCAGGGCTTATTGTCATCATCTTTCCTCCCTTACAAGTCAGTTGCAGTAGGATGATGGGACCTTTAAGAGCTGTGGCAGCCATGAGTCCAACCATGTTGTGCCTGAGCTGTGGACCAACGTAGCATAGCTCGGCTTAAGACTCTTTTGGAGCTTACTTTCTTCATGTCATACATGAAAACAACCTCAGACACTAGGTGGTGGTTACGAACAGACTATTCATGTTAGTACACTGTTTGATAGACACAAGCAAAAACAACAGAATAACAACAGAAAAAAAAAAGAATGCACCTAAGAGGAGGGGGAATGAAAAATCATTTCTACTAATAAGCTGTTTCAAAAAGGAAAGGGAGCCATGTCACTGAGGGCAAAGAGTGTAAATGTCAGCACTCTATGCCAATTAGGCACGAAGAGTGGAGAAGACGACAAGGAGGACAAAAGGTACAACTCCTACATCTTTTCGAAGGTCTACAGGGAATGGAGTGGGAGTGAGCAAAAGATGGCAAGGTGAGAGAGTCAGAAAACAAGAAAATTAGGCAATGAGAGGAAATGTTACCAGTCGGGAATAACACACTAGTGATGACATTCACGACACTGAAGTGATGTCCAACTCCAGTGTGTGACAACTTTAACCTCGTCTTAGCTGATAGATATACACTTCTTGCTAGGATTGCGACAGGTGACAAAACAAAAAAGCTTGTTGAAAGTAAAGTTTCAGACTTAAGCTTTCATTCTGTGCTCAAAATGCTTACAATGAATTGGTCATGTTTTGTGTCTATTTAGAACCATTTGACTGAATAAAATTAACAAGAGGTAATAAAAATACATAAGAGTGCAAGTGTTTACAAACTTTTTGACAGTGTGGCTATAATTAAAGAAGGAAAAAGCCTGGCAGACAATAGCAAACTGATCGAATGTGTTAGTGGTCCTAAAATGTACAATAAACCAGGGCACCACTGAAAATGTCACATCACAATTCAAGGAGTTACTTTTCAGTCCCCCTATTTAACAGTAGTGTACCTTGTCTTAAATGTGACCACAGGTAACAAGTGCATGTTACTCTGGAAATGTTTTATCATAAAAACCTATTTTTATCCAGATTATTTTATCCAATTGGTTGTATGTAACCTGATCATTTGATCCATTTTATCTACAACTTCTCCTTCTGTGGCCAGCGATGGTGATGAATGAATCATTCCACAAATATTACCTTTAGTGAGGTTTTTAGCATCTCCAACAGAATGAAAGCAAATGCCGCTTGCAAGTACTGCAGCGTTCACAGACCACCTGTGGGCCAGTGAGGGCGAGGCTCCGCACTGTCTTTGGACCCAGCAGCCTACGCAAATATCGGATGCCATCATGAGAATATGTATCTGTCAGATATAAAAAAAAAAATCCCCTACACTGATTATGGAAACCAGGTTTCCCATTTACATGAAAAAACTGACTATATCCTGGTTACCAGCATGTAAATTCACTGAAAAGTGCAAGTGATCCAACAAGTGCCCAATCCACTGTGTTTTCCAACTACAAAAAAAAGTGCCTACACCAGCTTCAGTGTTACTGAAAGAGCGATTAAGCATCCTCTCAGTTAAGTGAAATTGTCCTACCAGTCAAACAAAACAAAACATAAACAAGGATGCTCCACTCCAGTGTGTGAAAAAGTAGACTGTGACAAGTGTAATTATTTGACTATGGAGACAATTTCAACTTCCGTCTCCAGACACAGATAAACTGACAACATTAGCATCATTAAATTACTTAGACAAGACAAGCACACTCACTGAGGACAGTGAGAGCAAACTCACTGTCCTCAGGGGGAGTTCTGTTCTATTTGGGGTAAATTCCCTTCGTTCCAAATTACCCACTAAAGCTCAGGAATCATCTTTGACTATTGCAGAGGCATGACTCTAGCTGGATTGTGCAGTGTTGCAGGGCTGCAGGGGCCAGTAACTGTGTGGATGCTACTGCTAGAAGCATCTGCAGCTTCTGGAACTTCAAGGGTGAAATCATGACTCACAAGCATGTCGTGCTTTCTGATTGTTGGGGGAGTGTAGATTGTTCGGTCTTAGTTTTACATTAACTGATTACCGTGTGTAGCCTATCTTTTGAAAGATGCTGTTAGATCGGACAAAGTGGACATGTTCTTTGATTAACCAATGCACTGGGAGCCTTAAACGGTCAACATTCACTATCGTACGCAACAACAATATTCAACCGTGCATGCATATTCATTCAGCTGGTGAGGGTAGACAAACAGAGAAAGAGAGAAAAAGAATACACTTTGTGAAGCAAGAGCATGAAGGATATTGCTGGTTATGGTACAATACAGAATCTAATTACAATTACAGCCTTATTACCTGTACAGCAGAATACAAATAGGTCCTTACTAGAGTGACTTGAATTGATCCCCAACAGACACGAACTGGATTTCAGAATGAAATTACCTGTAGTACCATAAAAAACAAACAGCTCTACAGTCATGATTAGCTGCTGCCAGGCTGATGACGGTAAATTTATTGGGACAGCTGTTGCAGCCTATGTTCGGACTGTGCTGAAATTAATAAGGATGTCATACAAAAATGAGAGCTAAATCACCACACTGGCTGCCTGAGCAAGGCAGCAACAGTGCTGCCACTTAATATGGGCAGCTCTGTGCTTATAATTTTGGGGCTAGACAGGTGGACAGACTGGCCTTGCAGACTGACATAGTGATGCAGTGTTAGGCTAACCGCAGTACCTCCTGCTTTTTTTATATATTTAACACATTAACTCCATTTAGAACACAAAGTTTTATAAATGGCCTATAACAAAATAGATTACATGTGGAGGCTACTTAATGATTTGGATAATACTCTAACCTACATATTTCAAAGGCAACATGACAACATCTTCTAATGCAGGTCTCTGTATAACTCCCTCTCCTATACCAAACAAACTCAAACAAGCAAAGCCATTGCTTGTTCAACAGCGAACGGTGCAACAAAGCCAAAGCAAAAATATGCATCCAGTAGTGAAGAGGGATGCTGGCTACCATTCCGACTCATCCAGCCAATAGCACACAAGTGAAACTGCAATGTGGGCGACCCGCCTCCCTTGGGATCCTCCTCCAGACATTAGTTCAAAGCATGTCATGCCGGGCAGTGGGCATGCTGAGGGCACACACATGGTCAAGCAGAAGATATGGAGGATGGGGACAGAAATGAGGAGGAGGGAATAGACAAATAGGACAGTAGGAGATGAGAAATAGGTCTTAGAAGAAAACAAACAAGAGAGCAGATTAAAAACAAAAATTGAATTTTTACAATTCTTGAGTAAGGCTAAACATTTATCAGCACGCATTATCGGGAATGATGTTGCCTATTAAATGTTTGTTACATTACAATCAACTGGCCATGGTTCCTTCCAAATTATGTCCTTCACCATGCTGCTTAGTTACTCGTTTTTCGCTGTCATCTTCTACTCCATCTGTTTGTCTTGTTGTTCCGCATGTTTTTGTTTTTTGCTGGGTATGGTGTCAATTTTCAGTTTGACAGGATCTGCGTAGTGTCAACATCATCTTTTTTTCCATTGTATTGGAGCATCTTAAATTACATAACACTTAATAATTAGCTGACTTGCTATAACAACATTACAACACATTTTCTATTTCCATATTCTACCACCTTTTTGACCTTGATGTCTTGACTTCACTAGTAGATGTAGAATAGAATAGAATTAATTAACATATCGTCACAACCATACTACTCTATAGCCTTTGTTTCAAATTATATGTAAAATGACAGCAGCTGAGCAAAAACAATAAATAAATACAGTACGTTGTGTCATGACAAGCATTTCAAACTCATCCACATCCTCCAATGTACTTCAGTTATGAAGATGTGGAAATTCTGCCAACATACTTCTGCAGACTTTGTAGACCTGTGCTAAAATAGCCATATTTGCAGAAATGCTAATCAATGCGCAGTATTCCAGTATAAAAATAAACCTAATAATGTGAAAGTAAAAATAAGTTGGAAACAGATGAGAGGGGGGAGAGGTAAAGAGACACACAGATTGATGGTTTATAAGAGACGGAGGAGAAGGATGGAGAAAGATGTATTATGAGACTAAATAATCTAGAAAGTTAAGACACACAGAAGTAGACTATAGACAGGTAAAATGAGTAGGCAGGGCTGTAAGAACAGTGAGAGGACCTCTCTGTGTGCATCATCAGCACAGTCCTTAGCCCTGCTTAAACCACATAAGCACACATATTTTACTATTCAGAAAGAGAAACACACACACACACACACACACACACACACACACACACACACACACACACACACACAGGGCTCAGTGCAAGTGCATCACCTAAGCAGATACACACAAACATAATGAGTGCAAGTGAGTGGGTGTAACAGTGAGTCAACTGAGTAGCAAATACATTTCTCCCCACTTATGTTTACGCTGGGCTTGTCCTGCTGCACATGAGGGAGAAATCGGAGAAACAGTCCAAAAAGGGGGGAGATGTCAAAGAGGGAAAGAAGGAAAAGCTGACACCAACTCCTAAGCTCAAAATAACTCACATCTAAAGATATGCCACAGCAGTAACACTGGGGAGGAGAGAAAATGAGAGAAAACAGGAGGGAGAGGAGAGCAAGTGATGAAATTCATGTCCTATGTTTTGCTACAGCCACATACTATTGGTCCACCAATCTGTCAGTCTGACCACAATTAGTATAGTTGTGGGGGGGTGTTAGGAGGCTAAAAGGAACCAGAGGAGTTGAGAGGAGGAGGAGAGGGGCTTGGCAGGAGCTGTCACAGTTCATCAGTGTACTGGTACATCGCAACTGGCCTTGGTACCCCCTAACATGCACACACGCAGACACACCCATACAGACACAAATGGCCCTGCATGCAGAATGCACGGTCAAACATTGCACAGACACATTCAGACAGACAAAGATAATAATGACAACTGGCAGAAGAAAATCCCAACATTCCTCTAGAAAATGCAATACACACAAACAAGTAGATGCGCACAGTAACAATAAAAAATTACAGACTTCTCTTCTCTGGAGATTGTCTTAGGAGGTTCACTGAGAGGCTACAATGCTACACATATGGAGTTTCTACATAACCCCCTCATGTTCACACAAACAGAGCATATCTGTGTAATCGAACTTTGTGCACATACCGGTGACATTTCCAAGAGGTTTTTGACATAGGGTAATGTGTGGGGTTTTGTGGAAGCTACTGTATGTTTTAAATCGCAAGAATTCTCTTTGTGTCCATTTGCTGCACTCTAAGCAAACTCATGACGGAGTTAGGCAGGGTGATGTCAGTGTGTAGAGCACTGGACTAAGAAATACTGCTGTGACTTCTTACTGGCTTGACCAAAAGCAAGAATGATTCCCTGCTGCCTACAACTTCAAAAAAAATTAAAATAAAGCCCCAGATGTTTTCAGTCTTAAATGCCAGTACACTATTTAACAAATGTGGAGGGGGAAAAAAATACTATGCACAGGTTTTAGCTGTGGCTACCACGGGGTTCTTCTTTACAAATACAGGTGTTTCAAGCTACTTGTCAATACATTTGACTGGCTTTGCAAACTGTTAAAAGGTACTGTAATGATGTGACAATTTAACAGATTACAATAGCTTCCAGTAACATAAAATGCACTACTATAACTATCTGTTAAGAGTGTAGACAAGGCATGAAATTAAGTTCCCCTGCTCATCTAAGGTAACGGCTCACTTGCCTAATTTACAGATCAGACACAACCACACCTGGCAAATGAGACTGGACGAAATATAAAAATGCATTTAGCTTCAGTCTGTCAATTCCTTTTATTCTACCTTCCACTGCAGGAGCTCATCATAGCCTCAGTAAAAGTATCGCAACTCTGCATTGCTACCATAGCGACAACACTCAAAGCTGAGCCAACAGCATTACAGACATCCAGGCAGCTCTTAAGCTCACAGACAGAAATAACTAGCTAACAACACCACCAGCAGCACCATGAACAACCCTTATTAAAACAAAAATAAAAAATAAAAAAATGTAGCAACACTTTATGTAACAACACCTCCAATATAACTGTTCTCCAGCAATCACAAAAAGGCTAGTGCTGCCTATAAGAGCTATGGCATAAAATCATCGCTAGTCTAGTTTATGATGAATATTATAATTAAATGGATTGTGATATTTAATTTGGGGTAGTACAAACTATACGTTGCAAACCCAGTCAGCTGGTGCCCAGGCAGACTTTGACATATATGCAGGTTATTTACTTGAGAAATAAGACACAGAACCACGCAAGTGCAACATTGTGCCATACAAACAATCACATCTGGGTTTATTCTCTGAGGCTCCCAGTAACATACGATGGTGTAATGAAGCACACAACACATAATGTTGAGGCATCTGGAGCAGGCAAAGACAGAGTGACAGAATAGAAATGGATCTGAAAGAAAAAAACAAAATGTGGGGGGAGAATAAGAGACAAAAAAGGAAAAAGAATGCAAAGGTAAAGGAAAAAAAAGTAGGACGATAAGGTTGTAGAGTCATGGCAAAAAACCAAAGGACCAAGCCATTAGTATTGGGAGAAAAAGCTGTGCATTAAAAGGAACAAGAGAAAGGGCAAAAAGACATAATGGAAAGATGTTTTTGCCCACAAGCTTGTAACCACAGACAGCTAAGGAGAATAAACGCACATGAAGGGCTAGGTGCAGGTCAGCAATCTGACCACAATGTGCACACCTGGAGGAAACGAAACTGAAGAGAACAGTGAGTAACAGAGAAGGGTGGAAGCAGAGAGATCTACAACACAGTATGTTAACGATGCAAAGTTCAGACAACAAACAAGGGAAGACAGAAACGAGGATGAGGCAGAGTGGGGAGAGTAGACAATAAAAAGTAAACTAAACAATAAAGAGGAAAAGACAAAAAAACAAGAGTAAACCATAAAATGGAAAACCAGCAGAGACATGGAGTCAGTAAAAACAAAAACAATCACTAATGAAAAAATAAAGGACAGTTACAAATACAAATACCCATCTCACTTTTACGACCATTTCTGAGACAATAGCAGTCCTATACCCGTTTAAACGGGAATGTAAGACATGACTTGGGTATCAATTGATACAACAGCAAACAGTGAGTTAACTAGAGAAATGGTTGTCAAACTGTCTCAGACATGTTAAACAAAAAGGGAGAAATTGATTTCATTTTTTAAAAATGGAACCCAAAAAACATCACTCATGTTGACACTAAAACTTTCTAATTAATGAAAGTGACATCTTCAGTTCTTTACTTAATGTTTGATACCATTTTATAGGACTCAGACAACTAAGGCAACTGATCATCCCCTTTTACATAGGGTTGAAATGAAACCTTCTGGGATCATAACTAATGAAAGTTTCAATTGTACTGGAATGAAAACGGCTTTATTTCAACCAATAAAGTCCTTGATAAATTAGAGTAGGAAAGTGAGGAGGTGAGTGACGGGGAGAGAGTGGGACAATGACAAAGTGCAGGAGACGACTGTGTCTAGGTGTCACTGCATACACACTGTTCTTTTTTCAGACAATTCCTTTTGTGCCAATAAATATGTCTCCCTTGTCGTCACTAGATATGTGTGTGTCAGTATGTGTGTTTTCACAGTCTTTCTGAGGAAAAGAGGGTGTGTGGAGGGGAAAGGGAAAAAAAAAATCAATCTGCCTCACTCTCTGCAGTGCTGCAACCACTGGGTGTGTGCAAGTGTCTCATTTTGCTTCCATGTGCCCCCACTACAGGGGCGCCATCAAGTGGTCAAAATTATTCCTATGGTCATTTCGAGAAAACTAATATGCAAATGAAGAGTCATCTCTGGACATTTAATTACACGGCCGACCATTAGACCACAAATTCTGCCATGTACCACAACTTTCAGACACCTACCTACACAAGTTTCAAACATACTCTGTGCAAAAATGCCCTGACATTGAAAAATAGAGAAATACAGGATCATTTTACCTCTCCCTCAATCCTGGGGGGCCGAATGCTGGACAGGTGGATGGTCTTATATTCTCCAGAGTTTAGCTTGACCACCATGGCATCAGCATTGACAACCTGCATCACCTGTGGGAAGAAAGAAAGAGGAGGAGTAGATTCAATAAATATTCTGAGAAAGTTCAGGAAATGTCAGATTTAAAATCACACAAATAAAGAAGAAACCTAATGAGAAATTAATTTAAAAAAGGTCCGAAAACCTGTAAACCCTCTAAGGAAATGCAAAACCCTGCAGGATGGATGAATGTTGGAGCAAAAAGACTGGCAATGCATTTTGTACAGTGAGAGAGAAGAGGGAAGAAAGATGGGAAGTGAAGGATTAGGTAAAGGATAAATTGAGAGGAAGAGATCTATTCAAAGGCCGAAGGAGAGTGACAGTGCAGATCGTGTGCTGTCACTAGCAGAAGGCTCTGAGAGCGAGGTAAGAAAGAGTGATCCTTGAGTGACTGAGTGAGTAAGTGAGCTAAATCGTCCCAGCAGGGCAGCAAGGTTTGGAGGACAGAGCGAGGACGTTTCGCTATCTGGGGGATTGGCACTGGGAGGGAGGCTGGGAAGGGGAAAGAGGGAGACAGAGTACAAGAGAAAGAGTTTTAAAACACAAACACCCTCCTAATGATAGACTGGTAGAGTATTACACAGCCCTCGGCTCAACTACTGGCTGCCAGCACTTTGTTCTGGAGACCTTTACAAGTGTAACTGAAGACACAGACTAATTTATGTTTGGCATTTAAATGTTCTTTCTCCATGTACTAAAGGTAGCAACCACAGTTTATAGCAGGTACAGTTCAGAAGGATATCTGTGGGTGTTCAAAACCACAGCTGGTAAATTACATGTAACAAGAGCTTCAGTCAAGTACAGGACTATAGCACTGGTTCCCAATGAAGGGCACCTCATACAGGGGTTATCATGGACCACAAGTTACATAAAACTCTTGCTTATCTTCATGAATAATGTAGTGTGGACAAGGTCAACTAAGCCTAGTATGTATGCGTCTTGCTATGCATCTGTCCGGTCCCAAGTAGGAAGACAGGCTCAGAACCTTTAATTAGGCCGCTTGCAGAAGAGTGTGAAATCAATCGCCCTTCACATGTTGCCACCCACATGTGCATTAAATGGCCTCATCACTCAAACCGTAGCTCACATGTAGGCTGAGCTCAAGCCAAAGTCGTAAAAGTGAGAGTTATAGGTAGAGTTTGGACCATGTGGGGTTTTGTGTTTTTGAAGAAGAAAACCAAACATTCTTACATTTATTAAAATTAGGTTAATTTTATGATACATTGTACAGCAGACACAAATCCAGGTGTATTAGGCTCTTAGGGAGATTCGTTATTCCACAAAAACAAACCAGACTGGCATTGCATTTGCCACCAGAGAACAAAAATTAGACCAGCCCACATGCTAAATAGGCTGCACACAACGCCAGCCAAAATACATCATATAGTAATCACTGGGCTGAGTGGGAGAGATACAGAGTCAGAGAGCACGCACGGAGGGTGGGACAAAGGGGGGGGGAGAGGTGCAATGAGTAAGTGCAAGGGGGAGCACACATGAACACGGAGACACACACACACACGCAGGCACACCAGCCTACACAAATTCACACTGTAACAAGGTCATTTTGTGGCCTGCCCAAGTAAATAAAGTGCAAGAGAGAGAATGTGGCAGGAGCAGGAGAAAACGGCTCAGCGTTTGCTGGCTAATTATCAGCCGGAGGAGGCGAGACATGAGAGGCGAGGAGGACAGATCAACACACACTAAGACAGAAGAACAGAACGTTGGAGCAAGCCAAAAAGATGGAGTGTAATCTCTCGGCAAATATCACCAGAACTGAGGCACAGGAAAAGATGGTGAATAGATAGAAAAACAGAGCAGAAAAGTCTTTGTAAAGTAGCTGCCATGAGGGTCGCAGAGAAGACAAACAGACGGGCAGTATGACTCACTGGTCTAATCTAATACTTGAGGTGGGGATCTACTGCCACCCTCTGCCCCATGGCGGGTATGACATCGGCAATGGCCAAGATCAGTCATAGTGCAAGGAGAATCTTGGCTACTGTCAGAGAATGTGTTGGTTGTCAGACAAATCCATTATGTTGGTTTAACCAAAGGGCTAAGCATGCACTAAGCCAGCAATGTACTCATTACTCATGACAGATCATCTCCCTCAAAAGCAACACCTACGGCACTTTAAATGTTGCTGCCAAAGGAGATGCTCTCTCACCCAAATTAAATGGTTTCACATCATCAAAAACTGCACTAGTTTATAAGATAAAAAACATAAGCTGGCACGTTCCTGTCCTGCTGAAAAAGTGCCTAATAAGTATGTAATGCTGAATGAGGACATTATCCTCATACAGGTTCCAATAATATTATAGTAATGTTTCACACTGTTGCCCTTCTACTTGACTGACCTGAACTAGGGCACAAAACTAATTTTACCTTTTCTCATCATCCTTCCCAAAAGTTTTTTTTTTCCATAAATTAAAGCCATCTGAGATTGTAACCATTTCATCTAAATTAATTTAACTGGGGAACTAACGGCAAAATAAATAATCATAATCATTTCATCTCTTCACCTCAATGTAAAGCTGTAATAATTATTAAAATAAAACTTGCAGCAAAAAAAAAAAAAAAAAACTCTTTTATTTCATGTCTTTGAACAAGTATTTATTTAAATTATTAATGATCGGCCAAGATGAGGAACATACTTCACTCTTCATTGACTTTTACATTTTAACTATCGGATCTGTTTTAAAAGCAAAGGTGCCTGAAAAGCTCGCAATGAGAGGCTAGTTAAGAGGTTTACACCACGTTACCCTTTATCCACTACCTTGCTGGTCAGCAGTTACCCGGGGGAGAGGAAAGAAAAGGAGGCAAGACAAAGACTATTGGGACATGGCCTACATCTGCTTCTACAGTCCCAGTAGAGGTGGGAGGAGAGAGAGAGAGGAGAGATGGTCAAAAAGGAAGATGCATCAGCGGGATTGACTTGTGGGCATTGGAGCTGCTCTGCCTATCCACTATATCCATCACTCAAATAATGAGAAGTGAAAAGTAGAATGGACAAGGAGAGAGGAGGAGTGTATGATGATGGGACTGATGGATAGCTGCGTCCCTGGGAGAGTCTGTGCATTGCAGTATCAGGTTCCAACAAATGTCATGGGGACAAGTACAGACTGAGTACCCTTAGCCCATATATCCATCTATATAGTCATCCATCCATCTATAGAGATATAGATAGATATATATAAAATTAATAATAATGTTCCAAGTCACCTTTGTGATAATACATCTGTAAATTAACCCTAATTAACAGATGTGTACATCTGTGAATTTGAAGACTTAATCATCTACCTCTCTCATAAATACAGGATAAGTCAATCTGTTTAAATAGTGAAGAATGTGGCGTTTGAGTTCACATTACTTTCAGGTTTGTTGCCAAATTAGCGCATTTATCACTGGACTTAGTGGGTTTCGACTGTATCTGGAATCTGGAATGTTGTGTGTACTGCGTGTGCCCGATCAGTGTACTGCCCCATATATGCAGTCAACCAGGCACTGCAAACTATACATCCCTGAAACCATCATTCCATTGGCTAAAACGTCTTTGCGTCATCACACCCCACCATTAGTTGGCTGTATCAGCAGAGAAGTGTTCAACCAGTTAAGTTGTGGATTCGTACAAAGAGAATAGTGTACAGCGATTGAGGATTCAATAACTCTGTGCCCCTGCAAACATCATAAAACCTAAGATTTCCCATCTCGCTGAGCATGAACTCTTGTTACATTTTGAGAAACTGTCGTTGCTGTGTTCCTTCAATCTTACATTAGTTTATATCATTGGAGTTGTGACGTTATCTGCTTTCTAACATAGTTTGTCGAGTTTTTTACAAAATAGACTGGTGCAATTGTGAAATACTTCAGGTGATTAAGTCTTTTTTTCCCCCCGCCGGCGGCCCAGTGAATACTAACGAGTGGGGAAAATAATCTATAGATTAATCAGAAGAAAAAAAAAAAACATTAGATGCAGCCCTACTTATAAAATAAGTCTTTAGGCTAAAACATGCTTTCCAAGGAACTATTCATAGTTTTCAATTCCAGGAACACAAACAATCTGAAACACATAGCAGCAGCTGAGTGAGCACAAGATTCCTCAGTGGATCTTTTGTGGGAGAGCGATAGCAGAAACCTAAGGACAGAGGGTGGAAAACAGTCCTAGACTTCAGAGACTGCATCAGGGTTTAACTGCTTGGGATCAGCGGTGCAGTACAGGAAAATGAGAAATACAGTAAATTCCTAGGGATCTTGATTAAGTGTTTTCTTCTTTAACCCCATCCCTCACACTGTTTTTCACTCTTTCTGCTTCTATTTCAATACACCCTTGAGTCTGCAACCAATTTTTCCCCAACCCTCCTATTGCCCATATCCAGCCCTCTTTTATCCAGAGCTTTCTGAGAGATCCAAGCACAGCGCACACTGATGATATAAATTTTTTATCCTTCGCTAGCCTCTTCCCTCTGACTCAGGAAAAAATATATACATATAATTTTGCGGCTTCTTTATGTGTTTGCAGTTTATCAAATTCATCCTGTAAGCAGATTCCTAAAGCAACACCTTTTATGTAACCCTCAGGCTAGGCACAAATTTTTTTAAAGTCTTAAAAGTTCAGAGCCCATAGGGAGCAAACGCAGACAAAAGGAAAAAACTTTTATAAAACACTATTAAAACTTCTCCCCCCTCACTACTGCTTGACAAAAACTGAGGGGGTCACCATTTAAATTCACACAAAGGGGACCATATTTAAAGCTCATGTTTTAGGGCCAAGGTTGCTTTACTTTGTTAAAGTGGCAGATTGGAATCTATAATATGTAATTTCACAGTAACAATAAGGTTAGTCTGTATTACCAAAATGTATCGAAAAGTCCGTCTCACTTGATTTCAAGTAATGCATGCTGACAACTTGGAGGGAAGTGCACTCCCTTGTACTTCATATTGAGGACACTTCTCTTCCCCTGGGGCTCTGCCCAATAACCTCCAAAGCTAATATCTCTAGTTCTTGGCTTTTGAGGGTCATTCCGTGCCACTGCTACAACATACGGCAGCGATTTGGCCCTTATTTGACTGGGGAGTGCTTTAACATTGCTTTTAAGCATTCCTCTTCATATCTACTTGGAAGGGATCTTTATTTTTAATTTTTATTCAATGGGGATGGACATGTGAAAATAAGAGGTGTCAGGAGGATATATTTTGTTAGGCCCCTAAAGCTGGCAGATTTTGCTGCCGTGCTGGGAGAAAACGAAGTGTTGCAGTTTCCAGTCGAGGAAAGCGCATGTCCAATGGCTGGCTTCCCTTAACCAGTAAAGCCAAGTCTTATTCGTGCTGTATAATGTCTGCATCTTGTGCTGAAAGATTTGTACCTTACTCATATGTTTTTCCCGGCAATGTTTGGAGGCAAGTCATAACTTTCAATTGAAGCAAAATTCTGCATTGGTAAAAACCTTACCTTAGCAACAAATTGTCTGTCCTTCTGGTCCAGGTTGGCTGTGGGGGCCACATAGTCCTTCCAGATACGGACCTTGCGCTCTTTAGCAGATCTAACCAAGAATACATTTTTAAAAAGAAGGGGAAATAGATAAATAAATTAAAAATACACACATCCACATGAGTGGAGGTCCTCAACATCAGTGAGACATTAAGGCACACAGAGCTTAATCAAGTGCCTGAAATTATCCATCTGGCTGGAGAACACTACAAAATCTCATTAAAGTGATTAGCTTATACTCATTGCTTTAATGACTGTGGAATCTGAATATCATTGCAGCAGAGTGAGATTGTTAATCTGAAGTAGTGATCTCACACGTACATTATTGTTCTTATGTTTTTTTGTTTTTGTTTTTTAATTGTACCATTATTTCCAATACCTCAAGAATTTGCAAATAATTCCCTTGTTCATTCTGTTGTGGATCAAATCAATCACAAGTGATTAACAAAATCAAACATATAGTTAATTGGATTCCATTCCATACTTTTGTCAGCTGACACAGAAGATTCCATTAAACAATTGTTTTCTGTTGACAGCTAAATGCTTAGTGTGACCGTGGCTGCATACCGTTCAGCAGCTCTGAGTTTCTCAGCCCCCTGGGAGTAAACAGCCATGGACCAGTCCACACAGCGGGCAAAGCCTTCCTTCAGCAGGAGTTCTGTTATGTTACCATTCTGACACAAAGGGAAACGGGGACGGTCAAGAACAATTAATGATGCAGAAACTCTTAGACTTTACATATTACTGTGGCTGAGTGGTACCGGGTGAAGGATGGTTCCCAGTATGACTTGGTTGGGGCAGCTCTCCAGAATGATCTGTACATCTCTCTGCAGAAGTCGGGATTCGGTAAAAAATTTGGCCTCTGCTGCGAATGCCTCTGGTGTCTCTGTGCCATCTGGTTCCCGCTTGAATGTGGGACACTGAACAGGAAAAAAAAAAGTAATACTAATGTGTTAATCTAAAAGGTATTTTGCACTGAAAAACGTTTTATAAAAAGGTTTCCAATCTGATTGATAACATCACTATTACAAGAGAAGCATTTTGTTGACTCCAATTCCCTGTAGTCAACCAGCGCCTTCTTTTTTTACCCCTACACTTTTGATATAATCTGTTTTTCCTGTGTAGTGCTGTTATTCTCTTTTAACCGATGTGACCTTGCTGCACTTTCTATCTCTATTCTCATTTTGAGTGTGGCAAAATAAAAACAGACAGATAAAAAAATAAAACTGACTTGACATGCAGACAATCCTTTGAATAACGGTACAAAGAATGCATTGAAATTGATGTAATATCTTCAAGTGGGAGATGAAAAAGATTAGATATCTTGAGAGATCCACAAGCAAAGCTGGCTTGGTGGAAGATAGATGGAGAAGTTTGCTTGAACAGATATGACACTACTGGAACAAATATACTTCAAAAAGTTGCTAAAATGTATTTTTTGTCTTACAGATGAGTAAAAAAAAAAAGTTTGCATTCCTTAGATTTTATTGGTAAAAAAAGTATAACAAGTAAAGCCTTTTTCTATTGACATAATATTTAATGCGCACTTGGCTGCTACTTATCATCCTTCATCAGATGTAACAAAAATGGTCAATGGGTTACATAAAAGACCAAGAGCATTAACTGAAAGAGGCACAATGAAACATGCTTGAGAGCTACACAAGACTGGATTGAATGTAGTCTAAACATGGTGGAGGTTTACAGGTGTTTTAGGGGGTTATGTTTTTAAACATTTTTAATTTAATTATTTGTACTAGCCAAATAGATAAAAAATAACACTTTGTTTTACTCTTTTTGCCATTTCGAAATAAGGGGATACGGTTGCACTGAACTGCACATGTATTTTCTCAAAAAACATCTTATGAAATTATTGAAGCAAGTTACCTTGATTCCAGACAGCATGACAGTGACCAAGTAGTAGTCTGGTAGCAGTAAGGCACGGACAACACTGCCGTCACGCACATGCTCGATGATGGCTGGAGAGGGAGGTGGGATAACAAAAAGTATTACCGAACACTGAGATGAAACATTGTTTGAACACGTAGAGGGAGGACTCTATGATTAGGCCTCTCAGGGTTAAATCCCACATCTGATTCCTTAGGAAATCTGCCCTAAGGGTAGCCAGACCAGACTAACAACTCGCTACATTTATTTCAATCTTCCTTCTTTCTGGAAAGATGACCATAGCATGCATCCTTCAGCAATGCCCTGCATGACACTCACTAAAATGAAAACAACACCACTTGTGATCTGCTTTACAGAACTACAGTGCTTTATTCAGCAGAAGAATTGAAGTGTCTTGCTAGGAATGGCTCTGTGGTACTTTTCAAAAGGAGAAAGTCATGGCCTTCCTGGGAGATTATGTACTCCACTTACAGTGATACAACCAAAACCTCTCTTTATCAAACACTCCCTATAGCCATGAAAGGTGTCTCAAAAATAGAGTTTTCCTTCCTCATGCCTTAAAAAGGCTACACTCAAATTAAATCTACTTTGTCTTCAATGAAATGCCATCAGTATGCCAAGTAAATTCAAAACCATTTAGCTAAATATCTACTAATACAGCACATCAGTATGCTGACAATCAGAGAAAACTAGTGTATTTAGCAAAGAAATAAAAATAAAAACAAGTCTTTGAAATATTTTGTCCCTTTACTGATGCACAGGCATTAAAGGCTGTTGCCTGCAATTCTGAACCACACTTGCCTGTCTCTCATGAATGGTAAAAAAGAGAAATAAAAAATACAAATAAAAATAAATAAAAGCATTTCCCTGTACATTTTCCCCATTCAATTAAAGGGTGGTGAAATGAACTGAGCCACTCTTAATGGCAGCCACCTGGAAATGAATTGAGTGGCACATTACACCACTAGTAGGGCAGAGAGGGGAGCCTGGAGAAATGAGCCAGTGAGGGCTGATATACTGTGTGCCATTACCTGCCCTGAAGTGGAATTTTAGAGCCATATATCTTAGCCAAAACTGTGGATTTCTGACATAGCCTGCAAATGTGAATTTTATGGGAAAATCTGGGTTTTGGGTTGCCTTTTTACTTGCCATGTGCCTTTGTTACCTAGGCCAAGCTCTCTCGGTGTGAGTGTGTGTGTACATGTCCCTCCCAAGCTCATTACCATTGATGGGTTTCTGGTGCAAGGACTCAACAAAGTTGCGCGGATTCTCAATAGTGTACTTCATGTCGCGGATGGTGTGTGCCCCGCCGCCCTCGCTCCACATGCTCTTCTTGGAAGCTTTTGCCTGGTCCTCCATTTCACATAGTCTGGCTTGCTCTGGACTGTTTACACAAATAAAAGCAGTTTAAGATACTGTAAAAAAAAAAAAACACCACAAAACATATTTTAAGGTCTGTACAATATGTCAAAATCAATGTACACTGTAGCTAGTGAATAGAGTTATTAACCAGATCAACTTAAATCCATGAGTTCTTACTGCTGTTTTTTCAACAAACAAATGTAAAAAAAAAAAAAATTAAAAAAAAAATAGAAAATATATAAATAATAAATATCACAACTATTTTCCCTCTTAAGGTCACAGCCTTCACAACAACTTTCATGCATCCACATTGTGAAGGTGAATATCTTAAAATGGAGATGGACTTGTATAATTTTAACAGACACTTAGAAATGGCATTTTCTGCAAGAAAAACCAAAACGAAATCTCTGCAACTATATTAAATGCACTTAAGCAGCATGAATCCTGACCTACTACTGACACCTGCAGCTAAACGAAGTTCAAATTTTCATGTTTTGGAAAATGTAAATGCTGCGAAAGAGAACAGGTGCACTAATGTTACAGGAGCTCAAGTTAAAACATTGTTCCTAAGGTAGGTAACAAAGAGCAGATGAGAGGAAGAGATTATTTGACAAACAAAGTTATAAAAAGTACTGGAAAAGGAAAGGACACACCATATTCATTATCTAATTTCTCTCATCAGGAAGAATCAATGTGGACAACCCAAAGCCTTGTTCCAAGGATCAAATCAACATTGCAACACTCCAATTACAGCTCTTTTACACTGGCCAATGTGAAAGGTCTTAACTTCTCTTCACTGAAGTTTTACAGATACAGTTTCTGGTAGAACAAAACTGTCACTTGCTGTGAGCTTTTACATGTACGATTTAAAAGTCAAATTAAAGTGTGTCAAAGTAGAGATTTGGTAAGGTTCCAGCTTTGTTGAATTAAGTGCTGGATTAAATGCTGTTCCTGACAAACTACACAGTTGTGTCAGCAGCAACCAGATGATGAACAGATTACAACTGCTTTAAAAAAAATGCATTTGAGCACTCTGTGAAGAAACAATAACCGTGTTTGACAGCTCCTTCAGAAGCAACCACGCAACTGGCTACAAATGCCACAATTAATTCCATGCTGGCTCGGTAAATTGTGCAGCCTAATGCTTTTTGAGGGCCCTTGTACAGCTTTAATTATTTAGAACTTCAAATGGCTGAAAGGCTTTTGTTTTTCTAAGAACCAAAGGGTGCCCAATTGATATGAGAGTAGTGATGGTGACTAGAGCTTTTTAAAAATGAACAGGGCATAAACTGAATTTTTCTCATCTTACTGCCTACAAGACACTGTTCACTTTGGAGAGGCAACAAAGTGGTACTCAATTAAAATGCCGCACACACCACACACAGTCTGTTTTCCAGCTGTGTTCCTAATTGTGTTTTTGGACCTATGCCCAAAATGCCGTCAAGTTTGCTTTCTCTACAGTGATCTAGCTACCACCTTCAAATTGAATTGAAACAGTTTCTTGCTTACTGAGCAACAATAGTGAAACTTTTTGTAAGAAGCCAGTTGTGTTTAAGCTACTCAGAATGTAAGTCCTGAACAGCAACAGAAAGCTACAGAGATAGGGTGAAACACACCAACAATGCAATCAAGGAGAGCAGCCATTGTAAAGCCACAAAAATAAATGGAAAGCAACACGCAGGCAAAGATTGGTTAAGATATAGAAATAAGTCCATGTGTGGAGGCAGATGATAGTGAACGTATCCATATCTCAAAATAGACTGTTGCTTTTTAGGTCAGCAACTTCTTTCAACCACAACATTTCTTTAAATCAAAACACATATTGATGGGTAAGAAAGAGCAATACTGAGCAAGACTACTAGAGAAGTGAGGGCCAAAGAAAAAAATCTTTCCAATTCCCTTATATTTGAACATGCTGTAGGCTACATCTTTCATCTCCATATAGCTCCCTTGTGCAACCAGAAATACTTTAAAAATGCTGTAAAATGCTGAACCCTAGTCCGCCTTTTACAGCTCTCTATAGTCTTTGTCCAGTTTGAAGAGGGTGTAGGGTGAGGTTCCCCACTGTACTCCACTGGAGGGGTTACACTCCTAGTGTGAAGTTCACCCTCCCAGACTATTACACCCTTCAACAAGCATTTCTCTGGAGCTCCAGTTAAAAAGGTGCAATGGGGGGTAATAAAGCGCAGTGGGTATCCATATTAATGTAGCTCCTGTCTGGTCTTGTGGGAAGGCTTAACATACAATCAGCCAATCAGCCTCCCTGTGGTTTTAATTTTTCAACAAGGAACATGTAGTGTATTGCTGTGGAATCTGAGCAGTTGTCAGCATCTATCCATTTAAATAAATAGTTTAAATTCTTTTAAAAGAAAAGCAGTCAGACTGATTAAAAAGAGCTGAAATACAAGACTGAGTAGAATATGGTTGGTTCAAATACTGGAAGGATACAAACAAACAAACACATGAGCCAGCATGAAAACAGTGATATTACAATTTTTGCAAATACGATGTATCAATGAAAGAGCACTGGCTTATTACTGTTGAAGAATTTGAATCCATTGAACGGATCAGACACCTTTTGAGAATTACAGAACATGTTGAGACAAACAAGGAAAATTGGATAATTCACATAATATCAAGATGCACAAGAAGTACTAGATAACGGTTCAAAATTACAGTATTTGTTTTGTTAAAACAGAGCTATTTTCATATTACTAATGTAGGTTATTTGTCCTGGTAACTTGAAATCAATAATGTCTACGTATGTGGTAAAATTGGTACAATGACATTAATTCAGTTGAATTGAGTGAACAGGAATTTAAAGTGTTTTTCATGGTCTGTCTTCAAGGGATTTTAATACACTTGAAACTGCCTTTACGTGCAAAAAAGTGTTGCGTATTTTGTTCAAAATACACAGAGATCCCATGAATTTGTAAAAATTTAATGTCAAGCTACAATTCACACAATACGAACAAAAATAATAACTATAGACAGGCATAGAAATCTATCTACAATGTCAAACACATAAAATAACAGAAGTGAACAGTCATTCAAATTTGCATTTTCTTTCTTGCTCCAATAAACCACCAAAAAACAGCCCCTAACAACTGTGCCTCTGCCTGCTCTGGTGGACTGCTGAGCACTGAGCCCAGGCTGACCACTTTCCCAAAACGCAGTCACCATCAGAACACATGTTTAACTGCACTGTCCGAAGCCATCATCATTATCATCCCCCTCATAATTCTCATCACATCACATAGTTAGTGTGATTAGCATAGCCACTTACAATGGATAATTATGGAGGGTTGTGCACTGAAGGAAAAACGTAGGCCTAAACCCCTTTGCTGAATAATGGCCCCCCTACTTTGGCCAAATGATGCCCGCTTACACTTAAAGCATCATTTACATTATTGCTTGTTCTAGGCCAATGCACAGAATGCTTGAAATGGGTCATTTGTGGCAAAATATTCACATCATCTCTGTTCATGTTGGAAATTACAAATGTAGCAGCATGAGTCAAATTGCTTGTAATGTGCAAATACTGCCACTGGGGGGAATATACAGTACTTTGTCATATAGTGCTGGGTGTGCAAGTGTATTTAGGGGATTAGTACTTAAGGGTAATGTGGCAGAAAAGGGTTTCAGAGGGACAACACAGTTGCAACAGAGTAATACTGCCACCATCCGGGAGACCATGGATTTGTGTCTTTTCTCAACTGTCTACCAGTTGACAAACTTATGTATATCTCCCAACAGATTTATCAGTGTTGTACTGCAATAAGCTTTTGGGAAGCAGAAGCTTAAATTATGTTGCGAACTATGATTTCCTCTTTAATCTGTAAATAAAGTACCGGGCTGCAAACAAAGAACAAGTTTAACATCATAAATTACTTCAGCAACACTGACAGAATAAATACACTTTAGAGGGTAAATATTTATTCTACCGGTCTCCTGCATAATGACAACACAAGGTCAGCCATGTGAACTCATTGTGGAATCATAATAAATACACTACATTGCACAATAATCTGATAGGCAAGAATTAATTATCCCAGTTTGAATGTGTGACATGTGGCATCATCCGATATAGACATTTACATCTAGTCATTTGGAAGATACTCTCATCCAAAGCAGCTTGCATGCGAGGTACAAAGCAAGCAAGAATTCAGAGAGAAAACAAAGCACAGGGCTAGTGCTTTTTTAATTTAAGTGCAATAGTGATTTTTTTCATGTTTAACAAGATAGTATTTGGTACTTTGGCTTGTACCTGAAACCTCACGCTATTTACACCTCTAAATATCAGTAGAGTACAGGCAACATTGAAGAAAGAATCTTACTTGTTCCCTCTGATTCCTTCCCTGCGTACTGTGGCAAGACCCTCGATCACCAAAGATTCAGCAATGTTCTCGCCGGATGTGTCTAAAATGGGAAGACAAAGGGAAAAACAGATCTCATTTTATGAGTTCAATTGCAAGTACAGAGGTCAGGTATTTGAATGCACAAGAGAATGATTCTTGGGAAAAAGAAACACTTACCAAAAACACATACAGTAACTGATAACTACATAATTATTAGTTTATTATTGTAAAGATACAATTTCCTTGAAAAGGTTATGAATTTTATTTAACAAAGTCTACTTCTACTTTAACACAGGAAAACACAGTCACAAAACCAGAATTCTTTCTTTGATACCGGAGTAGCATATGATTCTCAAATATATGCATGTTGAATTCAATTTCAATTTTGTCTCGTGATATGGTTTGACTCTTCTAAAGGAAAATTAAACATTTATATCTCTCTGTCTTTAAAGTAGCATTCATGTAGATGTTGTTCAGTGCAGAACTGGGACAGACTCCAGCACTCCCACAACTCATGCCAGAATAAGCAGTTCAGAAATTGGATGGACTGATCAATGTTCAGCGCCAGTTTGTGATGTCAGAAAAGACAGTGCACTCACCTTTACCCAAGTAGACCATGCCGTACTCTCTACCCAAAGCAGTCTTGATTTCTACAGTGAAGCACACTTCCTTTCCGATCAGCTTCTTCCGCAGGAACTCTCTGGCTTGAAAGGCCCATGGCTTGAAGTCAGAATAGAAATATTAATTAACGCCATCATATAAACGTTAATTATAATCAGCTAATCCCAATGTATTTTGACTCATTCGAATCATTTACTATGTCCTGACAAAATGACAGTATGATCACAGCTGGTGGCCTGAAATGCTAGTCCACTGTAATGAAGAGAATTATTATCCATTATGCACAGTAACTAGGGACATTTATAAAATGAGTATCAGGTAAGCAAAAGCTACAATAATATACTTACTAATATACTTAATATACTGATTAAAAGTTGTATTCATTATTAAACCTGATAAAATAAAGCATAACTGTCTTCCCAGGGTGCAATTAAAAAATACATACAACAGCATTATTGTGTCTTCAAATACTAATTGATTGGTTTTAAACTGGCAGTGACAATATCTGGACATTATTAAAATACCACTAAATGAATTCAAAGGCATGTTAGGTAAAATGTAAATTTCTCATCATACTGAAAGAGAAAATCATCTAAATATCAATTCATCCCTAATTTCATTACAACTGTTCAATGGAAATAATGACAGTAAAGCCCAGTGAACAAAATACTAAAACAAATTCTTCACCTATCAAAATAAAAGAAGCATACATCAGCACTCTTCCCCAAATTAAGATATCATGGCATGCTGCTGCACTACAGGACCTTAATCTGCCCTTGCCAAACACACAAACAATAGGATAGAGCCACATACCTCATCAGGGGTGTCCTTGGTGTCAGGCTGGCCCTGGGCAGCTCGGCGAGCCATGGCCCCAGTTCGAATGTTGCTGAGGTTGATCTGACGCTCCGGGGGTGGACCTCCTCGAGGCTGGCCCCGAACAATGATGGCACAGCCCGACAAGACCTGGAGATATGTCAATGCAGAATGTCAACTCGAAAAAGCAGATCAACAGTAATAGTTTCATTCTGCAGATGCAAATAATGTCTTCAAATACTCCCTCTTCTTGCATATAAATTTCACAGACCATAAATAGTCCATCCAAAACACTTTATTAAAGAAATCAGTAGTAGCTTTTAATTTACATTTCCTGTCAGACTGTAAATGGACTCTATTTTATTTGCATTGCAGGAAGTGGCAATCTGATAAACACTGTCAGAGAGATAAACTGGAATTGACCTTAAATTGATGCAACATAAACAGTAGTAGACAGATAAACCATCAATTAAAGCAGTTAATGATACCCAAGCTCATGGTATGGATGCTAATCAATTACTAATTAGCTGGGGGGAAAAAAACTTAAGTGTTTTTGCTGAAATAGCTGAAAGTTTTGCTTTTGCTGAAACAAAATTTTGCTGCCTTATATAATGGTTAGGCAAACTTCAATGCCAGTTAGCCTTAAAAACCTTCTATAATTATGGGATGTGTGTGATGTCAAAAGTATAAAAATCTTAGAAAGTATAACAGTAACCGTCTGTCATTCAAACTTGAGATGAGATTATGTTATCTAATACCACAGCTTTAAAAAACAAAAAAAGGTTTGGATTTGACAACTGTGGAATTTACACGAATCTGAGCAAACGCCTTTTATCTGTGGACCCTCCGCTGTCTCTGCAGGGGCCATCACTGGGGATTGTTGATCTTAGACGTGAGCTAGATAAACTAATCAAATCAGCGCCATTCACCGCTTAACGATTCCATCCAAGTATGGGCTAAGCAGAAGGTGGATGGAGCCCTCCCCTCTTTGTCTGACAGCACAAGGGCAAAGTTCCACTTGTACTGTACTATATGACCTTGCTTGGATCTATGGTCATCTTCTACGAGGCGCAGAGCTGCTCTGAATAAATCTGGTGCACTAAGGGATGCTATTATTGAATGTGATTAGAATAGTCAATTCCTTTAGCAATAAACTCACAATAGCCATCTTACTGACACACTTTTCTCCAGGGAGGACAGCAATAGATAGAGGTTTACATTGTAATACAAGTGTAATAGTTCTCCGAATAAATTACCTTTATTAAACAAATCTCAGAACAACTTAAAATGTTCGAGACAGTAACTGATTTTAACTTTCGGCTGACGTATGCACCCTCACGCCCACAACATATTTAATCTAATCAATTCCCAGCACATACAGATCCCAAAAACAATATTCAACTAGGAATGCAGATACTGTGGGAAAGAAAAGGCCAGCTCAATGCTAAAGCACATTTGGAATATATGGGAAGAAAAGGTTTCCTTCATTTCCCCCTAAGCAAAGCAACACTATTGTTTCATTGAAGTTTTGTGGTGACTGGCAGTCAGTGGATCTACAGGGCACCTTCAAAAAAAAAATGTAATGTCAAACAGGAAATCTGTTCACTGCATTTGGATGAGTAAAGATTAACTTGCCTTTGGGAAAAATTGTGTGATGTCGTCTAAATGAAAGACGCCTAAGTAACGTTAACATATGCATGTAGACTACAGTCTACAAAACGATGGGGAGATTATAGGGGGCAGGAAAGTTGCAGCTACGTGTCAGTTTCCTGTGGTCGGTTATAACCAGCACACTGAGAAACGATTCTGCCTGTCGAAACGCATCATCCAACTCTGCTACTAGACAACACCGTGTCGGCTGAAACATCAACAACGTTTCTATAGGAAACTCCAAAAAAAAGCAAAGAAAAAAAAAAAAAAGTTACCAAAAGTTAAACTATATAGTGACACGCTTTTCATGTTAGCGTCCACGCTAGCTGGGCAACTGTTGAGTGTTCAGCAGGATAAGTTGCAGGTAGCGGTTAACGGTGTTAAGCAACAACGCAGACCACGAACTTTGTTCATATCATTTAATGTTTGGTGGACAGTGACGTAAATGGTGCGTTAATTACCGTAAGCTAACAGTTAGCTGGAAAACTAAACATCTGTTAAGATGGAACAACGGCTCACAAGCTTCGAAATGGACATATATTCTAGCCATCTTGGCTACTGGTTAGTAGATGTAAGTTAAATAAATCTGTCTAATCAACGAGAACTTTTGACGGTCTTAAAACCGCACAGATACACTTTCCTCTGAGCCTAAGCTAAATACCAAGATAGCAAACATGTGCTAATGCCAATTGGTTTCAGCCTATTAGCAGGCTAGCAAATGTAGCAGCAAAGCAGCTAAGGTTAGCTGGCATGCTGCCGCATTCAGTTAGGTTTAATTTTAATGACAGTCGTTAGTATCACAATGCCAGCATCCACGTTCAACAGACGTTTTGTATGTATATTGTTAGATGGGGTAAATAAAAGTTGCATGTTAACGGACCACTAGTTTTGCCCTAATTAGCCGTTGACTCACAAAGCTAACTAGCTCCTTGCCTACACTCACGTAGTGAGCTCTTGTGTTAGGATTCCTACCATTTTCACAATTCCTCTTTGAAGAGGAGCAGCCGGAGCAGGGGCTGTCTGCGATGGTGCCGAAACAGATGCCATGTCCACCGGTTTGAGATGTAACGCCGTTGAGGGGTGACCAGGTGAGGTAAGGGTGCTGGGACTCTGAGGTGAATGACTGTTCTACTGAAAGCCAAGAGAAAAAGACTGAAGAGCGATCAACACACACGTTATACCGGAAACACACTTTACCATGCATACACACACTGCTTCAAAATTTTTCCGGGTCTAAGGAACCAAGTGAATGGAAGTGAATGGAGCAGCTTCACAACCGCCTAGACGAATTGAAAATAAGGCTTCCGGAGCAGGAGGTGCGACACGTCAGCATAGTGTTACCCCAGCGCACGCTGCCTTCGAGTTGTATCGGAAAAATGTACATTTACATTTACAGCGCACCAATAGCAATATTTGCAACTGAAATGCAAAACATCCACGAAAGAAAAAAGGAGATCGTGTAATTATCACGTACTATATGAAAGAAATACACAATTTTCTCCAAATATACATTTTTATTTTTATAATTATGAGAAAGCTATTTAATGTGTACTAATGTGGCACTTTTGATAATGTTACGTTTAGCATTTTTTTATGGAGCCTATTAAAGTATTCAGTGATAGATGCCTAAAAATATATATGTGTAAAAATAGTGTACTTTAAATTAGTTTATTATACAATGTAATTAGTTTTAAGAAGGCAGTCATATTGAGTTATTAATGATATCAACTAAATTGGGTACAGTTTCAACTATTATTTCCAACTAACATGCAAACACAACTCACAATATTTACAGACAAAATATAAGTGAATCTGTTCTCTAGAATAGACCAGCACATTGATAACTAATCTGTCATGGCAAAGCAAGTTAAGTCCAGGGCTTGATCACTGTCAAAACCTAATGAAACAGGCCACTGTTAATGTTTCTGCATAGGAAAAACAAGCAATTTGCATGAATTGACAAAGAAAAACAATAGGTTGTAATAAAGGGTCTTTATCTAGAAATTACATTCTATAACATGTCCTGTACATGTGTTGCTACATCTATATGCATATGAAAAAGGTAAAAATGCATTTATTCAGAGTAACATGAAACTGGCTACTCGTACACAGCTGATCGGGAGACTGACGGCTTGCATCACCAATAGTATATCTGTCAATTTAAACTTGGATAAGGCTCTTGCTAAGATGATGATTATTATAAAGTATGAAATACGAAGATGATGAATAAAAAGTCATCAAAGTGTCAAAATCAAAAATGAGGACAAATCATCAGACCAGGGATGATCTTACATCAGATGAAACAAATATTTTCCTTGTTCTGTTATGCTGCTGCTTAGTTGTACTTGGCAACTCTCGGATGTGATTGTGAGTAACTGTGAGTGGGAAGCAGGGCATTGCTGAAAAGAACATTCATGCTCAGGGGACCTGCTCTAAATGTTTGTAGGCCAAATACCTTGCGATGTGTTTATATATATCAACCGTTTTATTGCTCAGAAATCAATTCCCACAAAGAGAAACGTGTAATTACGGCATGCAAACTGTGTGTGTGTGTGTGTGTGTGTGTGTGTGTGAGAGAGAGAGAGAGGGAGAGAGAGAGAGCTGTCACACATAGATAAAGAAGAGAAAACATAAGCATCTTTCTGGAGTGTCTTTGTTCAGAATATACAGTAACTGGAATAATATGGGTGGGAAATTCAAGAAAATAGTGTGTTAAGCTTACTATAAGCATGTGTGACTACAATTTAGACACAGATTAGTTCCAGCTGAATAACACAAAATTGTCTGCTACAAAACAATCATTAAGTTCATCTACAATTTCATGTTTTCTCTTCTCTTTTTTTTTAATTTTAAATTCATTTTACATATTTGGTTTTAGCTGTGTCAGGTCAGAGGCTGGTCTCATCACTAAGGGAAAAAAATCAATTTACATGACACATTAGATCTGTAATTGTCTCTACATATTTGAAAAGCAGGTAAAGATTAATTTGGAATTAGTCTAAATTCCCTGGTTCGTGTTTGGTGATCAGTGTATGCGACCTTACACGCTCCTTGGATAATGGGCGTCATAACATTATAGGTATGTTTCAATCTATTTTTTTTTCACC
Organism: Channa argus; assembly: GCF_033026475.1. Classification (NCBI taxonomy): domain Eukaryota; kingdom Metazoa; phylum Chordata; class Actinopteri; order Anabantiformes; family Channidae; genus Channa; species Channa argus. The sequence goes on from NC_090217.1 coordinate 7,770,547, forward strand.
TATAACCTAAAGTAGAAATATTGCTTTGTTGTCTGCCGTTGCCATTTTCTATTATTGAGATTGTGATTAGGCAAACTACTGCCATCAAATAAAACCAAGGGCATTATATTTTAGATGTATTATGAGAACATATAGAGAAAAATAAAATGTAGCATGTTTGGAAACGTTTTTATATGGTCTGCTTATATGGCGCTTTTACCCAAAGTGCTTACAATGTTGCTTATCATCCACCCATTCACACACACACCGATGGCGGTGGCTGCCGTGCAAGGTTAACCTGAGACACCGGAAGCAACTTAAGGTTCAGTGCACTTCCACACAGACGAGAAGGACCAGGAGTCGAACCACTGACCCCGTGGGCCATGGACCCTGTGGACCTTAACGTTACGCGTTGTTGAAAAAGGGGGTGTACGCCGTTCAAAACGATGTTGGAACACTTGGTCAAGCCTACATGCCAGGTATTAAGTTATGAGCTATATAAAACTAAGATAAAGAGTCTGCCAGTAACCCATATAGGGTCATATCTTTTTACGTGGTTTAAAAACAAAGCATTAAATTTGCTGATTTTATATTGAATTTCATGATAACATAGACAGTTTATGTGGCGTAACCTACAGCTGAATCAACACGTTTGGATAAATGGATGACAGCTATTCATAAAGTAGTAAAACATGTCTCGGCGATCACAGTTTCTTTTTATAAAATTCACTAAAGTATACATTTAAGAAGTTAACAGCTTAAGATGTTCCGTGCTGTGCTTTATCAGAGAGAGAAACAGTTGCGCACACGGAACCTCGCTGCGCTCTGGAGAGGTTTTGGTAACCTTTTTACGCGGCTACATTTTTCACATTTCCCGACGCTCTGGGAAACAACAAAGCACCACTGTACGCGTTTTATGTACAAGACAAACACACAAGACACGTAATCTAAACCTATAGTCGTTCTATGCCATTATTTAATCACTTAAACTCCCGCACCGGCCTTTGGCGAGGTTGAGATTAGAATTTACGCACCACAAATTTGTGGTGCTGTCTGGATAACACAACTTAAACACGTTAAAAGACCTAGTTTGGCACACACTGTCCGTGCAATAAAGTAGTATAAATCAATGCCCACATCACTTCCTCGGTAATAAATACAAAGGCTCGCCTTATTTGTCCTTTGTCTCGTTGGCAAGGAGATGATGGTGTCCAAAAATGGCTGTCCTCTATCTAACCTGGCTGATTGTACACAGAGAGTATTATTGTGCTCTAACTCATGGTTAATGTATAATTTGGGCCATATGGCATGTTAAAATCCGAGCCTTTATTTCGGTGGCACTTCGATCTGTGTGGACCCAACTAATGATATTCAATTAGTCATTAAACAGGCCAAAAGACGAGGCTTGTGTGGGTTTTCACATAGGCTAATATTTGCTCGTCAAATATTTCCCTTTGAAACGTTTACAACGCATTTTTATCTGCTGGCTGCCCAAGGAACATCTGTGAGGGTTATTTTAGCCTCCCTCTTCTGGATAAACGAGCTCCCCCAATTGGCCCCTTCCTTGCGCTCGTATAGGAGTCTATTTGTTCACGTTTAGAAAGAAAATGTAATAAAGAGATGGATGCGTGATGGATTTATGATTTATCAAAAGCACTTTACCATATGGCAGTCGTCAATGGAGCAGGTTTCCAAATGTTTGCTTTATGAAAGGAGACCAGAGATCATTTTAATCTGAGCCACTTAACCTGGGAGAGGATGCTCAAGTCACGTGACCACGAGGCCCCCATAAAGAGTGAGAGAAACATACCGGTGTTGATCATTTAGGCTCCTTTTACTAATTTTGAACTTGTATTTGTAGAATAACGTGCACCAAAGGAAAAGCTTCAAAGACTGAAATGTGTTGCACTGAAAACTGGGTTTGTCTGATTGAGATAGTGGCAGCCACTGCGCAAAAGTACACTAGTATGAATTCCCAAACTGAAATAGTCTATGAACACGTTGACTGTCTGATTACAGCAGTACACAGAAAATGTCAACACAAGAACACGATTTAAAAACACCCAGAAGTGGGAATATTTGTTAATGGCGCAGAGGAAATTTGGAAAAAAGCTAGTAGTAGCCTTTGGTCTGGTGACATCATTCTACTTTTAGTTACAGCAAACACTGTCATGTGTCACCAGAATATGTCATCAGAACAAGACGGCCCGAAGATAATATTTTACATTCTTGATAACTGGTGTATTATTTGGCTGAGTTGATGAAATAAATGTGGGCAGCGCGTTCTTTGTAACTCACACTCTGTTATTTCTACTTTAAAGGTGCTCAGAATGGGAGGAAGTCCCACGCTGGACTTATTACATTTACTTTCTAAATAAAGACTTAATCAGTTTACCATCTACAATGTGTCGCTAATAATAATGATAATCTAATCAAAATGCTATCAAAAAAATCTTCTGACAAATATAAGCGCAATGAAAACCAGAACACTTCTGGTTTGTGAAGACATCTTGGCAGCATAGACCTACCGATCTGGATCCTATTTTAAATTTATGACGAGTCCATTCAGTGTTGACACTTCTGGCATCAGGCCACCACGTCATGTTGAGGTCCGCAGGCCTATAAATTTCTGCTGGGGCGTGATTCCCCTCATAGTCGTTCACCAGAGGTACTCGGAGTTACTCGGACTTTTTTTTTTTTTTTTTTTTTGCTTGGAGGTTGTTTTTGTTTTTTCTTGGGCACATTTTCACACTACGAATTTTCCTTTAGTAATCCCTGTCATCATCAAGGCTGGGAGCTAACGGGAATGTGCGGAACAAATATCGATCTTCAAAATAAAGGTGATAAATACGTTTTTATTATTCAAGTTAATGAGTTAAATTGACTTTAAGACTATTAAGCCACCTGATTGGGCTTTGTTGTGCAATAATCCAGCCTTTTTTCAGTGAGTTCATTATTTAAAGGCAAATGAACAGTATAAACTGTCCCAATGAAAAGGTGGTGGAAGTATCAACCAGCTAGGAGGGATTTTTCTCAATGGCAGACCTCTCCCAGAATCCAAGAGAAGGAAAATGATTGAACTGGCCTCGGAGGGGGTCCGTCCAAGCCAGATATCAAGGATACTTCGGGTACGCATAACTCTTTTGCAAACTTTTGGCACAATGGAAATCCATATTTAGATCAAAATGTGGTTTCCATGAATCAAGAGTAAACCTCGCTTATATGTTCAGGATTGGAGAATGTGGAAACACCATTGTGTATTTCAGGTGTCCAACGGGTGCGTCAGTAAGATCCTGAGCCGTTACCGCTGCACAGGCCTCCTGGAGCCCAAAACCATTGGAGGCAGTCGACCCCGACTCCTGACCACCGGTGTCATCGCCACCATAATCAAGTGCAAAAGGGAAAACCCGACAATTTTCGCCTGGGAAATTCGAAAGCGTCTGGCAGCAGCACGGACGTGCAGCTCAAAAGTGCCCAGCGTAAGTGAGACGGAAGTTCTACCTTTGGTTTCATGTAACCAAGAAAGAAAAAAAAAGATCCAAGCCATTTAACACGCGTTTGCCATAATGTGTCCTGCAAGGTGTCGTCTATAAACCGGATTTTAAGAAAGATCCAAGGACCGATGTGCATGGAGTTGAACGCGCACATCAGAAGTGAGCAGGGTGAGTGACTGAAACGCAGAAAATAAGTGTGACCTCAAAGTGATCATCACTACAAGGCCCATTTTCCAAAAATGTAACCTAAGCCTGTTGAATTTCCATCATGACATGATTGTCTAACAAGGTGATGTTAAATGTATGCACTCATCATTTGCAGGTTTTGATTCTCTGATTCATGAAGAAGTGAATGATAAAAAGATGTTCGAGACAGTGAGCAGTAAAGACCAGAAACCTAAAAGCGTCCAGTACAGAAACCGCACCACTTTCAGCCCAGAGCAGAGCAGAGCACTAGAGCAAGGTGACGTCAAATCTTCCCTGTCCGTGCTTTTCACAAAGTACGACAATGTTACATTTCTCCAATCAGAAAAACAGCTGAACACACGTTTCTATCTCCCCAAATCAGAATTTTCTCACAGCCAGTATGCAGATATGTACACGAGAGAGAAGCTGTCTACTGAAATCAAACTTCCTGAGGACACCATCAAGGTAGAATCTCACTTGTTTTGTCAATCACATATTCCATCTTTCTTCTACACTTACATTATTGTCTGTCTCCCAAAGGTCTGGTTTTCGAACAGACGAGCCAAGTGGAGGAGGGAAACCAAACAGAGGAGTAGCACACAGAGTAAGTGTGTGTTTGAGCATGTACTCATTGGATGTGATTGTGCATGACAAGGCCTGGAAAGATTATGCATAGCACTAAAGTCCTGTGACAAAGTGCATTTCTCCTTTGCAGCAGCAGAACAGCACAGAGACGTGAATCCAACAATGCCACACAGCTTCGCGTATGCACAGGTACAGTGTAGATTCAGCAGCACTGCTTGTTTAGTGCCTGTAATACCATTCAAAACCTGTGGCTTCTGGTTTCTCACAGACGACAGAAATAAACTGTAGAGTCACAGGTGGACTGTGTTTGTGTTGATTTGAAGGCAACGGGAGAGTCGAGAGTCTACAGCGACCACTCAGATGTGTCCTCTTCATACAACACAGTTGCCCGGAAGTTGCCAAATAGCTACATTTTCCCAACAGAAGCTGGTAAGTTGGTTCTAAAATGCATTGTTTAATGATGTCGAGTTTATAAATTTGGGACTTTTCATGGACGCAGTATGATAAAAATGAATCCATAAACACACTTTGTTTTGGTCCTTTTGAATGTGTTTGTGGTCATTTTATATTTGATTTCTGAGGTTTTGTGTCTGTTTGTTTGTTTTGGTCATGTGATATTTGCTTTTAGTCATTAGATGTATATTTTAGCCTGTTTTATATCTGTTTTTGGTCATTTTTTGTCGGTTTTTGGTTCACGTCACTGTTTAGCCCTGTCCTATTCCTTTTCACACTTCTGAATGTTGCTCTTTTGCAAATACTGGAGCTGCAGCTTGATTTCATGTGTACCAAGTTAAAACGAACTAATGTATTCCTTTAATGCACAGGTTTGAGGAATCCTCAACATCTGGCATCCATCTCAATGTCACCCTTATTCATCCACCAGCCCAATAATGTGGTGACCCAGAATGCAGACAAGACTACCCTAGATCTGCACATTAATAGATTCACTTTTCCACTGGTTCATCATCCTACAGACACAAGGACATCCCTCCCTTTGGGAAGTGAGACCATAAGAACTGACTGTCATGTGTCTCAGTGCTGGAACCAGCAGGGAATTGCCTTTGCTTGGAGCCAGCGTCAGACAGATGAAAGTTTTCTGTTTGCCCATCAGCCCTGGGATGTGAATCCACATCACTGCCTAGACTGAGTGAGACCCCATGTCTGACATTATTCAGTATGTTTTACATTCAGGGTCCTCATTTGATCAATTACAACAACCAGCTCCATTTCTGGGCTGTAGGGACCCGTTCTGACCAGCAGAGTGCGACATATGACAGGAGTTAAAATCTTGTCCTTTACCCTCAATTTCATCATATGCACACCAGCTTTACAAATCACTTTGAATCTGCACTATTGAAATGTCATTAGCAAAGTATCATTTTAAATTCTTGCAATTATTGATGGTTACATCACACAATCCCCGCAGATCTTTAATGAATCAGCAAACAGACAGTTTGAAAAGGCAAAGTTAAGGCAACTTTATAAGTCATAAAGCAGTGAATTAAGCTGAACACATGAGATGGTAAGACTTTTTTAAGGAGCTGTAATTCGTTTTATTGACTTGTCTCCAGGAAATAAAGTGTTACATGCCAAGGTGTGATGGATCTAATAAACAGGTTCTGCTTGAAAAGACGCACACTTCAGAGGGTGGAATTAGTGCTGACAGGGACTATTATATTATCAATTTGTTTTGCATATAAGATCATAGCTTTAACTGGATGCTCATCAGTGATATGCCCTGAGACATAAATCATAACTGCATGGATCATTTAAGGTTACCACTGGATAATATGGATGTTATCTTTTTTTTATAGTCTTGGGCCTGCTGTTTGTGCGGAAGGAGGTTTAGGCGCTCTTCCAAGATTTCTTTCCAGGGATGGCGAGTGGGAAAATCTATAAAAGCATAGCTTCAAAAAGTCTAAACATGACCTGATATCTGCTCTGCTCGGTATTAGTTTTTATGACTGCAACAGGGCAGAGGCATTGAGTTCCTTTATATCCCTTTACTGCAGTGTGGAGATGGTAAGACTCTGAGTTTCTTGATAATTGGTCACCGGAGGGGAAAGATTGGGAGCAGAAGGCAAACAGCTTGGTCAGCAGCATGGAAGTGGCGTACTGGTAAAATGGCTTGTTGGAATTTAAGCCAGATAGGTAAATTATATCTCCATATGACAGCATGTCATGCGTCCGCTTGTCATGTAAATCAATAGTGAAGCTTTTGAAGAAATGCCGCTTTATACTGTACTTCATGCTAAATATTCCCATTGTTACCGTGTCTAAAATTATTTGGCAACTGTATACTAGTTTTTATGGATTACAATTTTACATTAAAAAAGTTTTGATTTATAATATACAATCCATTCAAATCGATTGTGTCCATGTTAAACCAGTGACCCATTTGGCTTTTAGGCCACGTATAATTGAGGCCCCGTGTCCCAATGCTGCAAACTGTTTGTGTTCCACTTTCATTTTGATGGATTATTTTTCTAAACTCTTCACATAATTTCATAATTGTTCAGGAGTCAAAGCAAAACAATATTTTGCCAAAAACAAAGTTTAGGAAAAAACATGACAAAAATACTTTTTTCTTCTCCTTCTACCCCATTAATCATATCATAGCCCCTTTAAATTTGCCTTGTGAGCCTTTGTAAGGGCCAGACCTTAAGATGGGAACCATTGGACCAAACTACCTCTAAGAAGCACTTAAACCGGCTCCATGTTTATCAGCTACAGCAGTAAAATGCTGTTTAAGGATTCATACATCAGTATTACGAATCTACTAATCTACTAAAAATATTTCAGTCACAGCAGGGATTTTCTGCGGAACAAGTACTCGTCACATAGATACTTTGAGTAAAGTTTGATGATAATACTTACAAAGATGACTTTTTGAATATAGCGCTTTTCATTTTAACGGTGTATTTTCACATTGGGGTATTACGTTTTTCAATTAAGAAAGATTTGTGCACCACTAGTTCTTAAAAACCTTCCCATGTGATTTTTTTTTTTTTTTTTTACTTAAATATGATTATTAGACACAGTAATTAATCTTACATTTGGAACATTTGGTATATCTTATCTCATATTGAGCAACCAAAAAGTATCAGAGTTGCTGAAAACTCATCCAAGTTCAACTGTATATTACTTATGCCTGAGATATCCAAATTTGTTATCCAAATGTTTCTTAACACATTATTATTTATCTCTTTCAGTGGTTGTATGGATGACCACTGATGCTTTCAGCCACTTAAGCATATTTATCATGCACTACATTCTGTTGCTCCAAGTGACACAGGGAGTAAACTGCCAAAAATCGAGTAAACACATTCTGAGTGTGTGTTGCTGGCGTATTCCTTACGACATATTGCACAAGGAAAATGTGAAGTTAAGGGAACAGCGGTAGTAATTTGTCAAAGTTCTTTATTAAAATAGAAATAATACAGGGGCTACAAAATTCAGAAAAGGTCATAGAATAAAAAAGCCCTCACTGACACAAAATAGCAGCTGTTATAAAGTTTATATTATACAAATATAAACAGATTGATCATGAAGTAAAAATACTTACAAAAATTACACTTTGCAATTTACAGAATGCACAAGGGTATTTACAGACCGTTAATTAAATAAAAGTTTCAATGCCGTGAGACTATGGTCGGCAAGAAAACTGATCACATTTCATTACAACAATATGATTTATCATATAACTAAGAGTATTTGCCATTTGAAACTTCTTTTCGTGAAGTTTTCTTCGTTTAAATTACTGCTTCATATATACACTTTCACCTTAGTTGTAACCTGTGCAAAGAGGATCATCGTTCATCCTGAAGCACAAGGGAGACTACGATGATACTTAAGCTGCTGCTAATGAATGGGGATCACAGGGGGCCACTAGGGGTCCAAATATCCATTATCTGTCACTGCTTATCCTATTTGGTTCGGGGGGTTGCTGCAGTCTATCCCAGCTGTACACCCTGGAGAGGTCGCCAGTCTATCGCAGGGCCACAGAGAGACATACACAGACAGACAAACATTTAAACCTAGTTCACACCTGCGGGCAATTTTAGATTCACCAATCAGCGTAACATGCTTGTTTTTGGACTGTGGGAGGAAACTGGAGTATTTGGAGGAAACCCACGCAAGCACGGGAAGATCATGCAAACTCCACACAGAAAGGCCACGACCGGCCTGGGCGCGAACCCGCTGGGGGCCAAATATGAATCAGAAAATGTTGATGTGATGTTTAATAAGCTCATTCACATTCCTAATATATAAGTGCTCATTTAGCATGTGATATAGTTAGGTTTGTTTCTTAGTGATTAACAAAGGTGACTCAACTTTAACTTGAATTTACGTTTAATTTGTAAATCCGTGTTTTATGTAGTTTAACAAAAAGCCTTTAACAGTAACTCAGACAAATCAGCCACAGTTTTAATACCACCCAGTGATACTAATGTTGGCTGATGGGTGTCTAAGACATACTGTCTGTGTATGTTGTTTTACGGTAGTTTAACTTCAACCCTGGGAAACAAACTCTTCGCTCAACAATCCCATAGCTGGATTTGTCTGCAACATATTCTCCTGGCAAAAAAATAAATATAACTCAGTAATATTTACAAGCTACAACTCTCTTTAAATATTAAACATAATCTGAAGCATGAAGAAGCCAATCTGACATTAATAAGCGAACCAAAAATATTCCAGATCTATAAGACCTATAAAATCGTACAGCACGGCAGAAACATACGCAATAAATCAGCTGTTATGTACACAAGGAGTCACTTGCCATGAACAAACAAAAAAAGTATAAAGTAAAGCAAAATATCCTACTGACCACACACAGCCCGCCAGGGGCCACAGTTCCCTCCTAACTGGAGACCAAATAGCCATATTATATTTGGCATGACTCTCCTCTCTCTAATGCTACAAATTTAAGCAAAAGATTTGGAGCAGTTCTCTCAGTCCTGCTTAGACCTTCTCATAGCAACAGTTACAGCTAACTGGGGAAGGTGTAGCCCAGCTACTGCATGAAACTAGAACTGCATGCTTTGCCAAGGCTGAAGGTAGATTTACACACTGATCAATACTCTCAATATTACCAATATTTTCTCTTTGGGACATTGACCATCTGTGCTTCCTAAAATTAGGTTTTCAATAACACACCATCTTTTTAATATACCTATCGGTTTTTTGTTTTTTTTTGGTTGATATTTTTATTTGCTTTGATTTTTGGAATCCATCTAAAAACTTATAACCAGATAAGTACATATGTTGGCATTATGGAACATCACTTCTGCACATCCACAGTACTCATGTTGGAAGTCATGTTTCGCAGTCCAGCTCAACACAAACAAATCCCAGTCAAGTAGTAACCACAAGAGAACTGGGTCCTGTTCATATTCAAGTATATTCCAGGCGATAATACTGAGTCAGAAGTGCCAGTCTGGTCTTCTTTGTTTGCATGGCTTCAGAACGTCTGAACATGTCATGTAATTAACATCCTCTGATGTGCCCAAGACTTTGGTTGTGAAAGCGATCTAAAGGTTGACAACCTGGATATCCAGTCTTCAATCACTATTTTCTGTCCTCTCCGTAAAATGATAAATTCAGCCACGAAATAGCAAATTGGCCAGTTTCCATAAGGTGTCTTTGCTCATTTCTCCCCGGTGGTCCATGCTGGAGAGGTCTTGGAATTTTCTGGCACAAAGCAGGTTTCTCATCTCGAAGGCTGTGGTACAGTCCTGTGTGGAGCTGAGATTCACACTACAGCATTTTTAGTTCCTCTCCACACTGGGGTAAAATTTGAACACTTTATATATCCACTCGGAGTAGAAAGCAACGTTAACAAAAAGCGCAGGCTGCGATGAGGCACATTTTGTCCTTTGTATGCTCACGCCGACAATGACTTTGCGCTCGTGTTCCTGGCAAACCAGTGGACCACCATAATCTTTCTGCATTAATGACATATAGAACGACCCATCAGTAAGAAAGCACATGGTCACACAGTTGGAATGAATCATGCACTGATACAAACAAATGCACTTTCATGTGTCTGTTTCATGCACTGATCTGTGGCCCTTACATCACATACGCCCTCTCCTCTGTTGCCACCGGCACATATTCTGCTCTCCCCAGCGTCCCCCTTGATTTGTGAGCACATGTCATTGTTGACCATGGGCATGGTTACAGTGTTCAGTGCCTCATCCCGCCCTGTATCTGCACAGGGAAGAACACAACAGGCTTGTTAGGTGTTGCACATGTTCATTTTGTTTGAATAACAGGTTAAATGGAGTGTGCCATTGCATATTGGTGAAAGAAGGCAGTACTTTTGGTTTCCCCCCATCCATACATGGTGCAGTTGGTGCCTTCTGTGATTTGACACTCTTTTACTGGAAGATGAATAGTGGAAGCACCCTCAGACACAGGGGCAGGACTAGAACAAACATAATTACATATAGTTATACTCAGTGAAACAGTGAGGGATCATTGTAAAATTGGTAGAACAACTAAAAATATTTTTTTGCATTTGTTTCATGCATTTAGTAGGCAAAAGATATCCAAATGGTGTTTTATACAACACATTTTTTTCCCAAATATTAAGTTGTTAAGCATTTGCAGAAACCTTGCAGGTGGATGTGAACTTACTCTGCTAGTTTCAGCATAACCAAGTTAGACCCCTCAGGGCCGCAGATCAGGCGAGAGATATGCAGTCTTGGGTGGCTTGATGACTCATTGAGGTGGCGTAGACCAACTTGCACGCTGTAATCTTTGAGATCTGGAACACTGATAACAGCAGGGAGCAGTGTAAGCCAGACACCTGCAGTATTTACAGGTGGGCACAAAAGTTTGCATCCCTTATTTTGAAATGGAGTTTTTATCAGAAATTGTCAAAAAGTTTATAAATAAAGTTACAGAAAATATCAACAACAATATTAGTGCAAACTTTTTTCCTTGATAAATAAATTCAAAATAACTTTATTAATTTCTGCTTCAAATATTATGCTTATGAATGAAATGTTTTTGTTTTACTCTTTTTTCTTGCCATTTCAAAATAAGAGAATGCAAACCTTTGTACCCGCTCTATGCCTTGGGCTGTTGACTGCCAAAGAAAAACTTAAGTGATCTGATGATCAAACTACTTGATGAGCAATCCACAAAGAGACATTATTGTGTGATTGTACAGCACGTGGGCAGTCTACTGGCAACTAGCAAGCCAAAAAAAGTCACGTATCAGCATCACGTAGACACTGCACTTCAAAATATCAGCTAAAAGCTGCTGCTCTGCATGTAGGCTACTTCACTTATTTCAGGGAGGCCGACAGGGAGGTTTTTATTAAAGCCACTTCTGCATTTGACAGAGATACTGAATGTAAATTATATAAGTGGCTCAAACATAAACAATTATAGATGTTAAACAGATCTCCAGTCGAAATACTTGGTTCTATGTCTTAGGTCAGGCCTGTCTCAGAGTAAGTAACTCTCACTTAAGACAATACAACCTGCATCTTCACTTTAAACTATATTTGATAGACCCAGCGAAAGAAGCTTGTTGGAAACATACTGTATGTAAACGGAGAAGATAGGGAAGTGGTAAATGTGAAAATGATTTAGTGACGAAGAATAAAGGAAATTAGAAGGAGGAAGTGGACCATTACCAAGAGGTGAAACACTGTTGGTCTGTCAAAACCCAGTCTTCTCTGATGAGAGAGCCACCACACAAATGAACTTTCCTAAGATCATTTGAGAAGACACTTGTCACTAGTGAGTAAACAGACATAAAACAGGACAAATTACACAGATGTAGGATGACTTACTCTCTTTGGATGCTTACAACCCAGCTGCCGTCTGTGCCTCTCACTTGGTGTCCTCCAACTATCCGTGTGTTGATGTGTACAAAGCATGAAATCTTGGGTTTGGTTACAGCTAAACAAGAAAAAAGTTTGTGAAAAGGTAAATTAGATAGATGTACTATTTACATTTCAAAAACGGGCAAAAAAGGCAACCATAAAATACGATTGTTGAGTTTGGTGCATGACAACAGGATCTAATATGAAGAGTAAAAATGAAATGGAATGAGATGAGAGTATGAATATGATACTCACCATTTTGTTGAGGAGCCACTGTAGCTGATTCACCTGATGGATGTAAAAAAAGGCAACAGTAAGAAAGAACAAACTGCACAGCAGCACGAGTAATGTAGTGAAAATCTGACCACTGACTGCACGCTGACCCGCAAAGCATGAAACCCCATTTATAAAGACACCATTCTATACATAATAAAGACTTATCTGAATCGGAATCTTTGCTGGAGACTTTAGCAGTCGGCAGCAACAGCAAGTAAATTTGCTCAAGACCTCAAAAACTTCACGGAGGACATGTTTTATATTATGGAAATGAATGTGCGACCATTTGAGAGAGGCTCTTCAATGAAACCCAAATGAAAGCAGCCAAAGAAAATGTTGGGTCAAGCCACTTGAGTGTATTTCTCAAATAAAATGATGGCAGCAAAGACCTGCATCTGTTTGCTGTTTAAGCATCACGTATCCTCTGCCAATTGGACAAAACCACAGCGAGCTAACAGATTACATAAGCCACATGGCAAGCTGTATAAAAACAGTTAAGACATTTTTGTTAAAGTTAAATGAATGCTGAAAAGCTTACTCACTTGTGTTATTTTATTGTACTGTGCCCAAACACCAAGACAGACTTCTACTAGTTTCTTTTTTTTGGACAATGTGTACAAAGACAGTCAGCTGGGATATGACTGGCAGTGTCCACATACAGTACTTGTCTATGTAATATATGTGTGGCTCCAAGATTAAAGAGGTCAACAACAACTCTGATGAAATATACCATCTCACAGTAGAACTGAACTCTCACAGCTGGAATTGAACATGCGACTCTGCACAAGAACATAGAGTATCTACTGCACATACTGTACATGAGAGTGGTATCACTTTACCGAACTCTCAACAAGTAATGTGAGGGTACTGAACTACTCATCTAAGGGTCTGCTAAAAAAAGATCACTAAACCTACTGTATCGTTCACAGAATTTCTACTGTCCTGAACCACGGGGTCTACAAATATTTATGGCTGACAGAACAAACAGATGGACATTAGAGAAGACAAAGTTATTTAAGCCACTCACAGTGCTTCAGTTTGCAGTAGTCCCAGGCCAGGCGGTTATTTGGATTGGTGTAACACCAGGGGCCATGCTTATCCCGGTCTGGGTTCCGGCAGTAGTTGTTCTCCAGCCCTACATGGGACACTGTAGAGTGAGAATCCCCACTGTAAAACACACAAATACAGATTCTCATATTGTGTTTGTTATTTTGCACAGAGTATGAGAACTAACACTAGGTCGTGTCTCATGAAGATTCACGCACACTCTCACACTCTAAAAATACACAAGCACCGGCATACGTGGAGTTACACGTGCACTGTCACGCACATACCGTACATACACACTGTTAGGGACGTGGTATGCCTGGAAAGTCTGATTCTGGCTTTCCTATAGTGCAATGAATCCTCTGAATTTGCTGCACAGAGGCCATAGAAGGAAACACAGAGTTTTGTGAAGAGTGCTCATGGGAGTTTGAAAGTATGCACTCTAAGCGTTTAGCAGGGCTCAGACCAGCAGGAGCCACATCCTCCATGGAATGATTTGGTTGTGCTCCCGATTTATAGGAATTCACCTCTAATCATGTGCCTTTTTGGAGTGTTCCACTTGGCTCTGCAAGAATTGTAAGTAATCTTCTCAGATATCCAAAACATCCCTGAAAAGCAATTACTACAGTAGGTAAGACTCGGGACACACGTGCAGCAATAATGCTAAGCGATGGGTAACAATTTGTCAGGTGGTGAAGATAATTCCACTTCCCCAGAGAATGTTAAACAAGCTGTGGCTCTCAGCAGCTTCTCCTGGGATGACCTTTGACCTCGACTGGGGTAGACTCCCTGGCTGCAGTCTGCGCGAGGGAGCTGATTGGCTTTGATCTACTTTTCTCAGAAAGCACTTCCTTGGGTCAGGGGTCGGCTCTGGAACATGTCCATCTGTCTGTGCAATTTTGGCTTTTAAAATTCCTGTAAATTAAGTAATTCCAACAGCCCGATTCTGGCAGTGGGCAACCTCTACGTCAGGATGGGTCACTTGGAGAGCATCCCAGGGTTTCCTCTCGTCAGTTAGATGAATAATAATTGGGCTCGGTACTGACCCCTGAGGAACCCCCCGATTTCCTCTGGCTGTTTGTTTTCGCTCCTTAGCTCGATTCATATGAGAGGGGTTTTCACAAGGCAATGGGAGCTAAGTTGTCAACAAACACTCAATTATCAAGTGAAGTGAAAAGAGCGTCACTCTCTCTAGGAAGGAAACATTTCCACTTAGCAGGAGATTTAAATGACTTTGTTACCTGTTTATGTGATGGGCCCAGTCTGCACAGGGAATGCCCGATCGAGTTATGGATAACGTGCCACGGTACGTCTCTCCTATGTCCTCATAACACTCTGAGGGAGTAGAAGATGGAGTTACTTTAGCCCACGTTTAGAAATTACACAATCCAGCACCTAAATGCAATCAGTAAATGGGTAAAACTGATTTGGGTGGTGCCTTCCTTTCTTACTGATGCAAGCATAACATAATTAAGTTTCTCCTTGCGGTTTGGATCAATTTGATATCGGTGGGCCTCTGTCTAAATGGTGCTTCTCCAACTTAAAGGGAAATGTGAAACTTACGATGTCTGCTCTTAAACAGAATGAGAAGAGGGATTATAGAAAGTAATTGACGGGCTGCATTTTGACATGTGTGGTCTTCTGAAATGTAAAACAGAGAAACATGGGAAATGACAGCGAGCACTATTGCCAAACTCTGATGTTTTTGTTCCTCCATGAAATGGAATTCATTGGGCAGCACACTGCCAAGTGGCCCAGTCCTACGGGAGTAATTATGGGGAGTGTCTGTGTAATTCCACTTTGCACATGACATGTCTTTTCAAGCATTTGTAGTTCTGCGTTTCAATAATATTATTCCTGAAATAACCTACAGAATGTAGTAATTTGCAAGATGCCTGCCAACCTTTTGAAGTGTGGCACCTACTAAAGTCTTTGGAATAGTTTGGAATGTTTTGTGCAATCCACTTATTCGCTTTCTTGATGAGACTGAGATGAGAAGATCAATTTCAAACTCATGTCTGTGTGGTGGCAGCTGCATTAAGAAGTTCACTAGATAACATTCTCGTTAGTTAAATCCTTACAAAAACCTAAAGGTAAAAAAAGAAATGAGAAGAAAATGAATGGGTGCATGGGTGTCACTGTCCCTTTAACATTGAAGTTGTACAAAAAGTTTACCTATTTTTTGTGTGGCATCAGCATCACACCTGGGGATGTGGGTGCAGTTGGCTCTCCTCTGAATAGGGTCTGTGGTGAAGCACCATGGGTAATCTGCACCATCAGGGTTACGGCAGTAGTTCTCTCGGAGGTCTCTGTAACACACACACAAACTACGATTTAAATGATGGTGCAGATGAGCAGCGGCATAAATGAAGACATCATCTCCTTGACACAGCAGCGAGAACTAAATCTGAGCCGTAAGGAGCCGTGTAACAAGCATTACTCACTTGCATTTAAAATTCTGAGGAAGAAATGAGTGGTTATGGGGGAACTGAGAGTCCCAGCGCTGACATGTCACACCCTCTGGAGTGACATTCATTGTTCCTCGGTAATCCGTCCCCTTCCCCTGGACACAGGATGTCGTTACGTTGACATCTGTGTCCCCACTAGGCTCTGACTCTGGCAAAAACAGAAAAAGACACAGGAGTGTAAGCATGAGAGGGAAGGCAACGGAAATATGACTTTCAAAGAAGATGAAATCAGGAAGGACACAGGGAGAGACGGAGGCAGATGTTCATTCCCAGAAAAATGTGTCATGTTTAATCCAGAGACAGATGATCAAATAGTAGCACTCCCCGCTTATCTCGACTACGATAGGAAACTTTCTGTGTATTCTTCTTATAGAGACCTCCACAACTATTGGCAGATATTAAACATGCTGGCAACACACACCGTTATAGATTGTTGCAAGAAAAAAGCTGGAGCCTGATCATATTTATGCATAAATCTTTGCCTCAACATTAAACATCGCCGTTCTGCAACTGGTGTATTTGTTTATTACAGCCCAACATAGGATATCACATCAAACCCAGGCTGCCTGGGGCAGCTTTATCCTCCAGAAAACTATTCCAAACATCTTCCAATGGAATTCTGCTTTTCAGCAGAGCGGGGATAGCAGTGCACAGGGAGCGACTTCTCCCCTCTGGATTTCTGTCTCTGTTTCTTTAGCCTTTGACAAATGAAATGGGAGAAGATGGAGGAGGAAAGGGAATGTTTTCAGGCAGAGATGAGAAGGTGAGTGGAAAAGAGGGATTCTTTGCCTTGATGTAATGCATGCCAGTGTCTGTGCGGATTGTGTATTACAGGTCAGTGGTTTTTATCTTTCTGAGGGAAGGCATTGAGGGATACACACATCTGGACAAATGCAGATGCTCCACCCTGACTGTAAATCATAACGTGTACTGAAAAGTACATGTGTGTATGTGTCTGATAGAGAGGAAAAGAAAGATGCTCTGTGTGTCTGTGGGTGTGCATGTGGGAATATTTCAATGTGCTTGTCAAAGGTCTGACCTCTTTCTGACGTCCGTTCATTTTCTTTTGTCTGTTACATGATGTACTGTTTGAAGGCAAATGTTCTCTAAATTACAACACTGTCAGAGTCTCAAATATAAAATGAGTGTATTTCAAGCGAAGTTACATTAGTTTACATTTTTATTTTAAATTCAGTTGATCTAAGCAACTTACAAGTGAAGTGCAATGAGAAAAAAAATTGTGAAAAGCTCCCTCACATAAAGTACCTTATCAAATGCATCAGGAGTGCAATTGATGATTGCCTGCAGAAGTTAGAGTAAAAAGAGCAGTAAATAACATGCATTCTAATTTCCGAGAGGACACTCATGGCAAGGTGATGTACTTTGTATTTCAAACAGAACTTTCTGTAAAAAACAAAGAATCGTGCAAAAAAATGTAAATAAAAATTCACCAGTTCCTTTCGGTAATAAAATTGATATTGGTGATGCTTTAAGGGACATAAAGGTTTTACTAAGGTGTTGGGCTACCACAAGCCTCTGAACTCTGGAGGGATGAGCCCTGCATGGGAGCATATGGGATTGTTTTTAGTTTTGGTTTTTCCCTTAATTTGTCCCTTGTTCACACCACTATAATACCTTCCACTGGCTATATGAGGCATCTTGGATAAGTAGCCTCTATTGTAATTCACCACTTCATAGCCCAGTTGTCATCTGTTAGTGGTCTCAGGAAAACACGTCTGCCTCTCTGAAGTCGGACCCTCCCCTTTACAAACAACCTATTTACTCTTCCTTGTTGAGGTAGAAGGATTTGAAGCCGAGCACCACATTAAACACAATGTCGGGTAAACAAAAGTCTTATGAGACTCTGCAGGAGAGAAGAGGAGTTTTTTTCACTCAGCTGACCACACGTACCCCCCAAACCACCAAAGTTCTTTACACAACAAACCCCCTGGTGCACTCAAACCACTTCCTAGTAGTTGTCTGTCTGTCTGTCCAAAAACAAAGCAAGACATCCTCCAAGCTGTGTTCAGGACTTCTAACTGTGTGATGCGCACTGTGCATAAGCGTACTAGAGAAAAACTAGCTACAGACTCATAAATCACAGTAATTTGGCCTTCTCATTTCTGGGGCCTGAGATTTGGAGTATGTGCTGTACACAAGCCCTTACCACACTGAGTGATGTTGCAATACTCCCACGGAGTTTTGGGATCCATCGTGTAGCACCAGGGTTGCAGACGATTATCTGGGTTTCGACAGTAGTTGTCCTTCAAATCTTTGTCCTTATACCTGGGACAGGAAGCAGCGACAACAGAGGAAGGAAAGAAAAAAAAACGGGAGGAGGAAGAGTAACAACTGGTGAGGTGAGGCTTTTCTTTAATATTAGCGTTGTTTATTTAAAAATCTGTCATGGGTGTGTGCTGGCATTGTCCGTGAGAAAAGAAAAGTCAGTGTGTGATTATCAGCTTTTGCAGCTTACTTTTTGGGCTGGAAGTTGTGTTTGTGCGGCCTTGACGAGTCCCACCTCTGGCACTCCTTGCCGCTCTTTGTATGGTCCATTTTGCCACGGTAATCCTCCCCGTTACACGACATACAGACGTCTGTCCAGAAACAAAAAACACTCGTCACCTTTTCTACATTAATGGATGAAAACGGAACTCATGACTTAATATAGAAATTCAATTCTCAATCACCTCAATTTGATTTTCTGGGCTGAACTTTCTTGCCGGGTAAGGTTCTTACCTTCTGAACACTGTGGTATGC
Organism: Channa argus; assembly: GCF_033026475.1. NCBI lineage: Eukaryota > Metazoa > Chordata > Actinopteri > Anabantiformes > Channidae > Channa > Channa argus. The sequence goes on from NC_090217.1 coordinate 7,789,186, forward strand.
CACACTCCTCAGCCCGTACATTGGGGTCTGTGGTGTAGCACCACGGACCACCAGGATCGTTGTTGGGATTCCGACAAAAGTTGTCCCTCAGGTCTTGTGTTGGGTACCTATCAGGATAAAACCTGCAAGAGAGTAGACAGACATTAATGGAAGTGTTAACTTTACTTTGGATGTATGAATACATTTTAGGGAGGACATAAATTAGTATCTACATATTGAATGGTGCGATGAACAATCGTAGCAAAAACTGTACTTCAGTGAGACAGTCATCAATACATTTCTCTGGCCCAGATTTACACCTTTTGCACGAAAGCCTCACTGATTCCTACCAGCTCCAGCATGTGTGAAGCAGCCAGACTCTGTCACAGCACAGTAACCATCAACAGCACAGAACAATGCTACGAACCACTTGAAGCAGCCCATGCAGGTCCTTTGATGGCAGCCTTTGAGCACATTTAAACCTAATCCCTCTCTGTCAACTGCTACATCACGTGAGTGTGAACAAGCGACCGCAGCGCCGTAAGAAAAAGCACCTGGCTAGTCCACACATATGTGGACGTAACAATGGGGAGCAGCATGGGATCAACATCCTAAATGGACAGTGTGTGATTTCTTCTGTCAGAGCAGGATGATGAAAAGCCGGCGTGTCAGCACCCCCCCCTCCCCAACTCACAGATACATACTGACCACATTCCCGCTCCCACCCAGGGAGTCGGAGAGGAAACACCGGAGAAAGAGTTTTGGGCCTGGAGGAAGGATGAAAAGAAACAAGTGAAGTGACTGACTTAAGTGCTTAAATAAGAAAAAAACAAAAGTGATTGAGCAAAAAAGAGACGACCTCGGTGTTCAACTTATGACGTAAAAAGAAAAAAACGTGCAGGAAAAGAAAAACGAAAAAGGAAAATCAACCAAAAGTCCACCCTCCCTTCAGCAGCTTGTCTGAACACTCTACCCCAGGCAATGACTCTTTTCTTAGGGGAGTCTGCTCTGCTCTCCCCTCTGTGCCCGGGGGCTTACGCAAGGCTGCTACACTAATGCACAACATCATTCAACCCAAAAGTAGACAAAATCTCAGACATCTAACTTAGCACGAAAGAGACAGAGCACAAAGCAGGAAACAGAGGAATACCGTCCAGCCATAGAGTGATACCTTACACGTGTCAAAACACAACAGTCTAACACCATCGCTTCACGTAGGCGTTTAACTAAAACGAAACACTTGTTCTTTCCCAAAAGCTGGACTCAGCCAAGCTCCAATCTCACATCTGTTGTGTGCATCAATATATTTCTATCACACTACAGTTTGCTTAATTTATAAATGGAATTACAAGGTCGATCACTTTACAAAAAAAGGGGGAAAAAAAGAAAAGAAAAAAACTGCATCTGGTGAGAGTCTGTAAAAGGCCGCGGCATGGGAGCAAGTTAGCCATAATGATGTTGTGCTAACAGATGTTGGCCAGTTATTCATCTCCTTGCCAAAGTCTATTCCCATCGGAGCTCAGGCAGACACTATGCACACATGCTTCGCTCTGTAGACCGACTAGATATTTTGGATATCACTGAAGATGAAATCTAGACCTGAAGTAACCGCTGCGAAATGTCGAGCAAACATGCACCTGATGACTATGAATCAAATACATCCATGATTCAGTGCTACACCATCCAAATGCATTAAGTACTTAGAGATTAAAGCAAAGCGAGCGAGGACTTTATGAATCTGCAGACACACAGTAAATAATGTCTTTTGGAAGCAGTGTGTGGGACAGTTGACAAATGAAAACTGCTGAGGAGAGCTGAAATGAAGTTTGAGATTTTGGCAAAGGCACTGGATCACTTTCTTGTTGAGAGTTATGTGAGAGGTTCAATGACACTATAATTTCTGTTTGTTAAATATGAAGCTAGGGGACAGCCAGGAGACACTTACCGTAGCAATCCACTTATTTCATTTTTAATCGGCATGAAAACATTTTTTACCTTTGCTCACTGAGACTCCATCAAAATTATTAATATATGAACATATAACAGCCTTGGCAATAAATAAATGATCCCAAGGTTATCTAGTAGTTTTATATGAATAGTGAGTTTCTATTTCATCCATTTCTTCATCGGTTCAAACACTAAATATAGAAAACAAGTGGAATTCCCGCTCCTGGGAGGGAACCTCCTGAGAAATCACCCCTGCCCCGTGGTGATCGGTCAGGCATGAAAATAATAGTTACCTGAACCTCTAATGGTGCGTGGTTCATTACGGTGGTAATTCTCACACAGCGGGACAGTCCCATGTTGGCCAACCCTGCAGTGGCACTAAATCTCTCTTACCTAAAGCTCCCTTTGACCCTGTGGAAGTTAAAAAAGTTGCTGACAAGCCAGGGCAAATGTTGCTGGACGTTACATTTGCCATCTGGAAAGGGGACGGGAACTGCGTGTCAAATAAACAATGACAAAGGAGCACTAATGCAAAGCTTCTGGAAGTGGAAGGGAAGTTTTTTTGGAGGGGGGTGGGGGGCGTTGGGGGCTGCAGGAGAGGAAAAGAGACCAGAGGAGAGGGACCAACACTGCAACATGTTCTAATTGTGGGGGCTCACTGAACTTGTGTTTTCCCTAAGCATGTCTGTGGCTTTGTGAGCTCAGCTGGACAACAGACAGAACATGACTTCAGTCTATAAATCTGTACGCTTTCTTTCTTTCGTTAATTCTACCTCCCCTCTGTCTATTTTTCACTCTGCACTTCTTCAAACTCTTATTACTCTGCTCCCCCCCCCCCGCCCCCCCCCCCCCCGCTGAAGTTAAACATCTTGTAACTAATGAGCACCACTAATGAGATGCTGGCACACAACCATCTTTGCAAACATCACTGATTTTGCCTCTCTCATAGCCATGAAAAAAAAAAAAACATCTTTGGGATACACCTGATGGTCATCAGTGCAGCAATGAAAAAAAAAAAAAACCTCATCGGGGAGGACATCCCTGCATGTGTTGAAAGAAATCTGACTTAACTCTGGATAAACGTTCAACTGTCTCTGAGCCTCCACCTTCCCTTAACCCCCCCTGAGGTGCAAGGGGATGATTTGCACATCAATAAATCAGCTGCTGGGGCCTGTTCAATATCAGACACAGAGAACGAGAGCAGGAGCATCCAGCAAGGTGGCAGGAGCCTAAAGATTAGAGACGCAGGCTTTGAAGGGTTGCTGGTGCCAATCTGCAGGAATGTGGCTAAAAGGAAGTGAATGATTAACACCTTTGCCTCGCTAAAAAACAATTACCGGCGTGTTGCTGAGCAAGGCACTGCAATCTTAAGGTGACGAGTGAACATCTGCAGCAATTTTTCTTCAGTGCTCTCATTCCAGCACAAAAATTTACTTTTTAGTTGACGTTCTTACTCACGTGTGCTCATTGATGTTATTATCTGACCAAGCTTGGCAAGTGATGTTTGACCTCGTCCAAGACCTCCTCCCTCTGTAGTTGTCCTTGGTGCCGATGATACACTCCCTTATATAATCTGTGTATGTGCAAAGGTATAAAAAGCATTTGAAAACATCCATTCATGCTCTCACTTTGATACAAGCTCTCCCTGTGTACTCTTTCTGTGCCAATTTATACAACGTTCAAGCAATTAAAAGTTTATTTGTGCTCGCTAACTTGACCACCTGGAATATATTTTCCCATGTATGGTCAATAAGACTTTTTACAGCATGTGTTTAAGTGCGTCCCAGTTTGTGTGTTATTCCTAAATCAGACAACTCCCTGACGTTCATTAAATGTCACCGGGGGAGTTTCCGTAAATTTTGCAGTAAATTCTAAAGTGCTAGATTCCACAGGCTGCACTGAAGAAAGCCTTCGCACTCGACTGTAAACAATGATTTTTTTTTTGTTTACACTTCACTTAAGTCTGCTGCGTGTTGTGCGTGCAACTCTCCCCGACAGAGTGGTTAAACAGCAGGGGCACGAAAGGGGGTGTTTGCTTTTACCGTGTCAACAACAACAACAAAAAAATAATAATTAAATCAAGGAGCTGATGCAAGAAGCACGACCTGCAATCATCAACAAACAACCCGCCTGTGTAACCTGTGTAAATCCATTTGTACCTTTTTTTTCATACAAAGTAAAGTTGACATTGGCCTGCTTCTGCACACCGTGGGTGAAACGGTCAAAGGGAAGCAAGTGGCATTTCCTGTTGTGCCTTTGAAAGTTGAAAGCCCTGCAGAAACACACGCAGGAAGTAGTTGAGAGATGAACAAATGATGGACAACAACAATATATAAATACCAGAGAGCCATGAGAAAACGCTGGTGCTGGGCTGCAGAGAAACACAGAAAGAAAATGAAGCTCACCTGCAGTTGACATTTTTCTTCACCTTCTTGCACTTTCGGGCGCAGTGCTCCTGCGACCGGCTGTTTCGTACCAAAGGGGACTGAGGACAGTCTGTGCAAACCAACATGTGGTTCTCAGTCTTCTCATACCTTTGTAATGACTGATGAGTCCTTCTACAGCACCCTGCAAGAACATGCGAGACAGCCATTAGATTGGATTAGATGGGCTGGATGTAACTCACATTTGAGATACTGTGAGCTGTGACATCAGCTGTGAACAAATGTGAGGTAAATAAAACCCAGATTTAAATGATATAGTGCCACAGTACGTTGTCGACGTACAGTATTTCTAACCACCTCTGTCTTCACTCACTTCTTGTCTGTATCTACACTGTCAGCTATCAAATGAAGGCAAAATACAACAACAACAAAAAGTCATGGAAAACATTTGGAATTCCTTTGTCTCGTCTTCCCTGACAAATCAGCCAACATTTCTCAAATACTGGGAGACATGAACAAACATTGCACTGCTGCTGTTAAGGTGCAGAGGATGGTAAAAAACTTGTACGAGGGTTGAGAATTTTCTTCTCCCGATGGTTTGACTATTGGTTTCAGGGTGTTGGCACAGAGTAAGTGAAAGAAAGATGACACTGTGTCACTATCCCACACTGAACGTGGTGCCCCGTGGTGTTTGTGTAAGCATCTTTCAACAGCGGTTTGATTCGAGCCCAGTGTTTGTTGGCATCTTAGCATTCACCCCGCTGAATCATGTTGAACCACCGTTGTGCAACTCCAACCAATGCCGTTCTGCAGCACTAGAGAGAACTTGTCTTCCGATCCTGCGTCAGCTGTGTCGGCCAGACTGAGGTCTCAGTCTGGTTTATGTGTCAGAGAAACCCATTGTGAAATGTGTCCGGCATCAAAGCCCGGCTCCGAATGCCCCTCGGCACTCGTGCGTCGAACCAGGGTAGCTGCCTGTGAAATGCAGAGTGGGCGCTAAACCATGTGGACGGCCAAGAGAACAGAATGATGTCCGTCCAACAGGCTGATGTGCTCCAGTGCTGCAGTTGGAGATTTGATGCTCATGAAAGCATAGCTCATATTTTACTGCATTCACAAAGAGCCAAAAATCATCTTTTTTCTATAGTTTTACTACTTCATAGGATTTATTATAGTACAGTTTTATGTTGTTGTTGATAAATCGAATGGATTCCTACAGAAACCCATTGCAATAACTTGCTTTCATGACTTCTTAACGCTCACGAAAGTGTTATTAAAACCCCTGCTGCCACAGTGACATTCACTGTCTTCCTTTGCATTTTGAGGAACAAAGGTCGACACACATCTATATGTTAGGAACAAACCAAGATGCAATCAGAACCCCCTGTTTCCTGGATAAGCTTTACCATCACTCATCATTTGTACTAACTAATACATTTTTATGTATATTTTTATGTACAGGATTCTATCACGGCACAGACATAATTTATAGGAGATCCAAGTGGGTTCAAGAACAGGACAAAACCATATTTTCTATCGAAATAATTCTCAGCCCCTGGAAAATGTTAAAAGCCGGTGCTGAAAATGTAGTTCCTGAGGACAGAGAAACGATGTGTTATGAGTTTAGTTAAAATATTGCTCTGTTTATAATTAGGGGCAAGGGTGATAAAAATGACAGGACAATCTTATGCTACCGAGTTACAGTAACGCGCTCCTGCGCCAAGTTCCGACACAAGTCGTTGTGTGCGTACTTAGGATATTGTAAACTCTGGAGCGTTTAGAGGCTCCTCATGGTTGAAAATGGTTTTCGGGGAGGACATGTTATTAATGTTTAGGCTCCATTGGATCACATCTGGCACTCATCACGGTGTTGTTCCAGCCCTGATGTCTGGCCAGGCTGCTCAATTAGATTTCACTTAGTCTCTTCCTCTCCCTGCATTCAGACTGCTGCTATCTCCCAATCCCAAGTATTTGTTGAAGTTACAGATTTTAATAAAAGGTATCTCAAGAATGAGAGAGATGAGATTTAACAAGAAGAGACAGCAATAAGGTACACGAAGGAATATCTAGTTCAGCATGACCACTGTAGGTGGAAAAAGGTGAATAACCACCACTCTGACCTTCCACTTTGGTGCCCTTGAGGAAAGATCTTAAGTGCCAGCTGGACAAGAGGCTTAACACTGACAAAAATAACATTGATTACCACAAATCAGTCTGAAGGGAATGTAGGAAAAGTAGGCGAGTGTATGAACAACAGGAAAGTAGCAGGTTAAGAGGTGTGTCTCTGTCTGGGAATTAAGCAGACATTACATCTGCTTCAGAGAGCTGCACAGTGTGGAACTGGGCTCAGAAGCCAGATGTTACCCCCCCTCCACCCACTCTCACACACACACACACACACACACACACACACACACACACACACACACACACACACACACACACACACACACACACCTCTCCCTCGTTCCCCCCGCACACAGACACACACACACCTTCTCTATCTCAGTATTAAACGTAAAATACCACAGTGCCCACAGTCATAATGTCAGGCGCGCGTTTTACTTTCCCCAACTTGGGGGCGATCAGAGGTCAGGGTCGGCAGCTCTGGAGGAGGTGGCATGAATCCAGTGCTTGTCTCACTAACATGACAGCAACGCATGTAAGCCGGGACAGTCTCTGCGACCACCAGGGCTTCTGTGCTTCACAAAGAAGCGGTGCGGACGCGACCGATGGTCACTGTGCGCCCCGAGCAGAGGTTGCAAGAAGACGTGCACTGCGTCCTCTTACCAGCTTACGTCACTCTGAAATATGCAAGAGTATCTATTACTAGAATGACAACGATCTGTATTATCAACAGTAACAACAGCAGATGTGGCCAACTTCAAATAAAGCGCTTTGGCACAGGTTGGCACGGCGCGCATCCTTATTCTGCAGGAGGAAACTTTCTGATAATGCGCAAGAGAAGTGTTCTTTGGACCTGCTTAGTGGCCGTTACTGAAACAGGGCGACATGCAATGACATCAATAGGTTCCTATAGGGAGGAGCAGTTTAATGAGCCGCTCAATTACCACATTGAACGTTTAATAGTACAAAACCGTCATTGAATGTTTGGTAACTGACTCTCCCTGATCTTCGAAAAATAGCCTCGAGCAAGTTCTTTGCACCAACCTCAATGAATTGCCGCAGCAATTCATCAAATCCTGAGCAGAATCAACATACAAGACAGGGCTTGTGACAAAGTTCATTTAATGTCACCCCACGTCAACCTCTATAATTAGCCCAGAGACGCACTCGGTAGCCTATATAACAATAACTGATAAAACCCAATTTCCAAATGTGAGAAAGGGGTTAATTATTTGGATCAACCCCCCGCCGTCTTCAGGATTTGCTTAATTTTCTTTTAATTTGTCTTCAATGTCATTTACAAACTTTCTGCCATGTATATTTCTCACTTTGCTGCACAGAAAAAAAAAAAAAAAAGGAATCAAACTAATTAAAATTGAATGTGAGACCAATGTTAATCCCAGCAGTCAATATGCAGATGTTCAACATCCCTCAACAGATCACTTCTTCTTCCCTTACCTGTGTCCAATATAGTGACCACTACACACACCAAAGCTTGGTAAATCCATACGTTTATCCTCATGGTTCAGAACTTGGGAGCAGGTCAGAACCCGAAAGCCTCGGTTGTTGTAGAAAGTCCAGAGCGGCTGATGACCAACACAAGACTCGCTTTCCTCACCCAGATGCCACTTTTCCAAGAAATCACTCGTCCTTGGTTCAACCCCCTTTTCACTTGAGTTTGTGCTCCTCTCTATCAGCGTCTCTCCTCACTGCTGTCAAGCCCTGAAGAATAAACAGCAAAACTTCCGACTGGTATTTTCAAAATAAAACTGTGAGGTCGTCACGTGCCGGCATTATTAAATTTGACAGTTCAGTGGAATTACATGCAATACATTTTTCTTTTGTTAATATTTTTAAACTGAACAAACAAACAAACAGCAATGAATAACATATTTTCTGGATAACCAAAGACAACCATAGACCGACAGTGTCTTTTCAGTAAATATTAAAGCTTGCAGAAACCCACATCTAAAAAAAAATTAAAAAAAACTTTATGTTAGCTCTTGTGGTACAGAAGTTTGTCCATCATCTGCAGGGTCAGCGGCTCCATCACCAGTTCCCCCAGTCCACATGTCAAAATGTCTCTGGGCAAGACGATGAATTTCCGGTTGCTGCTGTGCATTTGTCCCTTCGCCTTGTAAGTCACATTGGATAAACACATCTGCCAAATGGCCAAATGTAAATGCTTTCAAAAAATGTCTACAGTAACAAACACAACTTCCCTTTAATAACATTTCTTCCCCTTATCAAACAAGACATTTCAGCATGCAGACTTAAGCAAGAATCCTTCAATCAAACCTAATGCTAATAGAAATAATAACAGAATGATGGAGAACAGTTGTGGTGCAAACCCCAACAATTTGTACAAATTTATTTGCTTTTATTTTGAAAGTAACATTGCTCTTTGCTGCCCTCTTTGTAGTTTGACTTGAACGGATATGAAGCATTTATTAACTCCAATAATAGCTTTATAAATAGTTAATAAACGATTTAAAGGACCTCTCCATCACGCATTAAGATATTAGAAATGACCCTGCTTTGAATAATAAACTGGGTCTTTATGGCTTTTGTAGAAAATGGTAAAAACTGAACAAAACAAAAACAAGATTTCCACTACTACATCACACCCACTCTCATGTAATGATGTGTACTTAAAGTTACAAAGCTACATATCCCACTGTTAATTAATTACTAGACTGGGATTAACTGTCGGAAGCACATCTCCGAAGCTTCATGGTGATACCAGAGAAACCTTCCTTGTAGTGTCAAACTTGGCACACACTGTACTTTGTTCGGACCAGACGCAGTATAGTTAAAAACACATTTTAAGTTGAGTGGAATTTCAATAATATTTTATAGATCAGCTGTAACCCCTTCAGACAATAATACAATCTTTTTACAGCACAAAGAATTCACTGATGGCAAGTGGTGGTGGCCATGAAAGTATGTGATGGACCCTACACTGGGCTGATAATCATCAAACAGGATCTTTTTGACAAGGTCCTCTGTGTCTCGCTTTACTTTGGCTCAACTGAAAAGGCAGATGGGATTCTTTACATGGTGTGCCAAAGAGCACTTGGCGCAAAAAAAAGTCCTTGCGTCCTCAGTGGATTAGCCAGTTGCAAAATGCCTAATGCAGAACTGACTGGCCCAAGTGCACAGACATAAAATTTATACAAAACAAATACAAACTTCATCAGTGAGGTGTCCTTAAGCGTGACACTGAAACCGCACTAAAACCAGATGAAGTTAGACTTTGGCCAGCTGAACCCACTGAGCTAAAGAGGCCCAGGGCTTCATTCAGTCACAACTTTACAGTTTATAAACGTCAGGATAAAATTCAGGACAGGAAATGTCTCCGTCTGCATTATAATATGTGACAAATCAGGACACTGACCTGCACAAACCCAATTTAGTGATGCACTGCTCTGCCACACAGAGACGGCTTTTTTTCCTTCTGCTCTTAGCAAATGAAGACCAGCAGGATCAACTGTTCTCATGAAAGTCAAATCATGACAAAGATGAAAAATGTCTGTCAGGGACTAAGGGAATATTTGTGCAAACTGTCCCCATGAGAGCAACTGGTATGAGGGCACAACAGGGCCAAATGCCTATTCATAGCATATTCCAGTACTGCATCTGAGATTGACCTGGCACAGCCTCTTTATAGATACCATTGATAAGCGCAGATTACAGCACACATGAATATTATTAGGTAAAAAGTATCCGTAATCACACAATAAAGTCGCTATAAAGACAACACGAAGCACCTTAGACTGGGTTTAAATCCCTACAGGGACATTATATCACATGCTGTGTGTGTGTGTCTGTTAGGTTGGGCAGCTGGAAGTTATACAATTTAGGTGCCAGCGTACAGACCTTTTGTCGGGCCCTAACCCTTATTTGACAGGAAATCCACACTTCAGCCGTTAACGGGCGGCTGACTTAAAGCCCTCCAGAGAGAGCAGCGGGGGGAAGAAATGGCTGGAGGTAAATGCCAGACGCCCGGTCCTCCCTCATTAGGACGCGTGCAGGTCATTCGATTTTTTTTTTCTTCGGTCCCTTTTTCCTCCCTTTGGTCTGTGTGTGTGCGGAGGAAAATACCAGCAGGTGTAGAGGTGTGTTGAGGCTCTTGGCCCTGGCAGCAGGCACATAGCTGCACTGCAGTCTACACACATCACACCCGCAACGTCAATCAGTGTCAGGGCAAAGAAGAAATCCAGACGCTCACAAAATGTGTCTTTTTTTTTGTAGAGTGGTACCTTTTGAACCGCAGCTAGCCCTGTCCCATGTGCTTCAGAAGCTCCGGGTAAATAAGTTAGGTCTGACAGCTGATTATGCATCAGGGGAGAAGATGTTGGAAGTGGGAGTGCTCTTTCATAACAGGCCATAGCAATGGGAGTATTAACTTCCACCATTTATTTCTTTCACTCCAAGTCCGGGGCCTGTCATTACGGATTTTGAAATGTTAGTCATTCTGCAGCAATGGTAATTAGAGCACGGGAAGTTTGGTAGCACTGTGATGTATGACTGATGAGCAACTTTATTTAAATACTAGCTTAAGATCTAATCAGTGTAGCTGACATAAATTTCACAACTGCCAGTAACAATAGAGCACGGCTCTTGAAGAGCATGATCTAATCAGATAGCAAAGTCGTTCCCAGATGATTTCCAGCTAATTTGTGACTGCCCTTAATAAATTCCTGCAGCCTTCTGTCATGACAGGTATCCAGTGACATACCTTTGATGATAATATCTATACAGAGGTGGCTTCAGGAGGGCTTTCATTCCTCTACTTTCTTAAAGCATATGGATTAAAAAATAATTACACCACTATGTCAGTGGCTTTACCACACTGACTTAAGGGCTTTGAACTTTTGCGACAGCAGTGAGCACCAATGCACTTCGGTCTCAGTCTGACCCAGGGATAGTAAAATCAGTGTACCAGTGGTGTTGGCTCTTTGAGCTAATACAGACCAGGTGGATTCAAGCTGATCTGGTGTCCAGTCTTTGAAGTCCACGCACTGATGGCGTTTGGCAAGCGGCTTGGAAAGCTCCGCCATTGGTATGAGCAAAGCTCTGGCTGACTTGTCCTCCTTGGCTGTTTTTTTCCTGTTGCCGCACAGTAGCACACAAACGCTTGTATTACTGGAAGAGGAAATAGGTAAAGATAAAAAAATAAATAGTTCAAATGGGGCCTATTACACAAGCACCAATCTAGAAGAGGAGTTTTGGCATATTTTTTCAACACACAAAACATTACGGTTGAAAAATTGTTATCAGCATATTTTAAGCAAATTTCCCTTTTTTTTTTTTTCCATTTTTCTCACTATTTATGTCGACATAAACACACACCTATTTGATGGCCTGCTGAGCCATGTAAAGAGGTGTGGACAGGGGAAGTGTAAAGGAGGAGGGGGACCCAGAGAGATGGGCAGCGTTCATCATCAGGGAGAGCTGGGAGGAAGACAGGTTTCTGAAATTATCAACTCCCAAGGCCACAGCCTGTCAGCACTTGCAAAATGCAACATCAATTGACTCTTTTTTTTCTGACTCGCTCCTTGCTGCACTGTGCCAACATGTGCGATTTCTGAGATCCACCCGTTTTTGCACACAGCTAATGTGCTTATCCAGCTGACAGCTTTAATGACTTAAATGAATAATTAGGAGCAGACATTACCAAATGCATGTAACTGCAATGTGTCCCTACATTTATAATAAAAGTAAATAAAACATAAAAGTATGGAATAAAAGTCCAGGGCATGCACAGATGCACATTTACATGCACTGCCTTCTCATCTTAAGCAACTCTTACTCTATTTTAATGCATTTTTTTAGATATTGCGGTCATTTTAGCTGGGCTCCCCTTGTTTGGGTCCAGGTGGGACATTCTCAGCAGCAGCACTGAAGGATTTTATCCCTTTCCCACTAATCGCTTTATACACCAGCTGCCTAGCAAATAATCTCCCTATCTGCATTTCCCTCCATTCCTACACAAGAAGGAGCCTAATCACCGGTGTGATCGCCCCCTTTTCACCTCTGACCCCACCAACACTAGAATAACAACATCCATACCAGCCCCCTAACCCCTCTACACCCCCCTCCAATTAGGAGGGTGCTTTTCTCCTTTCAGATGACAGATGAGGGGTCAGGAGGTTGTCAGACCGCCTTGCTAGTTTCTCTCCTTGTGACTACCGATGGACGGAGAGGAGGACGTTCCTGACTTGGAGAGTGACAAGGAAAAAGGTTTAAGTGGTGGAAGTCACACTGACATAGATGGATGAATGTCGTAGGACTCTGCGCTGGAGTCCAAAGAGTATGGTGAGCAGCAGGGGGAATGACCAAACCTGTTGGATGAACTCGGACAAAAGAGGAAAGAAAAGCTGACAGAAAGACTTACAGAAATAGTATGAACCTGCAACGAAGATGTGTCTGAAAAGACCCCTGCTACAGCAACACTGACAAACTAAAGATGTTCACAAAGAGACAAAGGGTGGATTGAAGGTTTGAACGATGGAAGCGTAAACTTAATGAAACAGAGAGCAAAGGGGAAAACGATGGAGAGAGATAAGGCAACACTTGCTGTGCTGAAACGCAGCAGCAAGCCTTTATCCTCCGCTGCAATAAAAGCCGAACTGCAGTCCAATGAATCAAGGCGTTGGGGGCTTTCCCCTCTCTGTTGTGTGTTATGTCCACTGCTAATGGCCAGCAGATGTGGAGGTATTTCACAAGTGTGGCTTTGGAAAACATTCCCGCACATAAATCCAATTAGGTTGGATCCTGCACACGAGCTTGCTAGGGAGCAGGCGGGTGTGCTCATGGCCGCCCAAACACTCCACACACAGTTGACTTAAATAATCAGATTTTTCACAGCAGGTAAAGGAAGATGTCGAATTACTAACGGTTAAAGACTTTCTAAGCTTAAATAAACCAATGTTCTAATGCAGGATTTTGGCTATTTGGGTTTGTCTGGTTTTTATATTGTGGTGGGTGATCAGTTTTGAGGGCTCAGCGTTCGCTGTCAGGATTTTCCTTACTCAGGTGGTTTTGAAATGGTTAAATGAGACTGGAGCCACACAATGCGTGATAAAATACCATAAACTGTTCCTTAATAACAAATGTTTTGAAAGAAGAATTGAACAAAGGGACTCAATGCTAATCCAAAGTTGTATCATCAGTTGGAAACGCTCCATGTACCCAGATCACTTGCAACTGGAGCAAATAATGCAGATTAAATAAGCATGTAGGAACTTTGAGCCAACTTAACATGCTGTACCTTAAGGCAACAAAACGTCAACATGATCGTGCTTCCTCAGAGAGCCATTGTAGGAAAGAATTTTCGAAAAAAGTCACCCTCCCAGAGTCTGTTATTTGTTTCTGATTTGGACAAGAGATTGGTAGCCATGTGACCTCTGGCTTATATCTGTGATTTCAATAAAGATATAATTTTATAGAGTGAAACAAATGGCTTTCAGGCCATCAGGATTCAGCACACTGTTGAAATCATGCAAGTGGCAATTGTACCCCATTTGCAAAGTTGGCACACAGATTTTTTTACTTCATTCACAGTGGGCTGACAAGCACGAAGAGGACATCTGAGAAAAGTGGGCATCTTTTCCGATTGTCCTTTCACACGACCGTCTGCTAATCTCCACACTCTTCAGTAACTGTAGCTCCAAAACTAATGTCAAATTCAACGTGTGAACGGGAGGAGCTGGAATTGACTAACCACTGAGCCACAGCTCTGCTGGGCTTTGTAATTTATCCAGCTGATCTGTTTTAAAATAAACCCTTGTGAAAGAGTGTTTTAAAACGCTCTTGCTGCCTGTATGAACATGTATCATGTACATACAGTACATCCATACTGCTGCTGTTGCTGAAGCTGTGTAAACTATGCAGCACTCAGCATAATCAGTTATGAATCCATGGGAGCACAAGATAATAAAGAAACAACGCTTTTGCACTTCATAGTACAGTATTATACATTTAAATGCAATTAAAACATGTTGCGCTGTAAACGGAGTGTAAATGCCCAAATAAAGAACAGAACAGAATCACTCTTTAAACGCTGGGTATTGCCCCTGGAAACCAATGCACAGCGTCTTAACATGTGGAGAATGCTAAAAGTTTGATGGCCTGCTGTGCCTAGAAATGGATGGATAATCATAGGAGCTGCAACATATGGTACCATCAAATTATCCTCACATTATGCGTTGTACTACGAATGTTTTATTATATATATATAAACTTGAAAGATGGGAGGTGAACAGCATATATTAAAATACAATTAAATTATATAAATGAAATGTTTTTATTTGTGAACTTTGTAGTGATATGATTCTTACCTTATCCTAATGATGCACCTTTAAACACCATTAAATTGCGGATAGAAAACTCGACATGGGACATTTTTCATGGGAAGCCTGCGAACAAAAACAGTGAAAAATGTTGGGTTAAAGCTGGTTTGGCATGGTGAAGATGGCTAAGATTGGCCTTTAACCGGCTTAGACAGTCATAAATGCGTCTCAGGTGCTTTTTGTTAAAATCCAGTTATTGTGCAAACACAGTGTAGACCAGGTCACGAAAGGGAAGAAGCGTAGACGTGCTGACCACAGCCAATAACTGCCATTTATATAAATTCAAGAAAGCAGCAAACTAGCCGCAGTTCACATAACCTGGACACTAACAATCTCAGTAGTTGCAGTCTGGCCTAGAGTCAGCGCTCAGCAGTGACTGCAGCCTACTGCGTCTGGATCGTGAGCTATTGTTTCTAGTGTGGCAGCTGCTGCATGCTTGTCTGGCACCTCATTCACTGCTAACTGGCTCCATGTGTGTAAGGACAGGTCCACATACATTACATGCACTCTCTGCACACACTCCACATATACAGGCGTAAATGTACACCTCGCCACACTCCACACACACACACACACACACACACACACACACACACACATTAATTGTTTGGCTTTAGTGGCACCGCAGGAGTGTGGTAGTCTTGTGTGGCTTCATTGACTGGGGTGGGGCAGGGAGAGGTGACATTGTAGGGGGAGGGATGGATGGTTGGAAGGATGGAAGGGAGCGGGGGTGGGGGAGGACAGAGCTGGGGAGTGTGGGGAGTCCAACCAGGTGCTAATAGATTTCCTGCAGCTTTGAAACGTTCGCTTGTGTTGGTCCCCTGGAATGGAGTTGGGTTTCATCTGTGGCAAATTATCCGGACCGAGGTTTGACCCCCCTTTAACACACACCCCAGACACACGCGTGTGACACACACTTACCAAGTGGGACAGATGTAAGCAAACACACACACACACACACCGCATAGCACTACTAACATGCACCCTTTACACATTGTTCTCTCTTTCGGGTGTTTGTTGAACATTTTAGGAAAGACACTTCATTGCAGCTGGAATCACATGAAGACTGGAGGCAGAGGGAAGGAGCCGCCCTCTCTCCAAATTTCAATTGGGTGCCTAAAAGTGTACATCTTTTTTTAAAGTCACAAAGTCAGGGAAACAAGAATAAGACCATAAGACTATAATTTTTTCATAGCAATTAGCTGGTTAGTTGCTTGTGCAGGGACCAAACATCAGCTAATATCTCTAAACCTACACAATCTCTTCACTGAATATAAACTTACGCCTCCAAATTGTAAGTCTGGCTTAGCATAAAAATGGGAAGGTTTTTAAAAAGAAGCTTTTTAAAATCTACCTAAAAAGTGCCCCTGAGCTGGGCTGAGCAGCAGTGCTGCACCTCACCCCATTAAACTCAAATTTACCACATTTAGACTATTTTATTTTGACTAAACAAATGAGACTTAACATGCTAATTAGTGAGCTTAAAATGTGTTGGCAGAAAAGTTTGTGGTGAGAATCAAGCTGCAGTGGCTGTTTCCTCTCATTTCAGACTTTATTCTAAGCCGAGTTAACGGCTGCCCGTTCGCATTTACAGACTGACAGTGATATCATTCATCTCATCTAACTCTCAGAAATACAAGGTGTAGCTGACAATTAGACATTTGGAGTATGCTCAGACTTGCTTGGTATCACGTTCTGATTTCTCACATGGGCTAAATGGAGAATCACAACTTTTGGCCTGTAACAGGTGATTTAGAGCCGATCAGTTTAAACAGGTCAGGCCGCACAAATCAGTATAAAATGTTGCTTAACCAAAGTCAGTGTGGTGTTAAAAGAGACCCAGTGAATATGTTGTGTTACGTAAGACCGATATGAGTATTAGGAGTCTTGTATAATTGTTGCACCGTGTGTTTACTTTTGGGACGGAAGTGACGTAAAATGCTTAAATAATTTCAGTGTAAGCTCACATGTACATGGCAAAATGTTGAACGAACCCTCACCCACATCCTCTGCACTAATTATGCTCACACACATTTGCACTTACGCAGCATCTATTTAGTTCAGTGCCACACACACGGCAACTCTTTTCATAGTTGTAGTGGGAGAGGTGTGTGTGCTTGCGTCATTTGAGTGACCTTTGCTCAGAAGAGTAGTGTA
Source organism: Channa argus (assembly GCF_033026475.1). Lineage (NCBI taxonomy): Eukaryota > Metazoa > Chordata > Actinopteri > Anabantiformes > Channidae > Channa > Channa argus. The sequence goes on from NC_090217.1 coordinate 7,806,137, forward strand.
CGGAGTATCTGGAGTGTTTATTTATAAATGTGTGCATTTTGCAGCTTGTGTCCGTGTTGTGTGGTTGTCTTTTTCTATGTATGCATATATGTGTGTGGGCTTGTTGGAATTTGAACATGTGCATATTGAGCTGTTTAGTTGTGTGATGCAGATGTAGGTTTACCCACAGTAGACAAGGCTTGGCGTGTCAGAAGATCTTTAAGAGAGTCAGCTTCTTGTGTGTGCCAGACCATGAGGCTTAATCACACACAGTGTTATTGTCATGTTGACTCTGTGTCCTGATCAGACACCTGGGGCTCGCAGCAGCAGAGGAAATAACTCACTCCCTGCCCGAATGAAAGGCGTCTGCCGGCTTCACGTCTGTGCTATATAATTGACTACTATCTGATTTATCTGATATGTGTCTGCAGAGCAAGGGTCTCGTAACTGTTTGTCTGGCAGCGTTAGTCACTGACCGGCTAAGAGCTTAAACTCCTCAGTCTGTTGATCAGTGAGGCAATCAGCCAGTGCTCAGTAGATATCTGTGTGCGTGTCGATAAACAACAGAGGGTAACAATCATAGCAGGGGTCACAAGCTGACAAATTTGTGACAATCCAATTTATTACAAGTTTTTAGTCAGACTGATTCATGCTGCATCACTGCTATGTCAGCAGTTTAGTTTTTTGCTTTTAAGAGTCAGCTCAGATACCCACAACAAACCAACAAACACACACAAAAAATATCTAACTTTGCGTAGTCGTATCTTAACAGCACAACAGTAGTTGTAGTGTTATTCACTAACGATTGGAGATACTGTGTCTGTGATTTCTATGCCTCTATCACATAACCTTCACTGAGAATTTTATTTGTTGTCTCTGTGCTGCTTTTTCTGTGTGTGAAAATCTTGGAACGTGTCCATGTACTTTTAGTTTTTAGTAGTTTTAGACGTAAAGTTTCAGTTTCATAATTGAACGTTTTATTTTATATGTTATGCTTGAATTGCTATTTTATTGTATTGCTGTAATGAAGTTAACAACTCACAAACCTTTTAGTTTTTGTTGGGAGCACTTTACGTGTCATTAATAAGAGGGTTATAGTGGGGAAATAACAAGGCAATATCAGGGGCAATAACAGGGTAATAGGATTGTATCTTGGTAATAATAATGTAAGAATGTGTTATTTTAGTAATAAAGTAATAGGACGTAATATAATAACTAGGTAACTTGCTTGGAATAGGCAATATCTAGGTTAGAGGAGGCCAAAACTAAATTGATAATAATCGATAAATTACACACTAAGAGCTGCAGTAACTACCTGGAAACACACCTGGTAGTTTTTGTTTTGTGAGACAGAGCTGTAAACGGCAAAACTTCCTTTTTCTACTTTATTTCATGTGTATCTTGAGCACTAAAGATGGATGTGTGGTGAAGTCATCTTTACTAATACAGACATTACAAACGTTAACTAAGTACAAAACAAACAGCAATGTTTACATTTATAAATCTATTGCTTTTACCAACCTGTTACCTGGTTACTATATTAGTAATAAGCATAATATTATCTTAGTAGCTTACAGTATCAACAGCCCTCTTACATTGTTAATACCAAGACATTACTTGTTTACCTTGTTACAACCTAGATATTATGTTATACTACCACCATTACCAAAGAGTACTATTGTTTAAATGTTGATTCATAAGAGAAACGTCTGCACTGGGCTAGACAAGCTTTTTTATTCTTGTCTTTATTATAAACTGTCTCTAGGAGACGGTGGCTGAATAAATAAGTCTCCAAGTCCAGAAACCTCTGCAGATGAATCTTCTCCATCAGTTTTGAAAAGTAGCTTAATATTTTTTCCTTTTCCTGTTGGGGCGCCATCATTTAAAGACAATGTTTTGACAGCTTATTTCTTTTTCGACTTGAGTCTGTCTGCAAATTTGTCTAAGCGCTGCTCTGTTTTCTCCACTGCTCTGCTCTCCTCTCCCCTGAGATAAGGACCACTCACATTTCCAGTCAAGGACAGCTGATACAAAACTACGGCTGATGCTGGTGATTCAAAAACCACATTAAACCTCTGTTGCTGGTCACAGTTCGTCCCGATCAGGGAGAGGGGCCCACAGCTGCCCCGGGTATTGTTTTGTTTTCCTGATGCAGACGGGGCCTCCTCTTTAGCCTCACTTTCTCTGAAGCCAAAAAACATGAAAGAAACTTGAAAAAGCCAGTGATACCAGACTGTAGCAATTAGAACAAAGTGAGTGCATAAATGACCAGCAGATGAGTCACAAAGTAGCCGAGCACCCAACAGGGATCTGAAGTAGGGAAAAAAAAAAGTGAGCAGGTGGACGATATTTGGGATTCAAGCTGTTTTGGAGATACAAGGTGAAGGCGCCATTGAAAAGAAGTAATTGCAGGTTTGTTTTATAGACAATTTTCCTGAAGTTCATTATACAATTATATCTCATCTTCTATCATAAAACTAAATTTTGCTGACGTGGAAATAAAACTACTCCTCCATCGTTTTTCTCTTACTCATATGATTTATGATTTCATATTTTCGTCACTTCAAATTTTATATAGACTGATTTCATTTCACGTGAGACCACAATTCCACGCTACAATAATTCTAGCGTTATTGCGCACATTAAAATGTAACAGGACACATTGACTGAATGACATTATTCACCTTTCAGCAGAAGGCTGTGTGGCCCCCAGCAAATTACATGAGTGTTCTTGAAGTGAACCCCAGACCACTGTGGACTGTGGGCTGCACCTGGATTCCAGAAGACACTTTAACACTTGACAAAATGTACCACATTTCAGGACTAACATTCAGGAAAAACAACTGTAATGATGTGTGTAAACCTACTAAGTTTCAGCTTTCCAATAGAAAAAAATACAGTTGGGACGTCAGCGTGCTTCAGACACTTTCTGTACAGCTGAGTGCAGCACCGTGGATCCCTTTGGGGAGAGGCTGCCCAAAACTTGGAACTGTTATTCCCATCGGTTCCACTGAAACCAGCAAGACTCTCAAAAGACTACGTTCTGGTCAAGAGATCAGGGAGGTAGTGTGATACAAGGTTTTCGGTGCCCTGGTGCATTCTGGTTTCATGGTTGTTGAATCCTGCACGAACACTCTTACATTCAGATTTGCTCGTGTGAGCTCTTCCTCATATGGAACCTCTAAAGTCAAGGAGCCGTAGATGGATTATGAGAAAAGACAGGTAAATGCGCCTAGTTTGGGCCATTTTTCATCATCTTATACCTGTTTTGGATCATTTTGGGCTTAGTTTTGGTAATTTTCGCTCTTCGGGGATTTGTATGCTTTTTAACAGATTTTCATGACTTTCAAACAAGAAATATTAACAGTTACTTCATAGAATCACAGGCCCATGGGCCCCCTGACCTCCGACCTGGTCCTGCGCCCAGTAGGGCTATTCAGTAATCCATCCATGGAGGCGATTATCTTACAGTTGAATATTAAAGAATCCAGAGACAGGTCACTGAATTTGTACCGAAGATGATAAATAGCTTAGGAAAGATATTACCATCTATAATTTTACATCAAATACAATGTAATCAATATATATCATATTTCCTTGTTCCAGTAGGTTTTCCTCAAACTACAGGCTACCTGGACCTCATTATCATACGTCTATACGATGAAACGATGCCATAGTTTTACTGTAATCGCCTGCATCGCAATCTAATATCTAAAAAAAGTAAAAGAACGTAAGGAGTTCAATGCAGTTGACTGCTGACCCTCAGGGCACAGACTTTGTGAATAACAGAGGCAAAGGGAAAAGAGAAAATCTGTGGGGAAGAACAAGATATGCTAAACATATCAATGTCAGCTTCTCTGAAACGAGATCCCCCTGTGCTTTGTAAGTATCACAAGATATTTATTACAGCACTTGTGATTGGCTTTTGAGTCCGTGCCAAACAAATGCCTTTATGAGATGTTTGAAATTTAAATGAAGGGATAGAAACTTTCGCTATACATTCGGGATCAGGGTGGTCACACATGTCCCTCCTGAGCGCAGAGTCAAAGTAATAACTTTTAAAATTACACAGAAGAGCTAAAGGACAGGAGATGTGGAAACAAAGCAAAACCTCAACAATGCCTTGGTGGTCTTACCCTTGCTCTTTGTTGTCAGTTGAGGCTCAAAATGCAGTTTGTTTCAACCACAAGCCATAAAGTTGTTCTTTCTTCCCAACAAGCATGTGCCTACTGGATCCTTTGTAGCCTGCATCTGTGCACAAACAAAACTTTCTCAGTAGTGGTCAGCTGTGTTTGTCTGTGGGCAAAAAACAAGTTTCGTGTGGGGACAATGTACTCTTCAGTAATCCAAAACCAGTTATACTGCAGAACTGCTTCCACGGAATTGGAGGGGAGAATACGGAAACCATATCTCCTTCATCTCGCACGATGAGGAATGCAAGCGTAGGCATTAGCTGGGAAGAGGGTTTTGAGAGCAGTTCACGCATATAAATGAAGAGGTGAGCTGCAGTGTGTGACTGCTGCCGCTCAAGTTTGTGGGATCTCATTTTATTCAGCTCACTCTGTGCACATAGGATATGCGACACCATCTCTATACTCGTTGGAAAGCCCATTTTGGAAAAACAAATCTGCTGCTGTAATGAGAAGACTGTTAATACTCACAAATGTAATTACTTACATAATAAACTTTTCATATTTACTCCAAAGGCGGTTTACTTATGGGACTCCAGGCCAGATAGCAATCAGTGACAGAGGGACACAAGCCCACAGACTTAGGATAACAATCAAAATCACAACAGGAGTGAACTCCCAGTGTAAACCAACTGGGTCATCTTGTTGCCAGACGTGGAATCCAGAGCCCCCCCGGCAGGAAATCCACCGTGTGCTGTTGACATCGCAGCTCATCCATGACAGACAAGGAATAACACTTTTGCAGAGGAAGAGCGTTGAGAAAAGAAAAAAAAAAAGAAAAAGAAAAGTGGCGTCCAAGAAAGACAGGGTGCTGTCACCGGAAACCCGGTTTTTAGTGTGGTCATAAATCTTTCAAACAATATTCACCCAAGGAAAGAGAAGGCATTAAAAACAGAGATCACACATAGTGGAAAACATGTTGTGGTTAAACAGACAAGGCTTATGAGTCAAAAGCCAAGAGGGCAAAAAAAAAAATCTACTTTGATTTCTTTACATCAGGTTTTTTATTTTTAAATTGGTCTTCAGTTTCTTCACTCATTCAGAGCATCACATCAAACCTGCCTAAATGTAAATCAAAATTTATTCCGTTGATTTGGTCACAGTCATTTTCTGTCACAAGGTCTGTAAACTATGTGATTTCACATTATTGGTCTCTGTATAGTCATTTACCAGCAGTTCCACCAACCATAAAGAACATTTTTAATAAAAATAAATACTAAAGACATCGTAATTGGTCTCATTTGAAATGTCCCCAAGCACCAAAAGGATTTTTTTTCTTCATGTGCGAGCAGTATACCATATAGAACTAGGCTTCGCTTTAACGTCCATAATAAAGAGTAAAATGAGCCTGTAGTTTGTCTTTGGGGGGCAGTGAGCATTAGCGGCTCCGAGAATCTGGACTTCAGCGCAGCTGGTTTCAGGTTCAAGTGTAATGCAGACTGCGGCTAAAGAGAAAGTCGCTTACCATTTGATCAACATGCAACAGGGAAAACAGGAATTGCTGTAAATTTATGACCAGAGGCACATTACAGGTCGCTGTTAATGGATGTATCCTTGAGCCAAATGCAATGTTGCAGAGAGACGTGGCTGGACGTTTCTTTTCCTAGACATTGTTAATTTTGGCTTGATGTCAATTTCTGGTATTGGCTAGACACTGGGAGAGCAGGCTCAGGGTGCTTCCTCCTCATTCTCACACATATTTGGATTTTTGGATGGGAAATGTTGGCAGCGTATCAAGAACTAGTAACACAAATCTGATCCACTGTGAAAAAAACCTTTTGCAAGTAATCGGCATCAACCAGAACTCTCAATGCAATGCAACAGATAGTAATCATAAACTTTTATTCTGAATATACCTTATTCACACATGAGTAAACACATTTTTCCTCTGTGATTATAAACATTGTTGTTCTTTCTTTTTGTTGCGAACATTGGTTTTGTACAAATTTTTACATAACTGATTTTTCTTTTGGAATCAGGTTCCACCAAAGTGTAGCATATTAAAGCACAGATGAGGGAGACTAACAGGGAGGCCCACCAAGGCACCCCGAAAGTTGGACGAAGGAGGCCTTGGTAGACGTCTCCGTCAAGACCCCGCCTCAAAACCAAAAGGAGAGGAAGATTGACTGACAAGCCGCCACTCGTCTGCCGAAGACTGGCAGCAAAGTGACAGACATTAAAAAACATAGTAAGCAATCCTCAAGATTCCAGAAATCAAAAGGTCAACCCACACGATCCATACAGAGAGCACCAACAGAATCAAAAACACTTCATATCACATCGAGTGTATAATATTCCTGAGGTGACAGCATCTGATTTTAAGCACTTAAGAGTAGTTTGGAACATCTGGACAACTATGAAGCTCATGGTTACTCTCCAGTGGTTTCTGCACATTTCTAAAAGGTTCCAGGCGGAGCATTTCAGGTGGGAATTTCACTCACTTCATATCAACTCAAAGACCAAACCAAAGATTTAGCTCTTAGATGAGTTAAGTTCATCTTTATTTCACAGCCCAGCACTACTGAGCATTTTGCAGCTATGTAAAATTTAGATGTACTTTTTTTTATCTTTTTCAACCAGTCACTGATTTCCACTTAATTTCATGAAGTTAATCAACATTCTTTGTGTGGTCATGTCTGGTTTGATGGTTCCGTACTGTTATGACAATATTAACACAGATTTTATGTTCACTGTGGTGGATTAGAATGATGCTAAGTCTGCCATTTGCTTATCCCACAGTAAATAAATGAATGAAAGCTAATGGCTGCCTTCAATGTAGGAAGATTATGGGTTTACAGAAGGCTACTGGCTGTAAGACTCTAATTAGGAGCAGCAGAGCTTTGAGCTAATTGCTGCTGTTGGCATTTAATTTGCTCACAAAGGCAACACCTAGCAACAACTGGTAAATTGTTGATGTTAGCTGGCACTCCACTTCAAAACATTTTGCTAAATTATTGTGGCTTCCGTAATGTCAATTATTCATAATTGGTTGTTTATTGGCTAAAACTTACTAAATCACTGGAATGGTCTTTAAATCATAGTGAATTATACACAGCTTGAACCAATCAGGAAGACAGACAGAGGATTTTTGGATTCGAGTATCACTCTGGTCAATCAGTTGTCCCAGGTGACTCAAACCAGGGTTGAGCCAAATGCTGTCTCCCCAGGAGAAAGGCAGTAATAGCTGATCAAACCTTATCGTATAGTGAAGAAAATGCCCGACACCCAGATTATTATGCATCCCAACGAGACACTAAAGCAGGAGCACACTGGATATGTTTTAACACATTGGCAGCCACTACCATGCAGCACAGGGAAACAATTTATGAGACGTACATGATGCCTTAGTAAGTTTGCATAAATGTTGTATTAGGATAATAGCTTTCTCCACAAGAGAATAAGAGTCCTATATGGCACTTGATATTCTTGAGTGTTAGTAAAAGGAGCATAAATACAGTTGTTAGTTTTACCACATTTTAAGGTTGGAAGGGTGTTGTCAAAAATGGAGGAAATGAATGAGGGTGAAGTGTGCACCTTAAACCACTTGGAAAGTCCCTGATGATGGTGGTTTAATGGAAGTGGTGGAGCTTTGGGACAAAATGACCAGCATTCCTTGCTCTGACTTGGAGGAAGGCTTCAAAATCCTGTTACCTAAAATCATTGTGAAGAGAGCGAGAGACAAGTGTCGTGGTGATTTTAATCATGTGGTTTCCACTTTCCCACAGAATTGAGTAGCTTCCTGCAAATGTGTCACTGTTTGCAGAATATACTCCCTGGTTTTGTTTTACTGTTGTTTATAGTGTCACTCAAAATCCCCAAATTACTTGTCCTGCTGATGTTTTTGACTTTAAACAGTTGAAAAGGCTCATTTGAGGTCTAACAATATTTGGTGATTGGGGTTTTGTGATAAGGCAGTAAAACCATGGAATGTACCCTAGAAGTATCTGATATCACTAAGACGTTGTTACATAATGGTTTCTTTGTTGGCAGGTTGCTGCATTCTCAGTGAACTAATATGGTCCAAAAAGTGGCCTACATATGAATAATTTAAACCTGTGATTGTCAGTTCTTAACTGGAACAAATATACAGTATGTTAAATAAATAGTGCTGTACAATAACTGACAGCAGTGTTAAGTGGAGCTGCTTGAAGTAAGAATGACACTTAATATGAATGAATGAAATGAATGAATATGAGTTCATCACACCACATGCTAACCACCCAGGCAAGTTTATATAATCATAAAAAAAAAAAAAAACTTGGATAAAAATCAGCTCTGAAAGGCTCGGGGCATATCTTGTGAAAGTAGATCTAACATGGATTCATCCACATCCATTAAAGTCACCAATGCGCCAAAGTTATTATTTCAGCGAGCTGTTAACTGTGTAGTCTAAAAACATCTATATAATAATATATATATATATATATATATATATATATATATATATATATATATATATATATATATATATATATATATATATATATATATATATATATATATATATATATATATATATATATATATATATATATATATATATATATATATATATATATATATATATATATATATATATATATATATATATATATATATATATATATATATATATATATATATATATATAATATTTTAATTATGGCTCCAGTGTGTCAATTGAGCCATGTTGCCTGGTCCAAAAAATCCTGAACCCAAAGTATGATGAAAAGCTGTTTTATGTTCTACCTTCAAAAGTCAGTACTACATAGATCACAGACTTTTCACATGCTTTCAGCATTTTTTTGAGCCAAATGTACAAACAAATAATCGATTTTACTCTAGACAAACTTTAAAGCTTGTTTTTTAAGTATTCAGAGTCACAGTTGATTGATTATTTCCTTTCTAATTGCATTCTCTTCTTCCTTAATACTGAGTAAATACATAAATTAACCACAAAAACACAGCAAGTCATTTTGTCATTTGGGATTTATATATTCACTCTGAAAGTGGTTTATTTTTTTGTTATTTTGGCAGATTTACTTTGCTCTGGGGCAGTGGTTTGGCATTAAAAAACTAAATCTTCCACCAGTGACACTGTTTAACTAGAATCATTAGCATTTTCTTGCTTAAGTTAGAAATGTTTTAAATAATACAAAAAGGGAAGCACACAAAATGGAAAGGTAGAACTTATATTGGGAAAATGTAACTGAGCAATAGGAAAGATCATAAGCATGAAATGACTGCTCTTGTGCAGTGATTTCTATCACACTAATACAGAGAGCTAGAAGCCGCAGTGAGAAGAACTGTAAAAAAACAAAACTATAAAGATATGCAACAGCTGCACTTGGAATTCCAGTGCAGAAAATAGTAATTTAATTTGAAAAGTGACAGCAGTGAATACAAATGTAGCATTTTCTTTTTTTTGCTGACCAAAATGTCAACTACAATTTTTCATATCCTCCTCAACAGTTTTCTTGTGATGATAATAAAACAAACAAAGTAATAACATGCTGTCCTCACACTTCATTCCAACGACCTATTAATAATAAAATCAATAAAAAAATACACTTCTTCTCATTCAGTAGCCATAGTTAAAAGCTAAAGGGTTCATTTAATTCACACAATCACACATGGCACTAGAGATTTTGTCCACTTAGCACGCAAAAGACGCCATCCTGATTGGTTAATCACACTACGGCAACAAAGTTTTCAATTCAACACCAAGGAGGGAAATCCAGATACATTTACCACTCCTAAAAGGGCTGATGATTAGACGATCAGCTACAAAGTTAAAACCCATACACTCAGAAAGCAGGTGCTCTGTGGCAAGGATTGGATTCTGTGCATGAACGTGATGGTGAACATGATTTCCACACTGCAAATACATTATCTACATGAAAGAACACTGGGGATGAATGTGAAGGCATTGCCCTAAGAGACACTGTGAAAATGTTGTGAGTGGTGCGATCTAAAAATCAGACTGAGACAACATTATCATAAGCTACCCAACTAAGGCAAACGAAGGGCAAAAGCTTGTTATGTAAAAATTTGGCATCTTTTACTGCAAACTTAGCCCAATTCCCAACCTTAAAACAATAAACACCTACTAACTAGCCACTGCAAATCGATTCAATATAAAGTATACGCTTGTAAAGGGCAGCGCTGTTTCTGGCAGTGTTAACTTAAACTGCTCAGCATCTTCAATAAACAGCAAGTCCCCCCCATCGTGATGTTAATCCCTCTGATGCTCTAAGGCCGTCTGATCTCCTTCATCAGTGACATCAAGCCAGAGAAAGATCGGAAATAGCCGATCACAATCAATCTCTGAATTCCTCTAATCTCAGTTGGCAGGGGACCACTGAGGAGATGAAGGATGGTTGTAGGTTGAAGAATTCTTATTGTTCAAACCAACATCTTCCAATACCTGTTTCGTTACATCTACCCTTGTACCTGGTGACATCACTTTAGAAACCCCTGAAAATTAGTTATCAAAAGAGGAAGATGGCAGAATGTGGGGCTCACAGGTTTTCGTTTGTTACAAGCGCTTCACATGGTGCGTTCATCATTTCGGTGACAGCGTTGCATGCTGGTTGCCACGTTGGAGATAGGGAGGCAGGGAGACAGAGGGTGTGATTGGGTTGTAGAGGGTCATGACAGGATGGCATGGTGTCTGGAGCCAGTCAGAGCCCAGAGCAGCACCAGTTGGAGGGCCACCATTAGCCAAAGAGAAGGACTCAGGCCGGACACCCCTCCGCAGTCAGGGTCCTCCTCCTGGTGGTGTGCAGGGAGTAAAAGAAGTGAAATTATTGTTTGTTAAAACCAATACAAACACTTTTTTGCTGGACATTTGCTAACCCCTAGACCCTACTTTCACCTACCTTTGTCTGACATCAGGGAGCCTTTTCAACAATCAATTATTTTCTATATTAAATCTGCCACCCTTAACAAAGGTAAATATGACAACAGAAAGCATGTTGGTGCAGCATGCTAGCAACATTAACTAAGAGGGGGTCAAATTGGATCTCTGCATGGATAAACGGGATTTCAGAAAATACAAAAAAGCTGCACAATGACTTTTCATACTTGACTGGAAAACAGTGAGGCATTATCGTGGCAAAATCTGCAACTGATACTCTTTGGAGGCTATGCTTAGCATTTGGAAATGTAGAAGGTTATTATAATCTTGTTTTGATGAGCTTTTGGAGAAGAGCAACAGGGTTGACAACTGATAAATTTGGGTGTAAATGAAATAGTGGTCTGTTTTAGCTAGTGTCTGGCTACATAAGTAATCAAATGTCAGTAGAAACAGACATTAGTCTGTTGCCTGAGACGAAAAATGATTGATGAGGAAAGATAAAAAAAGAGCATGGCTTAAAGTTTAAAATAAGGTGAGATGGAGACAATGTTGGGTTAAAGAGACAGAAGTAGATAAGGAGGTAAGTTGGGCGGATAAAGACAGATGATGGTAGTTTAAAGTTTGAAACAGAGTGACATGTGAGAAGGACAAGGAGTAGGTGAGCAATCGAAAGACATGAAGTAACGGTAATATGCAAGATGATATGAAGTGAGAAAAACCAACATAATAAAAACATTAGGGTGGTGGAGCATGAGCTAAAAGGCAGCTAGATTGAGTATAAGATAATGATAAAAAGTTAATGAGACACACAAAGAGCTAGTGTTATGGGACTGACCCGAGACAGCACATGAACAGTGGCAGCAGTAACATGAGCAGAGAGGAAACCAATGGGGAGCCTGCGCTCCTTCGGCACATGGCCTCATCCTAACCATCAACAGCCAATCACAGAGCAGGAAACAGAGAAAACAGAGAGAGAGAATCATGCAGCAAAAGGTCCACAGTGTTAGCAAGGAGAAAATAAATATGGCCAGAAATGGTAGAAGAAATCGTTTGGTTAGTTTAGTTAAGACAGATGCACTCGCTTGTAAGTGTGAGAAGAGTGTGTGTTGCTGTGTGTGTGTGTGTGTGTGTGAGGGCGTGAGTGAGCAAAGCAGCGCAAGCATAGGAGATAATTCATGAGACTGACAGACTCTAACATTGGAAAAAGACTATAGAGTGAAAACAAACAGAGAACTCAAGCTCAGAGGTTTCACATGCAGGGATTCTGAGCTGCACCTAAAAAATGTTTGTTTAGCTTAGTTATTCATAAGTAGAGTAACAACCAACTGTTTTGTCTTTGCGTGGGAAATCTGCACACATACAGCTTTGAAGGGATTGCACAAAAAAGACAGAAAGGAAAAATAAAGAAAGCAGTGACATGCACTACGGAAAGACACTAATGATGATATTGTCCCACACTGGAATAACTTAAAAAGTTATTTAAATTGGCAACTACTTTCATAGTGCTACAGACACTAAATGAATATTATATTATATATATTATACACTGTATATTAACTGTAATCCAACTAGTTTCAGATGCATTTGCTAGTTGTACTTTTACGCTCTGAATACTTTCCCAAGTGATTAAAATGTTGTTGTCGATGTTCTGTGTTTAAAGCTGAAAATATATTTACAATAACAACGGCTCAGAGGACTGTGTGTACTATCAAAGGGCCTGATGTCTCCTTCAGCTCGACAATGCTGTTAGATCCTGATTTTTGAATATTTGTGTTCTCATAGCTCTCATAATCCAGCAAGTCAGCGATTAGCGGCCAAATACAGCAGAGCATTTAGCAGCTACACAGTTGCTAAAAACCAAAACAGAGCTTAAATGAGTCATTATTTCAGTTTAACTCTCTTGGTGCCCAGACACATGATTCCCAACTAATGTTGGCCCTTGTCTTAACTCCATCAATGCCAGTGTAATTATATTACATTCAGATAAAATCATGGGATTCACTTACTAATTTAAAGAAACAGTGACATTATACATATATATTGGCCGACACTGCCTTTAGTTTTCAAATAAAATATCAGGTTCCGCTACAGATGATTCTAACAGTTGCGTTAGTGCTAAAAGTACAAAACTGATTAAAGCTCTCAAATGACTCAAATGATTTTAACAGTGAAACCCCCAAACAGTAGCCTCTGGGTAGACACTTTAAAATACAATTTAAAAGGCTTTTCCAATTTCAGGCTGGATTTTCTGCCAACTTGTTTAATTCTCATGAAACCAATAAAGCAGAATTAGTCTCAGTGTTCAGCAGCTTGGCAACATTGCACATGAAACCCTACACAAAGTACGTTCGGTAAAACATTTGTTCAAAATGTTCACTACCTGAACTGGTCCAGGTCTGATTAAAGCAACTTACATGTTCATTGTTATCAAAACAGACTGCAGGCCCTTTCCTGTAGCGAGGATTTTGAGCCAGCTCACAGGGATCGGGACCGTCAGCTTAAGGGGAAAGGTCAGGGACATGACACAATTTCGAGGACATTCTGCATTAGTAATAGTGAACAAATACACTTAAGTGTTGTGGATTTGGACATTGACCAATATTTCAACAATGTAACAGTCATTTTTTGTGCGTTGTGTTTTCCATGATGCTTGATCCACAATTAACCACAGCTCTACGTACTTGAGAGAACACAGCAGATTTATTTGTAAGCTATTTAGCAGATGTATTCCACAATACCATCTGCCATACAGACACACGCGGCATCCAGTGCAGTCACATCTGAATTCTGGATCAAATTATGAATGTCAATTGCTGCGGAAAAGCTCAGTGATTATTAGGGATATGGGATTTAGAAGATGCAAAGAAGGGAAATGGTGAGTAGTGAGAATTATGAATGATGGAAAAAAACCCTTTTACAGAAGCTTGGAGAAGGAACATTCTCTTGTTTACTGCAATGTTCTTTCAGAAGTTGAAAAAATGAGATAAAAAAAAAAACAAGCAAACAGTTACATGTCATTATCTGAGTCTATCCATGTTTATCTTGTTTAAACATCTGTTCACATAATCAAATGTACATGTTCTCCGCCTGATGATAGCTGCATTAAGTAAAAGGATACATGGTTCCTCCTCCTGTTTAAACTCCTTGGCATCACAAGATGAGCAGGTGAGTTTTGCATCAGCAATGATAAAGACCAGGTTTGTTTTGGGCAGCTTTTCAGCGTGATAGAGCCTGGAGACAAGGAGATGCACAAGAGACATAAGAGAGGTTGTTGACACATGGGCTTGAGTCCAGGAAAGATGGAGATAAAATTTCACTACAACATGCTCACAAGCGATGCAGGAAGTTGAACATTTAACCAGAACGCAACGAAAGGAATAAGCTGATTTTGGTCTGTTGCTTTAATATCATTTTGACTAAGGAGCTGAAGCTAAAGCGAACAATTATTCCTCATACAAAACTTAGTAACACAGTCTTTAGCACAAAGCACACTGTGGGTTGCTCAATCAAGTTTTATTCCTATGGGTGAACCAAACTGCTGTGCCACCCCACTGTCCTTAAGACCTTTACTGAAACCCACATGTCGCTGGTACACAAATGATTTTCTCTGCTTTTTTATGGCGATCGTTAAAAAGAAACGTGTGTGCGGCTAATGTGCAGGAACGCTGGGCGGCATGCGGGCAGGCACTCCATTAGCCGGCACGGGGGGGCCTTAAAATGGCCTACGTTTACACACGTGCACTGTCACACACATTAACAGGCCAAAGACGGTGGTCTATACATTTGACTTGACTTCACCTTCATGGCATGTGAATTTTTACAACCCTCCCTAAGCTCTGAGACTTCATGTCTCATAGATGAAAACATATCGGCGGAGGTCAGGAAAGATTCTTGCACCTTAACTAGGTTCTTTGAGTAGATTTTATGTGCCTGATTTCAAAGAGATTTGAAGCTTTTACCTGGAGCAGTTTCCGCAGTCAACTGTTCCTCTGAAAGACAGGTTGTTGTTCATAAAGTAGAACTGAGTTTGCTCCGTGATGCAGACCTCTTTGAGCATGGCATCTGACATTTCATCATCCATTTCAGCTGCAGAAGGAAACACAATCACATAATCCCACAAACATCAAAGCATTAAAGTCCAGTATTAATATGAATATTTTCCTGCTGATGCTTTTGCCATAAAGGACTGTCTCAAAATATATCAATCTGATGGAGTATCAATTGAATTATGGCCACTCGGGGTGAGCAAAAAACTTTATAAAGGTGAAACCAAACTTTTTAGTAGAACACAGTCTAGGAGAAATAGTGCAATGCTATCATTCATTTAGGGGTTTCTGTCTGGCCTCTCTACGAAGTCCATCCGTAACTCTACTTTAACTCCTGAGAAAAGCTCTTCTCCAGCTCTTCTACCTAATTTTGTCCAGCTAGTTGCTAACTTTTTTGTTTGATGGAGGGCAAGTAGTTGAGTGGGCGTCAGTGCTTTATTTGCTGAAAACAGCTCGCTTGATATGTGTGTTGAGATTGAATTAAAACATTCGTGTTGTGGCTCATAAAATCAGAATGAACTGAAAGATGCTAACATGGCTAAAGGTTAGCCATTACAGGCAGAGGCCACATAACACAAACAACTGCACATCGTTTTACATGTCTATTGTTTGAAATCTTTTAAATCCAGGCATACATATGTGAACGAAAACGGGAAGAAGACAGTGGACATGACAAACTTTACTACTGACAGATGTAGCCAACCTGTCTTCTCCATCGTTCCTTTTTAAAATTGCAATATAGTGCGTTTATACCGTTATCGTCCGTGTTGGTGCTGTTAAAGCAGCCACAGTAATGGTGTTGAGGATACAGATAACCGTATGGAGTGAGGCTTGTCCTATCTAAAAAAAAACGAATTACTTTCCCCTTTGTTTTGAATTTTGATTTTGTAAAAGTCCTCTGCCCAACTGCTCCTGACGAGAGCAGTTGGGCAGAGGGTTAAACCTAATGGTAATGTGTAGGACCGCTGGGAGCACTTTTGCAAAAGCCCAGAAATGGTCTCTGGGAGCCACTGGAAATTTTTGCAACAGAGTTGACAGAGCAGAAAAACACAAGAAATTATTTTTTGTGTAACTTCTTCTACATATGTTCAGCTCATGCTTTGGAACTTTGGCGATTATTAAGGACATTCATCATCAAAACCATTAAGTTCTAACTAAAAAAATGTGCTAATCTAGAGCTGGCCGCCTGACTCCGATTGTGAATCCATGTACACAAAAGGACACTCGATCTACTTTGTGCAAAGTCATACTACTCTACCCTGCTCAAATATCACATTCTGTAAATCCCAATCATACCAAGTGTAAATAGATAAATAAATGGACAAGCAGTATGAACAAACACAAGAAAGCACCTATAAACAAACCAATCAACACACAGAACTAACTTTTACCTTCCCCAGTAAAAGTCAGTTTACACACCAAGTTTTTATTTATTTTTTTTGTCTATTATCAGTAATATAACATAGTTAAGGTATTAGTATCTGTATTAACACACACACACAAAACAAAATCAACAACAAACTCAATTGTTGCGTGGTGCAGAATATGTGCAACATAGAACACACATGCAATCCTCTACAGATAGAGAGAGGCTCCTGCGAACAATGCTGTTACTCACATATTCTTGGCATGTGGTGAGTATTGCACCAGATTTTCAGATCAAAGTAATTATGCACAATATGTGTTTAATTACTCATTAGGCCTTATCAAAGCTCAAAACTAGGGCTATTTAGACTGTCTAGAGTCAAAGTTGAAAAACAAAAAACAAAAACTCTGAACACTATTCTTTACTTTATTGCTGGGAACTCACCTGCATCCAGAATACTGGGGAATGTGATGCTGACCAGTAACTGTTGCAGTACTGACCTACAGTAAAAACAGTGGATGAAAAATACCCGGATTCAGTGTTATCTACAATAAATCCTCGTTGCTAATTTACGTAAATGTAAAAAAAAAACAACAACATGCTGGTGACAGACTAAAATTTCAAATAAAAAGTGTCTTATTGTATGGTTTTAAAGTCTGGTCATGTTCACAATGTCTGAACATATTGTAAAACAAGTTGTTAATTACATTAAGACAATGAGACAGATTGTAAATCAAGACAAGGTTTTTGTAAACACTTCAGCTCTTTAATAGATACTAGATGCCCATTTTGGAAGAGAAGACATTGGCCTGTTTTCTATTAGGATTCAAGATTCAGAACTTATACGGAACAATATTGTTATTAGACAAACAGAATGACACAAACCCTGTTGGAAATGGTTCAGAAACGGGGACTCACCAGGCTGCAGCTGTCACCCACCATCCTAAACTCAATATATCTGCTATTGTGGGCTGAAAGGGACAAACAACATGAGAATTAATATCAGAAAAAGACAGCACCGTCCATAATAAATCATCTAACAAATCATTACAAGCTGGTTAAGCCAATCTGAACATCCTGCTTGTGTTTACAGTGGCGGCACTGGATCCAGTTTTGCCAGGCACAGAGACGAAGAGTTCCAGCCAGAGATCTTATTTTCTTCCCTCTGAGAGGAAATTAGAACACAATCCTCCTCAACAGATGCGAACATAAATATGTAAACAAAGAGCCAGTGAGAAAACATGTAGCACACACTTTAAATAAAAGGCCCAACATGTTGCTTCAATTATGCTTAGCATGCAAGGGCCTTGTTTTGGTAAATCAGTGCTGTATCCTTTCTCTGCAGTAGATGAATCATTGAGGAGTCTTAACTAACCGTTTTAGAGGGATCACAAACTGCTGACAGTGCCTTTGATCAGAAGATATCGGCATCTTTCATCTCACCTTAGTCAATCCAGCATTTTGTACACATTTGTTATCCAAGTCGGGAAATTACGTAGTCTTACTCGTGTGTTGCCTTTCACGTGAATTTCTACTCAGCACCACTTGTAGCACTAGGTAGAGGGTCATTAGTACCTATTAGCATTGGCACATTGCATTGTCAGTGTGCATCATTTTACTCCGAGCTGTGTACATACGGTTTTGTAAACGCTGAAAACAGTGCCCCTTTCTAAATCTCTCGGTGTATTAAACAAGCATGTTAGACCACCTAATCCTGTTACTCTTACTGCAACTCCCACTCTAACGCTTTCACCATACATTCTGCCTCCCTTCTCATCTGCTCTACCCAGATTTATGGTCCCCCAGTGAGGGACAGATTGTGTGTGCATGTGTGTATGAACATTTGGATGTATGTTAGGAAGCATGTATGAGTACGCATGGCTGCATGTGGAGTTCCATCTGCCTGTATTCTGATGCTGGGAAATGAGTTAATGTATATGTATGCATATTAAAATGTGTGAACATGTAAGCTGGGTTGTACACATGTAATTCCCTAAATGTGTGTGAGTTAGGTTGTGTGTGGATGTTTTTCTGGCTTATGTAACTCACCACATAGACTGATCGCAGGCCTGCAGCTGCTTTGCTCTCTTTCTTGGGGTCACACAGCGACTGGTAGTCATAGGTCTTCTTAAGGGTGAATAGGGAGTCATTCAGGCTTCTCATTAGGACGGGATCAATGACACCAAAGAAACCTCCAATCTATTTGAAAGAGGAAGAGGAGGTTGAAAATGTAAAGCACTTTTATAGTACGCTTCAGGCAAACCACACATTCAGAGTATCAATTGTAGAAGGTTTGAACAATGTAACAGAAAATAATCTGGCCCATGACTGTATTAGGCTGCTTCTGGAACATGAGGCGAAAAAAAAGGAACTAGGCAATGGCCTGATGGCAAACCTTTAGTTTCCATCTGCAAAAATGTTCAGAATAAATGCTTTGATATTCTCTAAACTCCAACACAGAGGTCTAAATTTTTAAGAGCTGACCCATAAGAAAAGTAGAAACTACCTGTCATAAACCACTATATATACCCTGTGCATGTCTTTCATTTTTGCAAAGATTCCTACACAGATAATCCTCATTAACACACTTTTAAAACTCACATTATTGTACACCATCATCCATCGCCATACCAGACTACTGCCGTGCGACCTCACAACTTCATGGGGAAAATTAGTTCAAAGTAGCGTAAACTGAGAAATGTTAAACCATCTGTTTGAGCGAAAACATTAAAATGCACATTGTATAAAAAAATGTAGTGGCTTTCTTCCATATTTCTCTTTTGCAGTGTGTAAAAATTGTTTTACTTGTGCATGTGCAAAAAAGACAAGAACATGTATATGTTTGAAGAAAATGCAGCAAATGTCCGCACACACACACACACACACACAAAGTCAAACAGACAGTAAATCATTCCTAAACCAGGATGATGGACCACTTTAATCTGATTAACACCGTCCACCGGGCAACTATAAATTCCTACTTTTAGGAAGTCGTTTGTCTTGGCATCTCGTAGGTGTTGTATGACTTTGTGTGTGGGGTGTTAAGAGGAATTGCATTATTTACAGTATGTATGTTCATAAATGTGTGTGTGTGAGGAAATGCAAACTATGCCTTTCCCTAGACTTTGTACAGCCACTGTTAACAAGCTATACTCCACACATTGCATTTTAGCCTTCCAGCCAAATTATATATAAATCTTGCAATCAATAAGGTACAGGGAGCCCTCTCTTCTTTCCCTGCGCAGTAACACAAATAATTAATTAACAGTTAAAGCCCCATTGGCCGCAAACTCTCTGAGGGTTTTTCAAGAAAGAAAATGAATGAGCTGGAGAAAGAAAGACATAAAGATGGAGAGAAAGAGAGAGAAAATTAGCTCCTTTAGGAAATATGATTGAGGGCACGCAGCATTTTCCAAACAAGGCTTCGGGTTCCTGGGTTTTAGTGCTGCTGCCAAACTTCAGAGGGCGACTGATTTATCCAGTGCACACCCAGCCCTGATTAGGAAGGAGTCAGCCAGGGCCGCATGAAGAAACATTTACTCACATGACAGCATGAACCCGCTCTCAGCGTTTATCACAGGGCAATTGGGAGTGGGGATAAATGAGTGTTCTAACTGTGTGTGTTAGTATACACAGCAATAGCAAAAGAACAGCCAAATTCATTAATTAAGTCTTGTTCGGGTCATTGAGGTTAATGCTAATTACAATTTGCTATTATGGTATTGCTGAACATATGAACCTTTATGAAAAAATGTGCTCATGTAGGATATAAAATAAATATTGTTGATTTCAGTGCCTCAATAAAGCTACAGTAAATATGTGCTATAGTGTTAGTGAGCACTTCAAATAATGTTTTGAGAGTGAAAGCACATACTCAGTCATTTTTCATTTAGTAAATATCTGCACTTACTTTGTATTTCTATCTTATCCACACAAAAGGATTTTTACACTGCTCACATTCACATACTGATGGTAGAGCTGCTACTGTATGCAGGTGGCTTGACCCACCAGGAGCAACTCAGTTGGGATTTATTGTCTTATTCAAGGAGGCTTGAACGGGAATTGAACAATGCTCTACCCCTGATGGTTTATGGGTAGAGCATTGGGTTGGGATACACTAGGGCGTAGGTTCGAGTCCCATCCCATCCCTGAAGGGACAAGCCGAAAGCCGTTGATCTTTTCTAATGCTTTATAGTCATAAATCACAACAGTTTTTGGTTTGCCAGGTCGAGAAAATTTGAAAATTTTGAACCCATATTTCTAGAAAATGATCTGGACCAAAATCTAAAAAAATGTGTTAACACTAAAACTACATATAACATGATAATCAAAACACTTTTAATTAATTTCTTAATCACATTTATTGCTGCAAAGTTGAAGGCTCAAGCATTTATTCATGGACTACTGACATTTATGGTATTATTACTAAATTAAATGCATTAACAGCAGGCAGTGCCATTTTTCATAACCATACAGCTTTTAATAAAAGTTGGGTTATTAAAACGTGGAACATTTATTTACCATCCAAGAGTGAAATATTAGTCAGTCATCTCACAGTCCAGACAATGACAATGCTTCATGCCCACCTTGTCAATATATTCATCTCTATTGGACATCACCAGGAAGCCCCCGTCATCCAGGATGACACAGTCCACATACTGGAATCACAAAAAGATGATTAAGCTGGAACTTTATTTTAACCATACTAATATTTGGAAAATGTGAAAATAAACAATTGAACGTCTTACCTCATCATTTCTCTGACAGCCACAGATTTCATCATTGCACTGAAAACCCAGTAGATTACTTAGAACAACGAAAGCCATTGTCTGGATTAAGTGTGAGACCATGTGCGTATGTGTCACCCAGACAGAGTGTACTCACATTCACCCTCTGTGTGGTGTTTATGAAACTTGCCATCCAGGTACTGATGTCCAACTGCACACCGACAACTGGGATAAAACACAAAAAGCCAGACAATCTAGATCATATTGGACCCTGTGTCAACTTTACTCTCTGAACTTAGAAAATGCTAACTTGGCCACGGATCACAAGAGAGCAGACAACTTGATGTGTGGTTTGTGTGTGTGTTTGTGTGTATATGTCAGAGGGAGAGGGAGAAACTGAAAAAAGAAGAATAGCAGTTTTTAAATAAAAGCCTGTGAGAATGTGTCAGAAAAAAGACATGAATAGCTTAAAGGCTATGTAGATGCAAATGTAGGGGTGTAAATTAGACACATAGCTCCGAGAGCATGTGTTTATGTGTAAGTGGCAGAATGAGAGGGTCCTCTTAAAATATGAGAAGTATAACTACATGCAGCTCTCTTCCTTTATGTGTGTGTCCTTACCAGCTGGTTTAAGTGTGATACTATCAATCCTGAGGTTTACTGCTCTGCTCACCAGGACTGAGTCGTCACTTGCTGCAAGAAGGTGGAAAAAGAACACACATGTCTAGCATATACAGTGTGTGCACATGCAGATAACACACTTCAACACAGTGGCTGTTACCATTTTCTTTAGCAAGGTAGGGAGTTGGAGTGAAGATGTACAGATCATTGTCCAAACTACGCTTGTAGAAGCTTGACTCATACGTCTCTGCTTCTTCTTTCCAGCTAAGCCCAGCACTGTCAAACACATTTTTACAAAACAACACACACACACAAAGTTATGTCATAATCAAATATTCTTAGAGAAAACACGCAGATACTTTTAGTAATTACTGACCCATATCCGAACACATTTTTCTCTTCTATAACAGATTTGTGTATGTTACAATATTTCTTTACGTTGACAAATTCTGACTAATTCACTTACTCAGCAAATTGACAACCCTGTGATCACTGTTAATTGTGGTCTCCAGTGAACTAACTGTGGCATCCTCTTGAGTCCTCTTTAAACTGCTTTGGCATCAAGTTTGCATTTTAGTGATGTCAATTTATTTTAATGGCAAAATACAAGCATTAACTTAGAAGAAGGCCATCTCTGACTCACAATCTCTTGTCAATGTTCTTTCCATATACAGCAAGCCTCCACTTGGCAAAATCCTCTGTGAACATATTGCTAAAGCACAGTTTTTTGCAGTTTATATACTTTTTCACAACTCTGTTCTGAGATGAACCTGATACATCTTTTAAATATTGATTTCTGCTCAGAAGCTGTTGGTCCAAAGCCTTCTTGGTTCTAAAGGCAACAGGGTGGGTGATAGACCTCTGAGCACTTCTGAATAAACAAAAACTCAAGCGATATAATGCTTAACTCTACTCTGTAAAACAGATCTCAGGTCTTCAACAGCTTGGCCCCGGTCCTCATTTTACTCCTCTGTTTTGCTCTGTCCCTCTCTTGCCTGGCTCCCCACATTCCTCTACTACTGTTGATTCTGGCTTTACTACCCCTAAATAACCCTCAAACATCTGCACTGGGAGGCATCACTCTTGAGTTTGTTTTTTAGTCTTATTTTTTCCTGGCCGTCCTTTTTTTTTTTTTTTTTCACACTGTCGCTCCGTGTTGAAAAATGCTAAATGTTGCGTTCCTGTTCCTACACTCCTAACACACAACGCAAAAAGCATTACGATAAAGACGATCTTATATTACATAAATCTGTCATGAAAGTTATTTAGAATATTCAAAATGTGTTTAAAAATATAAACCGCACCAATTTGCAGCAATGTTAGTAGTGTACAACCATGATACACTATTTAAAAATAATGGAACTCAATTTTGTAGTAGGAATGACTAAAGTGAGACAATCCAACCCTTTTATCTTTAGCCACCTTGTCAGTAGCGTCAGCTGTTGAATGATTGTTAGTAGCTCTGACGGCCATTTACACTTAAGGCTCTCTAGCTGTTCAGGCATTTGATGCCATGTCCAGTATGCCACTGTGTCTTTTTAAATAGGGGTGAGAAGTTTAGACATCTGGAGGAAGATCAGAGTAGAACCACAAACTCTGAAACTGAAAGGCGGCAGTTGTAATGGTGTGATGATTTAATTAGGGTGATGACACCAAAGAGAACCTTAAAGGGTATCCATTAACGGATTATATAGACAGTATACACACCATTTACCTTGGGGAAGTCCTGAGATCCAACAGAAGAATTAGCCAGGGACATAAGGATATTGGTCTATGGGGAGCTTTACTCACCTCGATGAAGCAGACACAAAAAACCAGTAGATGGTTGAATGAATGTTTAAATTTCAGAAGATCTTGGTTTAATGCTATTACTTACACGGCATAAAGGACTTCATGTGAACCCTTTTCTGGATAACCTAAACATCATCTACAGTTCTTCTTCCCATGCTCCTAAATCACATTGCTGCCTTCAGCATTGAACATTTTGTTTTGTACCTTTTAGGGTAGACGCGAGTGATCCCTCCATCAGTAGCAACAAATCTGGCCAAGACACCTTGCCTGAAAAACAGAGCACATAAAGCTATAAAACATACTGTTACAAAAATCTGGAATGTGCTCTATGGCTATATGACATTTATTGGTGATACTGAAATAGTGGAATCATCTGTATTCAGTTTATCCACTTGGACATTCATTACAAAGTACCAAGCAGTAGATAATTGATGCCACATTTCGGATTGTTTTGCTGGATCACAAAGAACTGTAAATGGTAAAGTGAGCAAAATATTGGTGTTTACTTACTGCAACTTGTTCTCTTTCCAAATCTTGATTAGATCTGACGTGATGCCAGCATCCAGGAGCAATCGGTTCACCAGCTCTACATTGCCTAAACAGCAAAAACTTATGATTAAAACCTTAACATGTTACCTATTTAAGCAAAGTAACTGATGATGTTGTCAGTTGTGTTGTTTCAGACTTATTGCCTGTCTGAATACCAGAGATGTGGTAATGTAAGATGCCTAAGTAACATCAGTAACCAACAGCAAAAAAAAATTATAATCTGAGCAAATAGAGAGAAGGAACGAAAAGTAAGGAAAAAAGAGATAGGATCTACAGAAACAGAAAAAAACTATATAGGGAGTTTAAAATATTTTATCGTTTACATTTTTTTTACGCATTCTGAAATGAATTGCACATTTTGTGCAACATGCGAATAAGTTTCAGTTGACACCATGTTAACCTTACAAGCACCCATATAGCTCCCAAAGTTGAATAAAAAAGAAAAGTCAGAGAAAAAAATTGTCGCTCAGAACTGACAATCTTACAATAAAACTGAGGGATTGAAACATGCATTCAATTTCACAAAGTTCTTAATAAATGTCCCTCTTGTTGTTAAGGTGTTGGTGGTGGGTTGGTTTAACGAATTATTTTTTAAGACATCCAACGAGACCACATGACTAACATAACAGGTGATAAAGCGCATTTTTTGGCCATGCTCATCTCTTTGAGCCGTCTGAAGACCTGCTTCAGTCCATTAACATTGAGGCTCGTTGATACAATCCCCCGCTCCACCTCCTCCAACCTTTATGACACACCACACACATCAGAGAAAACAGCTGGTGTAACACTTTATTTCCCTGCTACCCCACCTTCCCTTCTTGTGCAGTGGTTTTCATTAGGGATCCTTTATTGGAGGCAGCCCAGGAATTCCTAATGTACTTCAAGTTCTCCGCCACTGCAGTGGCTTAACCAAGTAAAGCGTGTAACGATAGTAAGGCTGCCAATAGTCCACATGGGCCATACTCCTCTTTCTCCCTCTGTGCTGCCAATGAACTCCATTAAACTAGCAGCTAATAATGGTGAAAGTAATATTTCAATTGGGTGAAAAGTTTTATTGATCAATTTGACATGTTTGAAGTGATTTAGTAAATTCAAACCATCATCTTACAGAATTGGACACAAAAAACTAGCTCCTTTATACATTTCCGGGACTTTTTGCTTTAGTCTACTTGAAAAAAAAGAGAGTGATGCATATTAATGAATGTATGTAAGCAATGGGAAGCATGTTAATGCATTGGTCAGATGTTTTGGGGAAGGTCCACTGGCCCCTACTTTGTGTTTTATTGCTCCGCTCATGCTCTTGGCTTGACGTGTCCTGCTCTTTCTCACAAACACACAGTAATTGGACGAGGTCGAGTGGCTATAGGTGTGCTGTGGAAGGCATATTACTGGTGAATATTGTGTGAGAGCGTGTGTGTCACATCTAAGCCGACAAGCCTCACACATGTGCACTCAGGCGTGTGATGGTCAGACTTTTAGAGTTAGCATCAAATGGGTAAAACGAACACAGGGGTCCCACATTACAAAGCTCCGCCTGGTCATGCACACCAAACCATCGAGCCAGACCTGTATTTCACTAGACAGAGAGACCTCTGGGGCTTTTGGTTGGCGCTCTTCCATTTAATGTTCATTGCACACCTTAATACCAAACCAGATGGCTGAAATTTGTTCACATATACCTGCTACAGCAAATTCTGCAGAATTTAGCTGCTCTTTGAGTTGTAAGTAGAACTCTGTCGTGAAAATGAAGTCAACCTGCGCTGCAGGGTACATGTATACAACTAAATCTCTGATTCTTGAAGGAAACGCGATGACACCAGGAGCATGGAAGGTGGAAAGAGATACTAAAGAGAATATTTCTTCACTCTACTCACACATTGGGTTGTTGGGTGTCTTTACGTCAATATAATCATTGAACTCCATGAGGAACTCTGTGTTGTTTTTATTCTTGTCCGGGGGCTTCAAGTCCTTACAGTACATCCTGTGTAAAACAAAGGAAAGTTACTGGAAATAAAGGTTAATCCCAGGATTAAAATAATCATCTATACTGAGTCACACTTGCCATGTTATAAGTAAGAAAAATGCTTTTTTTCTGAAAATGTAATCTACAAATAAACTACATTCCATCTTACCTCGGTGCAATAAATGTATAGCCGTATTCATCAAACTTGTCCGCCAGCAGGCTTTCAGAAACTAGGGAAAGGTATAAAGTATGATGAGATTCTCTATCACCCAGGTTAATAGGAGACAGTTCATATTAAGCTGAAAGAACCATTGTATATAGATGAGACGATGCTCCACTGGGTAGAGTGTTACACCTGTTACATATTAAACAGTTCACCAATAAAAGTGAATTCCAATATGGACCAAAAACTGAAATTAGATTTCATCCCTAGGCAGACCTGAGCAGAAAAACATCAGCTCCTTAGCTTCACGTATTTAACATTTCCTCCACATCCCACTAAAAATATTTTATGCTTAATGTCTCAAAAATGTAAAATGCAAGGTAGCTTTGTAAAGTGGATGCTAACAAAATGGTAGTTATTAAAAAAGAGAAAATAAGTAAATTAAAAACCAAAGGCTACATTTACCACATAACTCATAAAATTGGACTAACTGAAGCTTGGACTCCACTGAAGATGTTGACTCTTTTACACCGCACATAAATGTAAATGTATAAAGAATACATTCTTGCAAAAACAGCTAAAAATCAGGCGTAAATAAAAAGGACTAGAATAGACTTGGCCAGACATGCTGGGTAAAGGGCCGACAAGGCTCAAGAAAACGAGGAGGGAGATGAAAGTAAAGAAAAAAAAATACTTGCCATTTTTCCCTGGTGTGGAAAAAAGTCCCAGCAGAGAGAAAGTGAGCGAACGAGAGAGTCATCCCCCAGGGAGGTAAAGACGAGAGGGAAAAGAAAGAGGTGGGGGAAGACAGGGTAAAACCACAGAGGTTAGAGGTGACACAATATTTTATTCACAGAGCGAGTCCTGAATAGAAATATTGCATTCTGAACAAAGGGTTTTAGGTCTTTGGATGTAAATGGAATCTGTGCTGATGGAGAACACAAAGAGAGGCTTAAAATGTGGTCAGAAATATTTAAAGTTATGATTTAGATGTGTTTTACCATTAATATTAGCATTCTTTTGGTGATATAGTAAATCTGTGGGCTTACTGCACTGCAGTGATGTTTTGCACTGCGATACAGCACATCCGAGTGAAGTGAGGAACATTAACCGCAGTTCATAAACTTAACTTTCCTTTGACATTCACATGTTGCACATGTTGAATATACTGTACAGCAAAATTTCTCATGACGACATGGGCTACTCCTTGTCCTCTTTGGTGGTCATGATTGGGAAATAATTGCACCCATGTGGATTTTCTTTGATATTCAGTCACCACGTATGTACAACAAAGTATCCGACATCCAACAAAGTATTTAGTATTGATGGATAGCAGGAAGAATTGGGGAGTGATGACTGCATATATATTTTGCACTCTCGAGCAGCTTTTAATGAACAACCGAATTGATAAAATATCTAATCCATGCAGCAAAGATCCATGTAAATTGTGAATGGATTTTCGCATGAATCAATCTCACACACAGGCAAACACAAGACAAACATCCAAAAAGATTTAACAAATGCATGACAAAAACATTAAGGACAGGGTACGTTTTTAAGTTGACCACTGTATTGACTCTGACAGTCATGCTTCAGTTTCAGATAAACTACGGAGCTTAAAAATGTTCTGTGAAAATTTCGGATGAAACTAAAAACAGAGCACACAGGAAATCCAGAGGAGATGAAGGTTAGTGTGTTAGGAGAGATCCTGGCTTTCATTAGGAGTTATTTAACAAGGCTGTAAAACTCTAAGTGAGTCAAAAAAGAGAAAACAAAAGATACGACTGATGTTTTTAGTGCACACTCACAGCTTTCCCCTTTATAGCTTCACCTTTAAATAATGCAAAATTACTGTCCTCTGTTCTTCCTGCTACAGTGGGTTATTGCCAAAACCACATCTGAGGGCCCTTGAAACAGGTGGGGGGTTAAATACATACGTACACAGAGAGACACACACACACACACGCACACCGTCTGTAACGTGCTGTGTGGCCACGCATTGCATGCGAAACACTGCTTCTCGGAGCAGACGATGGCTTGATTCACTGTAACAGGATTGTCATTATTTATCAGGAGCCACTAAGTGAGAATAAAATGCTTTGGTGTTCACGAGTGAGTAACACCACATTTTATTAATCAAATCAAAAGTCAGTATGTAAAGTTACATCCAAAGTCTGCTTTTAATGTGAGAGTATGAAGTACACAGGGGTTAAGAGGTAAAGCACAGGAGGAGAATACTTGCCTAAAAATGCTGCAGGGGGTCCGACACACCAGGAATGGTCAAGAGTTGAGGAGGGCAGGAGAACAGGAGGAGGGAGTAGGATTAAAAGATGAGGAGAGCAAGAGGGAAATTGGAAAAGAGAAATGGAAATGATATCAGGTTGCTTACTTCGCCTCTAATCTCGAGTAAGCAGCCAGTGGAAAATACAAAGGGGTGTTTTAGGTCATTTAGGGTGAGATGAGTGACTGTGTTTATAACACAAAAAAGTTGTTAGACAGGGACGTTTTGTATGTACAAAATCTTAATATTGACGGAACCACACAAATGGTGTCATGTTCTCACCAACCAATAACAACTTTTAGACACTTTTACTTATACATACATACATACATACATACACTTAAATGGCCATTAATTTTACTTGTAGGGAAATAACATTTGTTTGAAAGTCGAAACACACCTTAACGAATAAGTTCACATTTTATTCAAGTATGTCCTAAAACAACAGTCAGGTGCCAATATGAACAATGGAACCAGTCACTAACTGTGAACTATTGCTCAAGTTAATACAGGCCTTTAAAAGATGGATTCTGAAGATAATTTCCAAGTGATGCGAACCCAAAGTCCACAGTCCTCCATATTTGCCCAAACTTGTTAAAAAGTTTATCTGAACACACATTAAATTGCTTCAACCTTCCAAAGTAGTCACATTTAGCGGAATTTCCTCTTTTTGGTCCCATTCTCTTAGTGCAACTCAACAGTAAACAACTGTCAAGCAAACAAAAATAGGGAATTTTATACTGAAAAGAGTTAATAATAATTTAAAAAAAACTGCTCAAGAGCCTAATTTTATCTGTATTTGAATAAATTTTTCCACAGAACAAGGACTGTGGATTTTGGTTCCCGACTTTCACGAAATATACATTAAGCAGGGATCTCTTCATAATCAGTACAGAAAGGAGGTATGATTGCATAAAGTAAAACCTCTATCGGTGATGATATGGTTTCTAAACAGTGAAACATTTGAAACCTTTTTATTCCTCAACAAAATTCTTAATCTTAAAAATAGTTCTTATAATAGTTCTTAAAATCTTTGCTCTTGAACAGAGCACCACAGAGTGGACCCTGGTCACAACTGAGCCTAATGAAAATACAATGAACACGCACACAACTTTAGTAGCATTTTAATATGAAGACTACCCAACTGCTGCCTGAATGTGGGAACATTATTACCAACTATTTATACAATGATGTAAATGAGAATTAGAAGCTTTATTGGTCACCACTGAGTATATATACTTTTTTCATATACATGTTACAATGAAATTTGTGCTCTGCATTTAACGTATCCCCCTGGACAGATGGTGTCCTGGGACCTAGTGCTCAATGTCTCGCTCAAGGACACCCCTGGGCTGGGCATTAAACTGGGAGACTTCCTTATCCCAATATAATGCTCTACCCATTTACTCACCAGGCTGCTAAAGTTCACGTAATACATGGAAAACTACAAGTACCTACTCTTTTAACAAGAGAGTGCATGCAGACAGATAGAGGGACAGACTTTAACTACTGTAGGGACGATGGCTTCATATTAAATGCAATGAAAACACACAAGCTATAAAGCTGTCCTTTGAGTAATACTACGTGTTGATGAGTTCTTTACTAGTGTGAAAAGACACGGCTATAAAGACACACATGGAGCCTTTGTGTATATCTTTCAATGGGATTGAGAGCGCACACAGATACTCAGACATTTAGCTTCTAATGAATTGATGAGGTGCACATACATTGCTGGAACCCTTCGTCCCACCGTGTGGTGACCAAAAAGTTCGGCAGTACCACAATAGAAGGTTGTGTGTCCATAGCGACACAAGAGCCACTGGCACACAGGAGTGGCGTGGATGTATATGTGTGTGCGGTGGTGTAAGTGATAGATAAGAACCATAAGCTGAGGCACAAGTGCTTCTCAGTCTTACACACAGAATAACAACATCACATTAGCAGTCACTTTCCACTTAGCACAATTTGTCTACAGTCTATGTAAATAGATGCTACCTATAAATATTATTGAGTGGGAAATGTACGAATGGTACAAGAGACTGAACTTTTCTGGAGTGGCACTTACATTTTGCCTGGGTTATTGTGTCACCAATAGTGGCTCGGATGTAATGCATGCTGTACTCTGGAAGGACTAGGGCCAGGCTAAGAGAAGGAACAAAAACACACACGCACACTCATCAGCAGGTTTTAGCAGGAGCTTGGATTTATTTATTTTTTTAATAGCACACATAAGCTGTGACCTCATTGCTTGGACTTTTTGCTGACCTTGGGACTGGAGTCCAACCCCAGTCCCAATCACAGCAATACTGTTTCATGGGGCAATGATGAGCATTTTGCAAAGTGTGTAAGTGCACAGTGTCTGGATTTCTGGTCTACATTTTTGAAAACTGTTCAGAAATGCAATGAAACAAAACTTTATGACACCTCTTCATAATGTGATATTTACCTGTAATCTGTCCCCTTTACTGGTGCAAAGGTATACGTTCTCTCACCTTGGTCAATGTAGCGCTTTGAAAGGAAGCATTTGATACAAATCAATACAGATATCAAGAAAAAAAATAAATAAATCAACTTATTATTGTCATGAACAACATAAAATTACCTCATCTTGGGATTTCACCAGTGTAGATATTGTGTAATTTCCTCTAAGTCCATCGATCATTTTTTTCCGGATCTGGTAAAAAAAAGACAATTATTCTATTGAGAAATATCAATGCTACTGTTTCTGACATTAACTCATGGAATTCAAGAAGTCGGATACATGTTTTTTCCAAACCTCCACTTTGATCTCATTCTCTATTTCTGCATCCAGGAAGTCCAGCGTTACAGGTTCATGAAACTTGGCAGTCTACACCAAAGGGCAAACAATTAGCCAATATATAGTATAATTTACAATTTGTGGGCTTTGAATACAAAGGACAAAACAAAACATAAGTACCATTCATTAATCTTTCCTTTCTATAAACAGCTTCTAGTATTTTGTTGAAGTAGTAACAGACTCGGGACTAATATGTTTGTTAACTTTGAGTTTTGAGAACTGTGATCATCTGTGACCAATGTGTGCAAGTGTAATTTAAAAAAGGAGCACATATCTGAGAGGTCAACGAGAAACATGTTTTGATGTGTTAACAAACACCATCCTGGAGCCACACGATTGAGATATTTGCAGAAAAAAAAACAACAAAAAAAAAACAACAACCCTGAAATGTTAGTCAAATGATACAAACACCATCACCATGAGCAGAGGAGTTATGGCAGACTGCAATAATCCTAAATGTCATGTTTATATGCAGTCCGATAAATATACTGAATCTTTCTGCAAAGGTGCATTTTGTCACATGTTCGGCCTACCAGTGGCTGGAGATTAGGGTGGAGCAGCACATATCCATTGGGGTCAATGGCAAAATAGTAGCCATTGGGTCCAAACTACAGGAAAACCGAAAACGTGATATTATTAGTGAAATACAGGATAAAAAACCCAGGGACAGAATGTGACTTCTAACGTGTAAATAGGCTGATTTCTGTATGTTTGTGGGTTTATTTATGCAGCGTGAGCTCTTACAGTAAACCGAGGTGTGAGTCTCTTGATGTCTTCCAGGGAGACATCAATAGCCATAACTCCCAAGATGAGCTGGTTTTGAGCCTTCTAAGAGAAAACCATAGCAATAAGTCAAAAGCTAGAAAGAGCCACTATAAGACCCACTTATGAGTCTTGCTGTTTTTTCTGGATGAGTCAAGTCCCTCCGTGCATTCTGAATGATTTCAAGGAAATGGAGTGCAATAGAAATCTGGACAGTCTCATTCCCAAAAGCTTTACAGGCCGTCATGACTCACTGACAAGGCATTTCCAGCCTTGTTTCAGTCATAGCAGAGGTACATAACCCTTGCTTTCAGTCATAGCGGAGGTAACCCTGAACCCTTCGAGGTAGACATGTAAACTCATCTTGAAGCACTTAGCTACTGGATCATTTGTCTCTCTGATCTGTGGGATTGAGCTCTTTTTGATTTCTGCTTTATGACATCCTAGATTCCCTTCCTGTGGAGGAACATAGGAAAGCTTCGAGGAACCTCAGCACCAACAGAGAATATAAGAAAGAGCCACAAGAAAGCGGAGGATAAAAGTTAAGAATGAAATGATAATTGAGAGTCTTGATGTTGTACAGTATGTTTATTTTTCGGTCTGGTAAACATTATGACACGTCCCACAGACTTGCTGTAAATTCACCGATGGGGTCAAAGTGTCAAATGTGCACTATATACTTTAGAAATGGATAAATCAAAAATATATCAGTATAAGAAGATTTCCATTCAATGAAAAGGAATGCTAAAATATTTTTCTGCCTACCTTTGAGCCTGTCCTTGTCTTATTGAAGACAGGCAGAGTTCCAGTGATAACCAGGCCAAGCTCCTGGAAGATCAAACACACAACATTGAATTTCCATTATGGATCTAATTTGTGATTTATCTGAAAAACAACTGAAAGTAATACAATGTCAACTAAGGTCAGCAAAACACTGACACATTACATGTAATGTGGGAATCACCGGGTCACTGGAAAACCAAAAGCCAGGGCTTAAAAATAAGATGTTTTTCATAACTAAAGGCAGACACATTTCTGGTGCTGACGAGGTCAGTATAGCCACAAAACTTGACAGCATCTTATCAGTAAACTGATGATCATGTTTATTTGGCTCAGTTTACCAGAATGGTTCCTTATCTACACCGTCGCCTAAAGTAAAGTAAGTAAGTAAATCCTGACAGAAGCTTATACATATAAAAAAAAAAAAAGAGAAAAAGAAAAAACTGATCATGCTAAATTTTTAAATCAAGTTTATCTTCCACTTGACGTACAGTACTGGAGCAGAGTTGAAGCGGAGTTTACCAGTATAACACCAGGATAACAGCAAATCACTGGACATTTTGCACAAGACTTCTCTGAAATTTTCAGTTGACAGAAAGCAGAACGATTTCCGAACAATCCATTCCTTAGAATACAGTCCATCGAAAGTAATGCCATTGCCACCACTGTCTTTTCCCATACGTACTATAAAAAGTTAACTGCACATCACCTAATTTCTATCAGTCATAAGAGTAACATACCAGTGCATCCAGGTAGACATTGGTCCACTGAACCTGTTTGGCCTTTTTGTCAGCTTTAACCATAGGTCTGCCCAGAACATCCAGGTACTCCTACATAATAGGGAAAGGATGAGAGGATCAGATGTGAACCACAAGAGGGCACAACACACAAATGGTTAAATAACCAAGGGGGAAAAATGTGAAAGACACCTACAGTAGCAGCCATACATGGTTAAATGTGTCCTTAGGAGTGAAAATGTACCTGGGTGTTCAGCCTAATGGCACCTATAGATGGGATCTCATAGTAAAAGCCTGAGAAAGAAAAATAAACGTATTACCGTTTGCATTGTGAAAATTATTTATGAGTTCATTCCAAATGTTGTAAAGCAAACAGCTGAAAAAAAAAACCAGACAAGATGCTCAAATTAACAACTATTTAGCAAAAGGTCATAGAGTAACATGACTTGTTGAAATTATTACACTTGTTGAGTTGTACTGAAAAGCAAAACACACCCATTAGTCACCTTTACAAAACTTTGTAGATTGAAAGGGGCCGTCTGCAGTGGTTACCAATCATATTAAAAAGCCCAAGGGACATTAAGGAAACATGATGCATTTTGTGTGTCAGCTGATCATAATTAAAAAGACAGGCCTGCTTTTCTTCTGCTTTTGCTAAATTTTACTGATACAGTAAATTTCTTAATTATTTTAATTGTTTTGCTAGAAGTAGTCCTGTCAGCCATTAAGAAGTTTGTTCACACAGAGATCATGAAAAAAAACAAAAAACATGCATATATTTTTTTTCTGTGCTCAGTGAATGTGAATGAACTGAATGTGAAAGAATCATCAGAGTGCTAATGCAGTTTTGCACCTTTATTTGCACAGGCCATCCACTGTATTGGTCCTTTGTCGTAGTTGTGCTGACCTACTGAAAATGTAAAGATGCGAACCTGTGAGGGGGAAAAAGTGTAAAAAGCAATGAATTTGATTAAAGGCAAAGACTCCTCTACACAATTCTCCTGTTAGCTTTCTGTCCTACCGCTTGCTTTGGGTTGTATTTTTCAAAGATCTCTTCTGCTCTCTCCTCTCCTCCATCAGTGAAGAGCATAATAATCTTGTTACAGTTAGCCCTTGACACGTTTGTCTAGAGGTAAGGGGAAAAATGCAAGTACATTTTGATGGTTAAAATGTGGGTTTCTCCCTCTGTACACTAATCAATCTATTTACATTTACAGTACATGGCACGTTCAAAATGAGCTCTTGCACCAAGAAACTGCAATGTCCCAAACAACCAGAAGAGGTCGGCACATACTCACTTTTCCTGAGAAGACCATTTGGACTGAGATGTCTTTGTGTCCTATGGTATCCTCAACCAATATTTTCATCATTCAATAAAAAAATATGCATTTAATGAAGATGCATTCAATTGGACTATTAACCAGAATTTCAATAGGCCGCTGGATAGGTCTGCATATTTGTTAGCACACCTGCAAACTGCGTTTTTACATCACCAAATGCATCCTGTGCCAGAAATATTCCATCATGCCACACAGAGACACTTTACCTGTGCGAGTTGCTTGAACGCCAGCTCAAAGCCGCCTTTGTAGTTGGTGATACCCTTAGCAGTGATGTTCTTCACACCGTCTTTGAGGACTCTCTTGTTGCGGACGTTGGCCTGCACCAGATTCTGAAAGCACTGGACTGCATTGAAGGCCTTTTCATTGAACTGGAGGGAAGAGGGAAGGAGGGATGATGGGAAGTGGAGGGAAGGCACTTTCACATATTTTCTTTTAAATATGTGGCCTGTTTTCCATTCGTTGCCGTAAAACATACAGGATATATTTAAATAAGGTAATTTCAGAGAGACAAAATTAAGTCACAAAGAAATTTATAAATGTTGACAAATGTTTCATAGTAAATGAATGTACTTTTGATAACAACTTAACTTCTTAACTCTGTAAAAATTAGTTATGTGTGAAATGAAATTAATTTTTATCAAATCTGCACAGACCGAAGGGAGCTATAGGAACAGAAGGAAGGATTGGCAGGAGAGCAGGAGGGGATGTGAAAACAGTGGCATAAGGAGGTAAAAAAACAAAACAAAACACAAAGAGCTTTATTATGGAGGGATTATGCCGTTGAGACAGTAACTGGTTAAAGTACATTTATACAGGTCAACATGTGAAGTTCCTTCAGATTTATACTGGTGAATAGTTAATGATGAGGAACAGATGGAACCTAATCAATTCATGTGCACGTGCACACACACAAACACACACACACACCTACGGGGGAGTGGGATATGGCTCATTACCCATACCCAACATCTGTTTTGGTCTTGACTATGCACCTCCAATCATGATTTTGTTAAAATCCCTCACACCTTTGTCTTTTTCACCTCGTGGAGTTTTTAGCTTAAGTTACATTAATTATCTAGAGAAACAAACCTTAGCCAAAAAACCTAACCTTACTCTAACCTTAAACCACGTCTTTTGTGTTTCGGCCTAGAAGGTGGTCCCCACAAATAGAAGTGCAAACAGCTTATCTTCCTTCACTCCATTAAACAGTTTTGACCTGCACCTGACAAACACTAAGTGACTGAATGTCAAAAAAGCATTCAAGGATCGGTTTGTCTTTTCAAAAAGCCGGTCGTAATACAATAATGACAATAAACAATAATGTACTCAGGAATATCAAAATTGGTCACTAATAAAGCTTAATTTAATAAAACACGCTCGATCTATATTCGAACTTGCTCAGACTGTGCGTGTGGGGCTTCTCAGAATTGCTCATTGTTTAACCTTTTGTCACCCATAAGACTACATGTTTCATGTTTGTATATATCCAAGTTTGGCAAAGAGACAAGATATACTGAGAGATAAAGGTCTGGAGACCCCAGCTGCTGATAAGGGAGTAGGTGGGCAGAAATATCTGTTGTCTATTCTTTTCATAAAGCAAACAAAGGATTGGTGCAATTGAAGGCCATTGTATCTCCTTCACTAATGGGAGCTTAGCTAGGCTGCAGTGACAGCAAAATATTGGCCTCAGCTTTGTAGTTACTGTATAGCTAAACACATGGGTATATTAGTTATGAATTTATGCCCCTATTCTACCTTGTTTATCTGTGTGTTCTTGTCTGTACAATAAATGTATGTGGGCTTTGCCATATGTGAAATGCTGACATGTGAAGTCCTAACTGTTAGATCTTGTATAGATATTGATAAGATATTGTATTAGCAATGAAGATGGACATTCACATATAGATATTGAAGTCAATATTGTAATAAGACTAGCTTCAGAAAACACTAACCATTTCTTTTAGACAGTTACATAATCTATTTAATACACTATATTAATATTATAAGTTCTATCAGACTGTTTCTTCAAAAAGCTTGAAAACGCTAAACAGAAAGTCTACAAACTGAGCTGTATGCCATCAATATACTTACTACATAACTTCAAAAGCTCCTTTACTTAGATGATTTGAAAGCTCCAAACAAAAACATAAACCACTGCTTAATTAAGGAAAGTGCAAGAAAATGTGATTAAGATTTCATTTGGAACACAAACTAAACACGTTATCTACATCCCCTATCATTAGAACAGAGTAGCAGTAGATTAAATATGAAAAAGCTAAGGATTAAAGAGATTTTGGACAGAGCACGGTCAAATCCTAATAATGATAAAATAATATAAGTAACTGGAGTGACACAATGACCCTTGGATATTGCAACCAGACACAACACCGCGTATGCTAAAGGTAGCTGTGCAAATGCTCTGTAATAAGAAACTGAATGATGATTAATGCCAAATTTGGACATTAAAAATGCAAGTGTAAATTTGTAATGTGACATTCGGGGGCTTTTATGCATTGTATCCATTAAGTAATAAAATAAACAGAATGAAACAAATTTGAGAAATACATTTGTGCGTTTTCTTTCTTAAGAGCTAGAAAAGAAAAAGATAACTCTTTTATGTATTTTATGTACTCAGTTAAAGAAATACAAGTGGAGCAATAACCAGGAGACAATTAGTTTAGCCTTGCACAGAAACTGTGCAAACATGCTTTTGTCAAAACCAAATCATATCATAAATCATCAGAAAAGAAGTGAAAAATGACATTTAAAGCACATAACTCTTTGAACTGTGCGCAAGAAAGTCAGTATGCATATTTCCTAAAACTGGTAAATTACTTCTCTAAATGACAGCAGCAGAGTTTGATCTATGAACAGCATGGAAACATGGATGCTAGTAGTGTCTCTTAATGCTCATAATCAATATATAGTGGTGTTCGTGGTTATATTTTCCTAATCACATCCTGTGTGACTGTCTCCATTGCACCTTTCCAAGAAATTTGTCTCACAATCAGTATTGCTTGGAAACTCTGTCTTAAACTACAAGGATATGGACCTTTAAATCATGATGGATGAATATTTCCTCGATCCTCATGACAGAAAATCATTTAAGGGCGTGATGAAGCAGCACACATTTATTTTTCAATCTAATATTGTGGCAATTTAGGGTTTGTTCAAGCTGTGTCTTGTGTTTGCTATAGGCACACATACTTTGATTTGATCCGATGCTTTAAGGACATTTCGTTCATGCATACATAAACAAACATTAACACGAAAACGCTGCATATGCATATGCATACTTAGAGACAGACACCTGCGATATATGAAGTCTATAATAAATCACTACAATGTGTAAACCAATGACTCAAAGTAAACCAAGGAGTAAAGCTGATCAAACAGCCAAAACACAAATATATCCACATTAACATTCACCAATGTGCACACCTGGAAAATTAATACAAAACCCAATAGTGACAAAAACCTTTTAGAGTGGATTTCACAAAAAATACAAACCAGTGTTTCCCCTAGAAAGGTTTTGAGGCATGGTGATAAGAGGATCATAGAGGTTTTGCAATATATATAATAGAATATTCCTACCAATCAAGATAATGAAAGACAATGTATTTTCATAAATGATGCTCATCAAAAAAGAAAAAAAGAAAAAACCTTTTTATTTATTTGACACCCACACCTGCAGAGCAGGCCACGGAGGAGCAGACAGAAGAAATGTAAATTTCAATATTCATATAAAATCCTTTCTATAGGGTTGTGTACAGCTTTGACAATGTATCTTTGTGTTTTAAAACTGTGCAGAAATCAGAAAAGCACATTTGATCTCTCTGATTTAAGGATTTGTCCTCACTGACGCCGCTGGGGAGAAAGGGGCAGTTAAATGGTGGATTTAATGACAGGAGAAGACAACTCATTTGGTCTTTAGTAAGTCAACAACGTGTATCTCAAGGTAATCTCTGGTTCTCATTCTTTGTGTAAAAAAAGGGAGTGGAGTGGATGAAGGACGGGCAGTATAATTTGGGCCTCATGGTCAAGAACAGCTCCCGTATCCCTTTGTAGCTGCATGCAAGACCTTAAAAAGAACCAGATCATCCAGGAATGTAACTTCAAAATTACATTTTTCGCCTGTACTATTGTAGGGGAAACACTGCAACCTTTGCAAACTCAAGTGATGGAAAGTAAAGTAATGTAAAGTTCTGAAGTAAATATTAGTAGAAGCTGCATTTATTTATTTTTTTGCATCGTGTCTATACTCACAAAGACAACGTTCACATAGTCATCATCAGAGAGGGTTTCCAGCATCTTGTTTACGGATGTTCGGATGAGTTTTAGGGTGAGGCCTGAGACGCTGCCACTCCTGCAGATTGGAACAAAGACAGTGTGTGTTGTGCAAATAAATCAATGTCACGGTTGAAAAGAAGCACAAACCAAAATCTGATCGACTAGTTTAAGCAGCCACTAACATTTAGACATTTTTGTTATTAACACATGGCTATATAGTGTCCATCGCATTAACCATTAGAGAATCATTTGTGATTCCCATTAATTTGTTCTTGCAAGTAAATGAACAGAAAAAGATGAGAAAAAGAAAAGTGAGGACTAAAATTCCAAGCACGATGGTGGCAGCTTCTAATGTCTGCAGAACACTCATCAATCCTTTGTGAGGCAATTACTGAGAGCTGCATTAAGAGCTGCAAGTGGCCAAATTTAGCTTCTCATTCATTATTTTGCACTTTAATTTAGCTCTAGTTCTGTGCCTGAAAACCTCACATGGGCGGAAATATTAAGTTCAATTTACATTGACATTTAGTCATGTATTTTTGACCATCAAAAAAAATGGCTATGAGGCCGGCAGTGGCTCAGTTGGTAGAGTGGCCGCCCACTGACCATAGGGTCGGAGGTTTGCACCCCGCTCTTCCCCGGGCAAGGCACTGAACCCCCAACAGCCCATCCCCATCCCAAACCTGGTAGAAATTTGGGAGGGTTGCTTCAGGAAGGGCATCCGGCGTAAAGACTGTGCCAAATCAACATGCGGACAAATGATCCGTGGTGGCGACCCTGAACTCACGGGATAAGCCGAAAGGACCGAAAAATAAAATACATACAAGACTATACAACACAAACGTTTTATGTGTCATACGTACAACAGTTGTGATAAAAAGTAATCTAATTGTAACAAAAATAACATAAAAATGCCATTAAAAAATGCATTAAGCAATACGGAGGAGGTTGTCAGCAAGCCCACAAACAGAAGCAGATCAGAAGCAACAGTTTGTTATTTTTGTTAAAATACATTGCATATCTTCTTAGTTTGATGTGGTAAATACCCAAATAAATAAGAAATCAAAACAACCAAATTGTGTGTTTCTTAAAAATAAATCACACGCGTTGTTCCACAAATAGATACAAGTGGAACTGCCGTTGTGGCAGATGTTGCTCTCCAAAATCCTCTATCCATAACAACATTCCCCGTCTTTTTTTTCATTATTTTTAAGACAAACACTACAAGAAGAAATAAATTAACTAAACGATAAGGCTGCCAGATAGAGACACTGACTACTTTTGCTTTGCTTTGTCAGTATCACATGAGCTTTGAGGCAGCCATGAGCACAATGCAGCAGCAGCCGGGAGGGTGGTGGAGGGGTGAGGCCAGTCAGAGAGTTAGCATCAGGGCCTTCTGGCAAACAAAAGAATATAAAATCTGACTTTAATGCATGAATCATAACATTGTCACTCACGCATCCACTAAGATCAGCATGTCCTTGGGTGATGCCGCTCCTTGAATGTACCTGGTGAGTAATAACAGAAACCCAAATAGACAGACATGTGCATGAGGAAATTTATAAGAGGAGAACACAAAGACGCAAAGCCAATTATTATAATGTGGAAATCCATCCATCCATTATCTGTGACTGCTTATTCTTTTCAAAGTCGCAGGTGGCTAAAGCCTACATAATGTGGAAATGCTTTGTAAAACTAATTTCTATACGACATAAAGAAGCATTAAAGTTACATTAAAGTTTTGAGACTGTATATTTTGCAGCCTGGTCACTTTCATTGTTCTTTAAGCAAGTAAACAAATATCACTTTCTATCCCTGACATGTGAAATCAATCTGACCTTTGTATTTTTTAATTACCTTTTTAATTATCGTTTTCTTTAACACACAGTTTGAGGGCTCAATAGCCAACAGACCTTTGAGGGTAATGTAATTTAATAACATGGTTAAAACAGTATTAACGGCTTCCAGCCAGATTTTAATCATTTTTAGAAGACTAATGAAGCTTTTGTATTGTTACCCTTTGATCTTAATCATCACAGTGCTCTGATGTGTTTGTTTGCCTTTGGTCAGAGACCTGGATTTGTTTGTTTACATTGTTTGGATATACAGATTCCTTTATGTGCAATTAGTTTTTACACAATGCGCATATAGGCTTTTCAAATGAATATATAATATGATTATTACACAAGAAGCCCAAAGAAGTCCAGAAAAACTAAAATGACACTATGAATTTATATTAATCAGGCATGCGCACTCACCAGGGCCGCCTGCGCACATCGTAAAGGTCGATGTCATTGGGTGATGAGTCAATCCAAGGTGATGCTGGTATTTGGCAGAAAGACAAAAATGAACAAAAAAGTATGTTTACTTCACATTAGGGATGTCTTTGAAGCACTTACATTGTTTCATTGTTTTATCTAATATACCTGCTATCTTTAAGGAAATTTCGTTTTTTAAATGGTATGGTTGAGAAAATATTAATTACAAGAAAGAGTTCTGAAAAAACCCACAGAAACGTTATTAGTCAAAGCCTGATTCAGTTTTTGAAATGCATTAAATGGCAATGTTTGGCTCAATTACTGTCCGCAGGAAGTAGCTGGGAGAAACCCCATTGGCTGTTGGAGGAGCTCACCTGGGTAGTATCGAGCCAATCCAGTAGCAGAACCAAACACCTGCCAGAGAAGTGAGGGATCTTCCTCTTTGTTTTTCCGGAAAACATCCTCCAAGGCTTCTGTCCAATTTAGCTCATTAAGAATGATGGTAGCTGGAACACACACACACACACACACACACACACGATTAAATGAGTCATAGCGGTACAAAAATCAATAAAAAAAAAATCACAAGCACAAAATGTTAAGGCTTTTCAAAAGCAATTTTCTTTGAAAAAGCAATTTGGAACAAGGAGAAAGTCATACACACGTAGATTTGGCAATATTAAGCTACTGACACTGACTGAGAGGATGTATCCACAGAGATTTTAAAACTGACTTCAATTTGTTTTTATGCCATATTTCCTTTTTTCCCCTGAAAACCTCAAAATGTAGAGTGGTGAAAACTGAGCAAAAGACCGTAGAAAAGACAAGAGAGGGAAAAACAGAGTGATTCAATTTGATATTTCTGGAATAAATCAAAATCATCATCTGGGCACTCAGGGGACAGAAATACAGTAAACGTTTTGTTTACCTGTTTGTCTGCACGAGCTCTTACTGGCTTAATGCTCCAACAATCTAGTTTGATCCAAAAAGGCAGTGCTCTGCATGGGAAAGTGGGCTCCATGTCGAACTGATGCTGTGCATGACTCATACTTGAATATGTGTGATTGTGTGTGTGTGTGTGTGTGTGTGTGTGTTTATGAGTGATTTGGTAAAAGAAACATGAACAAACAAATAAACATAAGGATGAGACAAGGCACATCCAGGACACAATGACACTGTTATTGGTGCCGGTCACGGGGTGCAGGACAAGCAGCTACTGTAAATAGAGATGTCTGATTAAAAAAGGAAAAGTGACGAGAGAAAAGCAGTTGTTGTCATACAGGTGTCTGTGGCTCACACCAGCCCTCTACATGGAAACCTAAGCAGAGAATGAGTTAGCAACAGCTAGCAGCAAAAATACTGTTGTGACATCAAACCTGACTCTGCGCTTAAAGTCATCTTTCCTTACAAAATGTTAAGGGAGTCTTCAATACACTGGTTTCACTTTCAAGTGCCCTTTACACAAAGAGCTCTACTGAGAAATAATAAAACACAGTACTTTAACCTTTAAAGTAAGTGTCTTACTGTTCTTACTGGAAGTGGGAAAGCTCATATCAGCTTGTCAATTCAAAAATAAAAATTCCAAAAATAGTTCAAAATGTACATAATGAAATCATTAAAAATATATATCTATATTCTTTCAAAAATGTGACTATATTTTATGTGCGTTAGCATTATGTTGTTTACCATCCTAATATGTAACCATGCTCGTATTAGCACTAAACACAAACTCTTATATAGGGGGATGAGAAGTGATTACTTTATTTTACTTTATTACTTTGCATTACAAAATACAGGACAAATGAATAACTACCATTTCAGTCTGAACCAAAGTGCTGCATCGAAAAAGAAGGTTGACATCACCTTCGGCAGAATAACATTACTGATTATGATTTAAACACAGCTCACACATTACACAGTACAGTATCTACTTTGTATCTCTTTACATAAACCATGACGAAAACTTCAAATCAATGCTTGAAGCCTATTAAGGCTATATTGTTGATATAAGGTTGGACTGAATACAATATATTACTGTGCAACAACCCAAAAATCTTAATATATCCTCTATAAGGCACTGATTATTATAAG
Source organism: Channa argus (assembly GCF_033026475.1). NCBI lineage: Eukaryota > Metazoa > Chordata > Actinopteri > Anabantiformes > Channidae > Channa > Channa argus. The sequence continues at coordinate 7,849,727 of NC_090217.1, forward strand.
ACTGTATTAGACTCTGGGCTACATAATAGACAAGGTGTACATGTTGAGTGTACACTAGCTTCTTCACTGTAGGTAAAGACGAATAAAATAACTTTTACATTCTATCAAACCCAAAAAGTCTGCCATCGTTTCATAAAAACTTTTGATTTCACAACAATGTACCACATTAAAAGATGTTTACTATCGATCCAATCATGCGTCGGCTCTCTAAGGGTTAACTCACACAGTGCCAATCAATTTCTGAGGACACAGCAAATTTATTCCTAGTCTGTTTGGATGAAGGTGCTACCAAGAAAAACAGTGCACTCTTTTTACAACAAGCAATGTCCAGGCAGAAACACCTAGAAACATGTTGCTTTTTATGTCTGACCCTGTGACTTCCCCCCCTACACCTCCCCCCACTGGTTCATTTTCTCTGCTCACTGTCCTGTAGCTGTAATGCTCCCTTCGGCTCCTCATCCTCTGTCCTCCTCACTACTTCCTCCTTTACCAAGGCTCTCTTTTCACGCTTTGTAGAAAAAAAAGAGAGTTTAGGCCAGGCCCTAAATGGCTCCCTGTGGTATCGTAGAGCCAAGCGTGTCCCAATGATAAGTAGGGACAATTTGTTCAGGCCTGATCTCTCACCTCCCTTAGGATGCTCCTTAATGGATTAGACCTGCTGGTTTCTGTGACATCAGTAACACAAAGTCAGAGGGTAACAAGACCTCATACAGGAAGCTTCGCTATTTTTCTCCCCATACAGCTGATACTGGTCATTGAACTAGCAAGGAATGAACTCATTAAGTATTTGACTTGCCCAGCAGCTGCCACTGCAGGAAGTTAATGTAGTGATGAACCCATTAGGTTATTTGTGTTTGAGTGGACATGATAAAAAGAAGTAGAGAGACACAAAATAAATTACTAGGACAACGTATGCATCTTTGCTTATTGTGTGTTGTTATGTGTTTCCTTTGTTTAAATTGAGAAACCCATTACAGTCGTCACTGGATTTTGGTTCCATGCCACACAACGCATGCACCCAAATGGGCAGGCCCAGCACCACTGATGAGCTTTTAGCAATAATATCAAATATGGAACAAGACAGAATCCTCTGATCTCAGCCAATTACTAGAAAAAATCAAAGTTTCAGTGTAAACAGATCCATCTTTTGAGGAATGTGTCTGTTCCTGGCTCGAGGTCACTACGATGAGAGGAACAAATGAGAATCACCGTAGCAACACATGCTCTGGTCAGGCCTATTTGTCAGATGTAGCATCATGTCCTGAGGGACTCCAGAGGACATGTGTTTCAAAGCTTAAAGCAACAAACAAAGATATTATCGAAATGTCTCAAAATAATTTGTTGTTAAGGGGTTGAAAAAACATGAATTAATAAATAAATAACAAAGCAATGTCCATGGATTTTTGAACGATCTACCGTTTCATAAATATAATTTTTCTAGTACGAGATGCTGCTAGAGAAGGGATACTTAATGAGTGAACTAAGGAAAAAAGAGATGGACTGGCAATGGTTTTGCCTGGACGGGTAATTTGACATACACAACATACTTATGTATGTAATACAGATAATTGGTTCCACTTGCTTTTTTCCCCCCCGATTTGGACTTGCAAATCTGTACTTGTTCCACATCTCTGCAAGACTGTGGTTGGACTCATGCAGTTTGAATTGGTCTGTGCATGCCACCCTTTGAGTTACTGTAATTGTTGCTGCATCATTTAAAAATGCAGACTCATTGTTTGAGATCACAATGAATACAGAATGAATGCCCTGCCAACAACCATGGCAGCCCCATAAATCAAAGAATTCAAATATCACATGGTTAACAAGAGAAGACTTGAGATTAAAAAAATGAATGATTCATGGCTTGACAAGACATGGGAGCTGAATATGGAAGAGAAGATTCTAAATATTCCCCGAGAGGCATGTAGATGCTTTCAAAAACAAATCAAACAGGATTCTGGCAGTGACTGATGAGGGTGACAGCAGCGGGAGGAGGGAAAGCTGCACACTGTCATGCCGAGCAATGCCCTGTGGTGCTCCCTGTCATTAGGTAGCTGGTGCCCAAAACCACCTGTGGATTTGAAGCTAATTACATAGTGGGGGCCGAAGTTTTGAGAACACAGTAATCATAGTGTCAGAAGGGGCCCTCTACTCAATGAGGCTTACTACTCACCTCTGACTGTGACGTGAACATGAACTTTAGCTGCCAACACTTCTCAAAAGGATCAGTGTGACAGAGAACTGATGTCAACATATAATGTAGCTAAAATAATTCATTTGTCTCAACAGTCAAATAGGAATAGAAGTCAAATGGCCTGAATGTCCCTTCAGGGGGGCCATACCTGGTGGGGTGGGATTCAAACCCATGGCCTTCTGCATCCCGACCAGGGCCCCTCAAATAGGAATAGAAGTGATTGTACAATACAAATGGTATTTATGGTATTTTAGGCCAACGTGAGTGGCATATGAGGCTCGTGTTATGACCTAATATTTACTGTGAAGGCCCAAGAACACACACCACCGCTCCATTTTCCCTGCATCAACTCTTGTCAGCTCTCCAGAAAAACAGCAATTTAATCACATTTACACAGAGTTACTGTCCGAATTTTCTGAATGCCAGCATATCACACGCTGCTGACCAGAGGCGGACTGACTGTCTGTCCTGGAAAAATCCAGAAAGGCGCAAGTCCAGACAGCCAGTGAACCGTTCTCCATTCGCCCATAGTCTGTAGAGTTGGCCTCAGAGCTATCAATTCTGATGCTATCAACGCTAGATGGTGCCTGTAACACTAGGCTACCACATTGTTGTGTATCCGAAACAAAGTCCAGGGCTGTTTTTTAGTCTGACTTTGGCTGAGTGACAGTGAAGGATTTTTAAGCCTCACAATAAATACAAGGTCCCTTCTAATAGTTAACATTTTTGATAAAAAAAGTATATGAGAGCGCAGAAATGTTTTTCATTTTAGATAGAAAAGGTGAAATAAGATTATACCACAAAAAGGTTTAACATCTTGGCAAAGCATTCAAGTGGTCATGAAGGCACAGTTTGCAGGTGTAATGACATTGAGAAGTGAAAAACAAGGAATGAAGGAAGAGAAAATGGAGATGAAGATATCTCAGAGTTTGGCAGCCATTGTAAATGGAATAGGACATGTATCAAGTGGCACAAGAGTACAAAAAGAAAGAAAGAAAAAATCAATTTGTACACTGGGAGCTTCGCCATAGGGACCAAGACTACAACACACTCGCACACAGTGTCAAAGTATCTCGGCATGTCACAGTGTGTGCATGTCTCGAGCTGACAGGTGCCACACAGCGTTGATGCAAACAGGCGTCAGATGAGCCTCGTATCCCTCTGCCAAGGCCGTGACGCTCTCCACTGATCTCCTCTCATCGCATCCACGCCAGTGTGCTTAATGAGTGTAAAGTAACTCATACACAGCCATAGGATTATACAGTATAGTAGGTGCATGCAAACTGACAAACACATTCACACACATAAACACACACATATACACAGACTCTCACAGCCAGAGTTTTTTTTCTCTCTCACTCTCAAACACATTGACACACAGAGATAAAATCTGATTCATCTCTAGTGCGCGCACATACACACACGCATACAATAATAAATCCCAGTCTGACCACCCACACTGGATCAGTGGGGAGAATAGATTCCAATCAGCAGGACTAATGTGGGGGAGAAAGACAGTAGCACATTCTGTTGTACATTTGTCTTCACACATCTCGCTATTAATAAGTTTAACAAAGCGGAGTGATGGGTTGGGGGGCAGGATAGAGTTATAGAGACTCGGTTGAAGATGTAGGGCTGTGAAGGAAAGGACGGAAAGGAAGGGAGGGAAGGTACATTTTTTAAAAAAACAGGGCAAACATCACAAAAATAGTAAAGAAAAACAGAGAAGTAAAATAAAAATTAAAACTAAGCGGGAAGAATGGAAAAGAAAGGAGAAAGGTGTAGGGGTTGTGGAGAAAGTGTAACGCAATTAAAGAAAAAGGGGTGGATGACACGTCTCTCCTTCAGCATCAGTAAAAGCCAGAAGGACGCCAGCCTTGTCTAGACAACGTCCCCTAATCAAGTTACTAGCCATTCCTCCATGCAACAAGATAAAACGCTAGTGTGTGGGTGTGTCTCCTCCCACACGCACGCACACACACGCGTATACATGTTGCCATGGCAACGCTGACAGTGCTGGCCAGCCAAAGTGGCATCAATGTGGCAGCTTGTCCTTGGACATGGAGAGAAAGAGAAAAAGACAGGAAAAGCCATTGGACAAACTCTTGCCCAGTCTCCTAACTACTGTTCCACCCAAACCCCACCCATCACCACCTGCCTAAGAGCTGGATAAGATCACTGGGATATTAAACCTACAGTACAGTTAAACATACACACATTATGACCCCCTGCACAATTTAATGCAGTCCAATAAAGTGGCTCTGTCATGAATTCTACTTTTACAAGGTTATAATTTCTTAGTTTTTAGGCTCAATCTGTCAGAAAGGTGATAATTCTATGTGGGACAGTGGAGTCATAGTAGCGTGCATTATAAGAAGAGGTGGCTCTAATGTTTGGGCCACCCTATTTAAAATAAATGAGTTATAATCTTATGCCTGATGGGTGTATCAACAGTAAACCCAAAGTCAGCATGCACTCAGCCAAGCATAAACACTCTACACCGCCACAGCTCAAACATACTGTATGTCTACCAGCAACCAGAAGCAGTGCAGGCTGAGCTGCTGTGTCTTCATATTCATCACCTCACTTAGTGTGGTGTTCCATGGTTCCTGGCAATGAAATGAATTTAAAATCTGCCAAAAACAAGGACCCAAAAGTGATTTTAAAGAAGCAAAAGTTTTCAATGTGATAAATCCATGTAGACGTGAACGCTTGACATTAATTACTGAACACTCCACATTTACATCTAATTTTTTAAAACATCCAGTTGAGATGCAGGGCTCGGCATTATGTGAAAAGACAGAAGCCATATATAGTTACAGAAAGAGAGCAAAAGCCAGAATGATGAATCATACTAAAACAACCCCCCCACCCCCACACACCCCCCACCCCCCAATCCTTTTACCATTATAACTGCTGCTTGTAAAAATAACTGACTGCATTTGGCTATTTGGCAATGACAAATATGTCGGCACAGTCAGAGGCCTCAGAGGCCTGTCACGCTGCACATTATTAGTCCAACTTATATGGAGGGACTCGCAGCATAAGGGCACATAAGTCATGTAACTGAGTCCACTGCATTTAGCAGACGCACTGTGACAATCGTCACTAAAATTGACATTAAACTCTCGCTCAATGCCAGTGAAGCCATTAGCTCTTACTTTAGTGTATAGGAGATCATTTAACTGTTTTGATGCCTGTGTACACTTAAGTGAATGAGTAATATGTGGATTTTTTTTAAAGAGACATTACTGTGACATTAAACTTTTTCAGCAATCCATTTTCTAATTATACATTTCTTATGTCAGCTCCAATGGAATATAAATTCTTCTGTCCTATTACAAGCTTCCCATCATGCTGCCTTCATTTTCTGAAGCCTGTACGTGTCCTCTTAACCCTTTCCACCAAACTAAGCCTGCATCTGCAAGGAAGGACATGACCTGCACTAAATATTTCTGCATATAAGTATGCATTGAGACATGTCTGTATCTCTGTCTTTGCATGTGTCACACTGTCCTTACATTGTACTCATCAGTGTCCTAGAGTGAGGCTAATAACCCAGAGGTTTTGTGTGTGTGTGTGTGTGTGTGTGTGTGTGTGTGTGTGTGTGTGTGTGTGTGTGTCCTCCTGTTGATGTATATATCCATCCATCTTTAGGTCGTCTACGAAAACAAGACTTGTTAAGAGCAAAATTATACTGTACATATAGTATATTGTGAACAAAACAATCGGTATATTACTCCACAAAGAATAAGCAACAACATATTCAATTTACATTAGTGTAATTGTGGGTTCAAAGTCACAGGAAAAAACCAAGATACTCATGTAAATGTAATCATAATTTTACAGTAATTACCATTTTTTTTCAATTAACACTGTTGGATCATAAAGGAAATAAGTCCAATTATGTTGCTCTTGAAGTCACCCATACAGTACTCTTTATTATTCAATGCAATTACTGAAAACCAAATCTCATTTGACTGGTGGCCTATCCATTGTGCTTTCCTGCTTTATGTCCAATATACTATATGCTGGGACAGGCTCCAGGAGGGAGGGAAAGACAATTATCCCTGTGATGTTGTACCTCTGTATGTGATTAACTGAACATCAGCTCATTGTGAAAGAAGCGTAATTACACTGTACCTCATAGTGGCAGCAGGCACAGTAATGGAGGTGGAGGAAAGTACGAATAGAGAAAAGTTTTAATAGAAAGTACATTTAAAAATGCGTTCATCCTCAATGTTTGTCAGTATGAAAGGTTGAGGCAACATCAAAGTTATTACAGTTCCAGCCACTGATTGGCGAGTTATGTCATAGTTGCCATGGCAGGTCACCTATTACCTGTTTACATTCTTATTATCAGGAAGATGTGTGGGAAAATGACAGCATCTCAATGCAACCCCAATTCAAATAAGTTGGGAAGATGTGTAAAATGGAAATAAAAACAATGCAATGATTTGCAAATCTCATCAACCCAAATTTTTTCCCCAATAAAACATAAACAGGATATCAGAACAGGTATTTTACCATTTCATGGAAAATATTGAATATTGGAGCATCCCCTGTTCTTTTAACATCTGTCTGTAAACGTCTGGGAAGTGAGGAGACCAGTTGCTGGAGTTTAGGAGAGGAATGTTGTCCCATTCTTGTCTGATGCAGGATTCTAGCTGCTCAACAGTCCTGGGCCTTTGTTGTTATGATGCGCCAAATGATTTTTATTGGTGAAAGGTCTGTACTGCAGGCAGGCAATTTCAGCATCCGGACTCTTCTCTTGCAAAGCCATGCTTTGCTGAGGGATGCACCATGTAGTTTAGCATTGTCTTGCTGAAATATGCAAGGCCTCCCTGAAATAGACGTCTGGATAGGAGCATATGTCTCTCTAAAACCTCTATGTATTTTTGTAAGCTGCCAACACCACAGGCACTAATGTACCCCCATACTATCAGAGATCCAGCCTTAACTGTTGGCTGATAACAATCTGGATGGTCTCTAACCTCTTTAGTCTGCAGCCTTGTTCCTTGCACAAAGAGATTCCTCCTGATTCTCTGAAACTTTTCTTTTGATGATATTATATATTGTAGATGGTGGGAACTTTACGCTTTTATGTTGTTCCACAATTTTTAGATGTGATTTGTCGCAGATTAGGTCCTACACCCATCTTTACATTCGATATGCTCTGCCTCCCTGAAATGCTCTTTTTATACACAGTCAGTTACTGACCTGTTGCCAATGAACCTAATTATTTGTCTCCTCCATTTTTTTGTGCCTTAACTGAATGACACTGCAGACCTTAATTTCTCATGATAATGACGTACTGAGCCTGCTGGCATCTGGAGCTCTTACTGCCCTTTTCCTATGGTGCTGATAACAAGCAATAACGATCACTGAATAGCAAGATAACCTGAAGCAGGTTTCCAATTCATCCTGTTGGGAACATATGTACACAATGTTTGGCTCCCCAGTCCATTGTTGCTCAGGCACCAAAATAAAAGCACAAATGTTGATCTCATAGTGTTGCTGGAGAGATGGAAATTCATCTAACAGCTGTTGAGATATTTCCGTCTAGACCAGCGATTGACTGACAGACCAAATGTCCAAAATTGCCATTCTTAGAGACACACAGCTTGGTAAAAATTCTAAATAAAAAAATAGTTTTAGTAAGCACACAAAACTAATTGAGAGCACAGCCATACAACTACAAGGTCCGTACGAAAAGACTTATCACTGGCAGAGACTTTGACATTCTGTACAACTGTCCCATAAGGTCAGACACATTAGCCATGAATGGGAGGGAAAGGAGCAGCTGGTGACCAGGGTAAAAACGGGGCTGAAGTATGTTAGCTAGCTGGTATCTTGACTATAAATAGCCTAGACTGGCATAGCCTTGGTGTGGAACTGCCTACACTGCAGACAGTGCCGAAGGCTGCATTCCACATTATTGGGATGTACTGTAGCTACTGGACATGTAACAGGGATACAGTGAGACAGGGACAGGGTTGCGATGTCTTACTATTCATAATGTATATGAATGAGCTCATGCACTCTGCTATAATGCATGCATATGTGTGGTGTGACTTACAGCCTTCGTATATATCCGTAGGTATATGGACAGCCGTAGTGTTGTAGGATACAGGTCTTTTGAAATCAGGGTCTATTTGGAAATCATCTGGAACATATCGGTTCTTCTTCTGTGTCTGATTAACCTGGACAAAGAGAAAAAAAAAAAAGTTTTGGGTGTTGAAACCACTGAATAGTTTCTTTGCTTTAGAGGGATCTGCGCATGTGTGTCCATTTTGACTACTCACTGAAATGTCACTAGAGACATAAAGACTGAGAAACTGAATCTAAATTTTAGGATGTGAAACATAAACCCAGGCACCCATGGAGAAGGAGAAAAAAGAGAGAGGGCCTGTCAGTCAAATACAGAGTGACATTATTGTGCTGTGGGTGTCTGGCTTTTTCCCACTGGGACAGTAAGGAGGAATTAGATGCTGATCTCTGTTTATCAGAGCAGACAGATGATGTCTGGGGCCAGGGGATGAATTCAATTTCTCACGCATGTGTTTTTGAGTAAGGGGCCCAAAACCTAATGCATAAAAAAGACCACTACTCATAGCAGGGATGTCAGAGCAATAATTCTCATCTCTGCACCACACGCACATATTCTCAGCGTCAGTAACTTGTTACTCCAGGGAGCTAAAACTAAAATATATAGGAAGAAGATTCTTCTGGGCTATCAGTAAAATCTATAAGGCAATAGGGTTGTCATAGTAACGATAACACAGAATATCAGAATGGTGGAATTAAGTTGTACTTACGTCTTCTTTGGCATTGTAGTAAACAACTTGGCCTTCCTGCAAAGAGAGTGTCAGAGAAACAGGATAAGAAACAGGATACAATTACTCACAAAAAAAAGAGAAAATACCCATGAAGAGCATCTTAATGCCAGACTAAAGAACAGTGTTTTGCTGCCCTCTCTGGTTAAAATTGAGAAGCGTGTTATTGTTTTAAACAAATGCCTCCGTGAGCATTAGATGAGGTGGTATGCTTTGTTGCACCATAACCACCAAACAGTGATGTCACTACGTGTATGGGTGCAGCAATTGTTGGTTATTTGGCCCTTTAAAGCCACTACTGAATGTATAAATCCTCAAATGGGTGCAGAAATGTGTCAACACTGATCAGGGATCAAATTCTACTACAATTTCAAGTATTTACATAGGAAATAAATGATGACCGAAGACTAAAATTGGAAAGTCCAACTAGTGCATATGGAGAAATGTTAATTATATCCAATATCAAAATTTGGATGGACACTGCATACTAGCAGAAAGATCCAAGAGTGTATTTGGTTTAACTGTGGAGAATATGCTAAAAAATCTAAAATCCAATGTGATGTGCAAAGTTATTACTTTGTGTGTAGGTGGCAGAAGGTGATGGCATGTTTTGGAGACTCTGAAATGCGAAGGAAGTTTGCTATAGTTCATTAAGGTCACACAGTTTATCATCTGGCACTAACCAGTAAAAGTGTGAACAGATGGACAATCAGGCTTAAAAAATATGTACTGTACAATCATGATTTTTGAAGTTTTTCAAAGCTACTGCAACCATGGATTTAATATGAATCTTGCTGTGTGTCCTAGCTGTGCAGTGGTCTGTGTTTGACACTGAGAATCAATGAAGTAAGTGGTGTTACTTTGCTCTCACACTGCTGGGTGTCCTGTCAGTACACAGGCTAACAGGGCGCTAACAAGCTAGCCTAGTTGCTGACACAATGATGCCCTGGAGCTCCAGAGCTGGTTCACTGACTCCTACCACCTGCCTATGGTACCACCTCTGGTGCTGCAAGCCAACACAGCAGCAACTCCTCCCGCCGATGCTACTGTTACTCCAGCTTCGACACTTTGCAATTGGCACGTAAAAAGTAACACAACCTGTGTGAAGTGTGCATGTCTCGCTGTTTTAATCATTGTTGAATTACGTGCGTAAGCTCAATGTTGACAGAGTCGAAGATAAAACAGGTCATGTTACTGTAGACGATGTGCACCTTAAGACGTGACGATGACACAGAGCTTGCACCATCACACGCTTTAGGACAGGCTACAGTGTGGGAGAACACTTAATATGTGACAGATAGAAAACAAGGATGAAGTAAGGAGAAGGGCTGAGAAATAAAAACATGATTTATGCTATTATTTATGTGTCATCCCAAATCAGTGTCTGTGGTATCTGTATCTATAGCTCATATTTAAGAAAAATGCTTTTTTTTCCTCTCAATGTGTTTCCGATCTCTGTCAGGTGTAACTGCAGCTCATGTCCACATTTGTAACAACCTCATGACTCAACCACTATGCCATCCACTCACCAAAAATTTCAACAGCTCCCACCATTTATGGTGTGCGTCCTTTGCATTTGCAGGAGCTGCATCTCTATCAATAGAGTCAAAAAAAACGTGACCCTTTTCCTCCCCTCAAACAAAATCCAAAAGAAAACCAAGCTAATATTACATTTAAAGGATTGCAATGCTTATTTTCGGCAATGTCACATCTAAACCCACACATGTATAAAATAAGATAAAATAAGAAAACAACTTGAAAACGGACAAGAAGAACTTTAAATAGATACAGGTACCTGCAACCTACATATGACAGGTGGAACAATCGAATACTGTAAGTGTCTGTTCAGCAGCAAGGTGCAGCTTTATTATAAATAGGATTTCAGTCATTACAAACTTATTCTGTTGCAGCTTTTGAGGGTTTAAGTCACCAGGGAGAGGTCCCCAGCAGTACCAGCCCAATTATCAAACGTGACAGAGAACAGACATGTGCTCATAAACATACACACATCATTCACACTGGCTGGTCTGGGTGTGGTGCTTCTAATGCTCGCAACATGAGCACTTCATAGATTGATGCTAATGCCAATTTGGAAATCGCAGATATATTGGCTAGATAATGAAAACTTTATCAAACATATCAACATGATTTACAACCCCAATTCCAAAAAAGTTGGCAAGATGTGTAAAATGAAAATAAAAAAACAGAAGACAATGATTTCCAAATCTCATCCTATCAGTTCATCGCAGATTGGTGACCCTCTGCCCAAATGCTCCTTTTATACCCAGTAATGTTACTGACCTGTTGCAAATTAACCTAATCAGTTGTCAAATGTTCCTCCATTTGTTTCTGATATGCGGCAATTACTTTTCCAGTCTTTTGTTGCCCCTCTTCAAACTTTTGTGAGATGTGTTTCTGTCATCAAATGTTGTTTATGTTCTATTGTGAATAACATATGGGTTGATGAGATTTGCAAATCATTGCATTTTACTGCTATTTATGTTTTACATATCAGCCCAACGTCTTTGGAGCTGGGGTTGTATGATCTGTCATTTTCAATGGCCTCTTGAGACAGTTCTTGTTTTTAGTTTCACAGGATAAAAAATATAATAATGCACAGAGGATGTCAAAATCCTGTGCTATTTGTTAGATATAACTGGAATATATGGTACAGCAATAACTACACCCATCTGTTTGTAGAAAAATTACTTGTGCATGTTCTGTGTGTAGTGAAGGTATCCACAGTCTTAAGCCAGATTTTGAAAAGTAACTGTCAAATACTGGGATTTCACCTATTAAAAACAACTTATTTATCACCCATATCTATTTTAAAATGCAGAGCTACTTGATTTGGATGCTGCTTTGATAAAAAAAAACAAAAAAAAACCTACTTTGTCAAAAATATTCAAACTCCTTTGCCAAATTGCGGCACACTAACACTGCTCTACTCACACTGTTAGTGGTTTTATCACCAAGTGTTAAAGTGCCATTGTGAAGGCTATAAATACACTGTAAGTAACTCTCATGTGAATCGGTCAGTTTGAAATGATGGCGACACTGGTGTGAAACACTCCCTACGGACATAACACACTTTTTTACGATGTTAGAGACATGTTTAAAGGCTTCAGGTGCAGTATACATGAATTCCCATCACATTAACAACAATAATAACACAAAACTCAAAAAGCATTAGATTTGCTGGCCAAGAGTTCCAGGCCAAAGGAATAGCATATGTGAGTATTAAAGCTGATAAATTAATCTATCCCTAAAGAGGGTATTTCCTTTATTGTTTTATGAGCACTACACAGCATGCAAGTTCCTGAAAAACCATCCATTGTTTCCATCCACCATCCATGTTTCGCAAATCCATTTTGAAAATAATAATTCAAAAAGCAAAGTAAAATTTCTTTGAAGTTCTTCCACAGCAGAATATACACACAGTTATGAGTTATCATTCGTTAAATGGCTGCCAAGAGTATGAAGCTTTTGTCATTGCAAAGCAAGGTTAGGACATTTACAATTTATTATGAAAAGGCTGGAGCTAAAAAACATAATCAAGGTGTAGTGTTATTCTCAATAGGACTGCAACTGGAGACGGTGGTAAAGTAATTAAGTGAGTAAAATCCTTGTGTGTTCATAGTATTTGCAGTACAATCTCTTCAAATGTACTTTAATACAGTGATTAATGAACAGTACCGGTAAGGGAGTGGCGTGTGTGTATATGTGTGTGTGTGTGTGTGTGTGTGTGTGTGTGTGTGTGTGTGTGTGTGTGTGTGTGTATGCATGCGGTCATTATGCCTGTTTTTTTCTGCCTACAGTAATATGTAAAAAATAATGAAATCCAATTTAAAGTTATTACAGCAAGACTGCGATTATAATAATCCAATGATTACAATGATATTAGATAATGAATAACCCCCCTTCCTTTTTTTTTTATGCAGTTTGCGGCATCACTTTATCTGCATGTGATGCAGCCAGTTCTAATGAACACATCAGGCTGGGCTCCGGCTGCTCACTCACCTCATTGTCATCTTTCGGCACATGCCACACATGGTCCACCTGAAGTTTTTCTGCTTCTGTTGCCAGTCTCTGAGGGAAAAAAGAGAGTAGAAACAGAAAGAAAAACAGTTTGTCAACTCATTTTTAATAATCTCATTATTATAGTCATTGTTTATAATATAAATCTGAAGCTACATCACTGTCAACATCACGAGAGCATTAGACAGTTTTTACATTTGCAACTCAGCTTAAACATGGATAAATAAACATCAGAGACACATGTGAAGTCATGACATTTACTGCAGCTGACACAGGAATAGTGTGTTCAAGGGAAAGTACCTAATTTCCTCTGAGCACCTGCAGGTATGAATGAACACTAGCTGTGACACCGTGTTGGGCTAAATTTAGACACAGCTAATCCATCTGTCCCCAGATCTGGTCCTAATGACTAGGTTAATGGGTTTATAATGGGCCCAGCTTTTAATCTGTACCTGGTCCAGAAACACACTGTACTATTAATTTCCCCGGGGAACTAAAAAACAGCTCTTCCTGCTTCCGGCACAAAGTGATCAAACCACACAGAGAAAGACAGGAGATCTGATGGGGGCAAAGTAGTACATTCATTTATAGAATGAGAAGAGAGGGGGGTTGAGACAATGAATTATTGAATATATTCTGCCGTGAATTTAAGCGACACAGTCTCGAGAAGGGGCAGTATGTCTGGTTTGTAGAGCTTGTGTGCAAAATCTGTCCTTAAACATGGCACCTGATGCGCTTTTACATTTCTATGGAATATTGGAATCTCTCATCTAAATGTGTACCAATCAACTAATACACATTTGTCCTAATACTGAGATAAAATATGAATAATTGATGTGACTAAATAATCCAAGAGATAATCGTCTGACAATTAAAAAACTTCACCAACATGTTATAGCCCATAAAATTTCCACAGCAATAAAGATAATGGTTCTAAGCCTTTTGCTCCTACACTGCTCCTTTTTGTCCACTGCATAATCAATAAGCAGTGACGCAACATTTTGATAATGAAGGCCCCCCCTTCCAGCAGATCAGGCTTCGTATCACTCGTAGTGCATGCTGGTCTGAAATACAGTTGCCCGGACAACCTCTCAGTTGTGTTTCATCAGTAAGAAAACTTTGCAGCAGCTGTCAGAGACAGTGGGACCTCTTTGGTCAGCAAAAGAGCAGAGGTGAAATGCTAGTTATGCTAGTGTCTGCGCAGTGTTACTGCATTTTGAACATACCAAGAAGAAAGTACCAAGAAGAAAGTACACAGTACAAAATGTCACTTGAGGGAAAATTATATTCAGGCTACATACAATATCTGCTATACATTCTCTCAGTTGGCCACCTGCCTTCTATTGCTGCATTAATGTCCATCCATCCACACAATATTGTGTCTACTTTTTTGTTTTTTGACGAACCTTGTTGTCGACAGTTAATACACATGCAACATCTTAGCAGATTTTGTTTCAAGTTGCCAGTGGCCACTGAGCTGCATCCTCCTAATGGGAATATACTGTTGGTTTCCAGTCAGATCTATATTAGTGCAAAGAACCACTGGGGTGTGTGTTTCAATCTAATAACAATATCTGATTCTGTGGTACAAACCCATCAGTGCTGATGTACTCTGGAAGCACTCCTATTCCAGCTCAAAGAATCCTCAAAAGGATAAAATATGATAAGAGGCCAAGATGTTTATGTGTGCAAACAAAAGCTCTTTACATTCAAACAGAGGATAATTCAGTTATTTCTAAATATGCACAGTTGATGCATTTGTGTCTGAGTGTGACCACTTAACTTTTCTGTTAATGTGCCTGTGTGCCTTTCTCTAAGTGGTCACTCTACAAACACATTAAAGGCAACATTATGCATAGTGATTGAAATAATCATTGTGTTATTCTGCTCAGTTGTTTAATTTCTTTGCAGGTAGAACATTATGAGGGACTTGCTGACCCAGTCTTTAACGTCTCTTAGTGAACAGATACAGATGTCAAAAGTAATTGCCAGCAGCTGCAAATGCACAAACACACACACACACACATACACACACACACACACACACACACACACACACACACAAAGAAAAAGGTATGAAAAGGTCAAATTTCAGGAGCTGTTCCATTATTTTTCCCATTTTCTTCTTTTGTGCCACTTCTACACTTTCACTGTATGGTCTCTGGTACTGGTAGAGCTATGGGTTTTCACAAGCGGAAGTGATACCAAAATCTACCAAAATTTTACCCAGGTGCCAGCTACCTGGACTAGATTTACTAATTGGCACCATCATTTTTTTCCCTTCACACTTCAAAAATTCAGTTGAAGACATTTGACCTACAATGTACTCGTCACTGAGTCCAGAGCTGTGAATGAGAGCTTGCTTAGTACACTACGTGGCGTTGCTTTCTCAAAGTAAAACCTGCTCACAAAGAACAGAGGAAATATAGGATCGCGGGGTTATTAGATATGACCTGCAGTCATCAGCGAGAGGTTGTTAATATGAAGAAGACTACAGAAACTTCCAGGAGAGATGCCAGCAAAAGTTACTGCTAAACACAGTGCAGGGCAATTCCCTGATGTCCTGCATTAAAGCAGAGATAAACTATTTTGCACTGCACACAACCATGTGGTGGAACACAAATAAAAGTCATCCATTGAAAAATACCTTTTTTTACTTCCAAAACAAACCTGAGAAATTAAGCCATTACAGACAATTTACCACTGATAGGCTGTTGTATTCAGATCTATTGTAAGGGCTAAAAGAATCAAGGTACTTAAGTCACAAAGTGATAGACATATGCTTGTTTGTTTGCATAGCGAAATCTTTGTGTGTGTGTGTGTGTGTGTGTGTGTGTGTGTGTGTGTGTGTGTGTGTGTGTATATACACAGTATAAGTATTGTCTTAGCACCCTGAGCATGCCAAACCATGTCTGATCTCAGAACCTAAGCAGGGGTGTGAATACCAGCTGCTGTATCCTGTCTCCTGTCTTCCTTGTCTCAGTGTGTCCAGTGTGCCTTTACTGCCTCTACTAACCTCCCAAGTGTTTTGTTTGGTGCTTCTTGTTGCTCTTCTTTTCTTCTTCTACCCCAACTGGTCAAGGGAGATGGACGCCCACCGTGAGCCTGGTTCTGTCAGAGGTTTCTTCCTTTAAAAGGGAGTTTTTTCTCTCCTCCGTTGCCTAAGCACTTGCTCATGATTGAGTTGTTGGATTTTCTCCATAAATCTGTATAGTGTTGAGTTTAATATGTAAAGTGCTTTGAGATTAATGTATTGTAAAATTGTGCTGTATGAATCAAGTTGAGTTGAATTGAATATTACTGGCACAAAGTCAGTGAGTTTTACTCTATCTGGAAGAAGTTGAATTTTAACAAAAAAAAATAGTAATCACTATTTGCTACAGGATGATATTGGAGAGTAAGCCAGGCCTTTCAGGTATTTGCGATGTTGCAATTGCAGCAAATTATTTAACCAATGCCCATGACTTCTATGTGAGTCTGCAGGTTAAAACACGATAAAGATATTGCAAAGTGCATCAGAAATTCATGTTGCAAAGTTACAACATTTACAAAAAGTTCAGAGAAATCCTGATGAGACTGGCAAGCTATTGAGTTATCAGTGCCAGCTTTCAAAAAACTATAATGGAGGAGGGGTTGTCTAATTTAAATCATGTGTAAGTGCAATAGGGCTGAGATGAGAAATTAAATCGATTAATGTAATAAACTTTCACGTATTCACTTATTGATGCACATAAATGCAGAGTACACAACCCTCCCTCTGGATGCTTTATGTGTGTGATCTAAGAACACTGCATTACTGATTTAAAATACTGCTCTGCAGCTTTTTGTAAATGACACACAAACATGTACTGTGTACATACTGTACACGCTTGCTTTTCTGACACACATTCCTGGCAGTCTGATTAGAGCATGTAGTCCTGCCAGGACAGATTGCCCGCACACACACACACACACACACACACACGCACACACGCACACCTGCCATCTCACTGATGTGTGGGGAGGCACGGGTGAGCAGAGGAAACATGAGCATCTGCTGTTGTGACTGGCAGCACTTTAGTCAGATCTATCCTGCTCAGCCCGCAGGGGAGCCAGGAGGAGAGTGGTGAGGAAAAAGGAACGGGGAAAAAGAGAGAGAGATACATTTCCACTCATAAACACACACACAGTGTTGACATGTTAAACATCGCCTTCTACTCTGGTCTTGACTTGTTAGAGCCTTTGACTAGTTTTGCTATCCACTTCTGCAGACTGGTGACAGCTCATGTCTCCTGCAGCAAACTCTTCCAGCTTCCAGCCATACACACTGTGATTGTGTCCCAGCTGGCTGCAAACAACTTCCAATTACAGCTATACACAGCTGCAATGCTGACATCATGGTTTTTGCATATGCACAAACACCTCACCTACGTATACCCACTTAAAGAGTTACTTTACTTTTTAACAAAATGTGACAATTTACGCAACCTCAGTCTGGCTTTTTACATCTCTCTGAGAACAATAATTAGCTGGATGGTGCTTCCTTTAGCTCCCACTAGATATGATAAAACCGAGACAGTGTTTTGGCAACAATAATTTGAAGAGTGGATTTTTTTGTCAGTAATCATTTTAAACTCCAATTTGTTTCAGTGTCACTGCTCATCAAACCAAGATGTTGTTGATGTATCAAGCTGCCAAAAGGAAAAAAGTCAGAGAAAGCCAGCAAAACAATGTCAACTATTATTTATGCACCACACAAAAACTTGAAATGTTTTCCTTTGTACAGCTGCTGCTGTCGCTGCCTGAACCAGACTGGATGTGACAAAAAGACAGACACAGCAGTGATGAGGGAGACACATTAAATGTTCGCATTATGTCTGTGTGCATATACTGTAAGTCTGATACTGTAGGAAAACTGAGACGCCAAATCTGGAACAGTGGAGGACAAAGAGATCACGACAGCTGGGCTGACAAAAAGCAGCCGTAGACACAAAGGCACACGCACACACACACACACACACACACACACACACACACACTCCAGGAAGGGGTGAATAATGAGTCACTAGTGACCACAAACACAGACAGACAGACACACAAAACACAAAAACTGTATTTGTTACACTATATGTTGAATATTAATGCTTCTTGGGGAGAGGGACATAAATCTGTTTGCAAAACATTGCATCACACTTTTGGGGCGACTGTGGAGCAGGAGGTAGAGCGGCCATCCACCAGTCCCACAGTTGTTGGTTTGAATTGTCTTTGAGCAAGACACTGAACCCCAACTTAGTTGCTCCCGGTGAATGTAGGCCAGCTGTAGGCCATAGCAGCTCCCCCATCGGTGTGTGGGTGTGTGTGTGATTGTGAGGTGAGTGCAAATGGGTGAATGAGAAGCAGTGTAAAGCGCTTTGAGTGCCAATAGGCAGAGAAGTGCAATATAAAGTGAAGACCATTTGCTAAAAAATATCTGTGTATCTTTAAAATGCTCTGTAACAGTAAGGGCTAGTAAAAAGGTAGGTATGAGATAGTGACATTTTCCATCATGCATCGCAACAGTTTGGTGGTTATGCCAAACCATCTGGTTTCAGCTTCTGTGAACCACCCCCTCACTGCTAACTGTATATATGTTGTGGGCTATAGCTGTCATTTTTAAATATGTTTGAAACTCTTTTAGCAATTAGGCTTGGAGAAGGAAGGCTTTGACTTAAGGCGCAGGAAGTGCAGTACGATAGTCGATCTATAATTCATACAGAGAAGAGTTCAATACTGCTGTCATCCTTAAGAAATACAGCAAACTGCTTTAGCAGGTACACACACAAAGCAAACAAACAGTAAATGTGATCGCATTACTATACTAATATCCCCCCAAATCCAATGCAAGATTTCAGCTAATTAATGAGCATCTAGTTTTATTTTTTAAGTTATTTATTTGTTTATAGATTTCAAGTTTATAAGGCAAACTAGATAGTTTCACCGCTCCTCCACAAACCTTTTAGATTACATCTTGGCTGTTAGATCATTATGGTGACGACTCACTGACCAATAACTTTGTGTTTGTTTATCAGACAAACAATTACTCACTAAATCAAAAATAAGCAGATTAATTGATAATAAATATTATTATCCCTTTCTTGGCCAAGCAATTTGACAGTGACTAAAGTAGGCAATATTCTAATTTCCCAGGACCACGTTCAATATTAATCAAATGCACGGAGTTACATTGAAGGCCCATTTTAACCTGGAAGGCTATGAGCATATATTACCTCACCATATATTTACCATGTGATATGGTAAAAAAAAAAAAAAAGAGATCATAAATTCACCAGCATGTCAGTAGGGGAAAAGACACTATTGTCTGAAATGACTGATTAAATAATGGGCTTTCTTCAACATGCAACTGCAAATGTTAATGTAAGTCATTATCTCATAGCATGATCTTGGAGCACAAGTAGATCTGCAGCCATGGGAAAGTGCACAAGGGAGAGTTTTCACTTTATTGTACAGCTTAATAAAATAACGTGGGTGTGAGGAACACAATGTCTGTGTGTGTGTCCGCATGTGTGCCCACTCTGTGGTTAGGGCTTTAACAGCAGTGTCTAATGACTCACAGCATGTCATCCCGTGTCGGTTTAATAACGCACTTCCAGACACTAGAGATCAGTGACTCCTCTGTAATTACGCACCACTACATAGCACAGCACTTAAAAGAGCTCTGTTTGAGTGCTCACGCGCCTGTTCTCATCCTACTTAGACAATTTAATAAATATGAATGCTACTCAAAAGGCAATTTTGTGTTTAATGCATGCATATGGTAGATTAGGGAGGATGGGGTAATTGAGGTACTTGAATTAAAGTTTTTTTCATTTTGGTATCCCTATGCTGAATATAAAAGAGGGTGACAGAGAGAGACAGAAAGAAGTGATTCATTTCAAGAGTGAGGAATCTGTTTATGATGCTCACGTTGCCTAGCGACCAGGGTGTCATGGTAACCTGCAGCATCCATGGTCCATGCACTGTGGAGAGCGACAGCTCCCAAGTGATGGCAACACAAGAGACCTGCAACATTTTGTTCATTATATTCCAATTGGAGTGTTGGCCATCATTCTCATCGGCAATTAAGACTTGACTCAAACCTGCCTCTGTATGCCGATGCCAATGACCCGCTGACAATTAAGAAAATGTGGTTTCCTATCGATGAAGAGAGTGATTTAAACCAATGCAAGTGGCAATGGTTGTAAAACAACTGGTGTTTGTGTTTTCAAAATGGCCACCGATTTTGGCTCAGACTCTGGTGGGCTGCCAATGCCTTTTGGATCTGCTGCCAAAGTGCTAATGCAATCCCAGGCCTGAAATATCCCTCACCAATCAATATTCAAATAGCACAGTCTTCAGCTGTCTGTTCTGTAATCTCTGCATCATTTTTTCCCCTTATATTCTTTCCTTCACTTTTGGTCTGTTCGCCTCCTTTTACTTCCCTTAAGAAAAGGTCTCTTGCTTATTCCTCATTCTTCCTTTTATTTTGTCCTTGATTTAAATCGCGACATCTTATGTACCATTCTTTACGCCCTCCTCTGTGCAGGTCATCTTTCTGAAGTACGTCTTGGCAGGTGGCTATGTCCACGCAAGCAGATGCTTTTTTTCAATAAACCTCTCTCAAGGTTGAGGAAAATAATCAGAAGGGGTTCCTTGAAGGCACTCACGCAGAATATTCCTGATGTCCTGGCAAGCCAGCTGTAAAACTGCAGCTACTGCAATTATCCTGCCTTTTTAGTGTTAAAATGAAAACTGTAAGGATTTCACATTTCAAAGGGCATAAAAGCACCATTTGTCAGCAGTTAGTTACTGCACCTTCAGTGAATAACCTACAGAACTGTGGAAAGTCTTACACCACCATTGGATTTGTATTAGATTTGCCATCCTATTGATTGGAACCACATGTATTTATTTCGGTTTGTTTATTAGCATAAAACAAGAAAATATAGGAAATATGTTCACAGTATTAAAAAACTCACTTGCATCCACTGTTGAAAACTGTTCACTGTTCAACTCTAATGAAAAGTTTCTTGGGATGTCTTTTTTTAAAAACCAAGAGAAGTATAGCAAGGACTTGGCTTCATGTGGATGCTTATTTGATCCTCCCACAATGTAAAGAAGCTTGATCAAGAATGACTTTAATGCAGCCAAGAAATCACTTTTTGGAAAGGGAAAGGCAAATGTTGAGTTATGCAAAAGGTCACAAAGATTGGAGTGAAGAAAAACAAGCGTGGCCTGATAAACTGAAGTTGGACATTTTCAATTCTAATTGTTGACAATGTGTGATATGAAGGGAGATTGAAGAATAAGTGCTTGTAGCCTTTAGTGAAACATGGTGGAGGGCCTGTCATGGTCTGGGCCTGTGTTTCTGCCAATGCTGTTGGCGATATTGTCCAAACTGATGAGATCGTGAATTTTGAAAAGTACAAACAGGTTTTATTTCATGATGCCATTCCTTCTGGAATGCATCTGATTGGGAACAGTTTTCTTTTTCAGTATGTTTCCAAGCAGACTGCAGTAATTATATTTGGGGATAAAGAAAACTAAACAAAACAAAGAAAAAGCCAACTACAGTTATGGACTTGCATATCACAGAGGCAGAGGAAGACCACCTGGAAAGAAATAAAACCTCAGTATAAAGTAGCCCGGTAGCTCAGTTGGCCAGGATTTGATTCTGAAGACTTCTACTCCAGGTGTGTCCTTGAGTAAAACACTCACCGCCACTTGGCGTGGCCCACTGCTCGCCCTAAGGGGACAGGTAAAATGTGGAGGACACATGTTATTGGAATGTGTGTGTGTGTGTGAGAATGTATGTGTTGATGACTCAATGATGACCAATAAAGAATCTAATATCTCTGAAAAGTGCTGAAGGAAGCCTGGTAAAATATACCAGAAGATTACTTAGGAAAACTTTAAGATGGTCTCCCCAAAATAATTCAGGAGGGGAGGTCACACTAAACATTGACTTTTGCCTATAGAAGCCATTTTGTTCTCAAAATTGTGTTTTTTTAATACTGTGTAAATATTACTGCATCAACTTTGCTGTTTTGGTAATTTTGCTGAACAGCAAAGCTGATTGTGACCCAAGACTTTTGCACAGTTCTATATGTCAAGATAAGTGACAAATGTAAGAAAAGACATTGTACTGAAAAAAATGACACTGAATTAAGCATTAAATCATATATTGAAATCACAAAATTCTCCTACCCTGTGCAATAAATGAATTAATCTGGATCTTCCTGCCAACGTTGCTGTGGGGAAGAGATTTGACCTATTCCAACAGGGGGAACATAACCACGATCCCCATCAAAGAGTATCAGTGAAGAGGAAAGATTCAATAATAGATGAGAACAGAGTCAGAGAAATCAGAGGTGACCCGGATATCAGAGAGCGATGATCTACTGTCAAGTCATGTTAAAAACAAGAGGCTTTGGTCAATGCAACAAAAAGCTGGCTTAAAAATACACAATTAAATGTATAACAATTAATTCAAAGATGGAGGCACACATTTTGTAGAAGATAGTCTGGCCCAAGAGAAGACAGGGCGGTGAGAAACATTTTAATTGAAACCAATCCTTATTTTCAGGAGGATTTATATTTAGACTGTGCCACACACACCTCAAAAAGGGGGAGAAATGAGAAAGGACAGGAAAGGAAGAAAAGAGGAACACAGCGCAAGGCAAGAATTGGAAAATAGAAATGAAGAGCGACAGAATCGGGGGGAAGTTATGGCAAAGGAAGTTAAAAGGCAGTTAGAAGCAAGAAGGACAGAAGGGCAAAGCTGGAGGGAGGAATGAAAAAAAAAGATACAGGAGACAACAAGACAAATAAGACATCAAGAATGGAGAATCAGAGGAGAGAGACGATTTTAGGGGTGTGAACACAAGGTAGTAAAGCTGGTTGCATTTGCATGAGGACCTCCAGTTTGGCCACAAGGGGATTCTAGCCTGTGTGTCTGGGCTCAGTGACTATAATCTCCAGAGTTGCCTCAGCAGTGAAACTAAGCTGCGACAGTAGCTGCCAAAAGTGTCTGACTCATCTTCTGAAATATCAAAGAGATCTGAGAGACAACTCTCAGTCTGGCACACACAGACACATCGCCCTCTAAAAACTAAAATAATCAGCTACAGTACATTGGATATGACAAGACTTCCTGTTGGGAATTCCACTTGTTTCATTTGACATCCTTTTAAGGGTAACACATACTGAATGCTAAATATTGGCGCAACTTGAAAAGGACAAACTCTTTGATTGTCCATAAATGGTTTGGAAACAAAATTATTTCCCCAGTCAGATCAGTGACAGTTTGGGAATATTGAAATAGCTGGGTAAGGAGCAAAGGTCCAAACAGACTAAAAAAAAAAAAGAGTGATGTAGAGCTGTATTTGCAATATTACAAACAGCCATAGACATCATATGGCATCATAAGATTTCATAGTAAAGTCTACTCAGAAAGAATGGGAAGTGTGAACAGTAAAGCAACATATACGGGGAAGTAATTTCAGCTTATAAAAAGGCAGACAGTGAGAACAGAGGAAGAAAGCAAAGGTGTGGAGGAAAGCAAGAAACACATATGCCAGCAGAGACGGTCAAACAAACGGAAAAATTATGAAAGACTTCTAGTAGTTGCCTGAGATCACTCATTCCAAACTGGAGGTTTTTGTAAACAAGAGGTATTTGCCAGAAGTTCAGTGGAAAGATGAGACACGATACTTTATTGTCAGCTGTTCTTAAAAAAGACATCGATATAACACCAAAAAGAACAATTAGTGATAGAAAAACATATCAGAAATCCACAACATATACACATTATACAACCCATACTGATGTTGAGTAAAATAAAATAAAATGCACTGACTTTAATGTCATTTAAAACCTGTATTTAAATCGAAAAAAGTACAAATACTGTAAAACATGTCACATTTTGAAATTGAGAAATGTTTAAAGTTTAAAACAAATACTGCTTATTTTTTGTTTGAGCCAGGGGAAACAACAGGTTGTGTAATGGGAAAAAAGCAACAACAAAACATCTGGTGGAACAGTTTATACAATACAGCTGATCCAAACCAGCCCCACACTATTCATCTCAGATCATTTTCAATTTCATCATCAGGTTTTACTTTACTAACTTACCCATTACATTCTCTTTATTAATGTCCTTTTAAGTACTATTACATGTTTATATCCTCCATGCTACTGTGACACACACATTTTGCCCTATAGTTTACTTCATACACCTCATTCCTTTCCTCCCTCTACATAGTTTATTCCATATGTCATTTAATCAGCTTATTAGTTTAACTAGTTTCCGATGGTTCTGACCACAGACAAATGATGTGCAACCAAACCAAGCTTCAGATGCCAGATGTCCGCAGTGCAGTGTAGTCCCTCGTCACAGTAAATGACAATTGCATAATTTGACTGATATAGTGGCTTAGGGTCTGGTCCTGAGGTTGAGAATATGCTTTTTATGCCCCGATCTTTTGGTAATATAATCAAAGGCAGAGTGGTGATGTTGGCAATTATCATTAAAAAGACTCAAGAAATCGAAAGAAATCTCACTTCGCAAGGGACAAGGCCATAAATCAATATTGAGTTTCAGTTTTTGACATATTGTTTTTGCACCTTAATTCAATTCAATTCAACTTTATTTATATAGCGCCAATTTACAACAAAGTCATCTCAAGGCACTTTACAGAATAAAGTCCAGACTACACAAGTATGTAGAAGCAACCCAACAAATCCCCCTTGAGCAAGCCCTAGGCAACAGTGGAGAGGAAAAACTCCCTTTAATGGGAGAAACCTCCAGCAGAACCAGGCTCAGGGTGGGTGGCCATCTGCCTTGACCGGTTGGGGTGAGTGGAAAGTGGAGAAAGAAAAGAAAAGAGCAACGAAAAGCAACAACAAAAAGCAACAACAAAACAACAAGAAAAGCAACAACAAAACAACAAAAAAGCAACAACAAAACAACAAAAAAGCAACAACAAAGCATCGTACAGGTTGTAGGATATAGAATTAATGGTATACAGTGGTGACAAGTAAATGTATAGAGAAAAGCTAGTTCAGGTTGAGTGAGCAGTTTAACTATAAGCTTTATCAAAAAGGAAGGTTTTAAGCCTAGTCTTAAAAGTAGAGAGGGTGTCTGCTCCCCGAATTTGGATTGGAAGCTGGTTCCACAGGAGAGGAGCTTGATAGCTAAAGGCTCTGCCTCCCATTCTACTTTTGCAAACTCTGGGAACCACAAGTAGGCCTGTATTTTGGGATCGAAGTGGTCTAATCGGGCGATACAGAACTATGAGATCTTTTAAATATGATGGAGCTTGACCATTAAGAGCTTTGTATGTAAGGAGGAGGGTTTTGAACTCTATTCTAGATTTTATGGGAAGCCAATGAAGAGAAGCTAGTGAAGGTGAAATATGATCTCTCTTTCCTAATCCAGTCAGCACTCTTGCTGCAGCATTTTGGATTAATTGAAGGCTTTTTAGGGAGTTATTAGGACACCCCAGAAGTAGGGAATTACAGTAGTCCAACCTAGAAGTAACAAATGCATGGACCAGTTTTTCGGCATCACTTTGAGACAGGATGCTTCTAATTTTAGCAATGTTCCGTAGGTGGAAGAAGGCTGTTCTAGAGATTTGTCTTATATGTGACGTAAATGCCAAATCCTGGTCAAAAATAACTCCAAGGTTCCTCACCGCAGTACTGGAGGCCAAAGTTATGTCATCTAAAGTAACTATATTGTTATACGGCATATTTCTCATGTTTTTAGGCCCAAAGAGGATGATTTCAGTTTTGTCTGAATTTAGAAGTAGGAAATTGTAGGACATCCAGGTCTTTATGTCTTTTAGACATGCTTCAAGTTTGACTAATTGGTTAGTATCTTCTGGTTTCACAGATAAATAGAGCTGGGTATCATCTGCATAGCAGTGGAAGTTTATGGAATGTTTCCTAATAATTTTGCCTAAAGGTGACATGTACAGATTAAAAAGTATTGGTCCTAACACAGAGCCCTGTGGAACTCCATAGCTAACTTTGGTGCATAAAGAAGAGTCATCATTAACATGAACAAGTTGGAATCTGTCTGACAGATAAGATTTAAACCAATGTAATGTGGTTCCTTTAATCCCAAATCCATGTTCTAGTCTCTGTAATAAAATGTTGTGGTCAATGGTGTCAAATGCGGCACTAAGGTCTAGTAAGACGAGTACAGACACAAGTCCGTTATCTGAAGCGAGGAGAAGATCATTGGAGACTTTTACCAGTGCTGTTTCTGTACTGTGATGAGCTCTATATCCTGACTGAAAGTCTTCATACAAATTATTCCTGTAAAGGTGATCACATAATTGTTTTGCAACTACTTTTTCCAGGATTTTAGAGATAAACGGGAGATTTGATATTGGTCTATAGTTGGCTAAATCACCTGGATCAAGACAGGGTTTTTTAAGTAATGGTTTGATTACAGCAACTTTATAAGCCTTTGGTACATAGCCAGTTTCTAAAGATAGGTTAATCAAATCTAATATGAAAGTGTCTATTAAAGGTAGAACATCTTTAAGCAATTTGGTTGGAACAGGGTCTAAAAGACATGTTGTTAGTTTTGAGGAGGCGATAGTTGAACTTAGCTCAGTGAGATCTATGGGTGAAAAACAGTCTAAGATGGATTGGGGCCTTATTGAGGATTCTAGAGCTGTTGTACATGAAGATCTATCTGTAATATTTGTAGGGAGGATCTGGTGAATCTTTTCCCTAATGGCTGCAATTTTATCAGTAAAGAAAGTCATAAAGTCATTGCTGCTCAAAGTTAAGGGTATACTAGGCTCAACAGAACTATGGCTCTTAGTCAGCCTGGCTACAGTGCTGAACAGAAACCGGGGGTTGTTCTTGTTTTCCTCTATTAGTGCGGAATAATATGCTGTTCTGGCATCACGGAGAGCTTTTTTGTACATTTTTAAACTGTTTTTCCAGGCTAACCGGGATTCTTCTAAATTAGTGGAACGCCACTTCCTCTCTAATTTTCGTGACGCCTGCTTTAAGCTGTGCATTTGTGAATTGTACCATGGAGGTCGGCTCCTCTGATTCACTGCCTTTTTTTTCAGAGGGGCAACTGTATCTAGTATCATACGCAATGAGGCTGCAGAATCGTCAACTAAGTAATCAATTTGTACAGGAGTAAGATGGCTACTCACCATAGTATTGACACATGGTGGTGAAAAAGATGAAGAGATAATTTCTTTAAAAATATTCACAGCATTTTCAGATAAACATCTGCTGTAGTGGAATTTTTTCCTAACTGCTGTATAGTCCGTTATTGTAAATTCAAATGTTATTAGAAAATGGTCAGACAGAAGAGAATTATGAGGAAATACTATTAAATTATCAGTTTCAATGCCATATGTAAGTACAAGGTCCAATGTGTGACTAAAACAGTGAGTGGGTTTATTTACATTTTGGGAAAAACCAATTGAATCTAGTAATGAATTAAACGCAGTGCTCAGGCAGTAAGTACTTAAGTATTTTAATCATTACATTTTGTTTTTTTATTTACCACCTCCTCTGAATATGTGTTTTTTCAGAGACACATATAGAGACACAGTACATCTTTGCATTTATTAATAATTACCGTAAGTAAATACAGTAAACTTAGTAAGTGAAATTTGTTTCTTACAAAATACTGCAATGCTACTCCTCTGTACTACTAATGCTACTAGCTGGCTAAATAATAACACACTTCTGTTTCCCACCAACGTGACTTACTGTAGTATCACCTAAAAGCCTCATGTTGCCAGTGAAAGCACATGAAAAAGTGAGAAAAACAACCAATGCATTAACTATTAAAAGGAGGTTTAAAAAAGACCACATCTAAACATCAACAATTCCAGGAAGCCACATCTTGTTTGGATTTGAGTGTGCAGCCACAACCCCTGAGTGTTCTGAGGTGAAGTGCTATAAAGTGACCACATGAGGCTGAAGGAGGACGATGCAGGGACACTCAAGCAGTGCTTTGATCAACTATTGCTAAATTATCAACATTTTATTGTAAATTACTACAAAGAGCAAGTGGAGATTTTTATTTTAAAGGGAACATATGATATTTAATTTCACTAGATCATATGTTTTATTTTTTTAAACTTCCTATTAAGTCAGACTTAACAGGAAATGATATGAACTTCTTGTTTGGCAAACAGACATGCTTTCCTGTTGTGGATGAAAGTTTCCTGAGATAAGAGCTTTTGCTTCTCTCTCTCTCTCTCTCTCTCTCTCTCTTTCTTTTGTTGTATTGTGTCATTATCAAACTCTAACCAAGTGTAAAGGGATGTATTATTCTAATTACAATGTATTTTCATTTCTGCTATTTAAGAGAAGTGCTTGTTGAAGCATGTATGTCAGTTCGGCTTTAGCGATGCCCATTTGTAGTTTTTTATTAGTTACAATTTTGACTGCGTTACATTAAACAGCTGGAAGAAAGTTTTGAGAAGTGTGATTCTCATCACCAACACAACACAGGCACAGACCTAGACTGTACCGTAAATTGTCGGCTGTGATGAAAAAAGTAGGCACAGCTGCCATCGTTTGAGAGATTGCATGTAAGGGAGCACTGGCAGCAGTTGATTGGAGATGACAGGATGGCCAGATGTCAGATTGACAGACAACAAATCCAAGAAGGCCCCTGATTAAGTTAATGACAGCAGCCATCATTCTAATGGCAGTGTGTTCATTGACAATTGGCAGCACACACATACTGTACTGTAACACCCAGGGATACACGCACCAACTCAGGCACCACATAGCAACAGGAGACAAGCTGGATCTTTCAGATTTTAACCAAATCGTTCAATCAATACACCCCCTGTTTATAGAGCTGACACAACAACTATGACAGTTTTATGAGTGTTAACCAAGGAATAAAGTGTCTCTCCACTCTGTGAAGTACTTGAAATTGTCATAGCAAATATATGGTGAGCTTTCGAAACATGATGAATAGTTTATACATGGCTTTCATTCACACCAAGATTACTTGTCGTTGTTTTATTTATACATAAAAAGTAAAGAAATAGCCCTAACCCTTTCCCAATATAATATAAATTCACCATAATGAGGACGTTTACTTCTGGAACTTAAAGTACATTTTGCTGTACAGTACTTACTGTAGGTACTGTAGCTACTTTTAATTAAGCAGATAATCCTGGTATTTTTTTTTAAACAACTACTGCACCAAATACTGCCTGGGCTAAACTTCATGGGCTTAATAAAGATTACTCTGTAAAGGTTGAACAAAATTAAATGTAATGTTTCATGTATTGTTCTGCAGTTGTACCGAACAGTTTCCACGTCATTTGGACTGACTGTTACTCAAGTGTGTTTTCCTGCAGTGCTCAGCTGAATTTCCTGCTCTAACTTATAATAAGTACACAGCCTTTCAAATCAATGCAGCATATCTCTACAGTAGATGGGGCAGGTTCAGGGTAAGGGGTTTGCCAAAGATGCCATTAGCATAATCCAATCCTAAAATAACCAGAATTTGGTAAAAAAAAACTTTCCAGGGGTGAAAAACTTTCCATATACACCTGTGCATGTTTATCACCTATTTATATGCATGTGTTCATTTCTGGTGAGGCTGTGTGAGTTAGTTTAATGGCTTTGTAAAATGAAGCAGTGTTGTGTGTGAACAAGTGAACAAGAGAGTGCTGCCTGTTGAATTGTGTACTAAGAGGCCACCATCCTAATGGAGGGGAGGTTTGCAATTCTAGTCTTTTGTACGCTACCTCATGTGTGGTGTGGCTTAGTGCACTCATGGACTTCCTACCACTCTGCCTCATTTCCACTCATCATTTCTCTCTCACACACATCAGGACATTCTTTTTTTTTTTTCTTCTCTCAGACACAAAGCTATAAGCTTTCGCACAATCACTCTCACTTCACACTGTACAATCAGCCTTTCCTAAATGGGATAAGGAATAGATGGGGAGAAAAGAGGGGGACATGAGATAAAGAGGAGGAAGATGAGATGACTGGGAAAAAAGTATGCAGGATACTAAAAATCAAAGAGAGGACTGCACTGCCCCAAAGACTAAAGCCAGTGCACTTTCATTTCTATTCATGATTCAGCTAAGTGGACTCTGTGACTATTGATGGTCCCTTACATAAATTGATCACCATAAAGCTGCCACAATTTCACTTCATTACACAGGACACCATTTACAGTCGCTATCACCGCCACCGTGGGCCATCTCCTCCCCAGTGTTTACGCAGTGACAAGTAAATATACTTCCTGAGTGGAACAAAGAACATATGGTGCTTTGCTTCAAAAACAAAAGTTATATCATTCCTGCTGTTTTTGCAGTTCCAGCAAAGAGCCTAACAACTACTAACTCACAAAGCTGGAAAACACACCAGATGGTGTAAAATGTAAGAACAGAGCCTGTAGTTTAACATCTCTGTTCTGCTGCCATCAATTCACTGAGATGTTGTGTTTCTCTCCCAGGGTGTGACACTAACACCGATGACTAATTGTCCCCTATCCCTTGGCAATTATTAAGATGTAAGAAAAACACAATGCTTGGCTGGACTGATGGGGTAATCGATGAGAATGTAACTATGGCAACAGGCTGTCAGGATTTTATTGTTTCTGGCTGTTGGAGCTAGATTGATAGAGACCAGGAGTGCCCAGAGATCCTAATCTACAATCCAGATAGTGTTGTTTAAACCAAGGACCAGCAAAAGGTTCCAGGGATCAATCCAGCTTGTCCTTTAAAACTACATGCAAAAAAAGACCAAGAGTCACATTCACTTGCCTCTTTGAGCCTTTATTTAGGACTCTGCTAGAATTCCCACAATAAAGTTGGTAACATGATGGTTCTTAGCGTGTTTTACAAGTATTATGGCCAGCATTAGCTATTAATATTTTAATAAAGGATTTAATAATGGCAATGTCAGACTTCATGCGGGTTTATGTAACTTCTTTACAATTTACTTTAATCCTAATTTCCCAACCATAAATGCACTAGATCACCAAAGTAAATATTCTCCTAGAACCAGGGATGTTATTTTGAAAAGGTCAAAAGATTTAAAAGAATATTTTTTAAAATCAACATAATATCCTCTTGGGACCATACTCCACATCAAGGCACTGACTCGACCAATCAACATTGCTGTCCTTGGGGATAAGCTGCTAGCATGGCTTAACATTCTTCCACTAACAGGAGGGCGTGTATATTTATCCAAATATAACAAAAACTAATTTATCTATATCTATAAAATAAAGGCATTTGGCTAGTGTAGTCATTTTCCTTCCACTTCATTCCAGTATGGCAGACTGGTAAACTCAGGCTTATGATAAATCCCATCAGTGTTACAGAAACGACAATAACCAAACTTCAGCCCACACTTAATGGATTTCCGGGAGGTAGCGGGGCTGCCACAAGATTTCATCGTTTTTGTTAAAAAAGCTCACTCACCTTTAGGGCTTCAGAGCGGTTTGCCAGCAGTCTCTCTATGTTTCCCGCAGCTGTAGCCACAAGTTGCCTTGCATTGTTGGACTCCACGCTGAAATGAGGCTTGTGTGCTTCATATATCTAATACAATCGGAAGAGGAAAGCTTGGGTCAGACATGAGCAGAACTCGGACTGGACAAACAAATGTGTCATGAGACCAACCAGTGAAAATCAACAGCAGGAGTGGCAGTTTGAAATGCAGAATTATGAGGATGTAGGATGTAGGCAGAGAAGAGTGGACTGATTTCAAGTTTGGTGCTTGCCCTAGCTTTAGGTGCAAAAGTACAGGTAGATGCAAAAGTTTGCATCCTCTAATTTTTAAACGGCAAAAAGAGTGAAATTTATTTTTATTAACTCACATTGTGACAGTACTAACGGTACTTCATCAGACATTAATGACAGTTATAACTAATCATTGTGCATGCAAACTTTTGCACAGATATCATTTTCATTATTTAACTCCAACTTTCATACACTCCTTGACCAATTTTGTTGCTTCTGATTTGTACCAAATGAACGCATTTTTTAAATTAGGTTTACCTTACACTCAAATGGCATATAAGCATTTTCCTGGTCATCAATCCATCATACTAAGTCACAGATAAAGAAAGTACTATAACATAAAAGTTAAAGATTTGTTCCATATGTGCCTCAAGATTTTGCATAAATCTAAAGCAGTTAGATCTTAAGTTGAATTTATGTACAGATTTAAAGAAGAACCCATTTTTACATATTTCTGAGAAATGTAATTATAAAAAATTATGAACTATAATTTAAATTTTATTCAGAAATGTAGCTCTGTAGTGGCAGTAAAGAAAATTAAATGCTGGAGGCCACACAACTGTGAAACCAAAGGTAATTATTGTGTGATAATTTTAAATTTGCATGCTCAAAATAAGGATGTTGCCCAGTAGTTAGCAGTATAAAGCAAAGATATTCACAAAAAAATCCTGATTGGCAATAATGTTGAGGCTTTAATCTTTTTGAGTAGCAATAGCATTTTGAGTTTTATTTATCCACAGCCAGATGTAACAGTGTCATTGTCTATTCTTCAATAGACCTCTCTGACCATAGCACAGTGATTAAAAAAAAAAAAGTACTCTACAAGTCCACTGCTTAAATTGCAATGTCAGGTTATGTAACAGGGCTGTTTTTTATGGTATAGAATAAGCTCCTGCAAAAGAAACAAGAAATGCAAAATGCCATACAGCCAATTATTTAGCAGCCTGGGGGCATTTCATTGTCCGAAATTTAAACCAAAGAACTGAGGCGCGTGCATGTATTTGTCTTCCTCCCCCAGGCGTGTGGCGTTTTTTTGTTTTAGTGTAAGAGCAAACTGAAGAGTACTACTACTGAATTTTAGACTTAGATTATTTAAATATAAAGTATTTGAGTATTTTCAACTCCTACACCTATATGTAACAAGAGGAAGTATTTCTAATGCCATACTATTGTTTGGGATGCCATGTTACTGAAAGCCGATATAATTCACAGTGAAAAGCTGCAATTGCTCGCATAAAAGTTTACAAATTGTGTCTCCAATTAACAATTTCAAAGGTGTTACACGACAAATTAACATTGAATGTCCCCATGTGTGATGTTTGTTTTTTAACATTCCCTTCGGAATCATGCAAGCTGTGTACAGTTTGTAATGATTTCAGTGCTGCTTTAAAACCGACTGCTTTTCTTTTCAAAGGCACCGAGAAGCAAAAGTGCCAGATGCATTATGTCAATCAATGGGGATCTCAAAAGCTTCTTCTGTTTTGACAGACATGGGCCAGGGTTCGTTCCAATCCGAGAAGAAAACTGATGGAAAGTGACAGGAAAATTCTATTTGTTTGATAGGATTTGTACGTATTTTGTTAAACATGAGACCTGAGCTTTAGAGGTTTCCACAAAATGTGCACAGTAGTTGCAGTAACATCATTGTGTGTGATACAAAGTCGTGCTTACTCGTATTAGGTTCTGCATGCCACTGGCTGTGTCTGTTAATGTGATCAACTGTTCTTGCATCTGGTCCACCCATTCCTTTATCCTGTGAAAAAGAAAGAAAAAACAATCAATAGGCCAACCAATCCTCATTAACGTAAAGCTTCCAAGTGACCTGCACAGTGTAATGAAATTTGTTTAGCTGCTCCAGTCGTAAATGCAGCCCACGGTGTCACGTGACCTGAAATGATTTTATCTGCTTACTATAACAATCTGCTGACACAGCTGTACAGACTCTGGGAGGAGATACATGACATAATAATATTTAGCTAAGTGAATACTGGCTCTACTCTTTAAATGAGTTTTGCAGTAAGGTGGAAGTGTGATCGTGTCATATATTCTCTAGAGGAGAAGGAAGAAAGAAGGCAAAAGAGGAAGAAAAATTTTGCTGCATTTCCAAATGCTCAGTATTAGTTAAACCTCTAGTAATAGTAGTAGTAATAGTAGTAACCGCTAGGCCTCTGCACACGTGGTGTCTAAACTGTGAACTGTACATCACATTTATGCCTTGTAACTTAAAGTAGCCATGATGGTCTTAACAGTCTTCTTGCTCTATATGGACTCCTTCTACGTGAGACCGCACCATGACCTTCACCAGCTTGGGGACACAGCCGCCATTGCTCTATAAATAGGTAAGAAAGAAAAGGTCTATGCGCTAAGGTACAGGCTATGGCAACTGGCTGCTGGTAGTTTGTTTATATTTAAATTAAAGAACATCTTTTCATCTGTAAGAGTTTCAATCCAAAGGAAATGTGCATACAGCGCAAAATCTGCAAATGAATGTATATTTCCCTCCACTACCATTAAGCTAGTGACACTTATCCATCAGTCAGGTGTCAAAGCACTACAGAAGTGGGTGTACAATAACTGGCTGGGTAAATTCAATAAAGGTTATTTATAGCTCACAAAACTGTAAAAACAATTGAATTACATTACAGTATTCTGTCTTTTATGTATTAAATGGTTAAGTATAACAATCCCCTCGTGGGTCCCTGCTTAGTTATTTTTCATTTCTTCATTGAACTGAAGCTACATTTTGTTGAATAATTACACTTTGTTGCATCTTCCTTTTTCAAAACTTTTTCAAAACCATTTCGCCCAAGTCTAAAAACATTTAGACATCCACTTAGGTATTTTGTTTTTATGCATAAATTGAAAATGTGCATAAAACTAGTAACAATAGGAAATATTTCCTAAAATGAAATGAAATCTAAATATTATTGTTGATACTCTTTTTAGCAAAAGAAAGGGCCTTCTGTTCTGTTAACCCCCTGGTGCTCACATAACACAGGAACCCAGTAAAAACAATACACTTGAAGTACAAAAACTCCCTTAGCTCCTTAATGTAGGCCAATAAAAACCCATACACCATAAAAATATGACTCTCTTCATATGAAACCTGTGGATGCTAGCGCAGTGTAATGTGAGGAGGCTCAGCCTAGAAATGTGTGGCATAGCAGCCACATAGTATAATTAGCCTGCTGGCTGAGGCCAAATATAGGATGCACATACTGTCAGTACATACTGTAGCTTTTCTACTTCAAATCACGCACACACACACACACACACACACACACACACACACCTTCTCCAAAAGGAAAATAAAAACATAATCTCTCACAACACACTGTATGGTTCAGAGTTTATGGTACTTGAATGAGGCTCCAGGGTCAAGATAAAGTCCATTCAGCATAGCAAACAGGTGTGTACTGGAGTTGTTATGAATGTGTCTTTTCAAGCGAGTTTCGCGGACTTAAATTCGCTTAAATGATAAGTGTTGTATAACGTGTGCCTAATGGGAACATGGTGTGTGTGTGTGGGTGTGTAGTTATACTCCATCAAAGAAGAACTGAGATTCACTGTTTGTCTATTCTTTCAACAAGTGCTGACTTTGTCCTTACACAACTGAGCAGAATTAAATGTTCAACACCACATTACAATATTCTTTTATTCCTTATAAAATTCACACCTTTTTTGAATAAACCACAACTTATTGTCAGTGTGACACTTGGTGCAACAGAACTCACACCATATGGTTCATATGGTCCAAGTTACTACATTTAGGTAGTTCTGGTCATGAACATGCTGACACCTCGTGCTGTGTGTGCAGCCAAAGAAGAGGGGGCAGCAGTGGAGTAATGTGCTCCCTTTGCTTTCTTTTAGTGACAACAAGGGCTGCAGGCATCTAATCATTTGCAGGCGAGCTACTGTTACTTTTACTAAGGCAAAAGTACAAGGTACTCCAACAATCAGGGTGTGACGGCACAAAGGCATGAATTAAAAACAAAGAAATAAAATATGTCTGATCTTTGCAATATTTCTTTTCTGCAAAATGTGCAATTGTAAAACCCTATTAACATAGATAAGAAAAATGAGAATAGATAAATAGATTTTATAGATAGATAGATTTTGAAGTCGAAGGTCCCAAGGTTTGCTCCAGAGGCTCTTGAGCACTGTAATGTAGCTTATAAGGAGGACCTCTGTTTAGAATTCATTCAATTTCAGAACAACTTGTAACTGTAGCAGCTTGGAGCCCCTGCATTGGTCAGCGTGTAACACAATCAGCTTTTAATGTAATAATACTCACTGATAAGAGCTCCTTCCCCACTGTGCTAGAATTTAGAAATCTCTTTGATCTTATGTTAATTAAGCCATGCGGTTAAAACTGAAAGGCTGCGCAGTCACTTCCACAAATAACCATCTTGTCATCAGTCAAAAGCATCCATCACATCAGGGTGTGTGGCTTCCTCATACACTAAGTGAAGAAAGAGGTGACTGTCACCTGTTAAAGACTAAGCACATTGTTTAAAAGTGGTGTTTTGATGAAGGAAAGGAGACAATGGAAACTTGGACATGGGAAAATGAGATAGCATCAGTGTCCCCTCCCATGTTTGGTTCCTATTCTGCCCCTCTCTCATTCTGTCCAGCTCCTTGGGGAAATCTGAGGCCTCCAAAAGTGCTGGTGGGCCATGTAAAGCCACTGGGCTACAGTGGTTGCAGATTGCCAGGCTGGAAATAAAAACAAATAAATATGTGAAACTCTTCCAAGTGTCAAAGCTGCTGGCATCACAGGCCCTATTTCTGTCACATGTCTCTGTGACTCATTAAAATCACCCACTTATGAAGAAGGCAGTCGTTGAACCCCCCCTTCATTCAATCAGTCACGGAGATGAAGGACAGTCTGTGAGAAGAAGAGTAAACCAGCCAATAATAACATTTGGAGCTGCTTGTTATTGTTCTAGTTGTTCCTCTGCACCTCATCAACCCCGATTACTAGTAAGTTTGGCCCGAGCTTTCATCTAAAGCAACTTACAAGTCAGTGCAGAAACTTAGGGTTCAGTGTTTTTCCCAAGGGCCCTTCAACACGTGTACAGGAGCTGAACCACCAGCCCTGCCATTAACGAACAACTGCTCAATGACATGAGACACATCTGGAGGTTCAAAAGCATCAGTAGAAAAACAATGTTTATTTGACTCCTGTTTTTACTCCTGTTTTCCACTGCTGAGCTACAGTAAAAACAAGCCGTGGATGGACACACACAGACACACACTTTGGACCAGATTTTCGGACCAAATTAATTTTAGAAGAGGTGTCCAGATGAGAAGCTGGGATACCTGGTTCACTCAGCATGTTGTTTAGTGAATTCCAAGTCAAGGTGTGTGTAGCACAGCGGGCTGATTTTAGACAGTTGGAGCCACACTTGGTTGGAGGTTGGATGAACAGATTGTCTGATATGAGGGCTCCAACACTGGAAAGATGACATCAAATTTTCATAAGTTTTTATAAGCCAAGTTCTTTCCATGTTCCCCCTGCACCCAGCTAAGCACACACACACACACACCTCCATAAAGTTTGACCAAACTTTACGAGAAAGTGGCCATTTAAATGAACATTCAATTAGCCACAATAACACCGGTGTCCGGTAGCTGGGACTTTGTATTTCTGTTTATTTTACTTTCTAGAACCATGGACAGATTATGACACAGCGGGCCCCTGGAGTCAAACCCAGCACCATAGCAAATCTCTGCTCTAGAGTCTAAATCAGAAAAACTGATTTAGAAAAAAAAAGAAAGAATTCAATCTACAAATCAATTAGCACTTTCTCATTGTTAATTTAGCTCATTCCTTTACTCAACTGGTGAACACGTGCTTTCATTTGTGCGTGACACATTTGACCTCAAGTACAGTGATTGATGGATAAACAAAGAAGCCTCCATCACTTTGATGACGGCAAGAGGCGCTGTCCCCCATTAGGACAGCTTTCATGATTGTGGGTGTGTGTACCGTTGGTATGTAACCAGAGCACTGGGTCATTCGGAGGACAGCCGAGGGCTTCCCGGTGTCAAAGGTCACCAGGACAGGTACAGCACTTTTGAAGAAGCAGTTCATGTAATAAAGTGGGTGTGACCCATTTGTGCAAGTGCGCAGCATCAGTAGTTTAGTTTGTGAGAGAGCAGCAGCTAATTTAGAAATGAATGCATCTCTTACTAGATATATATTCAAATGGATCGAATGCCTGTGTGTAATGTAAGAAGTCAGGTTTTTAAGAAATATTGTTACTTGATATTGTTCAGCTTTGCATTTGAGTGGCTTTCAGCCCCTTATGTTGGATTACACCAACATACAAATTGTTTTTGCAGTTGAAAGTTTTTCAGAAAAAAAAATGCTCTAATAATTTTGCCGTGCACCAAACATTAAATATGTTGTTTACATGAAGCATTTAATATTTAGCTGAAGAGAAAGTTAATATACTATAAAACCAAAACAGCCCAAGTAAAATTACAAATAATAAATAAATAAATAATAAATAATTGCTTATTTTCCTCTATGTTTTTCTTCATAAGATATTAACAAGTTGTGAGAAATGCTTGTTAAAATGTCCACCAGAACATTTGCGTCTCGTTTCTGTTGCCAAATTAATCCATTAAGAAAAGAAAGAAAATAATTTATTTGAATACTTAAATTAACTTAAATACTTGTGATTACAATGTTTTGAGATTAAGGGAATAATCCCAGCTGCAGCAAAATAATGGACATAAAGAAAAACCTCGATTCCAGCTTTTGCAGCGCCACGCTGACTCACCATTGCAACCTAGAAGAAAAGACTAATATCTTCATTCTGCCTGTTAGGAGCAGACTGTCCAATCAGAGGGGTGAACAAAGAAAGTGGACACAATCCCAGAATAGAGAGCATGACTCAGCGTGAGAGCACAGCTGTCTTATTTCTGACCACATTGACCCCTGTGTGTGTGTGTGTGTGTGTGTGTGTGTGTGTGTGTGTGTGTGACCGTCGGGGAGGCCATTTGTGTTGTCCTCTCCCACTGTGTCATCATTCCAAACCAACAGCCTCTGGCTGCCACATTTTCAATTATTTAAAGGATAATTCCACTGTGTTACGTGGATCCTTTGTTGTTTGGACATAATCCCTTTTACATTAAATGGTTTTAAAGGTAAAGAATATAACTACTTACATTATTCAACTCAAACTTCCCAGGAAGATTGTCTGATTCACCTGAAAGCTCTAGATAGAGGCAGAGTTTATGTGACTTCTTGTTGACATGTCCTATACACCATACTGGTGCCTGTGTAACCAGTGCTTCTGGGTTTTGGAAATCATTTCCGAGACATATTGTATAACTTTAACAACCCAGGAAAATGCATCCAGGGTCTGGTAGAAGTATAGCACCAGTAGCCAGAATTGCATCAATTTCTAAGATGGAGTGTATCGATGCTCATCACAATTTTAGAGAAACCTGTATTTTATCCCTCTAGATATTACAGTATAGAAAAAGAACTGATGTCTACAGAAAAAAAATAGGTGAATGCGGGTAATTTGGTTGGAATCCACTGATGTGGTTATCTCTGACCATCAGCTTCTCTCTACAGATGGGTGCAGCAGTCACTGTCCCTCAGAAGTTGACCTCAGAACCAGCAGGGGGATCTTACACCAGCAGGCCACTGAAATTCACACCAGTGGCTGTGAACACTAAAGGAGGGTTACACACAAAATAACAAGCAGGCTGAACATGCAGCACAACTTCTCCCCTCACTGCTCAAAGTGACACTGTCACCAGGTTTGAAGATTTATTTTGTATGATTTTATCACAGATACTGAAGAATCACAGCCAACACTACAGTGTGACAATAAGACCCATTAACAGCATGAACTGCCCTCAAACTGTCCTTGACTAACGTCTGTTTCTACTTTTCAAAAGGCAAATACCACCATTCAAAGCCTTTGAAAAACTTTTAAAATGGCTCCCAGACGGAGTTCGAGGAACGAAGATGGAAAGATTTACTTTCAAGCTTCTGCTCCTTTACTTTTAAGAAAACAGCAGGGGACCTTTAAATAAAGACCATGCAGACTGTATTCCTGTGCCTTGGGCTGGCAAAGTGTTGGAACAGTTTGTCATTAAACACATTTTCATCTCTCAACTAAACCTCATGGTACTAATAGTCAAATTTCATGCAGCATGGCATATTCAGAGGAAGAGAAATGAGTACATCTACAGGGAAATGCAATATGTGAACCACCATGACCTCCCAACACACTGTCATTCAGCAGAAGAAGTTTTCAAGCGCACCTGTATTATTTTCGTACTGTAGCTTTATGGCACATCTGTCCGTTGCTTTTGTTTTTACCAAGGGATAAACCTGACATCATGTAAACACCCTGATCTGACTGTAAGTCCAGAACAGTGATCCAGCAACACTGGATGCTCCATCAATTTTGAGTGAACTGCAGAACAGTTGGCTTCACACCAACACAAAGGCCTGAGATCCCTGTGTGCGAGCGGCCGCAAGAATCAGAGGCTCAATATCCAATCTCGGAGTTTCCACTCCGGTGCCCTCTGCTCTTGTAAACATCCTCATGTTTTCATACTCAGAACTCAGTCTGTGTAACCACATTTGATCTCTTAATACCATTGAAGCCATCACGGAGGAAGCAACCGCCGGGGAACTTTTTATTTTTCAACCCCGTCTCATCACGTTGTCGAGTCACGGTTTTCAGCTCTGGGAGACAGTTTGAAACCTTAAATCCTCTTCTAATAGTAGTAATTTAGGCTCCTAATCTTTTCTTGGAGAGAGACAAGGCTGACACTATTACGGGAAGCAGAGGAGATGCACAAAAGAGATAGGGATGTTTGAGGATGGCTGTGTGGATGTAATTGAGCCACTGGGGGATAGCTAATAAGAGCTCTGGCTATGAAGCAAGGCATCTAATAGGCAGCGAGTCTGACAGAGCACTGTAGGAGACAAACCATCACTTTCTGCCTCTTTTCCTCTCGTCTCACACTTTTCATTTAAAAGTATCACTTATTCTTTAGTTTATTCTTATTTCGAGTTATCAAACAGGCTCTCGTCTGTCCTTCCACCTCTGTGTCTCTTCTGTCTGTTGGGTTTTGTGTGAAATGATGTTATCTGTGTTTCTTGTATCCTT
This sequence comes from Channa argus, assembly GCF_033026475.1. Classification (NCBI taxonomy): domain Eukaryota; kingdom Metazoa; phylum Chordata; class Actinopteri; order Anabantiformes; family Channidae; genus Channa; species Channa argus. The sequence continues at coordinate 7,890,732 of NC_090217.1, forward strand.
TGTTAGCTTACATTTCCTCTCACAAACTCCAAATGTTTTACAGCTTTATTTGTTGCCTAATGCTTCCTGTTTTCTCTCTAAACAGGCAAATAATGGGAGCAATGTCCTCGTCCCCCCACGGAGCACAAAAGAGACAAGTGATGATATCTTCTCCTTTATTGAGGTCAATAACAGCATAATTGCAGGCTTTGTAAATGTCTTGCAGCCTCATTATCTTCTGCAGCAAGACGTTATTGATGTTTCTGCCTCTCTTATACAATTTTACTCATGGCAAGTTAGTTAGAACACTTTACCACGGCCCTCTGCCTTGATCTGAACACCTGTGCTTAAAGTCTTGACAACTGTATTATTTGAGCTCCATCAAGCACTTATTGTAGGGTGTATTACAGCTGTGGAGGAGCTGACTAGACTTAGTATGGGTCATTATCAAATGGAGGGGTGGTGCTTGTTGGTATCGTGCACAAAAACAGCAGGTGTGGGTTACAGGAAGCTAATTCCACTGCAATTGATTTAACAAGTGACCTTTGGCCAAAGACAAACAGCCTCATTTGGACTTGGTTAGTTTTTTTAAGCTGCAGTTGTGGTAAATGGTAAATGCCCACTTACAGGTCTGACTGTTTGAGGCTGTGGTCAGTTGTCTTTTATACAGATAACGAGTTCAAACAGGTGGGATTAAGACAGGCAACGGGTGGAGGACAGAAGAGCTTCTTAAAGAAGAAGTTACAGGCTTGTGAGAGCCAGAAATCTTGCTTGTTTGTAGGTGACCAAATACGTTTACGCAGGAATTTATAAATAAATTCTTTAAAAATCCTACAATGTGATTCCTGGATTTTTATTTCCACATTCAGTCTCTCACAGTTGAAGTGTACCTATGATAAAATTACACACCTCTCATCATTTGGAGTGGGAGAACTTGCACAATCGGTGGCTGAATAAATACATTTTTGCCCCATTGTATATAACACTTTTATCCAAAGCACTTTACAATGTCGATTCCCATTCACCCATTCTTACTCACATTCACACACCGATGGCGGTGGCTGCCATGCAAGGTGCTCTGCCGACCCACCAGGAGCAACTTGGGGGTTGAAGTGGGATTGAGCCCCTGACCCTGTGGTCCGTTGATGACTTGCCTTGCCAACTGTGCCACAGCCGCCCCGATATAGAAGACAAGCCAGACCACAAAGACAACGCTGACTTTTGAGTAAAGTAAAACTTAGCAATTATCTATAATTACATATGGCCCACGAATATTGTGATTGTAATGATTTAGCTTTTATTCTTTTATTCAATTCCTTTTCGCTCTCTTTCTCCTGTGAGGATAATTATTCAAAAACCAAGTCATTTAAAAAAGCAACACACCCATTCATTGATTCATTCTAGTTTCCATGCCAATAACGTTTGATGAACAAAGACACAACACTCCATCTGAGCTCAGCTTTAAACACTGTTTCCACTGAAGCCCAGAGGTCACACTCTTTCTTCCCTTGCCCGCGTTTGACCTCACACTTTACACCACAACTCGCCGGCGCCCTAGCGTCCAGTCTGCCTCATCCACACCCTGCATGTCAAATGACATATACATCGTGACAGAACTAACAGCTCCCGTTGTCTCACCTCTCCCCGCAGGTGTCTGGACACATTAAATTGGAAAAGGAAAAAAAAACTGAACTGTTGTGACACTTCCAAGTGTTTGTACTCGCTGCAGAGGAATCCCACCTGCTGGAGAGATTCCAAAGACTAGGTTAATATTATACCTCCCATCTGGATACGCAATTTCACAATAAAGGCAGAAAAAAAGTCATGGCTGCCATAAGTGAAATGTAATGAATATGGGTCAGATCATTTTTGTTTTTTATGAATTCAATTCTTCTAACTTTTTAACTAACTTTCAACCTAACTTTTTAAATATAAAATATATCATCTTTTCAAATTAAAAGGAATATTTTTAAGATTCCGTGTTTCTGTGCTTCCTCTTGCTCATCCTCACCCCCTCTGGCTGCCGTTCTCTCAGCTACATGTCATTTTGAACTCTACTCAAGTGACTAAACCTTCACATCTCTGTCACCTTCACACTTCCTGAGCAAACTCTCTACTCATCCATCCTTACTTCAAGTAACCTTCTGCCTCAGCTCACACTTGCATCTCGGACAATGCGTATAAATAGACAGATTAGAGAGCCATACCACCCCTCACCCACCCCAGTTAAAATTTCCAATTAATGTCAATCTGGACACTGACACGAGCAGACTACTGTCCAGCGTAGCCTGAACATTGGCCTTAACAGCTTTTATGAAGCAGTACATTCCCGTTAAAGGGCTCGTCATAGGTCTTATTGTTTGCTTGTGGAGTTTAAATATAGTCTTTTTTGAGCGCTTGTTACAAGATTTTTAGGAGGGTTTTATGAACTTGGTGAACATTCTTTCACACTCACTGCATGTTTTGTTTTTTATGTAATGAGCTTAACTTGCAGGATATTATCATTTTCTGTGAGTAATAATTAGTATTCAAACATGCAGATTAATGGAACATTTTGGTAAATACACTTAAGTGCTTTTCTACATCATCGGCACCCAATGTCTGTACAATAAACACTGAGCTAAAGCCAGGAGATTAAACCTCATACTGCCCTCGTACCCTCACATTTAGTGCACAGTGTTGTCAACACTCCATGTTCCTCAACATGTCAAGCTATTCTTTTGACACACTTTCTTCAAATAGAAATCATTTGGGTACATGAAAAGTTCCAGTGTTTCCTAAAACCTGCATTTTTCTAACAAGCCTGTTTTTTAATTCTTGTTGCTCAACTTTTTTGTACCCTGTTTCCAAGTTTAAAAATACTTTTCTGGTGTATTCAAGAACTATTTATGAGTCATAACAGGGGCAGTGTTTCATTAAAATAGGGGAGTGAGCTCCTATGTGATCATGAGCCTGGTGTAGGAACAGGTGAAGTGAGCCACACAATTCTATTTTCAATTTTGTGTCTTATACAATCTCTTTTTCCCAACATTTTGTATTTGCCCTTCTGCATTTATTGTCTGGTTTTGCCTCCCTGTGGTTTACAGTGATGTGTCCCGTATCACTTTACCGTTTCATAGTTTGGTAGGCTTTTTCTCTGCAAAGAGACGCGTGTGCTTGTGAATTAACAATAAACGAACCTCAAAATACAGAAGGAGTGACACATGCTTCATTTACATCCTTAAAACTTGGCCCCCTATACTTTTTATTAAGATATACAGATGTGCTTTCTGCACAGACGCGGCCTGGATCCAAACAGCTGTTAGCTATTTCCTAAGTTGCCCAGGCAACACTGCAATGGAAAATTCCTGGGAAAATCCCTGTTTCACAAAACAGTGGGCTTCTTTAGGCCACAATATCCTTTTTACCTGCACAGGGTGGTTGGAGATAATCTTGATTCTTGGGAGGAAATGCAGAAAAAAAAGAGACACTGGAGGCCACACATGAGCAAGAGATCTACAGAACCTCAGGAGCAGAGGGCGATTTATGGGAAGCCCAGTGCCACTCTACACCTCTATGTCCTGTATTTTACCGTCGTCTGAGTCAGGACTCTCAATGCCCATTCCCAAAGACAGAGGCTTATCTAATTTTAGCCAGAGTTGAGGTGGAGGCAAAGAGGGCTGAGTGGGAGGGGGTGGGGGGTGTGGCAATGGGAAATAAGCGAGAAATAACCAAAAGTAAAACTGTGAGAGAGGGTAAAAGAAAAAACTGGGAACAGAGAGCAAACATTATCCATGGACGTGGATCTTTCACTGCTGCGTGTGTGTGCGTGTGTGTAACAGATACAGGCATCCAGCTGCTTGACTTGAGGCAGGCCCATGCCTCCTGAAATACACCCGCTAGCAAAACTCCCTTGTGGCTGTGAGGTGCAAGTAACGGCCAAGGAAACCCTAGACAGCCCTGAGCTGGTCATTCCCATCTGCTCATTACATTTCATTCCCCATCTTCAAAAGTCCCTGTTCTATGTGTGTCATATTCCAAGTTACATATGATACGGAAATCTAATTTATCAATCTTTTTCCCTTTTTTCCTATTCTTCATTTATATTAGATGAGATGACGATCTCTGTATCTCTCCTGTAAAGACAAAGGATGTGTGATTTGATCGAGAAACATAGCCTGAAGCCTTTTACATTGACACAAACAAAACAGAATTTGTAAAAATATTATTAAAAAGGCCAATTTAATTGCAGTCAGCCTTAATTTCCAGGGATATATGCAAATTTTCTGGTTCAAATCCCGATGAGATGAATCAACTGTGCATGTAAAATCATTACCAAGTCACTTCTCTATGCTACAAGCCGACTTCTACGTCGGCCTGACCACAGCACAGCAGCCTACAGTTAAAGATCTATATTTCTCTCCATCTCCATGCTTGAGAGTTTTCGTCACTGTAATATGTTGCACTTTGACTGAACTGTTTATAAGCAACGAGTCCAGGCATCTGGGATGCAGAGGGAGTTAGGTCATGCATATGGGTGCATTCAAGTGGGTACTGAACCGCTATCACTACAGGCCACTGGGATGAGACAAGTGTCAAAACAGATATAAATACATCATACAAGAGAAACCGAGGAAGCAAACTGAATTGCTTTTAATTAAAGTAAACTACATTCAAAAACATTCTCCAACAGATGTTGATTACTGAACACTATGAGAAGTTCAGTTCTTTTACAGTCCTGTAAAATACGACTGACATAAACCTATTAGTGTGGGGAAACACACGGCAGCTGTACAGAGAATAATGCAGTCCTCTGATATTCAGACACAAAGTTTACCAGTGGGTGGTAGCATGGGTCATTGAGGCAGAGGACCTTGACACAGGAGATTGGAGTTTGATTCCAGTTTGAAACAACAGTTTGTAGCTTTGATATAACGAGCCACGTGAGTCCTTTTAAAAAAAAAAAAAAGAAAAAAAAAGGACTTGTTGGTTCCACCGGTTAAGACTCCTCAGTCCTTCTCTAAAACCACTCATTGTAATTTTGGCACTTCATCTTTGGAAGGGAAAAGGTTTACCTGTTCCTCTGAATTCAGCAAAGTTACTGACGTGTTGACATCCCTCTGGAAGTAAATTCATACCTCAGGAACCTGCTATACATCTTTACACACACACAAACAACTGTCTGTGTTGTTCTCTGGTGAGATGAAGTTCCTCCTCACATTGTGCACACTGATCTCCAGAGACAGGGCCGTGAACACAAGAAGCACGGTTGTTTAACTGGCTAAGCATGAAATCTAGCTAGCGTTAAAAAAAAAAAAAAAAAAAAAAAACACAAGTGAGAGTGGGAGAAACAGAACAGAGGGTGACAAACTGTAGAAAAAGACAGGATCTAGACAAAATATGTCTTTCGGTGACTAAGATGTGGACATGTCTTCTGACTTTGGCTGTGATGTTGAACACGATGCTCATGGAGAATCCATGCTGCACTGTATGCAAATAAAGAATACTTATGGGATCAACAAGGCCAAGTCTCCATTTTCTTCTTGTCTCTTTTTCTCTCCGTCTCTTTCCTTTCTTTTTATCCCTTCTGATCTCTCAATGTGTTAGCTGGCGCCGAGATCTCTGGGGCACAGTTCTATGACATCAGCCTTTGCATTTCAGATTCGATGATGTTAATCACCTGCCTTCAGGCAGCAAAGAGAGGAGAGGTGAGAGAGCGCGCTCAAGAGACATAGGGAGCTGGGTGGAAAGATAATGGACAGGGATTAGAACAGGATGGAAAGACAGAGCAATAGAGAGAGCGGGAAGGTTTGAGAGAAAGAAAATCTGAAGCACACACACACTGACATGTGAGGTTAGGGATGGAGCCCAGAGATGCAGTCATACTCCCATGAGACTCAGAGGTGACGGAGAAAGAAAGAAAAAAAATAATAAATTTTTAGTCATAAAGCACTGAGCTACTTAAGACCTTGCCTATTCACATTTCTGAGTTTCCTCTAGGGAAACACACTGGGTCAGCCTCTCTATCCTTGCCCTTCTAGTGTCTCTGACTTTCCCCTTTAGGAGTCAACATGAAGCTTGTCACTCAAAATAACAATCACCAAGAGTACACCAAGATTACTAGTAGCTGTACTTTGCATTAAAGCAATGCTGATAATTACTAATGGCCATGCAGCAAATGTCAAGATATAGTCTTTGGGAGATGGCGGATGATTTTCTAGTTCGATTCTGGCATTGGACACTTAAATTAAGTTTTCCTAATTGAAATTAGGAGCTTCTGCCAATCATGCTGTGAATTTTAATCTTCTTTTTTTGGACCAGATTGCCAGTTTCACTCAGCAAGTCCACTGTGTCGGTGAAAGTCTGCATCTTGCCAAGCCCGTGTGAATATCATGTCCACAACCCACAGATCAATCCACTTAGTGCCCATGAAATATAGGGAGCAGGCCGCTCTCCTAGTCTGACATCATACTCGGCCATTAGGCTGAGTGCCATCAAGGCTCGCCATTTCTCTGGGGGGGTAGAGGGTACTTGGGCTGCATCTAAAGCTAAATGCTTGGAGTCCTGCCTCTATTAGAACAATCTGGAATATGTTAAACCTGTTGCTCAAATGTGAGGTACTAAATGGCAACTGAGGGGACTGACACACCCACATGTTTGGTTAATTTGGGAAAGGCATTGCTGTGACTGTGGCAATATCATCTGCTCCATCTATTAAGGTTGCCCTGCAAACTTAGACATAGAGACAGTGAGACATGTTTAGACCGACTGAGGCAGAGAAACCTCAACTCAGCCAGGCTCCAGTTTATCACCAAACTTTACAGCCCAAGTTACCATCCTGCAGGACAAGTGGAGAGGTTTCAACTCATACAGTGTGACTGAGCCTAAACAATGGCGGAACTAGTGGCCTGTTGAAAATATAAATTCACACTGGGGAGTTGCACGTTGCAGCAGAAATAACCATTTAAGCTCACCGTTCTTTTATTTTGACAGAACAGATCTGTCCTACAGGTTTAACTGTCCCAAGTGTTGTCCCTCCAGCTACAGTATCGACTGCCCTGTGATGAAAAATAAACCCTCAAACGTGAATCGTCCCTGTGTGTGGATGCTAAAAAGAATAGATAAGGAAGACGTCTGGGGACATCTGAGGCACGTTTGTCTCTCTGTCTGTCGTCCTGAGATGACTCATGTGACAGCAAATGGACAGTGCGTTTAAGTATCATGCTTCACAGGGGGAAGTTGTGTCCGAAGTAATCGGCAATCATATCACAGCATAGATAGTGGCTCTAAAGCTACCAGGATGTGATTGCTGCTCCACACAGCACATTATGCACGACTTTTAAAAAAAAAAAAAAAAAAAAAGCCAACAGGATGTTTTGAAGCTGTACTCACATCTGCGCTGCTGGGAATTGTCCGGTCGACACGGTGGAAATGGATGACAGGAGTAAAAGTAGGCAGACGGAGTAATCCATAGCTTTGTTTATTCTCCTACACGTGAATCCAGACAACGAGGAAATGCATACACACACACACATACACACACGCGCGCGCAAAAAAAAAGCTCCACAAAGCCACCGCGCGGCGCGTACTTCTCATCCAAACGCCTCACGCCGCCATCGGTGTGCGTTTGGAAACCAATCTCCTCTGGTGTCTATGTCCCCCCCGCTCCCCCCTCACCGGTGGAGCGCAGGACTGTGCTTTTTTTTTTTTTTTTTTCCTTTTTCTTTTTTTGGTTCAGCGAGTGTATGTGTGACCGTGTATATCTCAGTCTGCGACAGGCTATTAGCGCGAGTCCACGGCATGTGTCAAAAACTCAAAGGAGAAAGGGGGAGGGCGCATTTAGGTCCTCGGCTCGGCCGCCAGTCCGCACACTGCAAAGAAAATCGAAAGCGGTTCAGCAGGAGGCCTGTGCGGTTCAGACTGTGTTACAGAGGCATATAGAGTTCAAAATCCATGCATTTTAATATTTATTATTTGTATTTACATGTATTACTTAAGTGTCGTTTTTTTACGGATTTAGACATTTCTGTCGAACTGTGACAAAAACATTGGCAAAACTGGGACAAAAGTTAAATCACCGTGTCGACTTTTACTTCTTAGGACAACAGAGCAACACTTGGTGACACTATGAGGAGACGTTTTAAAGCGCGGGATCTTTTAATGACATTTCTTACAGTGTTTTTACTTTTCCCGGCGCACATCACCACCAACATTTACGGTTTTCTCGCTGTAGCTACGCGGGTCCCGTGAAATAACGGGCAGGTATCGAACATATTTCTTTTGCGGGTTCCTCTTCAGCAGCCACTGTAAAAACTGAAAGAAAGTAAAAGGGATTTGAAAACAAAGTTTAAAATGTGAAGTCAAACAGTTTAATTGTACCAAACTGTCCGTGTACAGGCACATTAGCCATCAAAATGTAAATCTGCATACAGAGCATTGCCCATTAATTTGTGCAGATTTAAGACACTGCTTTAATGAACTTTAATATACCTTAATTTATCAGAAACATGTACATGAAGATCTCAGTAAAAACTGTCTCTGAGACAGTGAGACAGAGGCTACTGTGCAACTCTACACCCACAGTCACATTAATGAGCTTTGTCAACTTCCAGCTGAAAGTGATCACAAAGCAAACTACCTAAATAGTCTAAATAAGAATAATATGCTTTCTTTTGCTTTCTTTGTAGGGCTAGAAATGCTCTAATCCTATCAGATATGAAACATAAAAGTTGCGTCCACCACATGGGCTCCATTCTCCAAATAAAACCTCCCAGAGTTGACCTTTCTCTTTCCTCTGATTCCCCCAATAACAAGGATTCACCACAACCCAGCTTGGAATTTTGTGCGAACGACAATCATTGCTTGTGTCTGCTCACATGTGTTGCCAAAAGCAATTTTGTTTTGTTTTTTGACTGCTTCCCATGTGAGATTCAGCAAATTGTTACCAGAAATTATTCCCATCCGGTCAAAGTTTGCTGTTTTATTGTCATTTATTATCATTATAAGCCTTCATTTCATTTGCAACAGTGAAGTTGCAAATTGCAAATGTGGTTATGCAGAAATGTGATAATAAATTCCACTTGCTCCAAGGGCTGTAGCTAACATAATATGGAGTGACATTTCATTTTTCTGGGACAATCAAAAAGGTAAATACCCGAAGAATATACTGCACTTTCGAAAGAATTTGTCTAGTAGTTAAAGAATAGTTCCTTGGTTATTATGGAACCTCAAAGTTATTATGTCTGACTTTAAAATTTGGTGTTTTTGTGTGTATTTGTGCCCTGTGCTTGCACGTGAGTTGACTTTGTTTGCCATAGGGTCACAGCAGACAAACAAGGCAAAGTGTTGCTCACCTGCTATTATATCACACAAATAGATTTACTGTGCAAATAGCTGTGGATGTTCCCTCACTCAGGTTTCACTATCACTCATGTAAGCGATGCTCCCCTGGGACCTCTTGCAGGGCAGGAATCGGAGGTGAGGGAGAGGAGTATATCTACAGAGTCGTAGCAGAGAGAGATACACAAGTAGAACCAGACTAACAAAGGGGAGGAAATTAGAAGTTAATAAATAATAAAATGCCACAAGTCTGTTGTGAAATTATAATGAATTCTGGAGAAAAGGAAAAGACACCACGTGTTACCACATTAAAAAAATAAAATAAAAAAATCCAACACAAATCCGTCATGCTGCTTCTGTCTTTGAACCAGGCGAGCAAATGCAACACTCTTTCAAATAGGATTATACGGGATTTTCACAGGGATTAGCTCTGTTTTACAAAAGCCTCTCAAAAACCACAAATTTAGTTTGACTAAATACATCTCATTCCCATAAAAGATTAGTTTATTTTATGTTGCAGTATTTTTTTATCCTTAAAGCTGCTATAATTTTAATGTTTCTGTCAAAAACACTTGTAGCAGCAAATCCACCAATTAGTATTCCGGACTCAGCTCCAAAGGGTATTTTGGTGTCTTTCAGCTTTTTTGTTTTGGTTTTATAATTCACTATCATCAACTGTAGGACAAAGTCTCTTAAATGTTGGTCTGTTTTTGTCCGACATTTTACTGAAGAGGGCTGAAATGAATCTCAACACAGGTTAAAATGGATTCAGCTGGACATAAACACTGAAAATGTTTTCTTATTGGGCATTTGAGATTCAACTATTTGTAAAGGTTATGTGGTTCATGCTTATGTGGTTCACTGCACTTTTATTTGAACCTGTTGGCCACAAAGGTACAGTTTGCTTCAGGACATGTTTCCAGTAAAGAGCAGAAAAACAGATCAAATCAAGGATGCAAGTGTGTGTGTGTTTGTGTAACAGGCAGTGACAGAGGGGGGGTTGATGTAAAGGTTATGTTTCCAAGTGAGTAAGGAATGTGTGTGTTTGTGTGTACATGCTTGGCGGGCAGCAGGTGTGGCCGTTATCACCAGATGCCAACCCCACCCACCTGTCCGGGGAATTGCCCGCCTGCCGTCGCCTAGCAACCCCATTTGCCGTCTCCACATCAATTCCTCACAACTGAGCCACAAGGCTGTTGTTTTCCCAACCAGTGAGTGCTTATCATACATGTGAGCTAACTCTGGGAGCGGTACAGAGAGGGCAAAGCATGACAGATAAATATTCAGTAAAGTGAAGAAGAGCAAATAGCAGAAACTAAGCTGATGACAAAACCACAGTGTTTAGTATTGGTTGCCCGTTAATAAACCATAACTCCATCCTCTTTAGTGTTACATTTCCACCCTTTAAGCTGTGAATAATCAGTTTCCTCCTTAAAGCGGCAGAGATGAGGAAAAAGTTCTTAATAATAAGGTTTAATTTTCTTAAAATGTAGCAACTCATTAAAACACTTTTGCAGGGCGAATGTTTTTGCATTTTATTCAAATAACATTTGAAATGTACCCCTGGCCATTTTTCACATCAAATTGCACTTTAAAGCCAAATAAAGAAGACACACAGTGCTTATCCTGCATTTTTAATAATCTTTTTTCCCCCTTTTCTTAATGCTGACATCAGTGAAAAAAATGCAAGTTTTACGCATTCAGAGAGCAGCCCGAACCACATGATATGATACGATATGATGAAGCATCTGTGAAATCTGGCTCCTGTCTGAAAAGTTGAAGTGTCACTGTCACATCCTTTCATCATTTTCAGTAGTTTGTAAGACAAAACAAATAGATGTATAGACTGCTGAGCCCTCACCAAAGAGGAAAATTCAAGAAACTGCATTCATGCAAAAATATTATTTCCCTCCTCTTCTTCCCCCCACAGGCCGCCAAGCACAATTAATTTATTAATTTTTCTGGGCAAGTGCGTTTCCCTGGCAACAAATGATTTCCAAGTTTAAAGTTTAATCAGCATCTCTCCCACACAGTGTCTTCTTGGCAGCGAATGGTGGGACATGTGTTTTATCTCCACATAAGCTGACACAGATGTATCCTTCATTGTCAGATCCAAGTGTTAAAGAAAGGAAGAGATGGAACAAGATGGAAGCTGGAGAAACTTCCTCATGTGGTTTGGATGTGATTTACATGGTTACAGTTGTACACTTATTATAGATGAGTAACTGACATCATTTTCACTGTTGACAAGAAATTATATACATAACCAAAAGTCCAAAATGGGTCCTATTCCTTTAAGACTGCATTTTTATAAATTTCTCACATCTGGTACTTTTATCTTTGACTAGTCGTCATTATTAACGACACTGCTTTTGTAGGTCACCACTCCAAAAAAACACCCACCTCTTCTCTCGAAGCACGGTCTCCTCCTTGGTGATGGCCGGCATGGTTGTGCCTTGTTGACTCGGTTGAAAGAGAAGTGATGGTGAGTGTGTGTGATATGATGCCTGACTTGGGACAGGGGCAGCCTCAGTCCCCTCTGTGCACTGACTGATCACATTACTATTAGTGAAAGCTAGTCTGTCAGGAGGAGATGTTATGGCCCAGTGAAGGATGGCCTTAGGGTTAAAAAGGCATCCAGTGACAGGACAGTGGCTGCAGGCAGGATTTGAAGTGATTGGACATGAGGGGTCTTAGCTGTCCTGTGCAATTTCTACATATAAAACATTTTTTCTTCCTCACAAAATTACGTTTATGCTTTTGCACTTGTCAATGTTGTCATTTGAAAGATTATTTCTCAATGGAGCAAATGATGATAAGATTCTTAACATGACCCTTAGTTCAGTCACGTGCACACTAGGTAACAGTCACATATGTAAGAGGATATGGTTCAGCCTCACATGTAAGCAGTGAATATAGTGATTTGCCAGGCGTTTTTTAAAAAAAAGTCATATTCATGTTCCCAGACTCTGGTTTTATCCAATATCGAGACACTGGCATCACATTTCCAGATGTCCACTTTGGACTAATGGAATAAAATTCAACCCAACAGAAAAAGATTATTAAATTAAAGCCATGATGGTTTTTACCCTACGGTTCAGTAAATGTGTAGTATCACTACAAGAGAAGATACACAAAAAGTTTGACCTGATAGTGGAGCTAAGAACCGGCAGAACATGTACGCTGTGTGAATATCACGACAATCCATCAAATAGTTATTGAGATATTTCAGGCTGCACCAACGTGGCGTTCTGATTCACAGAACACATTATTTTACACATTATCTTCTTGCTTTCATTCCTTATCTGACTGCTGTCCTTTTTGCAATGTGGAACAAAAGCTCACAGAACAAATTTGAAATGCCTCAGTTCAATAGTGACGACTCCTCTTTGGAGATCACGCTGTCACAGCTGGTGTATGGAGCACACAAGCGGGGAGGACTCAAATCCAGACGCACAGGTAGGTAAGAACTAAACTTGATGCTAAAGACAGGAAGGAAGAAAAGGGAGGCATAAAACTACAGCAGAGAAAGTGACAAGAATGAGGGTCAGCAGAATGTTGAGCTATGGAAAAGGGTCTTGCAGCAAACTGGCAGGTTGAAATAATTAGAGAAAAAAAACAGAGAGACAGAGGGAAATGGTCAAAATAAACAGACCTGCGACAAGATTTGCGTCAATCCACGTTGAATGCATGTCTGACCCCCATCTGACCTTTGATAGGCTGATGCATGTGGTAACTTTGCATGAGGTGGCGTCACCAGATCGTTTTGGTCAGCTTCGCCGCTCAGTAACCCACACGTGAGGTGACAGCAGCAGCATATTTTTCAGGCCCCTGTGTGAGGCAGGCCGGATCTTTGAAGGCAGAAGAAGGAAACAAACACATCTTTAGAAGTGAAGGATCTGAGGGATCCATCAGGGAGAGAATGGGAGAGAACAGTGGGGGCGTTACTGAGGAGAGGAATGAAGAGGGTGAATATGAAAGACGGGGAACATTAAACAAGGAGGAGGAGACGGAAAGGGTGTAATGTAGACAAAAGAGAGGCATCTGGAAGGGAACCTGGCATCCTTTGATCGGATGGTGAGCGTTTTCAGCAAGAATCACAAGAGAAGACAACCACGTCCTGTAAATCCTCGTCTAAAAAAACGAAAGTAAACTAAACTAAAATACATACAGTTGCAGAAAGACAGATGTAACATCACAAAATTTGAGACAAGAAATGAATGAAAGTGCTAAATATAGTGGAAGAAATGGAAAATAATGTCCTATCTGATCATTTTCCAGTAGTTATAAGTGATCAAATCAGACAGAACTGGTCCAAACCTGTTCATTTAAAGTGGACCACTAAACCAGTATTGTATATATCTATATATAATATCTATCTATATCTATATTAAGAGTAACAGCAGTGTAAAGTTTCTGCAGCCGGTGTCCATGGAAAGACTATAATCACATCATCAGCTACGATGAAGAGTCCTTACATTAGTCATCATCAGGCCTCACAGGACATATTTATTTGTTGATCACCATTAAGGAGCAGTAAAGTGGACCACCCAGCACAACTGAATTACACAGCTAATGTGGCTCAGCCCTGAGGCTCTTTTTAAGGTAAACACACAGGACACACACTGAGCAGTGCTTGGGTTTGGCTTTTTAAAAGGTCACTGAGTTTAAGTTTTTAACATTGTAGTTTTCAACAAGCGTTTTCAGATATAACACATCAAAAATGGTGGATATGTAGTATAATAAATAGAAGCTGGAGATGATGAGACAGATTTAGTTTTTTGTGGTGTCAGTTCTCTTAAAGAAACTACAGTTTTGCTTTACTTTTGCTGTATACAGAAATCTAGTTTTGCATGTATTATTGATACCTCTATTTTCTTTTTAGAGTGCAGGGAGTGTTTAGGATGTTAGGAGGATGCTTTTTATATATTTCATACATTGAAAAACTGAGCTTTCCAACAGATTTTTGCGACAGACTCATCAGACAGAAGCAGGTGCTTTGTAGCTGAATCACCACCCAGCAGGTGATGACATGGGAAATTGATGCAAACACACATGCGCACACGCATACAAAGAAACATTCATTCAAGCATTCAGTGCATAATGACAATTTTCTTTGAATAAATGCTGATAAAAAGTATTTCAGAGAAAGTTAGAAAAGTATTGGTAGCTTAAAGATCCAAAGGAAATCCACAGTAGATAGAGACCACCATCAACCCCCTGCAGACAGAGGTGTGTAAATGCTGCCATATAAATATAATCAATATAAGCAACTTTTAAAACAAATGTACACATGTGTAAATGTAAACAAATGTAACATACAGAAACATAAAATGCGGAGGAATATTCTCCAAAAGTCAAAAATGGGAAACATTGCTGGTAACATTTGTGCCAATTAGCTGCGTTTTACGCCTGCAGAGACAATCCGAAGGCTTCATTTAAACAGATGACACACAGGAAGTAAACAACACATGTCCAGTCTTTGAAGCCACTGGCTGCAAATCAAGGCACAATTAATTCCTTTTCATCAGCATCATTGTATTTCATCACGTAATACAACAAAGCATTCTGGCTACGAGCAACTGTTCAAGTCTTCATCGTTTGTAAAACCTAAGATGACGACAACTTAATCTCTGATTAATCCTTCATCAGATTGCAAGCCTGCGCTCTGCAGCTTCTTTGTTTGGCTTTCACGGCCTTCTCTGTCCTATATGCAAGCTGGTCCTTGGCTTCCATGTTGGCTTGAGAGACATGAACAGAGGACAGTGCACAGATGTTCAGGATTATAAACTGTACTTGTCTTGTTTCAGTTTTACTCTGAACATCACTGCTATGCAAAACAAAAAAGATAAGTTAACTCAATCCAAATGGTTTAAAAAAACAACCCCGGTGTACAGGGACATTCTATGACTGTGTGGAAGCGTCAGCTGTCCACCACGCTGTTGTCTGATCATGATGTCTGTCTGTGAAGGAAGAGACTGGAACAAGCTGCTAAGGGTGGCCAGCTCTGTCCTGGGCTGCCCGCTCGTCTCTGGGGAGAAGGCGGGTGAGAGGCGGCAGACTGTTACACCCTCAGTGTAGGAAGGAGCGGTACCACAGAAGAAGAGATGAGGAAATGAAAGAAGAACAGGCAGCATCAGAGAAGAAAAAGCGCTGTTTGGCTGTAGGCTGTGTGGCTTTTGATTGGCAGCTTCTCGCCATACTGGAAACTTCTTTAAGAAAAAGAAGCACGTTACGCCATCTTGTGGTTATGTTTAGCTATTTCATATGGTTAGTGTCATAACCGCAAACCAGCTACTGTAATAAATCAATCAGAGAATTTAAAAAAATAAGAATAACCATAGATGGATGAGAAAATAGGCCTGTTTGTAAAGTCTGTGCCCATGTTTTTGGTTATGTTGTGTCTGTTTTTTAACTCCTTGTGTCTCTTTTTATGCATTTTGTATGTTTGGACGTTTTGTGTCCAGTTTTGGTCACATTTATTTTTAAATTTTTGCAGATAGTTCCAGGAGGTGGTGTTCAGCATTTTTGGGTTGTATTGCATCTTTTTGTGGTTGTTTTCACATTTCCTATTCGTTATTTTATATCTTTCATGAAACAAAAAAAAAACAAAACAACAACAAAAGTATATAATATAATTAATCTAAAATAACCAAAAAAAAAAAAATTATGATTGATAATGTGACATGCAGTGAATTTTAAAGGTAATAAACAACAACACATCATTTGTACTGATATTTAATATTTAGACATGGGGCAACAGCCATTTTTACAGCACAATTTGCATAATTTATCAATACCTCCTGTATACAATCACGAAACCATGACAGTAGATTTTTTTCTGTTTACTTACAAGTGAAAAACCCAGACAGGTTTTACAAGCATAATCTTTGTACAGTCAGCATACATCATTAATAATTTGTATACGTCTTCTTCAGAACATCCTCCTCTATAACATTTTGTTCAATATCTTTCTCTACCTCACTCTTTTTTTCTTTAATAATATCTGGACACAAAAATAGTATGAACCACCAACAAAACATGCAACATCCAGTGTGAGCACATTTAAATTCTCCAACTACTCGAGTTGTTAAGATAGATTTCTGTGTAGTTAGACTCTGGTAAACCTTTAGTGTTTGGTGTGCAGGGTGGGGTAAGTCTGGGTCCTATAGACAGACATCACAGGTCGTTTCTCAGTCTATCCACTGTACACTGATCAAGAGAAAAACAACTTTTTTTTTTAATTTCCGTGATCATACACCATTTTTGTCTGCTAAAAGAGCTATTTTCCCCCAAACCCCTGAATAAAAAAGCTATGTATTTACAAGGCTGGAAATAGGGAGATGGCATCGGCATGTGTCTGTGTGTAAGCGTGTGGAATTGTTAGTGTGTTATGAGATCAAATTTTGAAACAGACATTTAAAAGAAGAGAAATTCACTGGAGCCAATGATATGGATGGACATACACAAGCACAGGATATAAATGATGAAGGATAAAAGAACACAAATGTAATTCTACTTTTTTATAACTTTTTTGTTTACAATGTTGTGATTTTTTTTGGTAACCCTCATACACATACTGGAAAACTTAACAATTCAAACAGGGAAGTGCATATAAAGATGGGAGTAATTTACCTAAGAATGAATATTCTGTAACCTTTGTTACTAGGTGAAATTTGGAATCTGTGCATGTTAATTTCAATATGTGAGCGTGTGTTCGTGCACAAGGGCAAAAAAGTTGGATCTCTGAGTTTCAGGCCCTCTAAACGTTGTAAACAAGCACTGCATTGTGTATAAAAACAAAATTCTTCTTTTCTGTACACCTGATATGTACTGTAAACAAATATAATACAACATATGAAAGAGTCTCACAGGCAATAAATAAAGATCCATGTAGCAATACAAAAGAATACATTAAAAAATCAAGTTAAAGCAGTAACCATAAAAACAGCAGCGCAAAAGGAAAATCAATACAATGTTTCCTCTCCTACCAAGTGACAGGCAAGTCAAGATGCACATACTACCTTTATACAGCGGATGTTGCATAGAAATCACTCATATTAAGTGAAGCTTCACTGCTAGGTTTGACTGAAAATGTTTGTATTAGCTGTACTACCTCTTGACCCCCTGCATAAGCACATGGGATGACTTTTCTCAGAACAAAGTGGGCATTGTTGACATTTTAAACACAATATGAATAGGAAATAAAACTGAGAATATCAAGACGACACCGATAAGAAAACATACACATGCTACTGTAATAGCATTGCTGTATCTTAGAATGGCAATAGTGCTTTTTCATGTATAGTTTCCAGCACATTTGTCTTTTGTTCCCTTGTCGGAGCTCTTTTTACTTTCTCACATATCTCACTTTTAGCTGGATGATGATGTCTGTTTTACATTCTAAGCAGGAAAAGTGCAAAATACCACAAAAGCGTGCGTCGCTGAGCGGACTGCCCTGACAAATGGAAGCAGGACGGACACATCTTACAAAGAAAACCAAGGAATGCGCAAATCCCAAAGGGTAAATGTCTCACATTCTAACGGGTGTCATGGATAAATAAAGTCTATTTCACAATCATTAAGACTCGATTGTCTGTGATAAAGATATCTATATATATATTTATCTATATTTGTTATAATTCATTTCCAGTTATAACACTTCACTATATACAAAGTGAACCTTGTGATTTTTTTTTGTGCAGAACATGTGGCACTGCATACCAAATAGAACGACTCATGCGTCAATATATAATGTCCAAATTGATATATATATATATTAATATTGATTTTTATTTATTAAACATTAATCATCAGTTAGTTTACGTTTCAGGTGAAAAAAAAAGACAACATGTAGTTGTTTTAGTTAATAAATTCAAAAACATGCTTTTCCTCTTAAACTGGAATGATAGGTAGTGTGTTATAAAATATACTATGGTTGCCTCCCAGGATAGATTTTTAACTACTTAAATAATCGAGGAGAAGAGAAATGATAGAACTCTATGCTCATATCATAATACAAAAATAAATAAGGTCTCCATAGTGGAGTCTTCAGTATTTTATTCCTAAAATGCTTTGTAAATCAATAAAACTCTGTGGATCATATTAAAGCAATGACAGAAATCTTTTATGAGTTAAACATCTAAAATAAATTTAAATCTGCAAACAAGTCCACTCCCTGTATCTGTCAGAATTATAATTCCTCTTCTGTGGTAATGATTGCGAAACATGTAAATACCTGTGTTCATGTATGTGTGACTGTGAGTGTGTGTTGGTGATTTAAAGTACAGTATGTAATACCTGGTTGATTCTGCGCTTGAACTCTGAACTCAGCACCTGTGTCCTCCTCAGCCCTGACGACACTACTGTACACTGAACGTCCTGTAAACATGTGTTCAGTTCTTTTAAATACAGAACTACTTCCTCCAAACTTCCCACAGTACTGAAACTATAATAAGACAGAACAAAAAAGTTAAACTATCTAAGCCCTGAAACAAAGACTGAAGAAAGCGATAGTTTGCCCACTGCCAAACACTCTTTTTCCACCAAACAAGAGTAACTAAAGTGTCCCGAAACCTCTTCCCGCCTAGATTTTGAATCAACCTCTTTCTACGAGTGGATCTGGGCGGTGCTGGCGAGCAGCTTGTGCCAGCTCACCACTCGCTTACGAAGGTCAACTTTGTCCAGCCACACATATGCCTCCCCGATCAGGGTCTTTTTCACAAACTTTCCACCATTGGACACCAGGAACAGCTGGAATAAAACAGAAAACACTATGTCACAATATGGTCATGTTCCTGAAAAAAATGTTTTACACCGTCTGGCAGAGAGAGAAGATAATTTCATGTATGTAAACTATATATGATGATAGAGATCATGCAAATAGCTCAGTAACATAAACTCCTAACCTGGATCTGTTATTACATTTTTGTGTTTTTGTACAAATTGTAAATGAGATACAGTGTGTCGATTTATGAGCTTTAAAACATAACTTTGGTCATTTTGTAAATTAATCGTTTGTCCACAATCACCATTTATTTATTTATTTAAATTGTTTCGGCTTATCCCGTGAGTTCAGGGTCGCCACAGCGGATCATTGTCCACATGTTGATTTGGATGTCCGGATGTCCTTCCTGACACAACACTCCCCACTTTCTCCCGGGCTTGGGGAGGGGAATGGGCTGTTAGGGGTTCAGTGTCTTGCCCAGAGACACTTTGACATATTCACCATACTGACGCTAAAACCCAGAGTGGTTCTTTCTAAAACATTTCGGACAACAACAGAGGTCTATGGCACACACGAAAAAGCTGCAGACTGACGTGTGTCCAGAGGTCAGTGGAGAAGATTCAGTGTTGTTGTTAGCATCTGTATGGTGGTTGGAAAAACCACAATTATTTAGAAATTGAATCAAGTTATCCTTTAAAGGTCACAGTAGGCCTATTACGGCTTTAGAGAGAGTTCCCATCTAAGAAACTACTAACAAAGAAAGTACTAACAGCAAACCATTAAGGCCTTTATTGTCTATACTGCTACAAAACTATCAACCTTTGAGTGTGTGTGTCTGTTTTTGTAATGAAGTGTGTTTGGGGCTACCTGTAGAGAGTGTCCGGTGGGGTTCATACAAAAGCGAAAGGTCTCGTTGAAGGATGGTTCCCGGTCATGACGACACACTCTGGTCTTCTTCTTGATAATCCTTTTCTGGGTGGCAATATTCACCACATAAAGCTTCACGTAGAGATCTGTGGACACACACACATAACTATGAAGCTGACACAATGAGTTGTTGCTATTGATCTATAATGTATGCTCTCTGCGTATCTGGGTCACTATCTTGCTATGTATAAATCTGGGTCAAGTATTGTGTAATCTTTTTCCAGTAGGTCATGCACGTGTACCCACACCGTATAGACATTGAGGCCTAACAAATTCAGGACAAAATAAGCTACACGTTAGAAGTGAACAGATACAACACACTGTGCCAATACATGGAAGAACATGGCACCAAAATGTTACTTGATGCATATTTGACATAATCTACATGAGGGTTTGTACAGTAGTGACTGGAGTTTCAAATGTTCCTGCAGCAGCCACCAGAGGGCAATAAGAGAGCTGTAACTGCAGAGACTTTGGCGTTGACTTAATCAAAACCAAGTGCTGGATGAAGTACTATAAAGTCAAAATACACAAACTAATGTTTGACTTGGCATTTTTCTGATGGACGACCTGGTGGATACTAAAATGTGCATTCAGGAAAAAGGCACTAGCTATTGTTACCTGCAGCACCTTTGAAGTCGTTTCCATACATTATACATTCTCCCATAGTAAAAAATGCTTTCAGTAAATGTTATTATTAACGTTTCTGTTATTACATTGATATATTTTCTCTGAAATAATCTTTATTTCCTCTGAACTTGAATCCTGCAGGATTTTGGAGAGCGTATACTGCACTAGTGTGAAGCTCAATTAAAAGAACACAATTGCTCTCAATTTCTCATTGTGTGTGTGAGAGAGAGAGAAAGACGGGTGTTTGTGTGAGTGACCATCTTTGTAGCGTGTAAATGAATGAATAAAAAACTGTGGCAAAATGTTGTTCGTGCTCATGTACACAGTGTCACGGTTGATGGAGAACATACTGGATATAAGATAAAATGGGCTTCCAGGGAAATGACGCCCAATCTGTGGATAATAGTTTATATCAGTTTGACATTGTGCTTAAAAGTGAAATGAAATAAAAAATCAGAAAATAAAAAAAGGATTCAATAGTTTGTGTTTGTGTTTTTGAGAAGTTACATTGTACATTGTAAACGTTGCCACAGGAAGTTGCCTAACAACAGCCCAGGTACCTAGTGATGGTTGCTGAGCCTAAGACTCCCTTTTTTTGCTAAGCCCTTTAGGTTCACAAGTTTTCTTTACCAGAACCATAAATTCTGCCTTCTATGCAAATAGAAAGAAGGAGGCAGTGGTTCAGAAAAAGTTGACGGGAAATTGCCTCTGATTGAAGTGAGCACCAAGATTAAGAGCTTTTCTGCTAATCAGTTTGCTTGAGCCTCGGCTTTTCACATTATTGCGCAAGTGAAGGCCAAGTTCTTTCACAACGGTAAGGTTAAAAGCATCAGTCAACACCGTCTTTCATGGCTTAAGGTGATAATTCTACTACAGTATATGTTTATTAATGAGATCAAAGTGGGTAGTGAAGTCACCACCCTATTTAAAATGAATGAGGTGCCCAAACATTAGAACCAGCTCATTCTTACAATGCAGTCCATTACAATTTCCTAGACTGAAATCAAATAAAATGGGCTTCCAGGCAAGTTTATTAGACAGTTCGACACTGTTCTCAAAAGTGAAATGAACTAAGAAAATACGAAAATGAAATGAAGTCTGCTAAGTTTTTATTCTGTATTTGTGTTGTTATGAAGTGCCGCAGGAGGCTGCCTAACAACGCTACAGGTGCTTAGCAATAGTTGCTAAGCCTATGATCCCAATTCTGTGTTATAATGATCTCGCATTATAATTAGCTCTGGGAAGTCAAGGAAATGCAGAAATTACTCATTACGTTCACTTTCCTTCACAGTGACAGGTTATCTCAAATCACATAACTGATTTAACTGGACGGACCTGCACATACAGAGGGAGCGCTACACCTAGGCGTGGAAGATGTCCACCTCCCAGTTGATGTTTTTCCTAAAAGGATAACCCACGAACAGCTGGAAGTTTTGAAACTGGATGAAGCTGATGATGCCACAAAGATCATTTTGGCAGAACTCCTTTTGGACCTGGTATTTTTATTAACCTAATCTGTTCTGATGGCACTTAAGAGCACTGCTGAAGCTGTGTCTGAGGAGTGTGTGCGGTCTGCTCTGAGCAACACGCTTCCTCACACATTTGCTGAGGCTTTAAAGGTCCCAGTGGACTTCCACAATGCTAGGCTCTGAGAGCTTAACAAGCCTGAGGACTCTACAGGTTATAGAAAATGTGAACTCTGCTCTCACTGCCAGAACAGACAACGCAGAGCCTGTAATAGATGTAAAGAACATTTGCCCAGAAAGACTCAATTCCCTGGTCCAACATGCAGGCAAAATAATTAAGGACTTTCCAGGAAACATGAAAGCAGAGTGCACATTTCGACCAGGTAGACCGAGAATCTCAATCAGCGCCGCTTCACACAGGAGCGGTGAAAATGGAAAAGATGCCAGCATGACAGGTGAAATCCCTGAGTCCAGAAAGCCAGGAAGCCTCTGTAAACTCACCAGAAGAAATCCTCCTGCTTGCAACATCAAAAACTGTCGAGGTCAATCTGAATATGGAGGTGCATGATTCAATTCAAACACTTTTGCCTGATATGTCAGACGAAGAGTTTGAGCAGCTGGAGTCTGGATCCCTCCCTGACATCAGAATAGTGGCAGACGACATCGCTGCGGTGATTGTTGAGCAAGTAAAGGGTGAAGGAGGCAGTGGTGCAGAAAAAGTTGACTCCAAATTGCCTCTGTTTGAAGTGAGCACCAAGATTAAGAGCTTTTTTGCTACTCAGTTTGCTCGAGCCTCGGCTTTTCGCATTATTGTGCAAGTGAAGGCCAGGTTCTTTCACAAAGGTAAAGTTAAAAGCAACCAGTCAACACCGTCTTTCATGGCTTGTATTGACTCTGTGTTTCAACCAATGCTCAGACCATCTGGATAAATGACATTTCCACCAGCAATGAGCAGATACTCACAGAAAACCTCACTACTGTCCTGACAAAGCATTCAGATATGTTGAGCTTTATCCCAGAACTACGTGAGATACCCCACGGTCACACTTGGGTGTCTCTTACTCCAGCCCGGGCCACTGTACATGCGTATACCAGAGAAAAAGTGCGGCGCTTTATTGGACTGATGAAGTGGTGGCTGAAAACCCCCTGAGTCAAAGAGTAACTAAACTCACTGTAGAGGACGCTCCAACACCTGTCTCAGTCTCTTGTCAGGAACATGCTAAATTAGAAAAAGCAGCAGGTGTAAAGGAGGAAATTAAAAAAATGTCAGTAAAGATGATAGTTCTGAGGCTGATTACACGGGCTCAGAGGACGTCCACCGCACTTTGGTGGAAAGAATAATACTTCCAAGTAGACCCACTAGGCCCAGACAAGATGATTTTCAAAGAGAGAAGCGAAACAGCCAGTATTCATTGTCATCTTCAAAGCATCGAATCCTGGCTACATCCTGGTTCTTCTCTATGAATGAAGTTCATTAGACAACATTTTTCATAAGATTGTACCAAATGGACACTGTGACTTATTCAATAAAAAAAACAACAACAAACAATTCTTGCTTGTGTTTTTTTGTCAGAGCCGTGAATAGTCAACACTGAGTTAAAGACTACTGCCCTAATCTGACTAAGAACCATTTAAATTTTCTGTTACATTGGAAGCACTGTTTGGAGAGATCCCTTTAAGAACAGAAATAATGATTACAGCAAAAAAAAAACCTTGTTTCCCTATTGTAGCAAAAAGAAAATTGATTAAAATTATCAGGCAATTTAACCAGCCCTACCTCAAAGACAGATCCACAAAAAGATTTTAAGATCCCAGTTTTAAGGCCCCAGTCTATGTCTCTCCTGTACTTTATATGATCAGAGTACTAGGCCTTAAATCTTAACAGGATGCAAGTTGTACAACGAGAGAAAGCTTACCCCATCTTTTTGGATTCACTTCCACTCACATCCATAAATATACACGTGGGTGCAAAAGGTTGCATCCACTTGTTTAGAAGTGGCAAAATAATTAAAACAACGATTTTTTTGTCATAATATTTGGTGCACATTGAGCCAGTTCAAGTGTTCCTTCATCAGACAAAGAATTAAAGTAAATTTATCAAGGTGGTGCAGACCTTTGCACCAATATAACTAAAATATAGGCCACGTTTGTTACTTCTGATAATAAAAGAGCATTATTAGTTTAGTAGCACTAGCATTGGTCTGCATCCCTTTATAAGCCATTTTAATGTAAGGGGGTTGTAGACTGTAGCTGCTGCCCTGCCCCACTGTATAGTATATTAGTGTAACCATCATATTTTGGAGGGTAGGTCTGACCTGTAAATAAATACAAGTAAATGGAGGAGCTATAAAAGGAACTATAATATTTGTCAAATTATTAGAATGAATCATGTTCATGCAAAAGAGTTGATTATCTAAGTATGTATTAATGTAGTATTGCATGAATGCTGAATTTCTTACATGGTGGAAAATAATTACATATCCCCAGAAAGACTTTATTTAATTTACCTGAAGTCTCCCTCTCATTCTCTCTCCCTTTCTTCTCATCCTTCACTGAATCTCACATGAAATATCACACAAATGAAAATGTACTCTAGTAAAAGTAAGTAAATGACAAAAAACATACTGTAAATGACAATAAAGGTTTGTGGTGGTTAGAACTAGCAGGCAGCTCTGGTATATGGATGTAAATATTACAAGGGGGCGGTGAGGTGGGTAGCAATCTGTGTTTCACTGTATACAACACGAAAACCGACCAAATTCAATGTTATAGAGACACCACTTCTTAGATACCACGGAAGACCCTGCGTCCCAAGGAGCTGCTGGTTTTGATATAAGATACTTACAATCATCTTTGTTCAGCTGGGCGTTAATCAAAAGCGGCCATCTGGCTACGGCCTCCTACAAATGAACTTCAAAGCACGCTAAATAATTAAAGTAACAGATGTCCTTGCAGCCAATTAAACCTATTGTTACACGGTAACTTTGCATAAATAGCATATATATTACAGAGTATGTACCTATAGACCGACTGTATGTCTAATCCTGTTTTGCAATGTTTCTTAATGGTGAGTAAAAAAATATCACAATGCTTGTTCTTCATCTACAAAAACTGGCGAGGATATTGTGGTATGTCAGATGCCACTCTTTATAAACAAGGGTGTATGTGTGGGCTTCCCAGCTGTCAAATATAAAAAATTATATCCATCAGGCAAATTTATCCTAGAATACTGTGGAAGAATACTTCTGACAAAAGTGGCAAACAAAACTGAAAATAAGGAAAATACTAGAATGTGAAGTCCTAAAGCAGAACTTTGACAGTGAAAATGTTTCCATTCCCTTAATAATTTTAGCATTGATATTTTTCATAATTTTCCTGAACCTTTATATACTTCTTGGCCATTTTTGTTACTTGTGGTGATAAAATGTTGCAAACTTTTGCATTTAAATGTAAGTCAATTACCTGGCAAATGGTCTGGAGTCTTGAACTTGTAGGTGATGTTGCGACACTGAAGAATCTCAAGGACCAAGTGCTCACCCTCCGTCTTCATCTCCTTCTTTAGGGCGATCTTTATTTCTCCCATTACTTGGGATTTACCTAAACACACAAATGCACACAATCAGCATGGTGGTGGAGTGGTTAAAGCTTTTCCCTCATAACTAGAGGGTTCCTGATTCAAATCCACCTGCTTGTTGTGGCCAGGGTACTCTGGACTCTGGACAGGTGGGATAGGCTCCAGCAAAAAATCACAAAATCAGC
Organism: Channa argus; assembly: GCF_033026475.1. NCBI lineage: Eukaryota > Metazoa > Chordata > Actinopteri > Anabantiformes > Channidae > Channa > Channa argus. Next base: position 7,916,538 of record NC_090217.1, read on the forward strand.
CCCATATAAATCACAGTTTGTGATTGAAAGCTGGGTCAATATAACCTTGGTAAATGGTTATGAGTTTGTGTCACCAAGGGACAGACACGCTGACACAAAAAGACAGGGAGCAGATGAGACTGTGAATCAGTGTAAATGTGTTAATGTGTTCTTCCGTGTGTGCACCAGGCTTCTGTCTCACACTTGTTGGGAAACAGCCGACTGCAAGTCTTTCTAGATTTTTAAGGTCATGTTTGCACCTTTGCATTAGTCATAACATGACTCACAACTTCACAAGCAGGAAGGAGGAATGAAGAAAGTTTGAAGAAACACACACATACACACACAAAATACAGTCATACCTTCAGCGTCACTGTGTCCCATAGATGACTTTGTCACGTCTGTGCCATTTGGGATCTTTCCACTGTAGTGGGAGTTAACAAAATTCCAAATAAATATTAAACTTCTGGTATTTGATTGGTATTTGATGTACATCTATTGTTTTCAGTGGAAACAGGTATGTCTGTGTGTGGCAAGAGTAGCATCACTCTTTTAAATTGATAAGCTGGATGAGGTGACTCACAATCGGGGCACCTGAAAGATGGCACTGTCCACCTCGTTTGTCTCTGCCTCTTCGTCCAACAGGCTGTAGGCACTGCCACTCAGGCCACTGTCCAACGAGGCGGCTGTGACCGGGGCATCGCTGGATCTGTAGCTGGACCGAGCTGTGCAGAGATAGCACCACACCCATCGTGAGAGAAAAGACATGAAAAGAAATTGCACCTCTGCCACGCCCAAGAGATGTAAAAACCAGGGCCAAGGAGCATTATTTAATATCTGCAGCAACTATTATCCATCATAATTCATGTCGGTGAAAAGGGGGGCTTATTTAAAGAACACCAGACTGGATTGTAATGAGTAGCACAAAAACATTGAGAACTTGCAAGAAGCATATGGACAAACAGTGCACTTCAAATCTTTCTCTCAGACAAAGACAAGACAGTAATAATTTAGATAAAGCTTTTACATGGAACCGAAAAAATCAATCTGAATAAACATGACATATATATGTTTATGCAGACCAAACAAGAAGCACACAGACCCTACTGACATTGTTAGTCATCTATATGAACTATTAATAATAACCTCAAATCTCCATCTTAGCATTAATTTAGTTAAAATTAATAACTACATGTATATAGTTTCATTCAGGAAGTGTTTTAAAGAATGTTTATTAGTGTACCTTATTTTGTTTTTTATTATTTATTATTTTTGTTTTAAAAAAGTTTATGCATTATATTTAAATGTCCTTAAAGAAATGCACATTTAAATGCTTTACATTTCAATATTTAGCTCTCAAACAGCTGATTGGGCAGTGTGATCGAGTATGAATGGGATGCGTGGATGTGGTGCAGAACAGAATCCATGCCGACACATTTTCTATCGGGCCACTGAACACCACGCAGCTGACATACTCAAAAATCTCACTAATACCAGTTCAATGAAAGAATGGGAGAGTCAAGATGCAGCAGATGTGGCAGTGCGACAGTATTAACTTTCACTGACTCATATCACAGTTTGAGACATTCATTTCCTGGTATTAGTGAATAGTGTTGGTGGCCGTTCAGGAAGTGCGTCTCGCTGCATGAATCTCTGGTGAGGTGACTAAGTGCAACTTTCTTTCTGTGTTTTTTATTAGCTTGTAAGACTCCCCTCTCTCTTTCTGCAGGTGTGCATTAGTATCCCATCCTCTCTCTCATTCTTTCTCTCCTTGCTCCATCTGTGCTTCAGTCACACGACAGAGAGGAGACTCTTGGGCAAACTCTCACCTCCGGTGCTCTGCGGCCTCTCTTCTGACATGGCTTTCCTGAGGGTAAGGTGTCTGCCGTCTGCTCTGCTCCATTTGGCCGACACGACCGATGGCAGGGCAGGCAGCCAATCAGACTGGGCTCTCTGAATGGTGAGCACGCCCACAACGCTGTGTCTCTGGTGTCTCAGTGAGAAGTGGCCTCTTTGGCCTGGATGTGTTTATTTTTTGCAAGCGCAGGTCAGATGTCAAGAGGTCAACGTCAGGAAACAAAGGTCATGGGATCGAAGTTCAAGATGGAAGGAGGGAGGAGCGAGATGAAGATTCAGAGAGCGGTATATCTTCAGCATGGCAGCCAGCTTGACTGTCAATCACATGCAGCCACAGTGTGTGGTGCACATTCCCACATGTCACTCAGGGACAGGGTGTGCAGCATCTACTGTGGTGCATTGTGGATCCAGTAGGTGTTCAAACAGAAAAAAACAAACAAAAAAAATAGTGTGTGTGGGGCGGGGTGGTAGGGGTGGGGGTGGGCGGTGGATAGCAGACTGCATGCACAGCCATCTTAGTGGAGGAGCTTCAGAAAAGCTTATTATTGTTAACACAGAGGAAGTAAATAATAAAATAAAAGTTAACCTTAGGGACGGGATGCTACGCTTTAAAGGGAGACTAAAGTATTTTAACTGCCAGCTGTCCACAGTAAGATCTCTTGGAAGCAGAAAGTTTTGCTGGCTAATTCTGCATTTTTTAACTGGACAACAAAGTTTCTCATTCGGATTTTCATTCGATAGAGCAGGACTTCATACTGTACTCATTCTGAGAAGAATTATTATTTAAATTCTATTTGAAAACAAAGCTTATACAGGTATTTAATGTTTATTTTCATATAAAGTAGTATGAGAATAAAGATTTATAGTCTCTGGACTATTTTTATGCTTATAGCTTTTCCATAGTTAAAAACAGCCACGATGCCTCTGATTCATGATTCACTGTAAGGTCAAAGACGCGCTACAGGGTGAGGTGCCCATTCTACACACTTGGGTATATACAGTAAAGTGGCAGTGACAGGTTGACACACTGAATACGACTCGAGGTGTGAAGGGATGGGGAAACCAAGATTAGCAAGGAAACCAAAAGAACAACAAAAAAACTCAAAACGTAAGGTAGTACAGATGGGTGCAAGGAGGCCATGCTGTGTGGGCTTTATTTGCGTCTTGGTTTACTTGGTTGGAGGCGTTGTGGTGGCTGCTGCTGTGACTGCTGCGAGGCATCGCCTGTTGCCATGGCAGTGCCTCCGCCACTTCCAGTGCTGCTGTCCTGATGGTGTTGCCGTGCTGCACTTTTGCTGGAGCGTGAAGCACCGTGCAAGCGAGAGTGTTGGCTGTGTCCGTGGCTGTGACTTTGACTCTGGCCCTCGGACGGGGAAGGCTTCGATGTGCCAGGGCTACTGTGAGATTTCTCGATAGTGGGCACCTGCGTGTCTAAAACAACCAGATTCACCAAATTAACAGAAAGATCTACGCTTTACTTTTGTGAACTTAGAGGCTGTTACCAATTGTGTAACACCTGCGGTTAAGTTACTGGCCAGTGAGATGGTAACTGACTTTTTAAGTATAATCTTTTAGCATTTTAATAAATTTGATAGGTATTGCTCTAAATTAGGGGAGCTTTCAAAGCCTTCCATTGCCATCTTACCCTCTGTGTTAGAAGAAAGCTAGAGGGAAGCTAAAGCTAGGCCTCTGAACTGGCATGGCAACCAAGAAAGCAGACCATGAGAAAGCAAAAAGCATGAAGCTCTGATGAGTGTGCAAAATTGAGCAAAGGGAAGTGCTGGTACAGATGGAAAGCACTGCAGAAGTAGAAACAGGTGGACAGTGGTAAACACTAAGATAGAAAGAACCAACAGAAGGGTATAGCAGTGACAGGAAGAGAGCACGCAGAAAAGAGAAGTCTGAAAAAAGAAGAGGCACAGGAAGGAGAAATAGCGGGGAAGCGGCAGAGTACAGAGGTTGTTAAGGGATGATGGTGATCAAGTCGAGCAGGTGAGGGGAATTCATCGTGTCCTACCCTTGGCCGGGTCTGGAAAGATCCCATGGCTTCGGCTCTTGATGACAGATGATTTGGGGGAATCCTGATTATCGTGCAGCGAGCCAGTGGTTTTAGGGGAGGAGTGCTGCGAGGTGGGTTTAGAAGAACTGTGCCGGCTCTGGCCTGAGTGGGATCGCCTGTGGTGCTCCCCCTCACTCTGCTCCTTCAGTGGGAGCCATCGCGGGATGTTGTCCAGCTGGGCAGTGTTGGACAACTCAATAAGGACCTGGGAACAAACACAGAAATTAGGTTAATAAGGTTAAAACAGATCTGTATTCAAACTAACATAGTCAAAGGAGTTTACCTCTCCTAAGAAATCATTAGAGGAACCCTTGTCGTAATCCCACACGCTGACCTCCAGGGTCTTCTTCCTCAGCTGGAAACCACACACAGAGTTACCATATTATTAATTGGGATCTTGTGTAAGCACACAATGAAAGTTTAGAGTGAAGGAACAAACACGTGATCTGAGCTTAAAGTGGCAGCTTAAAAAACACTGTTCTGTCTAAATACAGTACCTGCTCCAGGTGGATGTTTTTATAGATGACAGTCTGGTTCCACTCGGGGTTGAGACTCTTGCCAGCATGTTTGGATCTCCTCTTGTTCTCCGCACTGGGGGAACACATCACAACAAGATACCCTCGGTCACAACCATGAAAGAGCCCTGCAGGTTGGCGGCAACCACAATGCAGTGAGCACAATATATATGACAGAAGAGGGGAGAGAATGAATGTAATGCACATTGTTTCGACGGCAACAATGTGTGGGCCTATGTGCATGGACGGCAGGGTAGGATGTCAGGGTGGGCTGCAAAAAAGTCCATTTTAAGGTCCATCAAGTCAATTAGTTTCTGAAAAATGTTTTGTGTTGCTATGTTCTGATTGTATTCTTGTTTTTTCAAATGCCGATCACTCAAACAGGTACATAGTTCTGCTAATATCTGAATTTGAAGAAGAGGAAAAAATCCTTAGTTTTTCAAAATCCTTAAAGAAATCGATTAGCAGAAAAACTGTAACAAAGTCTGACTAATTATTTCACCTGCATTTAAGGAATAAACAAATGTACATAACAGAAGACTCATTGGAATAGAATGAATGACTTATATGGATAGATGGATGTTTTTTGCAGTGTGTGGGAGGTTTGGTTTAAGACTGTAGGATACAGTATGAGTACGTGTGTAAGAGTTAGTTGAGTAAAGACAAGGACAATCTGTTTACTGGAAAATAATGGGATGAGTAAGGACTACAGAGCAAAATGATGGGAGTGTCTTGAATGTGGTGGGGCATCAGGGGTACAGTACAATGTCTGAGAGTGAGATTTTAATCACAAAACAGGGATAAACTGAAGGGTGTCAGGCTCAATGCCAGGGTTTTAAATTACATTAAATTAAATTAGAAACAAAAACAGACCATTACCAGGAAACAAACACAATATTAAAGCGGGTTAATTGTCAGCACAGGGGACTACATGTTTATATGCGTTATGTTTATAAGATGGTAAGATGTTAATATTGAAGGTTGGTTCTCCTCTAAACTGCAATACAAAGACACCAAGCTTAAAGGTGAGGGGGACATCATGAGGATTTTAGGACTCAGAGAAAATGAGAGAAAAATTATTTCAGGGTGAAGGGAGTTAGTGGAACTGTATTAATGTGCTTTCAATCAATCATAAAACAAACTGGATGTTTTGTTACCTTCACCAAACTGATAACCAAATTTCAATCAAAACAAACCCAAAATGGGCAAGTCACATACCTGGCATTCTGGACAACCATGACCTGACTGAGGGGGTCCAGCATGCATTAAATATAGAGAACAACATATAGAAACAATAGTCAGAGGGAGGGAGTGGGGTCAAAGAGTGTCTGTGGACGGTGAGTGTGTATGTGGGAGGGGGAGATTACTGTAGCTTTAAGTTTAGTGTGGGATTCATGGAGTGTATGTTGAAGCAAGGGGTACGAGTTTGTGCCTGTATTTGTATTTGTGCCTGAGTGTGTCATGAACTTTATGCATGTTCGTTTAGAGACCTTTCAGGTGAGGCAGCACATCGTATGGCAACCTTAGTGGAGATCGGCTGAATGCATTTGTAAATATACGGCACAAAACCTGTCATGAATAAAATTCAAAGTTGCTGGAACTCGTCATTTTATATTTACATAGTTTGTTAGGTAACAAAGTAGCTTAACTTTATCAAATAATACAGAAAGTGTTATTTTAAACTGTGAAAAATAATGTCAACCCACATTTGGACCCATATTCACAGTAACCTTTTAAACTTTGCACTCAACATGAGCTAAAAATATGCCTAAATGTGTTTGTACACACCTCTCAAACCTCATGTATCTCAACATATTTTGGAGACCGATGTGTCAAATTGGCTTATTGGGCTGAAATAAGTCTCTGGTTGTTGCTTTAGTCTTTCAGCGTAGTATTGCCTAAAGTCACTGACCAGCAGAACAGAGGAAGCTGAATTTCTCTTTGAGGTACTTCATACAGTATCTTTGTCCATCTTGTCACTGCTATGTTCAGCAATATCATTCAATCCAACATATACATTCTTTCATATTTGTATCATCGTGTTCGGATATGTCGTCTCTAAGGTGAAACTGATATTTTCTTTCATGACAAATACATTACAACCCAATTTTATACACTACAAATATGCATTACTTTCATCCATTACTTTTGCCTCATTACGAGAAGCCATCTCCTCTATCAAGGCATCACATGTTGCTATAGAGGAGATTCTATCTATTAAATCGTTAAATGCAACCATCCAAATAAATGTTGGATCTCCATGTGGTTGCCAGGAGATCTATGATGCATCTGAAAAGCCTCTGTATGACTGCAGCTGCTGCTCCGATAGCTGTGAGATTGTCAGATTGTCCATGTATACACATGTAGCATATACACGAGTAGGTGCATGCACGCGCTAAAGTGTGCATGCGCTTTCCATTACCACTTTGTGTAAAGCCACTTTGTGGCTACAGGGCATGTGTGTGCCAATCATACAGTCCCCGTAGCTTTGGAATTTGTGCACGTGTCAAATTGAAGGCCTGTGAGAGTGACGGCTGCAAAGCCCACAACCACTGAATATTGCTTTCATCTGAAACAATCCCAGGAAAAAAAAAAAACACTCTTGAGAGAGGCCTCTGCAGAGAAGGCGGCCGAGTAAATTACATTAAAGCGCAATCACAGTGAGAAGGGAGCATCTGGACATATAAAGGAGCGTGGATCATATTGCAGGTAAATATGAGAGCTATTGATTTTGAGAACACCCATCAGCACGGGCAACATAATAACAAATATTTGTCTCAAATTATTTACATAATGTGTCTGTCTTTTAGCAGTTATATGGAGCTGAAGAGACTAGTAACAAGAACAAGTAACATCATATAACATAACATTTGATGGACCTAATGTATGCATTGATGCTATGGAGCTGATACAAACAAAGAAATTTTGTGTGCGGCACATTGAAAGATGTCATGCTAAGCCCAAATCAATTGTAAAATCGATTTTAAAATGAATGGAAATCGGGCTCAAGCTTAGCAAAGTGGCTGTGTGTGTAGCTTGCATGTCAAAGGGAAAATGTAAGCAAGTGTATCACTCAAAGGTTTTATTTAAAATTAGCTGGGAAAAGTTACATACTACACACTTCCATCTCTTTCAATCAACAGAATGTCTTTTCTAAACCAACATTGTTCCTTTTTTAGAATTACTATAGTTATGCTCACAGGTTCTGAAGCCCTCACTTACCCTCTACCTGGCAGGAGATAGACTTTAACAAAGGGGTCAGAGTAGCCATTGTTGTCCCGTGGGGCAAGGTTTCTGGCCTGCAGGACGTGAACGATCAAGTTGCCGAGCTGCTTGTCATAGTGGATTTGAAGCTGAAAAAAGAATGAATATAATTTGGGAAATGAATCCATGCAAAAAAATAAAAAATAAATAACAAAACAGAAAACTCAATAAAAGGTAATGGTTCTAAAAACAGACAAACATTGCCATGCTATGATATTTTTACTTAAAGATCATTCTTTTATTTCACAGACCTGTATCTCTCCAGAGATGGGGTGGGACAGAGTCTTGGTCCCCTCTGCAGTCTGTAAGAGATGATAGCAACACGCTCAGATAGTGCTCACACAAACCTTAAGGTGAATGTTTTTATATAGTGGGCGTTAATTCTGTAAACTGCTTCTGGGAAAAATGTATAAGTTAATATTTAGGATTATACATATACATTACATACACACATTATGAGAACTTGAAGTTTAGTAACTTGCCCAGGGACACGTTGACATGTGGCCTGGAGGGGCTGGAGATCTAATTGCTTAGATCCCTTAGCCGTCCCACTTAAAATGTAGTAAGTGCAATGTTAGAACATTTGATTTACTGCCGTAAACATACTGTAAATGTAGATGTTATACAAATGCTTTAGAGTGTTACTAATATGCTGTGATCATATTGACATACTGCAAGTTGTGAACTGTTTCCTTTTGAAAGGAGCTTATCTAAAATTGCAAATTCACAACTAACAAAACCCCAGTGGACATGCCTTGCTACTGTGACGTTTCTTGCTGATGGAGGGCGACCCTGGCTGACCGGGGCTGGAGGTTGCCGAAGTGCTGGTGGGCATGCCAGAAGCAGAGGTGGAGGTGGGAGCCTGCTGCTGTGACACTTTCTGTAGCTCAGCTGCCAGCTGCTTAGGGTCAACACCTGGAGACCTGGGAGGTCTGTCACCTGGATGGTTCAAAGGTACTGTACAGTTATAGGTACAGATGCATGCAGTGGGAAGTTGATAAGACATGTTTGACATTTTCCAGTAAAGTACAGAGTCAATGGATTTAAACTAGCAGCCTTTTGGTCTTTCCCCATTAAAGAAGGCAACGTACAGCAACAGAAGAAAACTTGGAAAATGATCAAATGTTCTCAGAATGGATCGGTGTAATTCAGACAGACGGAGGAAACAGGCCACACATAATGCATGGATGAACATAAAAAAGAAAGAATCATTGATGAAAGGAAGATGAGTAGAAATGCTGAGTAATGCAAGAGGCAAACGTTAATTATACAGAAAAGGCAGGCGTAGTGGGATGGGCAAAACTGACATTACAGAAATACTGTAACTCACCTTTGCTGTGCCCCTGGATATCCAGGTGCTGGGAACCCTCAGACTCATCCAGCATGTTAAGATCACTACAACAAAAATGTAAAAGTTCAAATGCAAGTTTAAAACTTGAAGCACAATGTCGATGAGGACGAAGAAAAGGACAACGTTAGCAATCACACGTTGTAACTGGCTGAAATTGGACGTGAGCTTCAATTTAAAAGGTGGATGTTTGGTTGAATTTAGTGTGTGATTTAGGGGGAAATTAAGGGGGAGACATTAGGGAAATGAATATGCAGGAAATGGAAAAATGGCAATGATTAGATTAGAAAGATGATGGCTCAAAACTAAAATGTATTCCAGTGGCTAATACAAATATAACAAGTCACTGAATATGGCATTGAAAAGTAAAACACAGGAGAGAAAGCAAGAGACAAAGGTTGTACTCACAGTCTGACACACACTTCTGCCTCATTACATGGCTGTCCAACAAGCCCTTGTACGTCTTCATAGGTTTTCCCTGTCAGAAGAACACTGTTCCACTCCAGGACTTGCATTCCTGTACAACACATCCAGAAAAACAAAATTACATTATTCTGTGGGGTTTTATATTTTCCATAAACTGTGACGTGCACTGCAAGCATTTCATTTCAAACCAAACTTGATAAATAGATCAGCGATCCGCTCTAACAAAAAAATAAAAAAGAATTGAAGTTGGCCTAAAAGGCAGCATCCTTTGATTTACAGAGAGCAGTCTTTTGAGAGAAAACAAGCTTTGATACTTGTACAGATATGACATGTACATCAGACTGCAAGCCAAAACTGGGGAGACAAATGCTGGTGGCAGCCGAAACAGCAGCTGCGTGACAAAGCTGCTTGTGGAGCACTAAGGCACAACCTGAAAAAATGAACTTGAAAATGACTTTATATTGTTTCAGCTATAAAATTATAATTTGCAACATTTCAAACGGAATGCATTATGGCCTGGTGAGACAACCGCATCCAATCGGATACTGTTTTCTGCAATCTACTCCAGCAATGACAACAGTTCAACCAGCAGTGAAAGCTCACACAGCACACCACAGCAAATCCACTGCATCCTTCAAAAACACAACTCGCACAGTGGCAGCACTTACACCGTTTGAAACAGCTCATCAGGAGGGTCTTCTGTTTACGACGGGAATCTCTCGCTGCATGCGTGAGTGACAGGGAAGCGGTACTGTAGCTGAAATTCAAGCCTGAACTTGAAATTCAACAGACAAACAAGTATGCATCTACGCATCTGACAACATTCTCCACGTTCACACCACAGACCGTGAGGGGCTGAGTTCGCACTGGCAGGACCAAATTTCCTTGCAGCCATTCTTCTCAGCGTTGGTGACAGGCTTATGAGCGTTAACACGGTTGAGTTGTCAGCTAGCAACACTAAAGATGCACCTCTTGAACTGCAGCAATCAACAGCTACATCCTATATCATAAAGGTGCATTTGTGCTTAGAATAAAAGACTTGAGATTAGACAAAGGGCTTGAAGATTAAGACTAGATTATGATAGATGGTGATTTTAGATTTGCCATGCATTGATCTGCATTGATTAAATTCATTAGTTTAATTCATTTCAAAATATTTCTTTTGGATATTAAGGCACTAGTGGTGCAGCTATACTGATGGCAGGATCTAGGGTCGTTAGCAAAGTTAGAAAGCTTATATGCTACATTAACTACACTAAACATTATTCCAGCATGTTAGTTTTGCACGCTGCAGTTTTTACTGGAACCAAATGAGAAGGTCTTGATAGACAGGTCTTGAGAAGAGGAACAGCGATGTAAAAAAAAAAAAAATGGAAGGAGACACTAAAAAGAGCGGAAAGGGCAAAGATTTGCCTATGCTGAAACACATGTGAGCACTATACAGGTCCAAACTGAGCTTTCCCTCTCTCCCCATCTCCCCATTCATATATCACAAGCGTGGCAGCTTGAAAAAGGCTCAGGCCAGAGCCTTATCAGTTGTCCAACACCCTCAACGTGGCTCAACTCAGAGATTAAAGAGGACTATGAGTAGACAGATGGACTAGGAGGGTGAGGAGGGTAACTGTTCCCAGACTCTGTGAAATAACATGACCTGTGTTTCCTGTTAATACTGTGTACAACATCGCAGTGCATCCTCAGGTGATGTCAGCAAGAGGCATGTGAACAATGAAAATGCTGGTTATAGATCTGTGGGACAGTGGTTGTTAGTTACTTGGTGACTTGGCGAGGTTGTGGCTTACATTTTAAAGGACAAATGAATAAATAATAGATAGTTTCTATAAAACAATTCTATTGGAATAATGAATCTAAGAATACATCTTCAAAGCATGTCATAAAAATACTCTTTATATAAAACATATTTAATGAAATATACCATTGTCTACACGAAGAATTTAATTTAATTAAGTTAACCAGCAGTAAAACTACATTGTGATGCTGACATGTGTTTATTGTTGACTTTTTGTCAGAAAGTCAGTTAGATGGCTGCTGGTGACAGCGACCAGCAAAAATGCACATAGGCATATTTATCAACAAGTGAAATTGTTCCTATAGGCATGCAAACAATAAATATACATTTGTGAAACATAGTGATATCATCTTCAGAATCTATATCATTTAGCTTATGGTAACTTTTTTCCACAAAATAAAGAACATTTTGGCAAAAGCAGCTTACCTTCAAGAATCTTTCCTGTTTGTTCTGCAGCTCCACCAGGTAGCACTTTGGCAACATAGGCTCCAATGTCTCCATTACTGCCAGGGACCTCTTTCCCTCCAACCACACGGATACCCAGACCATTACCTGTTTAGGTTAATGGCAGCATCAATTTTACTGCATTCTCAAACCTTCACATTAAACATGTACTAGCCGTATGTCAGCACTTGTTTAGAAAAAGACAATGACAGAATTTGGACACCCTATAAAACTAGATTGAGTTGCGTGCGTTGACAATCTATAAACAATCCTTAAAATATCTATTGAAAAGTGGCAGGAACATGTGTAATTTCAATTAAAGAGCATTTAAAATTGTGGAGGTATGTACAAGGTATAAAATATGACAATTTTGCCACTACAGAAATTAATGTGATATAATGCCTCACAACTTTTTTGTTAAGATGGAAAAAATTAAACTGTTTTAAACTATAAATGTCAATGCAACTATTCCTTAGTTATTGTGAATTTGTAACAGCATGAATCCCAAACTTTGTAGCAGCTAACCAAATTATATATGGATCTATATATGGATCCACCGCTCACACATAAAAAGGTCTTCACCTACACAGAACCAGAACCTTTTGCATTTTAAAATGCACAATGATTTAACATTGTTATAGCAACAGGAACAAAAAGACTGAGGCAAAATGACTCAGTTCAGCACCAGGCCCTCATAAACAAAAAAATGCTTCCTTTGTGGGCTTTTTAATTACATAAGATAATCCAGAGTGTGAGGGATACGCCATTTTGAGCATGGCGATGACTGATGAGCGTGGAAAAGAGCCAAATCAAAAGGGAAGCCAGGAAATGAAATGTCTGCCTGATTTGAGCCTGCAGGAATGCTGTGATGGAACGTAATGGCAGGGGAAGTGACTTGCCAGTTTGTTGAGACTTGGCTTGAATATGATGTGAATAAATGCATGCAAAAGTACTCTAGGCATGCTCTGTAGACCTAATGACATGCAATGATGCTTAGAATGTGTTCATTTTATTCCTTTTTAATTATTTAAATCAGAACAGTGCCTACTGTAAACTGTACATATCCGATGCCGTCAGTAAGCAATGTAATCAATAAAACCTAATGTATGCAACACTGTCAATAACACACTGGTTTGTAATACACATTTTTCATACGCACAGCATGCATGCTGATGTTGTTGTTACTGAATGAACTGGGATACTTTACCTGAGACACTACGGTCTTTGGGATCCCTCTGCAGTTTGACCCTGAGGTGAGGGAAGGGGTAGTACGGGCCTTTTCCCTGTGGTCCATACACAATGGTGAGATGTCATGTATGTACAACATGTCTATGTATGTACATGAACATGTATGTGGAATTTATGTGCCATGGACTTGGTTTACAGTATAAGTGGGAACTTTACTACAATGCCAGTGTGTACAGTATGTGCAGGTGTTCTGCCAGTTTCACCTGTCTCTTCTCTTGGCCGTTCTCGGGCCTCCCATCTCTAGGTTTGTCAAACCAGTCTGTCTCTTCTCGTCTAAGGTGGTAGGCTTCAGGAATAAAAACAAGCACTACTTCATAACAGAACACTTTGCTACTGAAGATGGGTTTTAGCTCATAAAAAGGTCGCATGCGATTAACCACAACTGTATTTGTGAGAAGCTCATAACACCAACTGATTGGGCTACAAAATATGATAAGGGAACCAAGAAGTAATGAATCTATTAGTTCCTGCTTTTAAAAAAAAAAGGATGCCAAAAAAGACTTTTCACAGGTACTTCAAAATAATTTAAAAATATTAATTTATAAGTAATTAAACCAGTATTAGTACAACCAGACGCATAATCTGAAGCTGTACACTGGTCAGCCACCACATAAAAACAACAAATAGTTGAAGTGAATAACACTGATTATGTTGTCACAATGGCACCTGTCAAGGGGTCCGATATATTAGGCAGCAAGCGAACAGTCCGTTCTTAAAGTTGTGTTAAAAACAGAGCCACGGAGGAAACTTGCATCTTACAGGGCTTAAAGGATATGCGGTTAAGATCTTGGTGTCAGATACCAGAGGGCAACTTCAGAGCTCTTATCGAGTCCATGACTCAATGGCTCAGAGCTGTTTTCATGTTGTGGCTGATCATTGTAATGCAGTCATTGTCTGAATAAAAATGCTGGGTATGTAAATGTTTGTCATTATTTTCCAGTTGGTGGGAAAGTCAGTGGATTTCTGCCAAAGTACTGTATCTCTTACTGTAATGTTTGTAAAAGCAGTATGATTAGAAGTGCAAATTCAGGTAGATTAGTTAATGAAATAATTGATTTATTAATTTGTCATTTTATCACAGTCCTAAAACCTTCCCAACATCTGGTTATCATCTGTTTTCCATTTGTGGTACAGGTTAATATGTCAGCAAATAGATGACCAAATAACTGAACTAATACTCTACCACTGGTTGCATCATCTCTGTTCAAAGCCATCATGGAATCACTTAGAGCTGGAATCAAGGCAAATGGGTTTACATTGCAAAAAGTGACGGAATCCATATCATCCTATTTTCAAGTAGTTATGCTGCATTTAATTCAATATATCTGGGATGTTTAAACTTCATAATCATAAAGATAAAAGTTTATTGCATCTTGTTCTATGAAAACACTTTTTTCAGCTTAGCAGGTGGCCAGTTCATTGCTACTTTAGCGGAGCATTAAAAAAATTATGTAATTATTATAGTGAGGGTTGCAAGAGCAGACACAGTCAAACTATATTTAACTGTTTTTGGCATTAGTGTGTGAAGAAGTTTTAAAAGAACAAAGTGTAGTAAACAGAGATTCATTCACTGCTTCTTACTGCTAAGAAAATGATTGAATAAAACCCTGTTCAGCACATTTGAGAAATACTGGCTGCTGGGAGCTCAATACACATCATGTACTCAGTGATGGAAAGTGTAAGAATTCTATCCTGTTTAATAATATAAAATATATATTCTGTATTTATACAAAATACCGATTATACTGATCAATACTAATAAAGGGGGTTCATTTTAAATACTGTGAGGCAGTAACATTTTCAGCAATTGCACTACAGAGAAACAGTATGTAGCAAATAACATAAATATAATATAATAATACAGCAAAATATAATAAAAATGTATTTCATGCAACATAAAGTCAGCGACACAGACAAGTAAAACATGGAAGTTAAAGTTTTCCATTTATTACACGTGTACAAACCAAAAAATCATGCATTTCAAACATAAAGCCAGTCAAGCCCTTCTCCTGTTCTACAGTACAAGAACTATAAATTATAATTAAAAATTAGATATTCTTCCCATGGAGTGTCATTATAATGTATATCTATATAATTTTCTGATGTTGAAATGTCATAATTGATCATAATTTAGGCTAAATATAATAAATACTAATCGACTATACACATTAAACATAAATGAGCTAAAAACCGTATTTTCACAATTTTCTGTTGTTTTGAAGAATTGTTTTAGAATAATCGGCTCAGTTGACAGAACCATATACATTTTGTGGGGGGAGGCACTTTGTAGCTGTATAATTTGTGAAAAAATGTTGTCTAAATCTGATTTAAGAATTGAAGGAGAATTTTAGTATTGTGGTGTAACAAGCAGGATTAAGCAGCAAAGACTCGAAACAGCTACAAATAACAGCAAGCTCTAGATAAAACAGCAATTGCTATTCAACACAAGAAACCTCCCACACAATGTAGCTCATGCAGTAAACTGAATAGGGCATTATTACATAAAGTTTTGGAATGCAGACAGAAACAAAGTGAATATATAGAAAGATTTGATAAAACAAACGTTACAAAGTCATGCATGCACAGCAGCTCTAAACAGACAGACCAAACCAGAACACAAAAAGATACAAGTTAAAGTTCAGGACAGAAAAATGAAGAAAGTTTGAAATGTCAACAAGTACATGCAGACATTTAAATAATTTACCAACGCTAAACATTGTCAGTGTTAATAGTAGATGCATGCCAGACAAACCATAAGCAGAAACACTCAAAGATGAAACATTCAATAGGCAAATAATGACAGTGTGATGTGTCTGTTTTTTACCTTCACTATCTGACATGGTGCCCTGAAGGTCATCCAGGAGCACATAACCCCTACCCCTGGTGGGTTCTTCCCTGATATGTTGCTGCTGCTGGGAGTCCTGCAAAGACAGGCAGGAGCCAAACTGGTCCCTTGAATCAGCTGAGATGGGTGGCAGAGGTCCTGCTGATGCACGGGCCATGCCCATAGGCTGCCCGACAGGGCTCAATGGACTCTCCTCCTCTGAGTTCTGGGCCACTATAGGTATCCGACCACGCCCACTTTGCACAATAGGAAGGCTGGTGGGTTTGGTACGACCAGAGGGGGTTTGATAAGTTGGTCCATCTCCAGATGGTTCACTGTCCCCCTTAAGGCGCAGTGAGGAGCTGGAAGGGTCCCTTTTAATAGACAAATCCAGGCCATAACAAGAGGTAGGCCTGGATGAGGGTCTCGAGCGGCTACCACTAGGATAGGCAGAGTCCAGCCCTAAGCTGTGGCCCAAATTTAGTGACCCAGCAAGGTTGGCACCCAAGGTAGATCCAAGGTACTTTTGCTGCTCTGCAATATTCTTGCGAAGGCCAAATGTAATCTCATCCTGCATGAGCCTGCTGGATCTTGGGGATGCACTGGTAGAACCCAAATAAGTGTTATAATCTGTTTCCAAACCTCTGCTGTCTGTAATAGAGGAATACTTGGAAGAGATTTTAGGATCCAATAGTGGAGTCTTATGTTTTTGGTACAGCATAGATGCTGGGAGTTGTTTAGCTGCCTGCTTCTCTAGAGTAAGTCGACTAATGCTGTACTTTTCCGACTTTGGATATTGTCTTTGGGAGTAACTAGAGATGCCCGTGCTGGGGGTATAGTAGTGCTGGGAGAGACCTGTCAGTTGTTCTAAGTTTTCTGTTCCACCTGTACTTCTCCTAAACTCTTGCTTGAGCTGCTGCTTCAGGAGTTTCAGTTCATAGGGTTCTTCCATTGTATCCTCTTCATCAGGAGTCTTTCCAAACGTATGAAGTCTGGAAGTGGATCCCAGATAGTCAGTAGACCCCAGATCTGCAGCACTCCTTCGCAGCAGCTTCTCTGCCTTGGCTAGCTCTCTCTCAGCCAGACTATAAGATGAAGACAGAGCTGTGGATCCTTTTGCCAGTTCTGCAGCATCTTCCAACAGCATGTAACTCCGAGGTGTATGGTGATCTACCTCTGTATAATAAGAATCGGAGACAGCTGACATTGGGCTACTTGCTATACTTCCTACATCCAAGGCTCTGAGGTCAAGATGGTTACCATATTTGTCATACTTGACTCCCAAATAAGCTGATGATGTTGGATCAGGCTGGCGGCTAATGACATCATATTTAGTTGCATCCAGCTCTGAGAGGAGGGCTGCTTGTCTGGCAGCTTTCTGCTGCAACAAGAGCATCTGGTGGTAACTCTGCTGCTGGGAGCTGGTAAGGGAGGGGACAGAGGAGTATATTGAATGAGACTGGTAAGACTGAGGAGCCTGGTAGAGAGTCTGCTGGTATTGGCTTTGAGGGAATTGGTACTGGGAGTATTTTCCATACTCATGTTTGGTTTGAGGTGGGACAAAGTCCTCCAATTCTGATTGCGGAGCCGTCCTGGGACGTTCAAGGCCATGACTTTCAATCTCTTCATCCTCACCGCCACCAAGACCACTTCTAGTCTCACGTATGTTACTAACTTCACTGTCTGACATGTAGTCTCTGTCCTCAGCAACACTCTGTAAATAGGCCCTTTCTCTTTTCTCTCTCTCCTTCAGCAGTGCATCTTTTCGGCGATTAATGCCCATTTCCAAGTATCTAAGCTTAGCATCAATCTCTTTCTCCTCCTCATCTAGCTCTGCTTGCCTTTTGCGAAGCTTAGAAGACTCACGCTCCACCAGATCCAGCTCACGATCAATGTCCTGTAGGATCTTGGCACGTGCCATGTTGGAATTGCGACACATTCTCCTGCGAGCAGAACCAGTACTATATTGTGTCTGGCCACTAGTTGTTGACTCATCTTCTGACGGTGGATTGGGGAGTGTCCTCTTCACCTTTTTTTGAGTGCCTGTTGGTGTGCCACCTGAGCCTTTCCCCTGTAAGAAAAATACACTAAAAATTAAAAAAAAAAAGTTTGCCTAATGTGTATATTCCAATGAAATAAAAAAAAAATAAAAAAATTATATAAAATAAAATATTTTCCAATAAAACAAACCTAACAAAGGTAACTGCTAAATTTGGCATGATCTTAATTATGTTATTAAGTTTAAACAAAGAAAATTGCATACATTTTATTATATTTTTTGTTTTGTGTTGTGTTTTTATTATATCTATAAGCTCAATTTGTTTCTGCTAAGCTAAGCTAATTTCCCAGAAGTTTATGTATATATGAGATTCTCAAAAGTGAATTGCTCAGGCATAAGACTTTTAGGATAAGACGTTTAGGAGGAACATAGCTAGACATCTATGTGAGTATGCATAACCACAATTTTTTCTTTTATTCCTTAGATTTTTTAGACAATTTTTTAGAATTTAAATTAGACTTTTACAAATCTTCTTAGATCCTTTTTTCTATCATCTATTTAAATTGCATTTAATTAATTTGTATTGAGTTCTAATAAGCAGTCAATGCAGAAGCGGGAGTTAATCATCACTTCTGAGTTGATCCTTGAAGTGACAGAATATGGCAGCAGTATTCCCAGTACTGAGTCACCATGTGATACAGTATTTTGTAGATATTAACTTTAGGTTTAGGGCAAGAATAACTGAGTCTTAAAAGTCATAAAAGTATGGTTTTATTAGAGGTTACAGGAATAATATATACACAAACAAGAGGTGTCCTGTTTTTCTGTGATTTTTGTTATTATCTAAGTTGTTTCTCATATTACCAATTAAAGTTATACTCACAGAATAGCTATCACCATACTGGGTGCCAGATGTTGCCCTCTCTTCTCCTGTTGGACTCATTGGCTTAGGGTCAGACATTGACCTCTGCATGGCTTTTGGTCCCCTGGGACTTGCTGGAGAAGTCTTTGATGGATCTGTACCCCCTCTTAGTTTTTGTGGGCTTGTATCACCCAGTGATTTCTCATATGACACGAATTCCATGGATTTGCTAGGCGATATGCAGGGGGATATGGGGGAATAAAGCACTTTTGGAGATTTAGGAGGAGCTTGAAGTGTAGAGGAATCAACTTTGAGGTTAGGAGACTGCTCTATTTCTAAGGGGGTAGGTCGTTTCTTTGGTGAGGTCCTTTCAGAGTCAGACAGTTCCATCCTGGTGTCCATTCTAATGTTCCCCTCTGTATCTGTTTGTATAGAAATCTCAGTGTGGGCTTGAAGAGATATCTCTGACTGTCCACCCCTCTCACCCCTGGCAGTGCGTGGCCGGCTTTGTCGGCTTCTGGTCTGAGCTTCCCATTCCTCTTGATCCTCATCATCAGTCTGCACACAACTGTCAACACTTTTCTTTACGCTTTTCTTTTTTCTCCCTGCAGTGTAAGCTTTGCTGACTGTCTCTTCCTCTTCATCTGTCTGGCACCCACTCTCTGTAATCTTTCGGGACAGCACCGTGCCATCAGGTCCTAAGACTATTGCTTCCTGGATGCCATGCCCAGATACGTCCACACCCGGGTACATTTGCCGAAGCTTTTGTTCTTCTAGTTGAATACGCAGCTGCTCTTGGAGTCTCTGAATCTGCTCAAGCTGCTGCTGTTGTTGGGCATAGGTTTCTTTCTGCATCATAAGGTGAGCCTGTCTTTCCTCTTCTTGTTGTGCCAGGATTTGCTGCTTCATGACCTGCAGCTCTTCTAGTTCCTTCTGTACCAGGAACTGTTCTTGCTCGCGGAACCGCTGAATCTCCTGACGCTCCCACTCTAATTCCTCAGCCAGTCGCTGTTGTTTCAGTTTCTCCATTTCAAGCCTTTCACGCTCTACTTGATACTGGCCATCACCTGGAACCATGGGTGACGACAAGGCCTCCAGTGAAGCAGCTATGGCCTCCAGGGATGCATCAGTATAGGTGTCAAGAGATAACGAGGTTGTTGCTGTGCTGACTGCATCAGCAGCAGTAGTACCCCCTCGAGAGATCTCCAGATTGAGTGGGGAATCTCCTTGTTCTTTTGCAGTAATGGAGATGGTAGACAGGAAACTATGGGATCGTGTAAGTGGCAAGTTCTGCAGGTTGGACAGGGAAGGCATGGTGTCACTTGTATGCATACCTGAAAGGGTGTTGTATGTTGTACTGAAGATGGACCCAGGTTGGGTAGTAATTGCATACGTAGATGGGATTGGTGCTGCAACAGAGGAATAGACCACCCCATTTGATGACCTCAAGACACTGCTTGTACCAAAGAGTGTACCAACAGCACTGGTGTCCCTAGTTAGTGGATAAGGTGGTATTGTCATTTCTGTGTATGTCCCTTTCTTGGAGTAGTCAACAGCTTCACCTGTTAAAAGTCAAAAATATCAGTTGAGTCCAAATAATGCAGACCTATGCAATATGAAGCAAGCCATACATAATCCAACTAATGAACACACGGTGGAAAAAGAAAAACATCCGATGTTGAGAAGTGCAACAAGCCTAAACAAGGTGTGCAGAAGCAGCATGCAGGCACATGCAAAAATATTATGATACGATCACAGAAAAAAAATTAAAAATATGAATTGTCCATGCACAAAAAACAAACAAAAATTGATGCATTAGCCATGAATGAGTGGTGTCAGCTCAAAGTGACATTTAAGTGACAGGTCTGCAATGTCACCGCACTGACCTGCATCAGAAGTCTTTGCTGAGGTAAGATCTACTGCACCCTCTGTGGTGCCATTGAAATTATAGCTGTTTTTACTTTTGTAAAAGAACAGGCCAGCTTCTGCTAGGTTGGTATCTGACATCGATGGTTTAATTCCACCGAACCCTCTCACACTATAATGCGATCGATCATATTGGTAATGGTCATCACGATATCCAAAACGGTCTTCAGGCAGTGGTATGGTAGGTTGCTGAGTGGTGCAGCTTCCTGCAAATGGGAGCTTATACACAACATCACAACATACAGCTTTTTTTCCAGCAGTCAGGTCCACTGGTTTGCCATCATCTGTGATTACAGCTGTGACCACTTCTGCAGAACCAGCATCCACTGAGACCACAGTGGTGAATGGTTTTGTTGTGCTTAGGTCAACAGCTCCTGCCACTGTGGTTGTACCAGTAGTTAATCCATTAGCAACACAACTTGCAACAGTGGGTGCGATAGTGACAGGAATGGTTTGGAAAGTTCCTCCACCTGTGCTTGATCCAACTGATAGGTTAATAGGGATCTCTGTACCAGCATGAGTGCAGGGCTGCAAATCAATTGGCCTGTATATAATTTGGGAAACAGGCTCAAATACTTTGTTTTTGGTTAGCTGAAGGGGAGCTGAAGATACCCGGGTGATGTCTATGCTGTCACTTCTCTGGATTGTGGCAGCACAGGTCACAATGGTGATGCTATCAGTCACTATAGAAACAGTGGATGATTCAGCACTGAGGTTGACCACAGGTGACTGGACTGCACTGTTTTGACGACTAATATCAGTTGTAAAGGACTGATGTCTTGATTCTGGGCCAGATGTTAGATCCACACCATTCATATGTGATTCTGGGTCCACTTTCATAGTTCTAAGATCTACCACCTCAGAAAGTTGAAAGCCCTGTCCATTCTGGGCTGGCAACTGGGCCTTAGGTTTCTCCATTAAGATTGGAACCCCATTTGCCCTTGGAGCTGGCACTGGTGGTTGTGGCCTTTCGTGAACAACAGAAACTGTGGTCCTTTGGACTTCTGTGGTGACCACTTGAGAAATGAGGTTAGGCAGGACCACAGGTGGCTGGGCTGAGGCAGATACAGCCTCGATTATGTGACAAGAACTAGATACATGTTTTTCGGGGCCACAAATCTCTTGACTTTCAAATGATTCTGTGACTCGGGTGTAAGCCAGAGGCACCCGGGTTGACTGAGTGATTGTTGGTTGTGTATGCTGCTGTTGATATAACTGAGGTGGAGGCTGTGATTGGTGATAACTTTGGGGTTGAGCTTGGTGTGAAGGAAATGCTGGGCCAGGACTAGAGGGAGCATGAGTTGAAACACTTTCTACTGGGGAGCTGGGCTGAGATGGCAGTGTGATAACTACATATGTGTCACGGAGATTGCTGGCATATCTTGGAGATGAAGGAGACTTTGGTGAGGGTTGGAATGGCTTGGTTTCAGCAGAGGGGCTCAGATTCAGGGCTATGTCAGTTGAACCAGTGGGAAGTACAGTGGGCCTTGGTGGATGTGGGGCATGTGCAGGTGAAGAAGGCTGTGAACCAGGCTTTGGAGCAATTGGTGGTTTGGCACCTTGTCCTGGTCTGTGACTATCCCCGATCCCAGAAGGAATTGATGGCTTTGGAGGAACAGGAGGGGGAACGTGAGGTTTGTATGTTGGTGTAACTGCTTGTCTTGTAGGTGGTCCGTGGGATGGAGCCATGGCCACTGTCTCTGGTCTGACTGGTGATGCTGTCACCTGAGGTGGAAGTGGAACTGGAGGCTTCCTAGGAAAAACAGTAGGTTTTGGTGGGGTGGGAGGAGGCAGTGGTGGTGCAACAGGTACTTCTGCTTTTTCCTGAGAATTAGCCCTACGCATGACACTTGGCTTAGGGGGCACAGGCGGGGCAGTTGACACTACACTAGGGATACTGGGTGTGTATTGGGGAACTGTGGGCAAGGGTGACACACTGCCAATAACAGCGGTTGATATTTTTGGGAGTGCACTTGATAAGTCCACAACATCAGCATGGGATACTAAGATTGTGGTCTGACGTTGCTCGTCTGATGTAGATAAGGGAATATCCCCAGAACACACAGTCACAGGCTCAGTTTCCATAGCCAGTGTAGTGTCTGATGCGGCAGTTACATCGTCTTCCTTTTTAATTATGCTCTCATCATCAGAAGACAACTCTCCTGAAGAGCACTGGGTCACCTTTAAGTCCGGGATGGGGCGCAGTGCTCTTCTAGAAGCAGTGGCTTCAACTTCGGGCTCATGCTGAGTTGGACTTGTTCCAGGAGTCAGCACTCTTTTCATTAGCTCTTCATAGGCAGTTTCAGCATCCAACAATGGCCTCCCATCTTTATCTACTTCACTACTTGTGACTTCACTGCTTTTGGAGAAAGTAGTCTCAGCTGGTTGCAACACAATTTCTGGCTTAGTGGTTTCTTTTTTTGGCTGCATATTTTGATATTCCTGCTCCAGCTGCATGAATTCCTTCCTCTTCTTTATCATGTCTTCATAAACTTCATCTGGTGATCTTAGCTTCTTGGGCTGAGCAGGAACAATAATCTTATCTGATTCCCCAAGATCACCTGTTGAGTTGTCAATAAGGGATGGATAGGCATAGTCTTCAGCGAAAATACCTCCATAAAGGGACTGTTTTCCTGGTTGAATCTCAACTTTGTCAATTGTTGGAGACTTTGCCCGTAGCATTATTTCCTCATAGGCTTCATCGGCAGATTTAAGAATTTTTTTCTGTGATGTATCTGTATTTTGATCCTCTGTTGGTGAATGAAGAGATACTGACATTGGCAGCTGATATGTTTTCTGGACTGCTGCAATCTTTGATGCATGGATTTCAAACCCTTCGGGATCTGATTCAATACTGGGGGAGAAATCAGAGCAAGATGATCGTCTGATCTCCTCCATTTCAGCTTCTTGCCTCAACTCTTCAGTTGGTGAGGCATCTTCAATGGGGGAGAGATTGCTTGGTGGTGTCTTTGGATGCTCTCGTCTCCTCTGGGCTCGAATCTCCTCTTTGTCTTTCTTCGATTTTTTTCCTGAGCCTTTCTGTTTTTCTTGCTCCCTGAGCAGCTCCTCTTCTTCCCTTAACTCATCTTCCTCAGAAGAGTCCTCTATTGTTGGCAGCGTTTGACCAGGCTGCCTGTGTTTGGCTTTCCTATGTTGTTTACCCTCACCAGAATGGATCTGGCTGGGACTACTACTGTCACTGTCTTCATCCAGTGATGAGAGGGATGTAGGGGATGTCCCTGGAGTAAAGCTGGATGCATGTAAACTGGATGAACCCTCACCTCTAGATCGATCATCTGGAGAGTCTGTAAGGCTTTCCATTTCAGGCTCTCCATCATCATTTAGGGTACGTATAGGGGTGCTGGTTGCATTTAGCTCCATAGTTTGGAACTTGCGAACTGCAGTACCACACTGATGCTCTTCCTCTTTTGGTTGTGGCCCGTCATCTTTGTCTGTAACTGGTTTATCCAGTGAGCCACGGAGTTGCTTATCTTCTTCATCATCTGGACTTATAGAACTTTTTTTAGTAAGTCGCCTGGCTTTTCCTGATGTGCTCTTATCTACAGCCTCTGTTTTCTTGTGTTCTGTTCGCCTCTTCTCATTGTCTTTGATCTTTCGCCGAACTAGGTTTTCCTCATCAGATGGGGAAGCATCCTCGTTTTCACTCATTTCTATGATCTGTTTTCGGATAAATTCCTCATCATCCCCTGATATTGGGCTCTCTTTTCCAAAGCTTTCGCTGCTATCATCCAAGGAATCTGCCCTGACATCCATGGGCACAAGGAGCTTTTTCTTTGCTGTACCTTTAGCATTCTTCTCAGAAAGTTCTCTGTCATCCTCTGAGCTTGGAGAGTCAGGTGAAAGAGGAAGCACCTCTAATTTACGTCTGGTCTTTAGGGTGTCAGTTAGTTTTTCCTCCTTATCATTTGGTTGTGTGCCAGCCTGGGCTTCAAGAATGGGAAGGACTGTGCTTTCCAGCTTTGCTAGGTCTGATGGGCTAGTGGGACTTCCACCCTTCATGGTTATTTCTTTCTCTCCAGGCTCTTTCAAGGTCTTAAATGTTTCTACCTGTTGGGATGAAATAAAACATAAACATTTTTCCTCACACAATGCAAAAAACACAAACTTTACTAGTTACAATAAGAATGTTTTTTTCACATAAGATAAAAAATTAATGATCACGTGACAACAAGACTATTATATAAGACTTAGCAAACACTTACAGCTGCACTGTGAACAGAACTTTGAGGCATTTTAATTTTTTTATATGATTACACACAATTGCATAATAATACACAATTAGCAACACTAATTGTCCAGCACACAACCTGTATGCCTATTACTATGTTAAGATATGAATTTCTAAATATATTTCTATTGTAGTAGAAATAAAGAAAATGATGTGCATGTGATCTAACACTATTTAGGCTTCATACTAAGATCACCTCAGTCATTGCATCTTCACTGGGCTTTTCCAGGGGTTGCGCTTTAGGCTCGTTTTCCTTCCCCATGTTAGTGTCTTTGTCTCTTGTGCATTTGTCCTGCTCACCAATTATAGAAACTGGGATTTTAGGCGCTGTGACAGGGGCTGAAGCTACTGATGCAAATGCACCTCCCGGTTCAAAAGCTGTCTCTAAAACTTCATCCACCTCTGATTCTGGTTTCTCTCCTACATCAAACCGCGCAGTGCCATCATTGTCGCAGACTGCACTCTTCTCTGATACTGAAATAGTTTCCCGGGTTTTTCCAACAACAGGTTGTGACTCAGTTTCTTTTTCATCTAGTTTTTCTTCATTGTTTTTGATTGGCAGCTCAGCAACTTTCCCAGTTTGTTTCTCATCACTGTCTGTCAGAACTAAAATCTCCCTCTTCACCTCATGACTTTCAATAATGCTGTTTGTATTCAATGAGCCAACATGCATCTCATACTGAAATGATTTCTCTTTGCAGACTTTATGTTTGGCTTGTATCTCACCAATACCAGCTGAGGATGACACCATTTCAACACTTTGCACTGGCTCCTTGACACCCACCATTTCTTGGTCTTTACAGTTAAGAGGTGATGGAGCAGATAGAACCACTGGTTTGTCAGAGTTATCATCTGCTTTTAACAATTTATCTATAGGTGTCTGATTGTCCTCTTTCTCTGCTTTGTCTTCTGACATCTCTAGTAATGGTACGGTCTCGACAAAGCTTTCCTCGAAATGTGATGGCTCATTCTTTCCTTTCTCTTTAAGTATATGTGCTTCGTCTTTTGGGATTTCTTCAGTGGTAGTTGGAGCTGGCTCTCCCACTGATTCTGAGTCTTTTCTCTTTGTTACAGGACAAACACTCCCTTTTTCGCTAGAGGTGGGGGCTGGACTCAACTCTGCAATATAGCCCCCCTCCTCCAGAGGTTTCTGATCATTTGCTTTCTCAAGTGTTTTCTGTGCAGTCTCGCCTGCTTCAAAGGCTTTCTCATCATCAGCTTTTACCTCAACTGCCCTATCTACAGCTGACTTCCTCTGAATTTCCTCCTCTACAAAAGCTTTGTCATTAGATAATTTATTCTCTGTTGCTGCCTTCTCAATAGCTTTCCCCTCCGTTTCTTTCTCCTCTTTTTCAACAACTCTCTTCTTGACATTTTTATTTTCTGCAGTGTCTTGTATTGTTTCTTCACCAGCTTTCTCTGAAATATTCTGCTTAACCATTTCCTTTTCAGTAAGGACTTTCTCCATAATATTCTCCATGCATTCCTCTGCTAAATCTTTGGTTTCTGCTTCAACTGGAGCAACATGAGGTGACGTATTTACCATGTCAGGTGCAGTGAGCTCTGTGTTTCCAGGGGCTACAGGAGATGCATTTTCTACAATGTCAACTGGATGATGAGGAAGCTGTTCTGTCAATGCTGGCTTCTCTAGCACTGCTTCTGGTTCTGTCTTTACTTTATCAATATTGTCATTCTTGAGATCAGGTATTACACTGTCAGCCTTCAGGTTTGTAGTGATAGGTGTTTGCTCCACATTAAAACCTATGTTAATTCTCTCTGATGGAGTTTGACCTGCTGCAGGAGACTGGGCTTTCTCAGTTGGCTTACCAAGTTCCGACTCTATTATGTTTTCATTCATTGTGGCATTTCTACCTGTATTGTCTGACATTGGATCCTGCCAAACACAAAGTCCATGCTCTATCCCCGCTGAGGTCAAAGCAGGCTTTGTCTCAACCAAATTCTTATCCCCTTCTGTAAGCTCCACTTTCACTTTATTTGTCAGCGGAGCTGCAGCATCACTCTGGGTTATCTTGAGATTTGGCTCTATTTCTACCTCAGCAAGGACTGTTGTCTCGTGTAAACTGGTATTAGTAAATAGGTTTTGCATCTCACTTTCCACAGGGAGAGAAAGTCCTGTCGCTTTCTCAGAGCTACTTTGTTCTTGCTGAACTGCTGGGAATTCACTGACAGGTGCACTCAGTGTTTGATCATCAGCATCAGATGGCTCTGTCTCGGGGTGAGGCTGACCCTCCTCTATTTTCTCAAAGCTGTTCTGTTGTTGCTGAAATTTGGGGATTGCAGGGACACTTTCGGATACACTCCCTGAAATCTGATCTATCTGTTGAGCATGAATTACAGTCTCAGACAATGGTTCAGCTGCTAGTTTTTGTTTTTGTTCTTTCACCTCTTGTGTTTCCTGAGGGTTACTATCAACAGGAGGGACACTAACAGAAAGAGATGCATCGTGATCAGGCAAAGTTACTAAGCTATTAGGTGAGGGAGTGGTTGCAGGTAATACCTTGGTTTCAGGAGTTGGTGGGGTTAGGTCTGCTGCTTTTACTACAGGTTTGCTATCTACAGCAGCAGGGGCAGGGGTAGAGGAGGGTACAGGAGCAGGAGCAGGTTGCTTCTTTGGAGAAGTCATGGCCGGAGGTGGCATGTCTCCCAGTTGGCCTGACATGGCTCTTTGGGTCTGACAGTTGAGGCAAAGCCACTCTTTCTGTAAGACAAAGACCAGAACAAATTGACAGTAAATAATATAAAGTTTAAACAAAAAAACATGCATTTTGATTCCTGGCAAGGCTCTTGTATACAGCATGTGTGAAGCATAGTTTGAATTGCACCAAATAACAACACTCCTAGAACATAATAATCAGAATTTGAAATGTATTCTTTTCATGCTAACACAGCAACGTGAAATAAAATGTTCCTACATATTTAAAACATTATAGTGAAAAGGCCCCAGTGTGACATCTTTTATTTCAAGGGAAGCTTTTATATTTAGGCGACTTAAGAGAGACGAGGATGCATAATGCATTGTAATGGGACAGAGGTTTACCAAAACATGTCAGGAAGGGTTAGGTCTGTGCAGACCTTTCATGAAACACACTTAACAAAGAGACTGTGCTTTAATGTTTTTATTTGATTGTACAACTGCAAAAGTGTTTATATCCATGCTTTCAACGTTAAAGTATTGCAGAAAAATAATTTGATCCTGACTCATTCCTTAAAATCACCAGGGAAGTATTCCTTATCCAAATCCCAGTCCTGCTGCCTGCAGTGGAGCACAAGACGGACACTTTGAGGGCACAGCTGTTCTACTCTGCCATCTCAGCTATGCTATATCTGTCCTATTATTCAATTACTCTATATTTTTATGTACTCAGTTACAGACAGATACCTAAATAAGCATACCTAGACCAGACCAGAAAGTGTATTATGGGAACCTGAGACATACCCATCTGCCTCAGACACACACACGCACACACACAGTACAGTGACTCTGAGGAGAGTTAACAGTCAGCATGTTTTTAACCATTCTCCACTCTGACGTGTTCTAACATCCTTCTGTAACTCCCCTCTTCCGAAAGCCGTTGCCTGGCTTAACATCAGGGTTTATGCTAAATTTGGGCTCAAGAGAAGATCACACCCTGCATGGTAAGCCATGCAGCAGACAAGCCACTTCTCTCCAAGAAAGAGAGACAGCAGGAGGATAGAAGAAGACTGAGGGAATGTCAGAGCAGCAAAGAGGTAAATAATGCATGAGTCACAGTGTTTCAGTTCATGCCTAAACAGTAGACAGCCTACACCTTAGAGAGAATGGCACACCTTCATAAAAGCTCAGTGGCACATACTTCACTGTGAAGAGGCAGCATAAAATGTTTTGACAGGGCAAAGACTGCATTGTAGAATATAATTTCTGAAATTGTAAGTCTCAAAATGAAAGAAATTGTAATGGAAGAGATGACTTTGAAATCTGGAAGGACAGAAGGAAATAGACGCAAGGAGGTTTGCTGACACTGGTGAGATTCATTTGCCATTTGACAGAAATTCAGTTAATCCTCAGACCTGATGATGGACATAGCACAGA
Organism: Channa argus; assembly: GCF_033026475.1. Classification (NCBI taxonomy): domain Eukaryota; kingdom Metazoa; phylum Chordata; class Actinopteri; order Anabantiformes; family Channidae; genus Channa; species Channa argus. Next base: position 7,945,435 of record NC_090217.1, read on the forward strand.
TGCAAGTGTATTTGTGTGTGTGTGTGTGTGTGTGTGTGTGTGTGTGCGTGCGTGCGTGCGTGTGTGTGTGTGCCGTGTGCTATAAACATGAACCCTCCCGCCTGTCCCTCCTGGCAAGACTTGAGATGGGAGTTTCTTCAGCTTGATGGTTCTATCAGTTAAACCAGAGAGAGCAAGCACTGAGAGCCGGAAAGATGGCCGCTGATAGTAAATGCTGAAAACCCACTCAGTCAGACAGTCAGTTAGCCTCGGCCACTTCAGAGCCAGGCATTACTGATGTTATCGAAACACCATCCGAAATACTTTAAGCTCTTACTCACCTCTGAAAAATACCTGGTCAGTGTGTTCCCTATAGTTACAGTGCATCACTTTTGAATTTATTTTGAATCCATTTAACTCATTACAGCTAAGTGGTCGTCTCCACTGTATTTCCTACTGACATCCCTTAGAGCTATCAGCTTGAAATACCATCAAGTCATTAAGTGTTCTGGCTTCAAAAGCAACTTTAGTGGCTGTGTTCACACAGTTCTGAAATTAGTAAGTGTGTTCTCAGCAAACTGATAATTAATTCTCAATTAATTTTTCATTCATTGGTCAGGTGAAAAGTTCAAACTTGAATGAATCAGAAACCAGAATGCATCACCCAGGTGAGTTTTTCATCATTAGAGCAACAAGATGACATAATCGGAACTAAAGGATCCTCCAAGTGATGTCATCTGGAGGCATTTTTCAGCTAGAAGTAGAGAGATATTAAAATGTAGGGGAGTTCGTACCTAATTCCATCTGTCTAATAGCTATAAAGACATTTTATACAAAATCACAAATGTCAACTTCATTGTGCTGCAATAGGAAAAGGCAGAGGATCACTAATGTCTTTAGGATTGATTATTGAGGCACCATATGTGAATATTATAAACTTTCATGACAACACACCCAATATAAACAAACAAAGATGCTTCTTTGATGAGACAGGGATTTGACACAAAACAGGTGCATGGATCTCTGTTCTAAACTTCATCACAATACAAATACAAATATTGAATGAGAAATTTCTGTACGGACTAATGCCTGATCCACCAGATTAACAATCCTGTCCATAAAGTCACATGCACACATCATTTTCCCACCGCAGCTTGGAAATTAATGTGGCACGTCTGTGTCGTCTCTCTCTGTCTGCTGTGACGAGTTCTGCAAACAGCAGCACAGATGATTCATAAAAGCAGGGGAATCGCATGCTCAGATCTCCATGTTACAAGGATGTTTTTCTAACATCACTTAGATACCAAAGAACTGACACCCACAGAGATGAGTTTGTAAAAGTGTTGAAGACATACACATATTTCTTTCCAAGGCAAATAATACCTGGCAAGGAAATGGCAACCTACTTCGTTTCTATATGCCGTCTCAGACAACTACAACCACATACGTAACTAAGTGAACTAGGCTAGACTTTGTGTGAGTGCTGCAAACTTTCCATCTTCTTCAAACTTCACAGAGGACACAGAGGGAAGACAAACTGGCTACTTATGGAAACAGGACGAACTTCACCCGTGTTTGGTTATTTTTTCCAACTGGAATTTGGACCGTGCTGAAAGTTGGTGCAGCTCTTTGATTGAAGCAAGGTAGTATCCTACAAGGGTTTTAACCACCTAAATATAGACACAGCCTGGCACAGAATATATGAGAAGTAGAGGATCTAGAAGAGGGTGGGACAGATGGATAAAGACAGATGAAAGGATGTAGAAAGGGGCAGAGAGAGTGTGAGGATAAAAGGGAGGTGATAGTGTGTTGGAGGCTAGAGAAAGACAAGAACATGATGTGGAGAGAGAAGCTTTGGAAAACAAGGGAAAATCAGGAATAGAAAAGAGATAAGTAAACAATGGTAAACAAAAGACGGGGAAAACAGCGTGCTTTGGTCAGGGAAAGGGTGAAGCAGTGCAAGTGAAGAAGCTTAATGGTCACTGGAAGTGACTCAACACTGACTACTGCCAACAAGCTTAACATGATCACTGCAAATCAGTTGCTGCAAAGTTGGAGCAAGCTGCAGTTCACGATGGCCGATAGGAGTTTAGACTGAGAATTTAATTGAAATCGTTCGCCCTCATTTTCAATAGTTTAAATAGTTGCTCTGTGTTATTTTTAATGAGGGTTTCATTCACTTTCTGAGGTAACAAGTTCCACCTGACAAAACAAGGTTAATAAAGCACTTTAGTAGCGTAGGTGCTGGGCTAGTTCTTTCCTAGTCTTTTCGCTAAGCTAACAAGCAGCTTTGTGGAGCCTTATATTCAGTAGATAAATATAGTATCAACGTTTTCATGTTACTCTGCGCAACAATCATAGGTTTATTTTTGACCAGTTTCCAGTCTGTATATGCTGACATACACTGGCAATCCTTTATTAATAATACGACTGTTGAAAGGCTTGTGTCCTTTCTGGAGCACAATTCAAATCACCTTTCAGTGTGAAAGCTCTTGCTAAAATTAAAGTCTGGAAGTCACTGCCCTTTTCTCATTGATGAGCGTTGCTGAGTGGCCAACTTAATTATAATGCATTAGATTGTGCATACAACATCACAGCATCAGCTCCTTTGCATACCAAAAAGAAAAAGAAAAAAAAGAGAGAGAGCCTAAGTAAATAGCCCACAATTATAGATGTTCCCATTGCGGGTTCAGTGTGTTGCACAGAGTGCACCGTTGTGAATGAGATATGCATGTTTTGATACGATTCTCATTTGAAACAAAAATGCCACGTGAGTGATGATGACCCTAAGGTTGCAGAACTGGGCTTTCAACCAGGCGAGTGTTGGCTTCAGGACCAAAATAAACAGCTTATCAGAGCTGAGAAGACACATAAATCAAATGCTGTGGTCAAAAAGTCTCTGAGAAAAGTACCATTAACCCTTAGATGCCTAGTGACCAGTACTGGGATTATACTGGCTACATTGTTGAAAGTTACTCCCTAATATGTGTAACTGAATGAGAGTGAAACGTGAGAGCAAACGTTTTAAGAAAACTTTCCCTAGACAATCAAGAGATTGAAGGAATTTTACATATCCAATTCTTTATAGAGATCTTTTACTCGATTAACACCTGACAAGATACAAAAAAAAGCACTTGAGCATTTCTATTTCTCTCTTGAGAAGATTATGTCACTACTCCTCAGTCAGTAAGAAGTGTGAGATAGGGACAAGGACTATATATATTCTGAGCCCAGGGATTAAGGAGAGAGACGTTTGTTTCAGGGCATTTTCTCTCTGCATCTGTGTTTGTTTGTCTAAAACACTCAAAGATTTTAAGATGGTTTTCTTTCTTCTGTCCATGCCTATGAAGTATCTTATTTAAAAAACAAAAAACAACTCTTGGCCCCGGCTTCTACCCCCTTAGCCAGCTACAACATATCATATATCCCACAGTATATCGCTGAAGACTCTTAAGTCATCCATGTTTGGTTACCCGAAGATTGAATCATGTCAAGTGGACTTCTTTCTTCTGGGGTAGATCACACAATGGAAACTTTTATATTAGAGCTATTCATGAAAGTAAACATATGCATATTTAGTCTGGGTGGCTAAAATAGGATTATAACCTACAAATAAAGCCTTCAAACCCTTTAATCCTAGCTGCTTATACAAAAACATGACTACATATATTGTGAGGCTTTTGAGAGCCACCAAATCTGCAGCACTGTGTATTTATTTATTTTTTGCTTTGTAGCCTGCAACTTTACATAACAGTTCTCACATTAACTTCATTTTAAGGTGTGCGTAGTTGCATAGTCTGCTGATAAATGTGTTAATGTCCTTATCAGAGCAGGTGGACACAGGAAATGTGCAGAGGCAATAGACAAAAGAAAAGAAAAAAAGCAAGGGGGGGGTAAGAAGGTTCCCACCCACCTCTCTACTCAGTGTAACAATTACATTTGGTTGAAATGGGCCCTGGATAACAACAACCCTCATAACACTGAGAGCACACACACAAACAATGCAGTTCATATTATATACAAATCAGAATATATAAGTAGATATAAAATATGATGTAAGAGAAAATGGACAAATTGCTCATATAAAGCACACGTCAGCATATTATTATTAGGTTAGAATATATGATTTTCGTCGAGTGTTATTCTAATATTTCATTTTATTTGATATGAAAAAAACTTTCTAAATAGCTGCTCACAAAGCAACTATGTTCTTTTAATAGTAATACATAGATTTATTAGCAGTTTGCAAAGATCACAGTCAGAAACAGGTAGTTTGTCACAACTGCAATGAGACAGTTACACACACAAACACACACGCGGGCACACGCTTATATTTTCTCTCACACAGGGCATCAGAGAGTACTGCAAATTACGTGGCCGTAGCTCAGTTGGTGAGGCAGTGGTCCACAGACCACAGGGTCAGTGGTTCAATTTCCGGAGCCTCCCAGCAACATATCGAAGTGTCCTTGAGCAAGAGACTGAACCCAAAGTTGCTCCCCAAGTGTGCACCTTTTAAAAATGTTTAAAAAGTGAAAAATGAAAATATTTCAAACATGAAATCAGTCTTGTGTGGACGAAAATATAATACTAATGATTACTTTTAACCAAAATGAAAAAAGTGGCATAAAAATAATAACATAATTCTAACATGGGTCATTTTTGACCCACTTATGGTGGAGTGAAGGGTCCAGTCACTCGAGGGCTAATGTGGAAATAAGATCATTTTGTGGTTATTTGTATTGCAATACAGACGCAGCATGTTGTGATTTACAGAAGAATCTCTACATTTTCAATTTACAAGGAACATTTCAACTGTAAAAATAAGTGACAGCTGAGGGATGATTCACGCTCACTTCAACAAAGTAACAGCTACACAGATCCACTACAAAGCTGATTTAAGATGACCCCCTATACTACAACAATACAGTATCTTGTATAATGTTACAATTCTTGTTTCATCTGATCTTTCTGCTTGACAGTAAACTCTGCCTATAGCTAATTTCATTGTGACTCACATGCGTGATTCACGAGTGCAAAAACGCACCACAAAATCAGGTTGTCATGGTTGTGCACTGCTTAAGGCAGCATGGGATTGCACCCTTCTCCTTTGTGATGCCTTCGCTTCTGTTAGATTGGCTTCTATCGCTATCATCTCTCTTGTCTCTTTTTCATTAGAAGATATATTGGACTCTGGCTGTTTTTCCGGCTGGATCATACGCGAGTGTATCTGCTCATTTCACAGCCTACTGTTTAATTGTGAACAAACATAGAGGTTTCACAGCTTCTTTCAGTTTCGTTACCCTTTTCCTATATTCTCCAATGAATATGAAAGGTACTACTTTAAATGTGGGGGAAAGATAAGCCACTTGCCTCTGAGGTTTTTAATGGATGAAAATGTTTTTTGGAGGTGAACCCCTTCCTAATCCAGGCACTGCTGCTAGCATCACCTACTGAATATCATGTTTTAGGGGGAGGTCAGAATCACGTACACACTGCATCCTTAAAGTCAACTTGCTTTTGCAGCTCACATCTTAAACTCTCCTGTAAGTACAGTAGAGTGTGCGTTGCAGGAGGGAGCAGCAGACAGTCAGGATGTAAGTACAACCATTGTACAGGCCAGTGTCTGTGTGTCGCTGCCTCTTTCTCCTTGCCTCTTTTTTTTGTCTTACTAGGACTCACTGCTGGCACACAAGACGTCTTGGCTTCGTTCCCCTCTTTCCTTGGCACTAAATGCACTGTGGCTAAAATGTAGCCCTTGCTAAGCATGCAAGCATTAGTAAATTAGTAAGGGGATAATTGGAAATCATTCTGGAGTATAGACGGAGGAGAATCTGTAGAAAAAAACAAAACAAAAGAGAGCTCGCGGTGCCTGAGGACAGTTTATTTCAATCATATCAATTTCTAAAACAATAATGAACCACTTGTCATTACGACATAGTCCTAGACCTGGTAAATATGACAAGTAAGACAAGAAGGATTTGGCCTATGTATAAAATAGCTTAGACACAACATATGCATAGTTGCAGTATTTACGCTGCCAAATTAGCTAAATTGCCTCTCCAGACAGAAAGACATATTTTTTTCCGGCGCACTGCACACACATACACACAAAAAACACTGCAGTGTCTAAAAATACCGTTTATTTAAGCCTTCCAGGGTGACGACGTGGGGGACTTGGTTTTTGCAGCACAAAGACCCTTTTAAAGAAGGGAATATGACAAGGGAACACAAAGAGCTATAAAAAAGAGAGAAAGTTAGAGAGGGAGCGAGAAAGAGGGAGAGTGCTTGTGTTCCCCCCTTTGTGGCTCTCTTTTTTTCGCATGTGACTATTTTTATATACGTCAGTCTCCTGGGCCAGTGCTGTGAGGGAGCTGTGAGGTAAGTGGACTGCATGGAGGTCTTAGGGGTTTTACGCAAGTTAAATATAAACATGAATTAAGTTTTATACACAGCATACGTCAATAAATTCTATATTTGTATGTATGACCATTGACAAAATATTTCTCTTTCAGCTCAGACTCAGGAGGATTCAGAATCTGGTAGGTGGTGTGTGGGCAAGACCATAGAATAACAACGAGCAGGGAGGACACAGGAAACATGCCATGAGTGCGTGTAAGCACATCAGACCTCTGAGGTGTGAGGATGTAGGACATGAGCCTACCAAAAAAAAACCATTACTCCCAAGTAAATTAGCTTTTAACAGTCACTGCAACCCGTGCAGCCTTTCAAATGTCCTGTCATCATCAAGAGTGACTATGAGATGCTGTTATGGACAGACTTGTTGTAAGCTAACATTACCAGCTACGGATGGTAACTTCGTGGTTATTACACGCACATGAGTGTTGTTACAGTCTCTTATCATGTGAGTTTCAAGTGAGAAGACATATTGGAAATTATCCCAAACTATTACACTGCTCTATTAAATAAAACAGCTTTTTGTGCATTCGCATTCCCCCTTTTAGCATTCTCCTGTTTAACAGCTATTGAGATTTATCTAAATTTCTCAAATCGTGGACCAAAGTTGGAGATTTAAGACCTTTGTTTTTTCATTTGATTTTAATAAGTAAAATAATGAAGGAGCTTTGGAACAAAGGATTTCAAGGTTCTCCCTTAGCCACAGCCTTACAGTGTTTAATAATTAAAGCCTGAGAGACCATTTGATATATTACACAATCTTCTGGTGGGTAAAATACCTTGTCAGCTTTGTAGACACAGTAATGTAGCAAATCAAAAGCTGAATAAACCTCCGATCAATGAGTTTAAGTAAATACACTAATATAAAAATACAGTACGCATTTAATATAGTAAACCTTAAAAGGTGGGTAAACATGAGTGCATCACAGCATTAATGTGATGCATAAAGTATTATTTTATTCTATTCTATTCCAGTTATTTAGGCCTCATCCTCCACGGTATTACACAGGTTTTAAATTGTTAGTGGGCTTCAAAATGGTCAAAAATTCAGTGGATTTAACTCGATACTATATAACATTACGTCTTGTCAGATATGTGAGACCAAGCTGTTTTCGGTTAAAGTAGGTGATACAGTATGTAGCTCAGAGCACCTCTCTCATAGCTTGATTCTTTGATTTATGCCTGTTAGCAAAGTGATGCCTCCCCCATTTTACACAAGACTTCTCTGCCGAGCACACTCATTACTGATAAGGGCAACATGACATGGAGTCTGAGCTACTGTAGACACAGGAGCACATTTGCAGACGTTCCCTACATCAAAATGCAGTGACAGTGAGAAAAGCAGAGGGATAGCGCCGCTAGGAAAGGGACTGACACAAAGAAAATACTGTGTTTTAGGTTGCAAAATAAAGGCAATAAACTAAAACAAGGAAAAGCAAGAGACAATGACGGAGTTCTGTGATGAAAAGGAAGAATAAGAGTTCAACTATTAAGGTGCTTTTCCTTCTGGGGTGCCTTTTTTTACAAGGGATTGTGATGGGGATTAGGCACAGGCACCTGGGTCTAGGCTCAAACCTCGATAGAAATGACAGGCTTTTACTGTTGCCCTTTAAATCCTTTTAGGAAACACAGATTACACCTGCACACGTGTTAACACACACAGTATGCACGAAGGAGCTTTTAGCTGAACAGACCCAACAACCCCGAAATTCTCACGTGTACACCGACATGTTGTGGTGGTAAAAGGTCATTCGAACAGGCAGCACACCTACAGCATGTGAGCTTCCAACACAAAGTCCAGTTAGCATGCTCGCAACTCAACAATCCTGAAAGCAAAACATCCTGTTCAGTCCGCCCTCCCCCACCACACACATTCATGTCCACACACTGTGACCCACTCACATGCGTCAGCAAACGATCCCTTGCTGACAGTCGACATTACGACAGCGAGTGACACTGAAGTGGGGCACAGCACGTAGGGGGTAAATGACTCAGCCAAGGTGTTTTGTATATTCCATAAGGTGCTGCTGTTTTACAAAGTAACTTATCTTATTCACTAAATCAGTAAACAGCTTTAGTCCTGCATGAATCAAAATTGATTCCTCATGCTTGTACTTCCATCTTGATGATTCTATTGACCAGAACAAAACTGTGACTATTCTGGCCTGAAGACAAGGTGGCGTTGAAAGGACTAATCTATATCTAATTAGACTAACAGTGGCTGGGATATCCATCTCTCCAGCATAATTACATTTTCCCCATGCTTACCCTCAATTAAGCGTTTGTAAGCATGTAGTTAGCTGCAGAAAAGGACAACAATCCTAGAATTTAAAGAACTTCAATCTGTAATGGTCCTGTTTTTTGGTCATATTTCAAATGAATCAAAATGGATATAATCCCTCCACTGAGTGACATGTTTCTTCATTCCAAAAGTCACTTGCACTGGAGATGTTACACATGGACAGAGGACGGACAATGCAGGGGCATGTTGGGCAAAGGTTTGTTAAAAATACAAGGCCTCAAGACTCTGAATGAAGAAAATTCAGAGTCGTATGAAGAAAATGAAGAAAAATGCCACACAGTGAAGCAGTGTGTCTGGCTGGTGTGTTTTCATTGTTGTTGGACAACAACACAGGTATATGACACAGGCGAACAAGCTAATCGAGGGTGCAGACTGACATCTAAACATGAGCAGACAAGGTCAATGTCGAGTGAAGCGTCTGTACTGTGTGGAGATTATGGCAAATTATGGAAAATTACTGGAAGTATTTCTTAATTTGCTCCTGGAAAACAATATTCCAAACAATTTCCATTGGCAATGTAGCAGACAGATTTCAGAGGACACATTCCCAGCTTAGTTCCACATGCTGTTACAGAGGACACTTTGAAGAGCCAGAAATACACAGCAGATTACAAGAGGTGCACTAAAAAAAAAAACAGCCTACAAAGTAGTTAACACGTGAAACCAGGATCGAGCTGCTGGCTGGTAAACACACAACCCTGGACCCTGAATCGCATCAACATGTCAGGGGGATGCGACCAACCATCCTACTGGCAATAAACGTGTGGGACTTTTACTGATACCTCACATAGAATATTAGGTGGGTGAAGCATATGTGAATATGTTAAGCCTGCACACTGAGACTCCACTAGACGGAAAGCACTTTTTGGCCTCTATTCCCATAATATACTTGATCGTATGCCATAGAGAACCATCTGTTCTGTTCGGTCTCGTGATGTTGCTTCCATATGAGCCACCACACCATAACAACACTAAGAAACCAGACTCTACACCTATAAGCAGGCCAAAAGTGTTTTGGTTCCACGTCATCATCAGGCAAAAAAAGACGGGAACGGTCACGTATACATACCGTACACGCACGAGCAAACGTTTGCACTTTTTAAAATGAGCGTGCATCCGCTTTCAGAAGAATGAAACCCAGGCTATAGGATGATCACACACTCACACGCGTGGTACGCTCACATGCACACAGTATTCAGTGTCAGAGTCAAGCGTCGATTGGTTGAAGTGCTCTTCCATGATGAGACATCCATTTAAACAGCCTAATTTATCTTCACATTTTTAGCTGCCCTCTCTACTGCAGAAAGCATGACAGCGATGAGAATGGCATTTAACATGCAGTGTAATTGACCACATCCATTCATTCAGTGGTCAGACACGTGCAGATGTCATTATAGTGTCAATTTGGGGTAAACTAATGTACTCAGCACAACTAATAATATATTATGCTCCATTCAGAGGACTTTCCTAGATGCTTGTGGGGAAAAAAAAACAAAAAACTGCCACTCCTGACGGTGTCTCTACAGTGACCTATTTCAATAAAACATCTAGAGGATGTTTGTGTTCTATTTATACACGACCGAATGCATAAATTACTGCTAGTTGCTGTTTGTTACAAGCACAGGAAGCTGTGGGGCCTAAGAAAACTGCACCAATAATCAGGTTTTCTTACCTCTCCTAAGTGGGGAGTAGGATTGAAACCACATTGATTGCACACTGTCTTCTTGCACTCAGTGCAAAGGCTGTAGTTGGGTGTGTCTGACAATCCAACATTCAGCTCCACATTACAAAGAGGGCAGCTTTCCTTGGTTTTTAAGGCAGGTGCTGGTTCTGCTGCCAAGGCCGTCTCTTTCGCTGAAATTGTTCTCAGGGGTTTCTTGGACTTAGCTGGTGGGGTGTCAGGAGCAGAGTCTGAATCAGGAGGGGACCCAGGTGGAGAAAAGGGGGAGTCAGGTGGTGAGCCAGGACCTGAGTCTGGAGGAGAACCTGGTCCAGAGTCAGCAGGGGAATCTGGCGGCGACCCATTTGGAGAGTTTGCTGCCTTTGCCTCCTCCCCAGAGACAAGATTAGTGGCGGAACTCAAGAGGGACGAGCCAAAGCTGAACATCTGAGAAGCAGTAGTGGGAGGTTTTGCTGATTCTGTCAACCCCCCAAAACCTCCAAACAACTTTCCAGCCACTGACTCCTCCTGCTTTGGTGCAGCCTGTGCTTGAGGCTTTGAGGATTCCATCAAACCGCCTAAGCCCCCGAACAGTTTACCTGTCACGGTCTCCGCAGTTTGTGAAGCAGCAGAAGGAGGTTTGGGTGCATCTGTGAGGCCCCCCAAACTGATACCTCCTAACCCCCCAAAGAAGCTGGATTCCTGCTTGGCTTTAGCTGGAGATGGCTGGGGACTGGACTTCTGCTGAATGGGACGACCTGTCTTGGGGTCAATTTTGGGGGACCCTCCCACTGAGGAGCCTGGAGAAAGGGGTCCTGGAGACGTAGGACCTGGGGATTTCTGCCTGGGTGTTGTTGGCGGTGTCAACCCTTGGTCAGTGGTACTCTGCTGCTTTATCAACAGCTTGCCAGGCTTGCCAGGTGCCTGTCTCTGTGGCGATGGTGGGGCCGAGCCTTGCTTGGGCTTTGTCATGCCAGGGGGGTCCATACCTCCCATAGCTCTCTGCATCTGGCAGTTCAGACACAGCCACTCTTTACCCTGTGAATTAAACAAATTATACTGTAAGCAAACATCGATTGCATGTATTACATCAGTATATAAAAAGGCAGACATGAGCAAGTAAACCTTTAAACCTTCTTTCTGTTTAGTGTAAAACAAAAACTAATTCAGAGGCTTTTTTATTATCTGATGTTTTAAATTATGTATGTGTTTTTGCACAACATTAAAAAATGTAAACTACAACTAAAAACAGACTTTGCTTTAGTCAACATTTTTTATTAAATGCTTGTTTCTAATTAGAATATAAGAAAACATTCAAAATCGACTCCCTGAATTGATCAGTTTGACACTCAACTGACTCCAAGTTTAAACTGCAGACTAACAAATCCTACTTGAAGCTCAAGTTGAATGAACTAGCCATTATGCAGTGGTGTAGTTACTACCCGCCAGTGTTTATTGTCTCTGTGTGTGTGTGTGTGTGTGTGTGTGTGTGTGTGTGTGTGTGTGTCTGCGTGTGTGTGAGATAGAGAGAGGGAGAGAAATGAGTGTCTTCACTGGCTGCCACAGTATCTTCCTGTGGCCATGACATGAGTCACCTTGATCAACATTCCCTGGGTCCATATGGTCACTCTGTTCCTCAAATCGTGGACCACTCTTATGAGATGCACTCCCTTTGCCAGACTTTGCCAGAGTAGCAGTATGCTACTAACAGGCTTCAGTTAGATTCAACTACACTGGAACAAAGGTGCCTAACAAATAATTTGGTTTATTATTGCATGTTGCACACCTACATTTTTTTTAGTTTATGTAATTAATGAATATTACATTATTGGGTAATGGCGTGAATTGGTTTTTATAATTACATTTTTGCAGTGTAATGCAGATTGAGAAAACCGACTAAATAATTTCACATTTCACACACAGAAAATTTAATAATCTGTGACCTTTTCCACCTTCTGCCATCCATAACACGGACTGTCTTGTGTGATTGGAAAAAAGCCAGTGCACCCAGCAATAGACGAATAGTGTTTGACCACATATTTATCATACAGACAACTGAGAGTGAGACTTACATCTGTGTAACATGTGACCTTTTGGAAGTCATTTTTAAATATACTGCATAAAATATAGTGTTATACTATGTAAAACTAAAGAAAAAGGAGGTAATCGCTCTCTTACCGCTGAGTCTGGGGGGCTGAACCCACAGAGGCTGCAGACCTGGTTCTTACACTCAGTGCAGTTATTGTAATTAGGCGGATCCTTAGACCCAGTGTTCAGCTGGGTTGTTTTACACAACGGGCAGAGTCCACCTCCAAGTTTAACAGACCCTTGGCCAGGAGGCCCTGCATTTTTAGCTTGCTCCCCTGGACGAGACCCAGGGCCAGGTGGTCCTTGTTGCTTGGGTCCAGGCTGCTGCATGGGGCCACCTTTTTGCAGGGGAGGGCCACCCTGTTTGGCACCTGGACCTGATGGTTCTTGACCTTGTGGTCCCTGACCTTGCCTGGGGGCCTGCCCAGGGGGTCCTTGGCCTGGAGGACCTTGACCCGATTTGGCCCCTTGGCCTGGGGGTCCCTGACTTTGCCTGGGTCCCTGACCAGGGGGTCCCTGTCCTGCCTTTGGCCCCTGTCCAGGTATTCCCTGGCCCTGCTTCTGTGGCCCTCCTTGTTGTGGTCCCTTTGGACCTGGCCCTTGCTGAGGACCCCTCCCTTGTGGCTTCCCTCTCTGCTTGGAGTCAGGTGCTGCAGGTGCATCTCCTTCCTCCTCATCCCCAAACAGTCCAAACTTGGGAATGTTGACGGCATCCCCCATGGAGGATATAGATGAGGAGACAGAGGATGTCATAGATGACACAGCACTTAGGGGGTTGGCCCCACTCAGGAAGCTGGAGCCAAACATGCCTGACGACTTAGTGTCTGGGTCTTTTGGCTCCTGCCGGAATCTGGATTCGAATAGGCTGAGAGATGAAGGGCTGCGCCCGGGTGTGGGCTTGCCAGTGGGACCCTGGTTGAAGGCGTCTACAGTTCGACTCTTACTGAGACCTGGTGGGCCCCTGGAGGGCCCTACTTGCTGGGATCGTTGTTGGGCATCAGATTCTGAAGGTCTGGAAAAGACACAAATAAAACATTTTGCTTAGCACAACTGTTATGGCTATTGTTCAGTTGTGTTTAAATTGGAAAATAGGACCACACCACTTTTCAAGTGCCACCAGTGGCAAAATAATAACAGACCTTAGATCTGCAAAGTTTTAAAATATTTATTTGATCCTTTATCTGCCTTATCTGTTAATTCATTACGATTGTGAATATATCTAGAATTCAGCTACAATGAAACCCAGGAAGACTATAATGAAAACAAATGAAAACAAATTAACCACAGCGACATCAAAATGACATCCAAATTGCTTAGTATCTACTCGTCTCTTCTTTTTATCGCTTTTAAAATAGGATGTTGCAAGTAACATTTATATGGGCTGCACACTAATGCTTGTTTGTCTTTTCTAACATCATGTTTGCATGTAACTATTATTTTTCAACAAATGTGTAAATACTCAGTGAGAAAGCTCCACTTTCGACACTAATATAAGTTAACACTAAAGCAGTAGCTCTCAGCCCCTTTCAGCATATGAGGGAACACAAAATGTGGAGCTAGCAGCCCTGGGGTGCAGCTGACAGGAAAGTGAATTCTACTGAGGGAAAGAGAGGGAAATGCTATGCTCCATGGGGGTAAGCTGAGATGTCTTTGTTAATTCAGACTGAGGGGCAACATAAACAACCCACTCACGCTGCCAGGCACAACCGTAAAAGTCAATGGGATCCTTTGACAAATGCATGTGTAGACTAATGGACTGGTCGTACTGTATATGCTTTTGTTTATGTATTAGGATGTGTGCGCAACAGAGTGCTGGTTCCATGAGCGGCTGTTTGAAAGTCGACTGTTATGTCTGAGATCAATTAGTTTAAAGCTGTAATGAATACATCTGATTATTTTTTTTTTAAATGAGCAATGAGTAACACATGACTTTACGGAGTGCGAGCCTGGTAAACATTAGGAGTAGTGGTGCAATGCCCAGCGTTGTCCAATCCACTACAGTTTGTTTCAGCACCAAGGACAGCAACCAGGCTCCCATCCAGGATGTCTCCACACCAGGACATGAAATCCATCTTTTAAATGAAAAACTCTGATATACCATAAAGCGTGGAACCTCTCTGGGTGATGACATTTACACTGCTGCTCTAATTTTAGACATGTTAATATTAATGTACCCCTCCCCCCCCCTCCAGCTCGAGTATAAATAACCATTCTCCCCCAATTGGAGCCAATTAGCAGCACCACGCATTATACTGTTCTACTTAAAGCCACTGTAACATTTTTTCCCACACAACTGATTAAATCCAATTTTAAGAAATTCTGAGAAATTTCCAGTGGATACACAGGTGGCAAATTTGTTTTACTGGGTGATAAGGTGTCGTTCTTGGTGAAAACATAACACACACGCACAGGGCACGACAGATTTTCTTACCCAGCAGGCATTTCGGAAATTTCGCACAAATAGGCTACTGGAGGTGTGTCTCTTACTCTGTGATCTCTCACACACACACAAACACTGGCTCAAGAATCCAAGACCAATTTAAACTAATTTTTGAGAGACAAATAAACACCGTTTGCAGAGCAGTGATGGAAGAACCTTGTGCATCCATGTAAAAATAGCTGATAAATGACATTCAAATGCGCCAGCTTCTCAACAGAACATGCCCAGCTATTATCATGGCTAATGTGCTGTTGAGAAGAAGAGAAATATCTCTCAGATCATCAAATGTTTTTTTATACTGAGCTCTTTGAAGGAAATTATTTCTTGGTACGGCTGGAAAGGTTCAAATGGGCGTGATCAGGCTCTCTCAGCATCTTAGACGCTTTCCAAATGATGCTGCACACAAACGCAACACCTCCACTCGTTCCTCCCGCACTTCTCATCGCCTGCTCGGTGTGGACGTCTAAAGTGAATTTTAAAAATAAAATATTCTGGTAAAAAGCCCTGCCTTCGTGCAGCTGCTGCGCCTCCGGGCTGCCTGCTTTGCGCCCTTGACATCGCCGCGGCGAGCTGGTTTCTCTCCTCCACGCTGAGTTCGCTCAGGTTGACCGGAGTCCCATCGGCGACACGGACAAAGCCGCCCTTCCCGTCAGGTGCCAGACCCTCCGGTAGCCCAGACGGCGGCCCTTCGCCTCCTTCCAGGCTCGCTTCGTTCCCCATGATGGGCCCCTCCCGTCCCCTGTATTCGGATCAACGCACGATCCGAGCTCTCTTCGCCTGTTTATCTCCAAAATGCGCAGCGTAGACGGTTTTCCTCGGTGCCTCGGAGCATTTCATATGCTTTACTTTGACGGTTTACTTTCCTTCCCTGTCTCGTCCTCCCATCTCTCCCGTTTTTCTGTTTCTCGCATCTCTGCAGTGATACACCACAGTTACCACAATTTTCTGTGAGGGGGTCTGTGTTTTACTACATGTAATCCCCACATAGCCACCGAATGTGGTTTCCGGTAGATTTTACAAAATAAATTCCTAATTAGCTTGTATTAATGTAGTGATACTACACTCGTAGCTAGGCAACATTGAGTAATAGGGAACCTGCGAATAAAATACAAATTTAAGACGCCTTTTTCCATGTAAATTCACTGTTAAAGAATAGTCGACTAACCTAATCTAGGCTGCACTAAATGAATTTGGACGTTGTTTATGATTTTGCTCCGCCACACTGGGACTTTAGAATTTTAAGACTTTTATACTGAAGCCTAAATCAGATCACTTCCGTTCTTTTCTATGTCACACTTGTTACCTTTACGCAGATTCTCCCACAGCCTCCGCGCTCACGCCTCTACTGCGCATGCTCAGCCACTGACAGGTGATCAGAAGACATAAGTGGAGGAAATTGTTTTTTTAAAGGGGACAAACTCAACTAAACGTGTCTGATTGGATTGTTTAAAAGAGTCAATGCTGAGCAAAACACAGTGGACAGCGGTGGTGGATCTTTTTTGTCCTTATTCCGATTGTAAAGTGCAAAAACCCAACGGAGGCAGTTGTGTTGTTTGTGAGTCAAGAAGGGCTTCAGGTGTCTTATAGCATGAATCTTGTTGTCAGTTTAAAGATGCCTTGGTTGATATCTAACTTTTCATGTGCTGCGGAAGGCTGGCAGAAACATGGGAACATCAGGTTTACTGTATGCAGTTAAATCACAATGAATTCTTGGTTTCCTCAACTCTTGCAGAGAATTCGATACATGTGATGGGATGAGTGTAATGTAAAGGCCAAGTGACTGAAGCTTCTCTATCTTTAAAAGACATCGTGCACCACTGCTGACTTGTAAACAAAGTTATACAATTGCATCACATCAGCCCAAATGTCCCTTCAGGGGTCGCCACAGCAGAATGTGTTCCGTATGTTGATTTGACACTAGCTTTTATGCCGGATGCCCTTCCTGCAGTAACCCTCCGATTTTATCCGGCCTTGGGACCGGCACCAAGGTGGCTGTTTTATATCTAGGCGAGGCCCCACCTGGTGGGGTGGAATTCGAACCCGTGGCCTTCTGCATCCCGACCCAGTGCTGTACCACTGATCCACCGCCCGCGTGCTGGAACTTACTGTAAAACAAATCTACTGTATATTTAGCACCACTGTGTACTCAACCAGGAATCACATAGAGCAGGAGAATCCACTTGGATATTAAAACGCGCTGTTTCCTCCGTACGTCAAGCACATGTGTTGCAACATGAAAACAAGTGCTCGCTCCCAGTGTTGCCTGCAGAGCTCCGGGGCAGATGTGTCCTGGACGCACCCGGCTCCGAGTACCAGGGAATGATTGGAAACGAAGCCAAATGCCAGTACTTTTGTGTTTGTGTCAGTTTTCTTCTGATTGAAAGGAATAAAACACCAAGTGATGCTACACATCATCATTTAAGGTGCATTTTATATGTGATGCCAGTTTTTGCATGTAAAACTTTAGACAGCAGTCCGTCCGACACACTGTGTGGATCTTTATCTAGTTTCGTTTAGTTTTCAATTATGACAAAACAGTAATTAGGGGGAGTAATACCACATCCATGTTCAGTATAACATTGGTGCCAGGGGACAATTAGCTTAGCAGAGGAGGAAGAAGCTGTGAAAAAAACATTGGAGGTATAACAGATAAGAGCCTGGTCATTAAACAAAGTGGTAAATGGTGAGATTTTATGTCTGGCTAATTTTTCCTGTTTCCAGTCTTCATGCTAAGCTAAGCTAAGCTCACTATTTTCAGCCTTAACAGAGTAATGTGAGAATTATATAAAGTTTTTTTGATTCATTCTGAGGGAGGAAGTGAATAGGGACATTTCTCAAACCTTTTTTTTTGATGCTGCAAAGGGGGAAACGGTCAAACGCTGAAGGAGCTCTTGTCCTTTGCGGGTGTTAAAATCCCTGTCACCCTTTTACTGATTCCTTTCAGGCTTTATTTACGGCCCAGCTGTACTCCCTTCTTGTCTATTTTTTTATTTTCAAACAGATCATATTTTCGGTCTTTACTGTGTATGAACACATCTTCCTTCTAGGCAGAGGTGATTTTTGGTTTCTGTCTTCAGTGATAAATGATGGTAGTGTAGAAGTTGCTCTGCTTCTCCTCTTCTTCCCACTGATCACGGAGGCATGGCCTGATTGTCTCTATGCTGTGAAGCGGAAGCAGCCCATACATGTCCTTTCTCTCTCTCTCTCTCTCTTTCTGGCTGTACAGTATCACACCCACATATTCACATAAACACACTGACTAAAGCATCCGGTCATGCAAAGCAAACACATTCACCCAGACACACTGACGGACGGGCACACAGGCACACACAGGTGTAAATATGCAACATCAAAC
Source organism: Channa argus (assembly GCF_033026475.1). NCBI lineage: Eukaryota > Metazoa > Chordata > Actinopteri > Anabantiformes > Channidae > Channa > Channa argus. Next base: position 7,963,673 of record NC_090217.1, read on the forward strand.
ACAGCCCTGGGGACAAGCATGTGCAAACCCAGCCATTTATACAGACACACACACACCAAACGGTGTGCTTAGACTAGACTCTATACGCTATTGGGGGGTTGGGGCAATGTGTCGTAAAAAGCAAAAGAAAAAAAAAGATCAATAATTGAAAATGTACTTTACTCAATTAAGTGAAAGTACAAACAGAACCATTGATGGTTTATTGAACGGGCCTACTGGGAAGAGGCTCAGGGGCCCAAGAGGTCACCGGGGCCATGAGCAATGAGCTCAAACAATCTAAAGGAAGAGAAAATGAACAAAATAGACACAAACTGATCAAAACCAGGCACATGATGACAAGAAACAGACACCAAATGTCCAAAAGGACACATAATTGCCACAAACATATCACAAGAAAATATGTCTGAAATACCCTAATGTCCCAACAATTTCACTTTTTAACATGTCACAAGCCAAAAATGTTTTTCATTTTGATTCAATCCAATGTTTTGGTAAAACCCTTTTCAAATCTATGTAGGACATTTAACAGTTGTATATATAATAAACCGGAAGTTAAACTACAACTATAATGTAATAATTCCAGTATGTTTGGCTATATTACTTTTCATCACTGAATTTACATTTTGATTAGCTCCTCTCATTGATGGGTGTTTTTTTTTTTTTTTTTTGCCCTGGGTAACCTCACGGAGGTAACTTGAACCTGGTAACACGATCACACACAAAGCAGTGTGTTCATTAAATTTGAATACTCAGTTGGGGTATGAGACAAAGTTGCTAACAAAGGCTACTTCTTTTCCTCTAGAGACCGGTGCTACTGCAAAACGCACCAACTACAGCTTTCTAACACAAGACGTTCTGCAGCAGGTTTACAAAACAATTCACCAAGGACACCACTATAGACAAAAGGCACCTCTGAGGCTGTATCAGCACCACAACAGGTCCTGTCCCCTGGGATGTGGTTGCCTACACAAACTACTGGAACCTTCCCTAGAGACCTTTACCTCCATAATCCCCTCCTACATCAGGTTAGTGCAAACAAGCGAACATGCTTTACATACCTGGACTTTAAAGAGCTGGATTGTGCAGGAGTGTGCAACTGGTGGGTTCCCTGAAGTCTGCGAGTGACGGGATGAGGCGTCTGCCAAGTGATAGTTTACATGCAAGTGCTATTTAATTTCTGGTATGTTTGGACTGAGCCTGTCTCATCCAAAAAAAAAAACCTGGCTAATTCCCCTCTCAACGTCGATTTCTCCTGACCAACGAGATACTCTGGACTAAAAATACTTTTAAAGTCACACAGGCTCCTTCCTTCCCTCACTCAATCTTACTGTCAGGTATTCTCACATGCTCAGGTGCACCTGCTGCCAACACACACACACACACACACACACTCCTGCAAACACAAGCACAGACACACACAGACACACTCATGCGCAGACGTAAGAGGTCCCTCTAATCCTCTTTGCTTCTGACAGATAGGCCGATCACATACATTAGTCTGTGGTGGGTAAGCTGTTTTCTCATACGCGCAGTGCATGCAGTGCTGCCACAGTTGAGGTTAAAGTTAACTTGCTGGCAATAAACCGAAACAACAAGACAAACAAGCAGAAAAAAGGCTCTCGAATCAATTATGCATCCCTTGCCAAACTACATTTTTTACCCCATGAATAATTTTCTTTCCCCTGCAGCAGCCACAAACACTTTCAAGGCTGCGCTGAGATGCCATGACACCACCGTCTGTTGAGTCCAGCAAACACAAACAAGGAATGTGGATGATATAACATTACAGGAAACATACACGGTAACTCTGCAGTATTCGAGAAGAGATCGAAATGTCTTTCTTTCAGCATGTAAAAGCAGTTTCCCCTCGGCTAAACTCTCTCTGAATAATGCTTCTCACTCCCTGGAAGACACACAAAGGCGTCTGATTCAGGGACTTGCCACAATGTCTTGAGTTATATAAGATGCCTAAGATGCCTTTGTTTGAAACGAACACACAGCAGCACAAAGCTGAGTGAAGAAGATGTACTGAACTGCTAAAACAGCTGTCTGTCTCAGATATTAGTGTAAAAATATCACTAATATCACTTTCTATCTGAGATATTTCAAGGAGGTTGTTGTGGTGCATGAGCGGAGGGCATGGGAAGGAGATATTAACTGGTGCCCTTAATAGGATTTAGTGGTCATTTTCTGGACGTCAGTGCACAAAGCCATGATCCCAGTGGCTGATTGGTGCAACGGCAGCATGAAAAGTGCAGGGGTAACAAGTGCAAAAGTAATAAAAAAAATATTAAAAACTGAAGTTTGTTTAAAAAAAGTTGGATCTAGACGCTGAATTTTATGACATTTTTGCCCCACGCTTCCCACATATATCTCTGATAGTGTGACAGTTCTCTGATGTCTTATTTCTTGGATGTACGAATTCCAGGGAGTATTCTAGTATTATTCGTCTGCTCAGTGGAGGCTGCTCCTGCTAATTACCAAGGTTTTCCACAGTGTATTCCCACACAAGCGGCTGCCAGAAGGATTTTTCTAGTGGAACTAAAATTGGTTTAGAATTACAGAAAGTCTTAATGAACATGGGTTAACTTCAGTGGAGGTTTATGGAATAAATATTATATGGATTATACTGATTTTCATGAACAGCACATGTGTAGCTTTGTGGCTGCATTCGATGTTAAAATATATTTAAAAAATGCCAATCAAGTCACACACACCCCTGCAGGTCATGAATCATTAACAACACACACCTGTTGTTAAGGTGTCGGAGGCTGTGACGTCTTGACACTGCAACAAGGAGGCAAGTCCCTTTTGTGTAGCTAGAGAGGGACAGATGAGTCACACTAACGTCTAATTCAGGTGTGACACATTATCACATATGGCAGGTACATTTAGAGGTGAAGAGGCATGTGCCTGCAGCAATCAGCCTGCGGGGCAGCCACACTGCCACAACGGCAACTGAATCTCTTTTCTCTGGCTTGTAATGCGATGTCTGGCCCTAATGGGTTCGGCAGTGCTTGAGGATTTATCAAGTCCTTGAATGTAACCCACCCTGAATCTGTATTCTCTCCAGAGATGGACAGGAATAGGACATCGATCACCACATCGATCCCACCAATCAGTGAGTGAAGTGTGTGTGTCAGTTTATCTGTCCCTGCACAGCTGTGTAAAGGTGTTTGTGACTCCCAACCTTGTATTTCGGTGCACTGCAATGACAAGGGACTATAGAGCACAGAGGGACAGTGCTGGTGATTAGTATTTCAAATATGAAAGGTAGAAATGTCTTTCTTTTAGTCCAAATGTGTGGAAATGTAACACATTGTAACTGCAACAAGGACTTTACAGGCCTGGCTTAACAGACTTTAGGAAAAGAAAAGAAATTAAACAATTTAAAATAAATAAACCCATGTATATGTTTATGAATGTTATGTATAGAGACTCTCCCAGACTGGTGTTGAGCTCAGTCATTGACATCAGTGAGAAGACACAGCTACACCTGAAGAACACAGCAGGGTTCAAGGAGAAATGCTCAGCATCAGATCTCTCCCCAGTTGCTATGGTTTCTGTGCAGCTGCCACTCACCTGCAGGGTTCCTAATTATGGATTATCTTGAATATTAGTGCAGTGCAAATGACACTTCCCTGCAGTACAGTGTAGGACTGTACTGCACTGTGTCATACAGTATCTCAGTGCCACAGTTCAACCACAGGGGAATAAGATGGATGACGCTATATTCAGAGCTTTACAGATGTTTTAGCATTAGCCATGACCCAGAGAATTTGTATATTTAAAATCCGCTGTATAAAAACGTGGTGACTGGCAGTGAGTCCAGCAGCCTGCTGGTGTGTTGTCCTGTCCCTGACCTAAATCTCCTCGCTTCTCGCTCCTTACTCATAGACTTGATTTCCCACAATGCCTTGAGCTCGCTTCTGGGCAAGAAGTAATGAGTCAGAGATTCTGAATAGAGCCTAGTTTTAGGAGTTGTGGGGGGTTACACATATATATTGCACATGCACACATCATTTATCCACATAAGCAAAATATATTAAGTATCAATTTCTCTCTTTCTCTGCCACTGACTTTTATTTTTACAAGCGTGCGCACGCAAACACACACACACACACACACACACAGTACATATGTGACATACTGTGAACATGTATTTGCATAATAAAATATTTGGTAACTTTAAATAAAAAATACTTGTTTGCGTTTTATTTTGATGTTTATGGAAAAATGCTGATGAATTATAAACAAAGTCTACGTCCTATCAGTTTAAATAAAAATAACGCAGATTTTTACATTTGGAGGACAGTGAATATTGTCACTACAGTTTCTTTTCATTTCAGATATTCATTATGCATGATTTAGGGAACTTCAAATTTTTTTCTATATGATGCACGATTATGTATTTTAGTATAAATAGCACATCATCATTGTATCACCTACTGACTGATCATACTATATGATGACTAATGGGATGTTTCTATTTGGGGGGGGAGTCATAATACAGCAAGAAATTATCTTTTTTATTAAGAATCTAAGAACCTATAAATTGTTAGGTTTCTTTTCTATCATGAATCATATTATGAGACTGAATCATACATTTTAAGAGGAAAGAAATTCAATATGGAAGCAATCTATTTAATTGCACGCTGGCTGATTAATCATGCATTAATAAAAGTTGCATAAATCCATAGCACCCAATGGTGGAACTGTCTAATAGAACAATGCTGCTCCAGAAGAGGGGTGTCGCTCTAAAGAGCAGATTTAAGGGAGGAGACATGAGGAGGAAACATCTGGAGACAGTGGAGCAGCTCCCCTACAGCAGAGGACACACTTGTGAAAGCCTTTAATGTAGTGGTAAAGTTGTTCCCATCCTACAGCTGAAAATGTGTATTTTTAGGGGTCAGACTGTCACACACGTATGTACACAAACACGAAGGACATCCGAGGGCAGTCGCCATGGTAACCTGGCCAGCAAACTGTTGTGTGAAACTTGAGGGCAGGGAACATGATTGCACCCCCCCTCACCCCCCACCCAATCACTTTATCTGAGTGCAAAATGCACACATGCAGTTTGAGGGCAATGAAATCTTTCTTCAAACATTTTACAACATGTTAAGATGTTAGACTTGAGCCAGTTGGACCTCTCCTCAAGCGTTTGTGAAGGCGGTTGAACAACAGTGACCTCTGGTGGCTTTTCATGAATGGCACCCACTTCACTTGTTTCAGTATAGTGTTATTTTGATGCAGTCACAGCGCATGTGTGAGCCACTGTTAACGTGTTTTGTTTTGTCTGTCCTTCTTACTATGACAAGTGAAAATCTGCTGTGATGAGGATCTACTGCAAATTAAATATTCATTATCAGCAGCTGAAAAGCTACGAGCACATTGCAACAGTTAGCTGGTGGGTGTAGATGTTTGACTTCCGAAGGTAAAAAACTAAAATCTTACCTACTTCTCCTCATATCTAGTCATCTAGCATATTTTCCAGTTTATTTTGCCCACTTTAAAAAAATGTATATTCAAAATGTTGCCCTATTTTCAGCTTTCCAGAACAGGCCTGGTTCACACCAGAGCTCAGACGTGATAGTAGGACGAGCGCATGAAACAAATTCAGCTAAGGTTGGCGTAGTTACATCACATGTTCCCGCTGGGCGGTGAAAGTGAGCCAGCATCCACAAATAAGTCCTCAGATCCACCTGTGTGTTTCCTTTTGTGACACCAAAATGTCAGCTGTGAAAAACGCCCTTTCGTTGTCGTCACTCTTGATGAAGAACTTGCCTTGATAAATTACCACTGCATCTTTTTTCATGCATTACAGGATTTTCTGTCAATTATAAATGGTTGGCAGAACAGTGTTTCTGGAAAGACACACTTGGTTTGCAATTGATTTAGAAACACCAAGCCATAAGTACCTCAGTCTAATTATCCCTTCATGAAACTGATCTTGTTTTTTTTTTTGTCCAAACACAACGGGATCATCCATCCATCCATCCATTATCTGTCACCACTTATCCTATGTGGGCCGTGGGGGCGAGAAGAGTCTATCTCAGGGCCACAGAGAGACATACAAACAACCATTCGCACTCACGGGCAAACTGAGATTTACTAATTAACCTAACACGCATGTTTTTGGACTGTGGGAGGAAACTGGACTACCGGGAGAGAAGCCACACAAGCCCGGGAAGAACGTGCAAACTCCAAACAGAAAGAAGAGGGTCGGCCTTCTAGCTGTGAGATCACAGTGGACAAAATAACGGAAACACAAGCGTAACATACAATTCAACAATACCACAAACTGTATCTTTGAAAATTACCTCAGAGTTGGAAGAAGGCTTTATTTCAAAACCGCTTCAGATTTTAGGTATATGTATCTAATAAACACCAAAGTGGAAAAGTGTCCAAAACAAACAAACAAACAAAAAATAAACCTCATTACAAACTTGTCCTAAATCAATCATGTTGGCAATCCCTTAAATTTTCATCTAGTGCCATCATGTCCTATTTTCCAATATATTTTTTTTTTTGAGATGCAATACTGCGATGGTAAACATAGTAACTATTAACAGATACAGTCTGTAGCACCATATACAGTATACAATAAGTCCAGTCAGACGGAGCTGCTAGCTCGACTCTTTATACCTTTTCTATATAATCTGTGTGATATTACCTTTTGGTAACAATATAATTTAAAGCTTTTGCATCTGCTTATGTTGTCCCTTACTAAAAATGTATCTTTAGCCACATTTTTCTAGCAAATAAAACCTTTTTAAAACCAGGGCGAGAAATGTAGTTAGAGTGGGCAGTAACAGAGTGTGAAGGAACACACCCTATCCAGACATTTCTGACTGAAATGAGAACAAAGCAACATTTTTTCTGTTACGGAGATGTTTATTTAGACAACCGAATGCATGCCAGAAAGAGCCGTGTTACAGCAGCCCTCTCACCCAAAGGTGGGACATACCAAACGTCTGAGTTTTGGTACGGAACAATATCTGCTCTAATTTATTGCGTTGACACATAAGTCATGTCGTTTATTGAAGGGGCAAGGGAGACGTGGGGGGTGCCGGTGCTGAATCAAACGTGAAACAGCGTAGATCTTGAACGGCTGTGTCGTGAGCCGTTAATGTCACTGTTTTGGCAAAAGGACAAAAGTAATTCACACGTTGTTTTTAAGGGAACTTTACCTCTCACACAAAACACATAAAGAGACAATTAAAAAAGATGCACTTACTGTAGGTAGCATTCACATGCAGTATAACATGTCTTCTCCTCAGGCTAGATTTAACATTTTTCTCCACTATTTCTTACAGAGATTCACAGCTAATGTTTTTCCGTTTGGGGAATTATTTTACACATAATGGCTACTTGATGAATAAAAGACATGTTGGATGGGCCTGGAGAAAGGAAAACACAATGGATTTATCTGTTATGAAAGGCAAAAGAGACATAATTGTGCTTATCATTGGTGGGTTCTGAGAAAAACCCCTGGACTTAATTCACCTTTAAACCATATGTCACTAAATAGGGACACCCTGACACTTGGTCCATCAAAGTTTTCATAGTTGCTGTTGCCATTATTTCTCCAATATAGTGATGAGCCAAAAATACCATAATATCAAAAATAAATGCAACCCTTTCACAAAACACGAGCAATAAATAATAATCAAGTGGTGTTTTTGTACTGTATATGTACTGTATATACACAGAGAGTTAAGGTTGTTGTATATATGTACACAAAACAAGTAGCAGTCCATTTCAGACTGAATTCTTATCATAGCCTACAACTGGAATTTGTGTCCAGACTCTAAATCCCAGAAAAAGCTACAACATAATAACTTACACAGAATCCTTGGGAGCAAAGGGGATTATGCACAGTGAGACTACTATGTTGCCCCCCTCCCCCTGAAATTAGAAGCATTGCTTTGGAAAGGAAATATAAAACAAACATTTTAGGTTGGGTGTAAAAAAAAAAAAAGAAAAATCTCTAGAATTTCATAAAATAACTAGCTTATTAAAACATGACAACAACATGCACAAAGCTTTCCCAGCCTCAGGTGGTGAAGCACTTTCTCTGCACCACTGTGTGACTTTGCACTTTCTGCATGTTATAATGCTTGTGTTCGTTTTGGGGCCACTGGTCACCTCAAGGTGAATTGTAACCCTTTTTTAAACTCCCCTCTAAGGCTGCATTTTCTGTCTCGACTTGAAGGTCTAGATGCAGGGTCCTTTTCTCCTTGAACAGTTCTTCAAACTTCTTAAATCTTTGTAATCCTTTTTCATGTACACCAAGTTCACATGCTAAGGTCAAAGAGGGCAGCAGCTCGTAATGAATGCAAAAAACTCCATCAATGTCCCAGCAACTGCCTTCTCTGGACATTATGTCTATCTCCTAACCCACAAACCCTTTACTAAACATCTCTGTCCCAGTCCTATTTCTGTAGCTTATGTACATGAAGATGAAGTGATGCCAGGCAGTATCCTAGGCAACATGCCATATCCTCACACATTTATAATGAGCATTCCAGTTCCAGTTTCACCTGTTGCGCCTTGTCCACGTCACAGGTTATGTGCGTTTGTGTCTTTGAATGAGAGACTCAATGTGCAGTTAATGTATTTCTACCTAAAAAGTGTTTGAGATTTTTTTCTGGCTGTTGTTATGGGGAGGTCACTGAATCATATATTGGATACACAACCTATAGAATCTGCTTTGTGTGTAGATGTGTGAATGTGTGGGTTTGTGCTTGTGTGTAGATCTGCTTGCGTGTGTGCATCTAGGTGCTTCTTCTCAAACGCTACGCGGAGGTCTCTGAAGCTCGTGGGTCCTCCTGTTGCGTCCCTTCTTATTTTCCTGCACCCGTCTCCACTTGGCCGCATGCTGGCTGTTCACCCGAGCCCCCCCCACTACTTGGGAACCAGCAAGGCTGCCCTGCCCCTTCTGGCTGTTTTGCGTCTTCTGGTTGGTTTTAGGTGCTTGACCACTTAACATACCCAGATTTGGTTTGCCTTTCTGGGTATTCTGGCTACGTGTTGGCTCCTCCACCGTTGGAGCTCCAGCTTGGAGCCATGCCCTGCTCTGCGGCGGGCTAGCTTGCTGCTTCTGAGCATTAGGAGCCAAAGCTTTAGGCCGTACTGCAGAGCTGGATACACCAGTGCTGTCAGGTTTACCCTGATTATTGCCATTCTTCTTTTGTTTGCGCTCTTTCTTCCAAACTTGATCACAAAACTCCTCCACACTGTTGAGATCAGGGTGATCCAAGAGAGAGAGGAAATCTCTGTACCAAAGCTTGTGCTTGGCAGAGTGACCTGCTACGCCTCCTGCACTTGGAAACCCAGGCAGGATATCACCTAGTTTCTGGGCAGGGATGACCTGGAGGCTGAGGCGCTGCAGAGGCTGGATAAAACCATGTTCGACAGCCTGGCAGTGGTACACACCTGTGTCGGACTGTGTCAGACTGCGTATGAGCAGGCCCTGGTCTGTACGAAGGACTCGGTCATCTAACTTGATCTAAACAACAGAGAGAGAGAAAGTGAGAAATGATGAGACGTATGGTAGACTGACAGACTTAATAGGCCTCCACCTGGTGGGATGGAATTCAAACCCACGGCCTTCTGCATCCCAACCCAATGCTCTACCACTGATCTAGCAGGGCAATACGAGACATATCCTCATTGCCAGTGTCCTGCTATGCCGCTACTCAACATGTGGTAGTAGTGAAGGAGACGACAGTAAGGTAGCAAACACTGATGTAGGCAACAACATCCTCAAAACCATGGAACACAGAAATATACAACTTTTTCTAGGCCTCAAGAATAATTGGAATAAATGTAAATACAGTTTAAAGGGAAATTTCACAGGACACGTGAAGGCTACCAAAGAACAAACCTTTAAGAGCTTAGAATTGGATTTATTACAGTGACAACATTATTATAATTTGCTCTGTTATGATGCTGGATAAGCTTTCACACACAAATTAATTCTTAAACTAGACCTTCTGGATTATATCTTCATCTCCCATGTAGCTAAACTAACAGAGCCTATACACACCTCATGCTTGCGATCATCGTTGTGCTTCTGCAGCTGCCAGTAGATGAGGGCTCTCTGGGACTTGGGGCTGCACTCCAGGAACATGCTGCTGTTCTCCACACCAAACACGATCCTGTCCTCTACACTGCCTCCTAGGCCGTCCACATCATCTAGTTACACCCAAAAGAAACACAGAACAGACACTGACACGTGTGTGACGAGAAACAAATTCAAGTGCACGAGTTTGTGCAAAGTCCAATATCTACCGTGATGCTGAAGGTCTGAGCACTGGGAGAGAGGGTCTCCATTTCGGATGTCCTGACGTCTGGTTCGCCTGGGAGGAAATCACAATGAAATGATGCTGGCAACTGAAGCTGTGAATGTTGTATTAGATCTATAGTCCATAAAGGCAAATACATTTTCTGCTCACTGTACTGTTCAATTTCTGCCACTAGGGGGTAATGTTACACAATGGCGCTTCACGTTCAGCCTCACTCATATAAGAAACAGAGAGTGGGTATTTATTTAACCTTCACTCCACTGTTAAATCACATTGAAGAAAAAAAATAAACACTGGCAGAATGTAAGAAACATAAACCTGCAGAGCAGTGAAACAGTGTGGCTCATTGCCTTCTAATGAGCCGTTATTATGAATCACATATAGTAATGTTTCACCCCTGAAAAAAAAAAACAACCAAAAAAGGCTCTGTGATTTGTTTTTTCCATATGAAAGTCCACTATGTTTTTTTACTGCAAAGCCGAGGTGAATGTATCTTCTCTGGTTTAAAATCTCTACGGAATCATTATACAGTATGTGTTCAAATTCACCGCACAAAATAAGGCCACCGTCCTCTCTTCCTTACATATTTGGATTTCCTCTCTGTCTATTTCTCAACACATGTCCCCTTTCTGCACATTCCTGTCTTTCTTGCCGTCTGAGCACGTGTGGGGCAGAGTGCCTGCTTCACATTCTGGGAGGAAAAAATATTTGCAGCGTAGAGAAGAGCTGAGAGGACTTGGTCCTGGCCTTAACGATGGGGTGTGCCACCTCCTCTGTAACCATGCCAAGCTGAAGTATACCCATTGGCCTACTTCTGCTATGTGTGAGAAGTTCTGGATGAATGAAATGCAGGGGTGTAGTGCAGTGTGTGTGAGGGCTGTAATGGTCGGCAGAGGGTAATTTGAGGGTGTGTATGTTCGTACCTCCTGGCTGCAGGGTGAAGTGGTCAGACAGCTCCTGTTGGCTATAATTTTGTGTGTGTGTGTATGTTCCAGTGTGGCTGTAGAGTGACAGGACCACAATTCAGAACAACTGATACTGGCAGGAGTTAGAGTGTAACTCAGGTTTTTGGATTGTACATCTTGAAAGGATTACTAATGTGTGTATGTGTTTTTAATGACTCTTTTTGGGACTGTGTAATATCCTTTCTCCAGATTACTTCCATAGTGAATTGTCTGGCATATATTGTGTATCTGCGTACGTCAATGGGCCAGTGGAAGACTGAAGTCGAAGAAATAGAGTAGCGTATTGAGATGCCCTTGAGCTAAGCATTTAAATGCAATTGCAAAAAGAGACTACAGGTGTACTGATAACTCCCAGGTGTGACTGCATGTGACGACAGTAATACAAAGGCAGGATCTTACGTCAACGAGCATGCAGGCTCAGTAAACCCACTGATGACTAATAAAGGTTTCAGAAGAATGTGTCAGTGCTTTTACCTCTTGGCAGTGGGAAAGTATCTTGAGCACTCAGTGCCGTCCCAGGCGCAGTAAGGGTCTCTGGCCAGGCAGCACTCAGCGCAAGCTTTCCCATACACCTCACAACGGTGTAAAGACATCTGTGATACACCCAGGGCTGAGCCAAGGTACAGCTGTTGCTGTGGGGGCCAAAAAACAGCAAAGACATAAAAAATTGAATGCTCCTGTGTGGCTCCGTTGGAAAGGTTGTGGATGTGGGTTTGGTTCTCTGTAGGCACATTAGATCTTTGTTTTTGGATATCAGTGTTTGTTTTAAAGCCCAGAAGCTCTCACATTTTGTTTTCCTTGGATTTGTAACCTTGTCAACAACTTTTGGATACACGATTAAGTGTGAAAACAAGTTTCTACCTGCTTGGTCGACAGCTCCATTGCAGTTATTGGAGTGGGCTCCTGTACAAACACACAGACACGACTCTCAGTTAAATAAAGATCATTTCTAACTGAACGTCAGCTCCATAAATGTTGTTAGCACTCAATTTTCAATGTCATACCCTAAAGACAGTCATTTCTTCCAGCACCACCTCTTCCAGGTCATGCCAGCTCTCTCTGGGAATTGTCACCACCTTCAGCACTGTTCCCATATCTAAAAGACAACAAACAGACATAATAGGTTAATACACAAATCAATCACATGTATCTCATAAGTGTGTGTTTAAGTTGCCATTTGAATTAAGGTAATACTTAATAATACTAAATAAGGTAATTACTGTAAAATATGATATGATGATCAGTCTTCTTCTTTTGAGTAGAAAATTCTAACAATCACCTTTAACATGGAACTGTGACTAATCTCAGTCAAAATCTATTTCTAAGAATGAAACAACACCTTTTGACGACCAGACTGACATGAAAATTACACGTTAAAGCATACAGCAAATAAATGGTGCCAAACCTGTGCCAATAAACATGACATCATACTGTCCGTCCTCTGCTTCAACTCTGTCTACCACCAGCTGCGAGAACTGGTAGTCCACATCTGTCCGAACCATGATGGGTCGACCCCCTATTGGGTGCACTGGGTTGTACATGGCTGGGTGCCCCCTGGCAAAGGTGATGACATCATCAGGAAGGTCTTTCGTCGAGTCAAAACCTCCAAATGTCTTACTGGGACACTGAGGATGAGACAATCATAAATCACAAATTCAAGAATGTAAACCGTGATATGCATTTCTGCTGTAAAACGATTCAAAACTCCATGTAAATGTACTGCTTTTGTGAACAATGAGTTACTCACAGTGCCAGGGCGAGGATAGGGCACCCGCCCTTGGAAAGGCACCCACTGGTAGTTTGGTCCATCTCTGTGAGCATAAGGACCGAGGAAAACCCTCCTAATATCTGCCATGTTGTACATACACACTGCTGAGCCTTTAAATATATTACTGTGAAGGATAAAAGAGAGAGGGAAAAGTACAAGGAGGAAAGGATGAAAAGAGGGAGTGGGGGGAGTGAAATAAAGAAAGCAGACAGAGACAAACAGAGGGGATTTATAAATGATAAGTCACAAGACAGGGATTAGGAGCTTGTGAAATACTGAAGAAAGACAACAAAATGACCCTTCATCGCACAAAGACTGAGGGGAGCAAGGTTGTCGTTACCTAAGTACGGGAATGACAGATTGGAACTTCTCTTTGATTGCTTCCAGCCTCTTGAGAACAGACAGGAATTTGGGCGCACCACCAACAGAACAGGAGAGCATATTTGAAATCCCCTCCAATATTTTGCGAGTGCTTGCTTGAGCCAGATGGGTGGATTTTGCTGTCACTAGCCAGCCAAGGTCCTAACAGGCAAGGTCAATCAATTGTAGAAAGAATAAGGAAAATGATGTGGATTTTATTTCAATTTATAGTCTGTTCCGGGTCATCCAGGAGACAGCAATTTGAGCTGTGACTCATTTAAATGGAGAATTTGGGAGTTCCACATGAATAATCCAAGATATATATTCCACATGAGTTGTTAAAATATTCATGTGGAGACGAAGTAAGCTGGCTGTTGGCTCTTGGTACCATCAAGTACCTTAACCTCTGACTATGTAAGAGGGGATCTGTTTCACAATTTTATAAATGTCCTTTTATTTGCTTGTAGGCTAAAATGTCTTTGAGTTCATTCATCAACTTCATTCATCGCTTTTTACAGATGGCAGATTTTCATTTGGAGAGCAAAACCTTGCGATTGGAAGAAGCGAATGTTTTTAGTAAGATTTGGGGCAACCTTTGTCTTGCTGACTGCAATGGGAAGTTGTATCAGGCTAATTAGGGATGTGGCAGGCACACACAGTACAGGAGCCGACAGTACTCACCAAAGCATGGAAGATGAATGGATTAACATTTGAAAATGTTAATTACAGAGAAATTCAATTAACTCCAGGGGCAAGAGAAAGGCATTCCAATATCTCTGCTTAAGCATGTGTTTGTGTGGATACACCAGTTTAAAAGAAAGACACACAATCCCACAAAAATGCACACACACAGACACACACACACACAAATAGAGGTAGAATCAAACATTGATCTGTCAGTGGCAGCTTCTTTGTGCCTCATTAAGCAATGATATTAAAAGCTGGTCCCTCGGAATCTCTGCTCTATTCGTCTCTGAAAACCGGCCACTTAGAAAACCAATTAAAACACTCTAATTCCTCAATGCCCCCTAATTTAATTTTAAAGCATGCATGTGTGAGTGTGTGTGTGTGTGTGGGCACACATGTGGGTACGTACTGTAGGTGTACGCCCACCAGTGTGCCCCGACCTCTTAGTTTGAATTCATTCCAGAAAGCTGAGAAAAACCCATACGAGCCTTGTGATGCAAGGAGCCTGTCAGTACGGTTTAGCTTGTGCGGCTGTTCTATTCAGCGTGTCTTATCATTAGCGGTGATTGATGGTGAAGTGTTTGTCCTGCTTTCAAAGCAGTTCAGGCACACTGCTGGACACAAAATACCCCCTCCTCTATTCCAAATGCAAATTCATCATCATCATGATAAGTGCCACCATCTGTGCCATTTCAACTCACTTATCTGCCTTGCTCCATGCCTTCACTTCTCTGCATGCTTCAATAGAGCCGCACCCGCCTTCTTAAAACCCCATTCAACGCTGGGGCGGCGGCCAGGGGAGAGACATACGTTTCTGCTGAGTGAATATCGTGTTTCTCTCGCTCCCTCTTGCTGCATAATCTGATTTCCCTACAAGCCTCTGCCAAAGTTTCATGAAAAGAGGGGACAGGTAGCGGGTAACCGGCTAAAAGCAATCTTCAATCTGAATCGTAGGGAGGGGTACTGTACGAGAGGGAAAGAAAGTCACCTGTAAGTGGATTATGGGATGGGAAGCACTGTCTGGAAAATTTGACAAGGGCATACCATCCGGCTGTGTCACTCAAAATGGTTAGGAAATTACAGATAAAGGAGGAGACTAAAGGATGTGAGGAGGAAGACTTTTTGAAATGAAATATGAAGCGCGTGTGTCTTCTAAATACAGGGGAAATAACTGTCCAGGACAGCTGCCCGATGAACATCTATATTCTTCTCATCTCCTAGCAACAAATCAACAAAATAAAAACGATACTACCAGTATCTGTCAAGCTACTGGAAAATACAAGCCAGTGCATGCACATTTTGTATGTCATCATGAAAGGATTTGGGCTAGATTGTACCTGGATGTTGTGAATACAGCGTAAATAACTGGATTCTTTGGGTCCTTGGAGCTCATGAGAAACACATCCTCTGAAAATACAAAACAGGAATGGGTAAAGCCAAGGATTTTCACCAGCAAAGAAAGTTGATCTGAGTGAGTGAGGTTATCTTTTCTTCATATTTAAACAAAGAATGCACTTACGCAGCTCATCAAAGTGCGTATCAATGCCATTGACCCCAGGCACCGAACACAATAACCGGGCCTTGAGGAAAGTGGTCCACTTGTTCACCAGACTCCTGTGACCTCCCATATCATTCTGTAACAACATCTTTTTGTAAGCTCTTAGTCAATACGTACTTACAATATAATGCAGCTATATAAGAAATGACAAGCTTTCCATTGTAGAGTAAACTGTGACTTTGTAGTGTATGTGTTGTTACCTTACACAGTTGTCCTATCCTGGCGATGGTAGCCTTGCCAGTGTGCTCTCCATCCATTGCGTTCTCTTTAAAAAAGAGAAAGATCTTGTCGTCTTCAGGATTGTCACTCTCCGGGATTAAGTGTACACCCACGAACCTAGGGTCTAAAAGAAAAAGAATATTAAAACCAGAAAACTTTACCAGCAGTGAATACATTGATACGGACAAATGTGTCCAAACACGAACTGAATCACACACAGAATCACCTACAGAGGCGTCATTTTACAATTCAACCTCTGTCCCCAATGACAAGCCTTTCACCCCTATTTTACACCTCTAAATCCAATCCCCCGTGATATTCTCCAGTCACGGCTCAGCAATAACAGCCATTCACTTTACACCCCAGTGTTACAGTATCTGACTTTACCCCAAGTGAGTACTCCAAATCCAAATCCCACATAACCCCTGTCTCTGGACCACATCCTCGCAAACACACATGGCTCTGATTGTCCTGGGTAAAACTTGAATAACTGTATCTGTGATTTAAGCGCTGGAGGAAATCAAAGCTAAAATGGGCAAACTCGGGCCTCGGGGCTGGGATATCTCTAGACATGAAGGGGCAGAAATGAAAAGTGGCCGCAGTCACTGAGGCGTCGTGGCGCGTAAAACGAGCCTGTGCCTAAAAGCTGGGGGGTTAGCTGCAGAGAAACAAGTAGTGCCATGTTACGCCTCTGTGGCCATTTAGGGTATAGAGTAGCTGTGAAAAAGGAGAGTGTGGCCAAAGTGGAAAACAGATTTATAAGCGCTGTGAGGGTGTGAGACTTCTGGTATGAATGATGTGTACCCCACACACGCCTCTTACCCCTATTGAGAATACAATTAAATGAACACACTCATAAATTCATCTCTGCATGTGTCTGCGTACAAAAGCAGGCTGCTGCCAATGACGTACAATTTATTACATTTAATTCCCATCAAAAGGCCAGTTTATTCAGAGGGAATTTAATCCAACCTCTATGTAAGTGAGAGGGCATTAAAAGGTTAAGAGATGTGTAAATGAAATGCACAAATCAAGACTAGCAAAGCCAAGCTACTGTCTGACCCTAATTCCTTTTAGAATAAGCTGCAATTAAAGATTGATTTCCAAGTTTCTCTCTTGTTACATTTGAGTACCATGTAACCTTGTTGATAAAGACTCAATGGAATACCACCATTTCGGTAATCCATGCAATTACAATACCCTCTTTGAGGAGAAGGAGTTAGATGTTGCTGAATGGATACAATCCCCCAGTGCATTCGTTTGAACGAGGTGAAAGATCGACGGGGATTAAACCAGTAACAATGACTTCTCCTTTTAAATAGCTCTTTATTAATACGTCACAGATATCAGCACTGCAGAGACCAGTGTTTGTGATTTTCGATGGTGCCAGGGGAGGGACGTGGGGGTGGTGGCTGAGGGGAGAGGAATTTGACTCCACTACAGGAAAACAGCTGAGAGCGGATTAGTTCTGTGGGAAAGAGGGGAAAAAGGGATGGCACAGCTTGAGGGAATGGTTTAAACTGACCTTTTGTGGCTCCCTAAGTCCTCCACAGTGCCGAAAGATAATCAGACAGTTAATAACGCTTACGGCCGCTGTAATCATACTAACACAGGCAAATCCAGTAACTTTGTGAATGGGCTTCGATATCTGATGCCTGCACATGAATGGAAATAACTGGAGACTTGCTTGTGGGAGAATTTGATACTTCTAAGTCTGCTGAATAGCTATAATGTTAGTATTCTATCTCAAAACTAGCCATAACAAGGGTTTACTTGGACTGTATATGGGACTAATGCGGTTAATGTTGGCCAAACGTGTCCAACTGTACTTTCATAGTAATGTTTGGGATGTTTGAAAAGATGGCGTTTCTGCCGCCTAAACACTGAACGTTTACATTTTCGCTGTTTTCAAGTTTTCACTGATTGAAAGAAAACCCAGGAAAGACAACAAACTGAAGAGAGGAAAGCGACAAAGCCCAGTTATTTAATTTAACAATAGGAAATTATTATCTTGATGTCTGGGAGAACACACACAGCCCCTTTTATAAAAAAGATAAAACTGTACAATATATAATATTGTTTATTTTACAGGAAAACTTATTCCTTCCATGGTACAAATTCTTTCCAACATATTTCTATGCAAGTAAAAATAAAACTTTTTTCTTTTTACCATTAAGCCATCTCGAATCATGCTGCTCTGTTCTGATTGGATGATGGTCTCCCAGGGTACGGAAAATGGCAAAGTCCCTTCCCATGAAATCAGCAGACGTGCCCGAGTACAGCTCCCCATCTTTGGTGACAAAGTATAGTTAGGAACAAATGGCCAGTTCTGAAGTGAATGTGTACTTCCTGGAACTAATCAAACCGGAGAACAAACTCACCGATGAGAAGCGAGGCCGAGAGCATTTTGGGGTCATAGGGGCTTTTCCCGCGGCCGTTCTCAAAATGTGAGGCCAGTCGAAAGGTGTTTTCCTGTGGAATGGGTCAAAGTTCAAAAAGAGGCCAGTGAAAGCCACATTAAGCCCGGTTAAAGGTACATTTATAGCCTGTGTTTCAAATTACAACAAACATTGCATGCTACTTTTGGAATGGGATGCACAAAGGAATATAACTTATACTTTTTTGTTAAAGAAAAGCTTTAGTGTCTGCAACTGTGGAATTAAAACAATGGGCAGAAACCTAGTAGCATGCAGTAAAAGCACAGCTCAAAATCTTTAAGTTACAAAAGAGAATTCCGATTCAGTTTTCTTTGAATCAATTACTGACAACATCACTTTAAACAAAAGGAAACACATGCAGGGTCTTCTGTACTTTAAGACCTGCATGGTGCATAGATTCAGGTCCTAACCATTGTTGGACTGTGAAGCCCATGCTGGCACATTGATTAACTTGTAGACCTTTACCAAGATGACTGATTAAACTTTCATGTAGGGGAGAGGCTGCTTCATATCTGATGGCTGCAGTCAAACCAAGTAGTTACCACTTTTTCTTTTTTTTTTTACACACCTCTGCACAAAGCAAAACGTTGATGAGAAGGTAATCAATGAAGAGAATGTATACTGCTGTGTTTGACAGAATAGCGGATGCCTGTGAGCATATGCTCTGCAGCCAGGAGCAGTCCACAGGTTTCTTTAAAAAGAGAAACAATACTGGACTTTCTCTTTCATCAGTTTACTACAGCACTGGTGTCATTGTAAACGACTTCTTAATGAAAGCTCAATAGAAATGTAAATTACTTTTTGCATATATATAACTGATTAAAACACACAACATTTGGAGATGTAACATTAAGGCACAGAATTTATTACCTCTGCCCTCTTGCCCATTTCCAGATAGGCACAAATGGGGTGGAAGGCTCCTGTCCCACAGATGTACAGGTGGGTCTGGTTGAAGGGCTGAAGAACCCGGATGAAGTTAGAACACTCTTTCTAAAAAAGTAACAAGAACATGTAGATTTAAATGCATTTTTTGAAATGATATATCCTCTTTGTTGTAAACCTGGCAGAGTAGTATATTATATAGCTTTGCACAGCACACAAACCTATTAGGATTGTAATGAAAGAGCTTGCATACTATATGTAAGCTATAAACTCTGCACTGCTAACCCCCACCCCCATATCATAATATTTAAACTAGGTTTTATCCTTTAGAAAAATAACGTTGACACGCTTAATGGAGAAAAGGTCTAATGTGATTAAACTGAAAATACAGACTAACGGAAAGAGATGAATAATGGAGAATAGGGAAAACCCTGGTTGGATTTTTTTTGTTCTAATGCTGGGACTTTCCAACTGGTTTGGAAAACACTGTACAAAAGTCTCTTTCGTGTAAATCCCACCTGTAAGTCAAATCAGGCAAGTCTTCCTCAGATCTTTAATGATCCATATGTTTGAATTTACTGAGGGTATTTAGGTTGGCTCACCAGTACTCTTGATAGTCCCAGTGGTGTGAGACTGTTTATTAGAGCAGTAATCAGCTGGATTGGTAAATGTAGGAGCGCTATTAGCAGCCTGCAGGAGTAGAGTTGGCCACATGTGTTTAAAAGATTAGGCTGGGGTTTGCCTAATTATAAATACGTACATGCTGAATATCCACCTAACAAATAAGTACACATTTGCTTGGGGATTTGGAAATGCAGCACAAACAACACATCACCTGCAGACAGCAAATTACCCTTTTTTCTCCCTCTTCTCTTGAACACATGTATCTCTACATGCTTCTAAACCTCACAGACATTTCAGTTTGATGATTTGATGATGTCCCTCCTATGAGACATAAATGGTTGCAAGGCCTCAGGTTGGGCCGATGACATTTTCCAGAGCAACAACAAATTAACTCTGGCACTGCACAGTGCAAAGCCTTTTCCAAAAAAAAAAAAAAAAAAGAATTTCCTGCTGTTATTCAAAAACTCTTGTTTCAGCTCAGACTGTTTCTCTGCCACAGTAACTGCTTAAAGGAAACAGTGGACATTTGGGGAAACTATCATATCTGTACACCTAATATAAAGAAAGACCTGCCTAATATGTACAAAAATACAAGTATAAAAACAACAGTTTGCAGGTTTACAAAGGGTTATGTGTTTTTTAGCAGGGTGCAGTTGTATCATAGCTGTATCATCACCTTTTGCTTGTCAACCAAAGAAGATGTTAATAAGTCACTGCGCCAATGTTTTGTACAGACTACACAAATGAAACACACCGTAATTAGTAATGTAGAAGTGCTGGCAGACAGACTTAGTCCTCTACTGAACAAGACAGATGTATTCCTGTGTTGTTTTCCAACTTTTGTGCTAAGTTAAGCTACCTGGCTGCTGTGCAGACAGAATATTTTCAAGATTCTTCAACTGTTTGTATTATGAAATTTGATTCAGTCATTTTGTTCCACTCAGTTTTGCTCTAACATCTATCATACTTAGCATGCTAGCTGGTTATTTTCTAACTGACTGGACTTTACTCAAGTATTTAGCACCTTTCAACTGTGCATGTTATTATTAACCCACAATCCCAACAGAGTTTGCACACTTTAGCCACAGTGCTATTGCTGAGTTCACAGAAGAAGATGAAACTTGCAAGATGTCTTGTGGCTGACCTCAATCCTACACGTCTGTGTGTATGTGACTGTGTAACTTAATGACTTTACCCTCTGTGTTTCCTACTGCTGAACAGCGGGATCACATGTCCCTTTCACATCATTCTCACGCCCTTGTTATATGCATTTCACCAACTCCTATAATCCTACCTTATGCCAGCTCTGTTTAGGATTTTACATGGCTGTCTTTAAGTTAGACTCATTTACTATGTGGTAGGTAGATTGAACCTAAACACTGACAGATGTGAGTTACGCAAGTCACTCTGTCTTGCCCTAAGGTGACAAATGGTTTCCCTGATCACAAACCATGTCATTATGTGAAAACCACAACACCCACAGAGGATAAATGAGTCATTATTGGATAAAATTAATGACTCTCCTTGGACTGGGTATTGATGATGACTTTCCATGGGAGAAATGGGTGGACAGATTTGTCTGTGGCTTTATATATATGGATGAGTTAAGTCAATTTTAAGATTATGCTGGGGTTTATAACTGGATATGGAAAATGCGATGGAAATGTAAAATAACTCTGGACTATTATTTCTTCCCTTAATATTTGTAGTAGTTGGAGAAACAATTGAAAATCAGGCAATTCTACAAAATTATGAATCTACATAATCTAGCAGTATCTGAACCCTTTGTTCACTGAATCAATGCTATAACATGTTACACGCTCATCTTGCCAAGGAGAATGATACAGTCATCAGGCATTCTCGATGGGTTGGGGCAGCTGTTACATTTGTTCTACGGCTGTAAATTGTGGTTTGGAGAAATGCATCTCTTTGGGAGCTCTGAATGCTTTAGTAATGTCCTAATCAAGGCCGCTCCGTGCTGCACTCTAGCTCTGCTCTCACTGCCTCATTTTCAAGGGTAAACATTTTCACAGCACGCAAATGCCTCATCATTGTGTTCTGTGTTAGTTTGTGTTGCCAGAACTGTGTGAGGGAGCGAAGGTGCAGTTTTGCTTGTGTAGTTGCGAGTTTGTTTGCGAAACCCGAAAAGCTGTTGGAACTTCTGTGATTTAAAAGGACTATGTGATGCTTGATAATCCTAAAAAGCCCGCAGCCCCTGCACTCGAGAATCATCCAGCCATGAAATTAAGATCAGATATAACAAACAGAGGGCCTATCCAAATGGCAACACAAAAGATAGAGTAACACACACAAACAGCATTGTGCACACAAATAAAGTCGGTGGCCTGTAGCATGTGTTCAGCAAATTTGCGCAGAATTGCACATGTGAGCAAATACGCAGCACCAGATAATGAGAACTCAAACAATACACTCCTACATAAATATGCACACTGCACACACTCTGAGTCACATACATACGCATACTCCCAACGTTAAACTGTGCATCACAGAAGCAAGGTAATCCGTCATTGTCCTCGTGCCATCAAGACACTGTGTGCACCTTATTGAGAATGGACATCTGTTGTCTAGTGTGTGTTCAGTTGTGGGTTTGGGGGATGGTCTACAGAGACAACAGTGTACCAGAGGTGAGACACTATCACTGTTAGGTGATCTAATTTCCTGCCTCTCTACACTATACTGTGCTTCTTTGGATGCTGGCTCCAAACACCTACTTCTATGTTGTCTGGTGACCAAAACACAAATCCTACAGGAATTTGAAGAATTGCTAATGTTTCTATCATGACTGTGGACTTACCCCAAGGTCCTTCCCTGCCCACTTGCATTCATCCCTCTTAGAGGCGGTGGCTGGCCATGCAATCTGTGCAAAATGAGAAAAAGACAAAGTCACGCTAGGAAGACAGTGAGTCAGTGTAACGAGGACAGCAAGATGGCTGAAATTCCAGGAGAATGACTTTGGATTTGTCATGTTGGATGTTGACAATTCCTAGTTTACTTCTTTTTTCTCTTTACCACATTTCACACCACCAGTGTTAGTAATACTGTCCATTTATAAAACTCTCTCCCTTATAGAGTGCATTTAAATCAAAATGAGTTTAGGTGACTTAGACTGGTGACTAGGTGACTTAAATTAATATGAAGACTTAAAAATGCACCAGGTTTGTGTGAATTAAATATGATAAATCACGTAGAAGCAATATTAGCCTGTATATTGCACTTGTTGGGTCAATATACACATTTTATGTTGTATACAAGTGGGTTCTGTTTCAAATTATGGGATTTAAAAAGTTAAACTCCTTTCTGTGGGTCAAATCCTGAGCATATGGTTGTACTTTCAGTTCAAAAAAGAAGTGAAAGAAGGCTTTTGCTACTCTTTTTTTGAAAGAGATAGGACTCATTGTCAAATAAATAATGGCTTTGTAAAATCCCTTAGGCAAATCCTTATGTGGCCCCTGGTGTCACATGAGTTATAAACACACATGGAGTATATGAGTGTGCATGTGTGAGCTATAATGAGTAGGCGAACATGGTTATATTCTTAACAATTTGGTGCAGTTGAATTCACCTTATTGCTGGTGGCCACACAGATGTAAAAGGGCAATGGAAATGTATGCACATGCATGCACAGCCATTATGGCCATACAATGCACGCACACATTGTTCATTCTATTCCTAGACTTTATCTGCTCTGTAAATCAGCTGAGTTTCCCTCTCTTGTAAATCAGCATCACACATTTCAGGGTAATTACATTAGATTTGCTTAATCACTGATTTTTTGGTCTTTATCTTATAATGATGCAAAAATCGGAACAAAAAAGGAGGAAGAAAAATTACACGTCCATGCCAAGGGCAAAAGATTTCAAAGACACACTCTTCCTCTCTGAATTGACTATGCATGTTTCAGCACTTTGATTCTCCTGTTCAGCCCTGTGCAGCCTGCAGGCAAGTCTTGTATGTCTATGATAGCAGCCCGAATCAGATAAAAAGACTGTTAACCTTGTGCAGGTGGAGTAATGGAATTATGGACAGCCCTGTCTGGACTGAGACAGACTGAGGGAGGGATGGAGGGAGGGGGAGAAAGAGAGGAGAAATGAACTCCAGAGGGATCAGCGGTGAGAATAGAAGAGAAGAGAAGATCAAATAACATCATGCAAAAATAAAAAATAAGAAATAAAAACCCACACTAATCTACTGAAACTGTAACTACAAAGAATTTGACTACATCTAAATCTCACCTGTTTGTGGTCTCTGTTGATGTTTACGAGGTCAAATGAGAAGATGTGGTCCTCAGCTCCAACCAGCAGTCTCCCACGTTCCTCATCCAACAGGAAAGCATCGTAGCTTGAGCTGTTGGCCAAGCCATTGAAGGTGATGAGGTTACTGGACTCTAACATCTCTGGAAAAGAAGCACAAGAAATAGACTTTATTTATCAGTAAACGTATAAAGTAACATTTTCATACATAGTGAAGTCAGTAAATAAACAATTTTACCACTTGAGGTTAAATATTTAATGACATTTTATACTCAGATTATTCATGGCTAAAATCCATGTAGTAAGTTATTTACACTCAACTCACCTTTCATTCAAACATGTCACAAATATGAACTGTCACACACACAGACACACATCAGTCGGGTATAGCGTGAGACACTAAGAGTGAACACAGCATGTCCCAATCAGGGACACAGTTCGGACTGCTCAGCCGTGTGATTGGTTGAATAATTCATATGGAGTCTGGGCCAGAGGTAGGCACTGCGTGTAAGTTAGTATGTGTGGGTGTATGTGTGCAGCATCTATTTGCGAATGGGTTATTATGTAAATTGACAAGAGTTTGTGACTGCACATGCACTTCTGCACATGGTTCCATTCAGGATTACAATGCCCTGAAACAATATGCGCACTAGCTAAAAGGAAACCAGCATAAAACTTTACATATGGGCTAACATCTAGGCAGAGCACTCACAGTTAACGTTCTGCCAAAGAGGATGAGTTCCATTGACTCTGAAAAATAGCCTGCGCTAAGAAAAAGTATATTAACAAAGAATAAAACACCCTTTCTGTGAACAGGTTATATTACAATTTTAATGTCCTTCAAATGCTAATATGTACAGCGTCTCACACCATTTTCTGTGCACAAGTAGGACAAAATATTCAATTTATATTCACATATCACTTTGCACAAGTACAGGCTTAAGTTCACAGAGAGTAGCCAGTGATCATTTGAGAGTTCAAGGCAATATATGAACAAACCAGAATATCTATCTTTCTTCATTCAACATTAGAACTAAAATGAGTAGAAAAGTTGATCCACCTAGATTAGACAATCTGTTACAATTTCTTATTCATGATATTAATTATCATGCAAAGAATATCACACATTCTCTGGTTGCTGCGTTTAAAATATGATCTTTTGCAGCATTTCTCAGTTTCTTTGTCTCACACTAAATTGAATATCTTTGGAATTTGAATTCTTGAGAAAAAAATAAAAATAAGCCATCACCCAATAATTAACACAATCATGTATTATTTCATAATTAAAAAAAGATGTTTCTATTGCGGGGAGGCCAAGCTGAACAGAATATCTGTCTTTAATTAAACAGATTGAACAATGTAATATCTTACTAACAGAACAACAGCTCTTACGACAAACACCAACACCAGCCCATTTTGCTCTGTAAAATACAATTGTAGCTCAATTAAATTAAATAAAACTGAATGAATCCATTCATAATCTGCCTCTGGTTGTTCTGCCGAACACAGAACATGTGCTCTATATTTGCACTTTGTCTACAGTCTTCTGGTACATCACCCTCACCCTATCTATCATACTTCATAATCCATTATCATCAGTTTCACCAAATACACTATAGTAAGGACACACACAGGCACACAACACAGAAAAAACAATATAAGCACACACATGTGCACACAAGCACACACACACAGACACACACATACAGTATATATACACACACACACACACACACACACAAACACATATATATAAGCGTGCAGTCCAGTGTATTGTGATCTCCCTGCACTCCCTACAAAGCTCTGATTGATGGGCTGCTATAGGAGCCATCTGTGCCCACTTGCAGTGTGTAAGATCTTGGACATCTGTGTCTACATAAAAGAAGGGATTGATGGGAGATGGCGATGGAGGAAGTGGTGTGTCAAACCATCTCTGTGTATCGAGTGCCACTGGGGTGGATGCAGACTGCGAGAGGGGAGCGGCCGTCACCTAAGAAAGACGTTTGCAGCTCATCTGCATCAATTGGGCTGCAGTTTGAGGCTAAGTTTGAGGCTAAGGAAATGGAGTGGGTGGGTGTGGGCATGAATGGAGGTCTGTGGATGTGTGTTTGTGTGAGAATTTGTACTGTACCACAGATGGGTTGAGCGTATGTGTGTGGGTTTCAGTGTGTGTAGGTATCTTGTTTCCTACACCGGCCATTCCATGCTAACCCACATCATGGCAGTCACATTTATACAAAATCACTGCCACAAAAGAGGCAATGCTACAGTACCACACCAGCAGATTACTATTGTAACAGGAAATTAAACGTCCACATTTTTAGATGTTTTTTAGAGCAATTTGGTTGTAGTGGTGTCCAATCAGATAGACCTCATTTTTCTCACTTTACCAATCAGACCTGACATTGCATGGTCAGGAAAGAATTTAGAGGAGGGACGTAAGGAACTGTTATTTCCATTCGACAAAACAACCGTGGAGGTCTTTGTATGTTTGAACTATGAAGTAATAAAAAAAGGAATATGGCAGAAGGCCAGGAGAAGAGAATGCCAGATATTGACACACAGGGACAAACAGTAAATGAACAAACCAGAGAACAAATAACTATTGCCATTCTTTTCTCTCTATTTTCACTTAGGAGAGATTTTTCTCACAATTTGCTGGAAGACAAGTGATGACTTGTATCAGCTGAAAATGAGATTCTGAAGCTAGACCTAAGGGCTGGGAGTATGCTCCAAAATGGCAGCCACTGAGGTCCGTCACGAAAGGTTTCCCCCAGATGGGCCAAAGAAAAGAAAAGCACACACACGCATACTTCAACACGTGGTGATCTCCGACAAAGACGAGGTTGCCTGTGCGCACGAAAACACACAAAGGGGCTTTATCTGAGCTGGGATCTACTGTGGTTTGGAGAATTGGATGAACTGGGGCGTGAGCACCTCAGAACCTCCAACCTAAACACAGACACGCTTGTTTGGAACTAAGAGCACAAGAGCGTAGACAGATCATCACACAGCTCATACAAAATAACACAGCAAATATATACATGGAATAACACACACACACGCACGCACGCACAAACACACACACACAAACAGTTTCCACATGAAATCACTGTGCTCTGCTTTTACAATGCAAACACCTACCACACCCTTAACCTGACATGCATATGTTAATTCCAACCTTAATGTTTACACCGCATCGAGTCTCCTTGGACACACACACACATTTTCCCTGACAAAGTTGTAATCCAATCAGTTTTTTTGCTTATGCAGCATGAACTTGTAGAACAGTGAGCACACTCAGCAGCTTCCAACTCTAACACACTCCCTGGCCCCGGACCCCCACCAACACACACACGCACACAAAAACACCTCCTCTCACCAACAGTATATGTGATCATACACATGCCATGTGTCCCCATCACCAGGCTTACACTAGCCACTGGACCCACTAAGACATTTTAACACATACCTGTGTGTGGATATGCACTGCACTCGTTTCACACGCACACATGGCTACACACTTTGTTCGTCTCTGCTGCCCACATCCATCCCACTTTCTCTTCTTACACATCCTCTGTCTGCTCTCTTTCACTCGCACATTCTGTCTTTCACACATAAAATATGGAGGCACAGTGGCTTATGCAAACAGCCAAAGAGTTACGTGGAAAACACGTGCACAAACACACAGATGCAATTATGAAGATGTACCTGTGTGCATGCAGGATTGTGTGCCCTAAGTGACTTGGTCCAAATTGCGGTCCACAGTTAACATATGATTGAAAAATGGACATTCACTGTCTTATTATACGATATCCACATATTCATACACATTGTAGACAGAAGTTATATGCCTTCATTTTCATATTCACTCTATGCACACACAGTGCAAATTAAAGGACATCGCTTGAAACTGGCAACCACAAGCAATTCATTCAAATAAATTATCATTTGTCTCTGTACTCAATATACTTGATTATGGAAAATAACCTGGCTCTTGTCTTAAAAAGCCCCAGGAAAAAAATGGGCTACATTCTAAATTCA
The DNA here is from genome assembly GCF_033026475.1 of Channa argus. Classification (NCBI taxonomy): domain Eukaryota; kingdom Metazoa; phylum Chordata; class Actinopteri; order Anabantiformes; family Channidae; genus Channa; species Channa argus. The sequence goes on from NC_090217.1 coordinate 7,991,802, forward strand.
AGTGCAATTGTCTGTGGAGTACTCTTCACTCCCCCATTCTCCAAACAGACAGGCGTTTTAGACGCCTACATGCCACGCAATAGTGGAATAATGAAACTGCATGAAAGAAAGGCGACAGGGCATTAAATTATATTTATCTGAATGTGTGTACGCACGGTTAGCGTGAGCGTGTGTTTGAGTGACATAAAACATAAAAGCACCACAGAGAAAAACACTTGACTTAGATTAAACTGATAGGTAATATTCCATTACAATAATGCAACATTTGCAGTATATATGCAAGTGTTGTTCATATATACTGCAAATGCTCACCAAGGGAAGAGGAGTTATTGATATGTATAAAACGTGTTTGTGTGACACGTTTCACCTGTTCATTTCTTGTTCAGTGATCTTTGTCTCTTTATCTTCTGCATCTGGCAGAAAGTGCATGACTTTGACTCACAAGTTGAGTTTTTTGTGGTTTGAAATTACAGTACAGTAGGTCTGTGTGTTACTAGAGTTAGTCCATGGACCGGGGTAGGGTAAAAAGACAGTTTGAAAAGAAAACGCAGCTACAGAAGGACACAGTGCAAAACGTTACACATGTTTCTCTTTCCAGTAGAAGGCTAGCTTTAGAAAAGAAACACATTACTGCAATATCTCCAGTGGTTTGGTTTGGCACGTCAATCTTTGCCTCCGAATGCCCTCTTTTTTCTCTGCGTGAGGTGCGGTGTACGTTTTGCTGCTCTCATGACGGCCTCAGCCACAAAACACAGGTGTCAGGGGAAAAAAAAGACGAGACGGCCGCCATGAAAATTTGCTGAGAGCTTTGCTTAACAAAGTGTTCAAATATTATCCTAAGCTCAAGGATATTCAGGCATGCCTCAAAAGTTCACCGCCCCTCTCTTTCCCGGTCTCCCTCCCTGTCTCTCTCTTTCTAAGCAGAGTAGCAGGTGTGGGTTGGTTTCCATGACTACCATCTGTATAACACAACCTGGGCCACTGAATTTCTCATTCAGGTGCAGCTGAGTGACAGCTCTAACAGGAAACATGCTACCTTACACACAGTGCTAGGACAATTAAGAAGACCTGCCGTGCACAGTATGCTTCAATCCAAAAGATTAGAGAATGAGCCCACAACAAAGTGTGTGTTGACTGATTATTCATTACAAACACCGTTTGTGTATATCAAAAGTTAGGAAGCTAAATATGTAAATTGCAACTATAGCCTTTTGTTTTATCCCAATTATCCCGACTACAAAGGGTTGTTTGAGGTGAAACAGAAACTGAAATAGAAATTTTGAAAGTGACGCACAGCAACAGTTCAAAGTAATGTGTCTTACTGGACATTTTAATACCATATTGACATCCTCTGGATATGACTCAGAATGCTGAACCAAAGGATATGTATCAGAGGGCCTAACTAGGAAAACGTAACCACTTCCCAAACCACAAATAATCTATATTATGACGCATCTGGTGAATTTCACCAGACTTCATCACCGCACAACATTCCTGTTGTCCCTTGTGAGAGAAAGACAGAGAGAGAGAGGGAGAGAGAGGAGATTCTGAATGCAAAAGCAGAGTATAGATAAAAAGTTGACAGCGAAAGAAAAGCAGGGAAAGCAACAAACAGAAAGCCAGGAACAAAAAAATAAATAAAATTGAATTCAAAGATAATGACAGCTAAATGAAACACGAACACAGAAAAAAGCTCATACAACAAAAGTGGTTGTATATGGAACCATTTCATTACTGTGTGTCTCCTCCTGTCATTGGACGGCTGGACCACAGAGAGTGGTTTTCCACCAACCCTGTGACCACAGACGGCTAGAGGCCTGGCCATGCCTACCACTGAAAGCCCACTCACACACCACTAAATACGCACAGTATAACCAGACTTCTCATCCTCTCTGGGTCTTGTTTTCAAGAGAGAAACACTTGCAAATATACACACTCACGTTTATATGCAAATACAGCCACCATTACAAATTTGTTTGAGTATGAACAAACAGGCGAAATGTGCCATGTGTATCCACGCACACACGCACATACTAACAAATCATAAAATCACTCCTCTGAAAAGCTGTGCAGAGAGAGGGAGATAGTGCTATGGTAAGGCAATTTGATGGAGGAACCAGGCTGTGGATAGCGTGGCCATGTCTGGAGCCACTGCCTGTTAGTGCAGCCTGTCAGCTGCACGGTGTAGCTGAATGTCAGCTCTGCCATTTTATTAGAAATTAATGAGGCAGAAGTACAGATCTGAATGTATCCCAGGCAAAATGTGACAGCAAACACATTGACGCGACAGAGAGACCGGAACACAAATCCTCAAGCACAGATGCACATCTCAGCTCTGCACAGCACAATTTAAGGATCTTGTATGACAAAATGAGGGTTCACATAACAAATGAATAGTGTCTGCATGTCTTGAAGTGCCTTTAGACAAGAAAATTACACAATATCAAGATTCTGTCATTTCCAAAGGTGTTAAAAATCACATATGAAAATGTAAAAGGTTTTAATGGCCGTCCTTAGTATTTGCTTTTGATATTTATGAAAAGAAATATGTCAGCGAATAAATAGAGTATTAGAACTCTCTGATTTAAAGGTACTGGTATTTTAAGTTAACCTTAAATCGTGACAGTATTAACGCCATTAATGGCTTCTGCAATTTTTATAAATCACTACCGGTCCCCACTCATACTGAGCTAAAGAAAATCATTAACCATCAAATTCCTCTACATTTCCTTTTGCCACTATCCTTTGTTGATTTATGAGTTTGTCTGCCGTCCATCAGGTCTTCAGTCAATCTTTCTGCAGAGATGTCTCCCTTATTTGTAACTTGACTCTGTTCAGATTGAATGGTGCCCTCTCTCCATTCGACTGACAAGACTTAGCAGGTGGCTGGACCCATTCATACCCATGGTTCAGCAATCTCCACCACGCTGTAACCCAAGCCTACAACTTAAACACAGATGCATAGAGATTTTTCATGTGTGCATGTCTATGCAGTGCCTATGTACACACAGACATAAATGTACACTGTACATACACAATTGTTGTGTACACATCAATCTTTAAACAAACACACATTGGTAGAATTTCCTGTGAGCAAACACATTAATATTGTTCTTGGAAAATCATTTGATTTAAATGTAATTTTCCAAACTAGATATCGATATAATTTATAAACACGGGGTAATACATGACATGACATTTACCCAACTTTTAAACCACAGACCAATACAAAAAAAAAGATCTTAAGACTCACAAATTATAGCAAAATATGCAGCACAGGGTAACGATAATACATGTCTCCTCCTGCATTTCTGTATTAGCTCAAAATCCCTATAATAAGATACAGTGTGAAACAATGACAACCGGGTCACCCAAGAAGTGACAGGGTTTTTCAGTGATTTGGTGAAAAAAAGTCATTTATTCTGCATCAACAATTGTGCCACTCCAAAATAACCTTCAGGGCAATGAGCATCAGCACAAACACACATGTACGTGCACTTCCACACACCATCTCTCGACTTGTGGACTAGGGTGGTGGGAGCTTACCAAACACTGCGGTCAGGTACTGTGTGAGTCAGTGTGAGGAAATGTAATATTCTCAGATGTAACATAGGGGCACAGTTAAAAAAACAACCCGCTGCAAAACAACGGTTTATTTTACTGGGTTGTGACTGTGTGGGAGCAAAGATGAGGGTAGTTCAGTGCGTAAGTCAGAGCGTCCCACAATTGGTGGACCTAGGTGGCGCTGTGAACAATAGTGAAACAATAGACTAATCACGAAAGAATATAGTGGTGTTGCACATCAAATTAAAACCCTTTTTACACACAACACAACTAAAAAAATTACTACATATCAAACTCCATACAGCACCTCAGCGTCATTCCACTCGTTACATTTCTTGCCCGTTCGCTACAACACTTTACACAGAACCCACAATACACTCCTCAAATGAAAGCAGGGACTCCCCAGATTCCAAAGATGTATGTCAAAGTACTCTGCACGAAAGCATCAGAGAGATAGAAGCCAAAGTATAAAAACAGAAATTGCTTCGCAAACCGATAGGTGTAAAATTTCTTTTATCTTTGCTGTTTTGCAGTGAAAAGTTTATTTGAACGGCAAATCCACACTATTTCCTGTTAGCCCTATGCCTCTGTGTTACATTCAAATCAATCCGGTCTTTTCGGACGCTGTTTAAGGCCCTGTGGACCACTTACAATTTCCATGTGCAGCTGCCTGCACCTCCCCAACGCCCGGTGTTCTGCTGATCCTGATTGGCTCACAGTGCCGTCAATCTCATTTCGGTGGGTGTGGCTTCTAACGATTCAAAGGAGGTCTCATTTACTCATATTGACCAATCTGTTGCGGAGCTAGAGCCCTGAGCAAGCAGAATCAAGTGGTCATTTTTGGAATAGGGAATTTATATAGGTCTGGTTGAATTAAAAAAAAAAACTGTTGTATTCGGATGTATTGAACAACATTTCTGATATACAAATTAAATGTATAGTTTTGTACATGAGAAAAATTCAAACGGCACAGATGTTGCCAAAATGGCACATTTGGAGACCTCGCCTGAACTGTCTGTACTAAAACCTCTCTAATTTTGTTCTGCTTCGCTTTTCTAGAATCAACCACTGCAGAGATAATGTTCACATGTCGTACTATAATGTGACAGAGTTTTAAAGCTGCAGCTGCATCATTCCAAAGGGATATTCGTCATGAAAATGCTTTTGTTTTTTGTTTTGAAACTTGATTTTTTTATTTATTTTTTTGCTGTGTGCCATATTCAATTACTCTTCATGAGTAACATATATACTAATATTTACACATCTTAATAAAGTGTTCCTTTTACTATGACACAAAAAGTATTCAAATAGGCCTTCTGGTTTCAGAGATATACTCATTTAATTCTGGGTATGCAATTTTGAGCTGGATGCCTAAAAATATGCCTAGTTTCTAAAGGGTTAAAAGGAGGATAGCCAAAAGATATGTATCAACAAAGCTGCAATCATAAAGACAGGAAAAGGAGAAAACCAAAAAAATAAATAAAAATAAATTAAATTGCAAACACACACAGACACACACACATAGCCTACTTGAAGATTGTACTTTGGGTCTGCGGTGCTGTGGTTCCTTGAAAAGCAACTGAACCACAGGAGAGGGAGGAGGGGGTCGGAGGAAAACAGCGATGAGAGAGAAACAGAGAAAGAGGGAGGCAGACATCTCCAAAGTTGGCGTATTGGGAGAACACCTTATAATTATCTACATCCGTTCTGTCAGCCCCAGCCCGAAGAATGGACAGATACGACAGGGAGAAACGATCACGACAGAAAATGACTCAGTCAGACGCTCATTCACATATAAAGCAATGAACAGACAAAACACACTGATAAACTAGCACATATACAAACACCCACAAACAACACAACACATATTTTCATAATCAGGAGCGCCTGCACACATACACACATGGTTCGCGCTTGCACAGGGCTTATTATGGGGCTGAGTCCAGACTGCGTTGAGTGCGGTTCCACACCAAGTGTCTATTTTGAAGACTCGTGAGCCAATTCCAGATTCCCCGTCTCTTAGTCTCACTCTCTTTCCTCCTCTGTTCCACCCCTAAAGCCAGTGTGGGGCCGCTGCAAAGAGGTCACTTTATAGGCTCGATAATTACCAGGTTGTTTAACGACACCTTTTAAGTTTTAAAGTGATGCTCAATCTTTTGTAACGCTTTTTTTTAGGGATCACAATTGGGTCACGTTTTGGAGTTCTACGCATCTCGGTGTGCTGTCTGTGCATCAAATGACCTGTAGAGGTCAGTGTTCCTCCTGATGATTAGTTACAGTATGAACCAGTGTACATGGATTGTGTCGAGGAATGTGACTGTAGGCAGGCAGGTGCGTTGCTGTTCTTCAACATAATGTATTTAGGATCTGAAATGCTGAAGGGCCAATGAATAGTTGCACTTTTTAAACAGTGAAGCTTTAAGCGAGAGCTGTGTGGTTGCATCATGCTTTGCTGGGAATTTAAAGTACAGTTTTAGTGGGAAATCAGGCTGCTATTAGATTCTTTCAGTTACTCAACACAAGATTGATTTGTATCAGTTAGTCAAACAAATCGGTCTTTGATTAAGTCATAGCAACATGTGCAATATCTTTCCCAAGAAAGACAACTTTTACTTAAATACTACTTTACTGTATTTCTTCCTCCCTCTTAAGTTGCTAGTCAAAGAGAGGAAAGAGCTATTTTGGTCTCAAGGAGAAGAGAAAATCATTAACTCTTGTGATCATCGTTCTGTTCCCATAAAGCCAGATCCTTTTTGCTGAATGTCTAACTGACCCCAGAGGGAAATCATTTACTCTGCACTTATGCTGCGCCAACCGTCCCATGAGAGGTCATTTTATCTACCTGCCTCCACTTCTCGGTCTTTCTACCTTTTAAACTGCTCATTTTGCAGTCGCTTGTCTGTCCTTTCCAGAGGAAGTAAATCACTCACATTTGTCTGACTATCAGTCCCTGGAGGCTTGTCATCAGCACTTGTATGAGAATGGTTTCATGGGACCCTGTTCGCATCCTCAGTATTTCTGACTGCCCTAAATCACAGACCCTGCTTGTTCTTGTGACTGTCCTACTCTGGGGCCTCTGCATCTCGTTCACTCTGTGCTTGTGTGACTGTCCCACTTCAATACCCAGCCCTCTCTTTGCTCTGCACTTGTTTCACTGTCCTTCCCAGGAGGATTCCTCATTGTCATTTATTTGACTTAATTACTATGCCGGCTTTGCAGAAGGAGAGGGGATGAGTGACGCTTCACTTAACGACCAGCCTCCCTTCTTTCTGCGTCTTCTACTGTATGTCTAGCTTCATTAAAAGCAAATCTCCTCCCCACACCATCACTCCTCTTCCTCCCTTCATCCACCACAGTGTGGGTGTTAACTAAGAATCGTCCCCTGACAGGCATCAAGAGCACCATCAAACACCTGTGGGCCCAAGACACAAGCGCAGACACTGCTAAGCAGTGACACAAAGAGATTGTGGCACACAAAAGACTCTGATGCCTTTACACCCATGTTCACACACACAGGGACATTCATATACGGAGACACACACACAACAGTAAAAGCCAACAGCAGTTTGCAATCACACATAATTACAGAAACAGTGATTCAACAGCACAATAAAAGATACCGATTTGTGAGCTCATGCATGTGGCACAGATGCACGCACAAAACCAGGTGTCTAATTATATGAATGCATGCCAGACCTGACACTTTTTTTTTTTTTACCTTGCTGAAACAAAATACAGAAGAAGCTCACACACACAAACGCCACTTACAGTACAGTCTAAGGGTTGGAAATCACAAGAGTGCAAGAGTGTTGAGTGTTCACACCAAGTGTGGCAAGAACATTCACACACACACACACACACAAACACATACAGACGCACACACAGACATAAACAACAATGCTTTTTGATGTTTTCAGCAAATGGGACTTTACATCCACAAAAGTACATTTATCATGACAGGCTACTGTATACTAACAGACCTGCTCTCTTGGTTTGATGGAACACATCCATCATTTGCACAGTCAATACAGACTTTGATGTGCGATGACATCTCCCCCGTCTAGTAACGTGTTCACTTGTCAGAGTGATCAGTGAAGAGGACCACAAAAGGGGGCAGGAGGGAACTATATGCACATTCTTTAAACAGATGGTTGTGTAAGGAAGGGATGACATTTTCCCATTATGCCTAGAGTGAACTGATACATAGAGCCCAGGGGATATATGACTTGCAGCATGTAAGTTCAACTATGGTTCTTTCCAAATGTATTTGTTCACATAAATCCATGTCATGACAAGTTAAAATATTTTATCATGATAGAGCAATCATATCAGTGCCATCTGTAGACACTGAAAAAGTGTGATAGATGCAAAGTACACAAAAGTAAAATTTCTTCAATTTAAGCCACAGACCATCACCATACACACTTTGGAGGTTGAGACAGAGATACAGAAAAATATGCTGTCCTAAAATTACAACCTGCAGTCCATCTAAAAAATAAAGCATGTGTCATATACCAGCCCTCTAAACACAGAGTTACACCAAACGTCTTGGCTAAAGATAGAAAATGAATTACAGTGACAAACATTCTATTCACCCTCTTTAAGACCAAAATTTGATTTTCTCCCAACATGCATTCAATATATCTGTGGAAAAAAAGCTTTGGGTGACACACACAAGGGGACTTTCAACCACACACTCGTGTTTTGAGCTGTGAAACGATGGCAAATCAGCCCGTTCATAAATTTTCAGAGGGCATGTTTTATGAGCACAACAGGACTAAAATAAAGAATTGAGGGACGACACCGCCAGCCGTATACTTTTGGTCATGTTTTAGGACCAAGAACCACAACAGCCTCTTGCACTGACATAAAAATGCAAAAAATAAAAAAAATATAAAAAAATAAAAACAACCTTCCCAAAATATTCTAAGAATGTTGCCAGTTATTTCTAGCTGAGATGAAAACTCGGCTATTGCAAAGAGCCTGATTTAGTGTGGGGTGTGAGAGAGGAGACGAGACTGAGAGCGAAAGAGAGAAAGAGGGAGGAGGAGAGGAAGAACCGGCGCTCCGCAGTCTCCCCTCAAAATAACACAGAAGGAGAGAGAATAACATGTTTGCTGTATACGTCAAAAATGCACACGTGCATGATATTAAAAGACAAGCGAATCTCCATTTCATTTTCTACCAGTACATTCTGTTGCAAGTAGTTGAATTAATGCACAAGCGTTATATCAACATGAATATGTAGTATCTCACAAAACTCTCCAACTGTTAGCTCCATTAAAGTCAAAAAACGAGAAGTCAGAAAATGTCCGTGACACCTTAAAGAAAGTCATGATCAGAGTAGATCACCCCTTTTCTTAGGAGTTTTTTAGAACAGAAGCCATTAAAACAGAGGCTCTGCTGCCTGCAACAGAGCACTTAACAGGGCTGTACAGTACTAGCAGAAGGGGACAGCACAAGGGGAAAATTAGTACAGGGGCCAATATATACATTTAACTTCAGGCGAGAGCTCTTCCCCGGCATATGGAACCAATCTGACTATGTGTAAGGAGAAGAGTGGATTCTGAGAGACAAGTAGAGCAAGAAATAAGGAAGAAGTGAGTTGATTGGAGAGAGGAATAAAAAATGCTAAAAGAGAGTCCGTTTCTGTACGCAAACCAAGGGAAAGCAAGAGTTGAAGAGAAAAAAGAAAAAAGAATGGATGAAAAAAAGATGAAGAGCTCTCATGGGCGAAAAATAAATAAAAGGCTAGACAACGTAGTCTACATTAAATGCAACCGCTGTGGTCCCATATAGCTGGGGTCAGGCCAGAACAAAGTACAAGCTTACCCTTGTATGACAGCTTTAACCTGGGTACGTTGTGCTTGGGCTCAGCTCCTCTTCCTGGCTGCACCGCCCCACACAGCAGCACTACAATCCCAAACAGGTAATCCATGGTGCCCGAGTGCTGCTGGCTGGCCTCCAGACCAGGGGGCACTCACACCCCGACCAGTGCGCTGAGATGAGTTTCTCCCACTGGGATACGCCAAGACTTCAGAGTGCCTCCACGTGAGCCCTGAAAGTGGAGGGGTTCCAGGGAGGAAGGGGGAAAAATCCTGATTGTGCTCCCCAGCTCAGAGAGCAGACTCTTGGGGGACTACTGTAGTTTGAAGTAGGTGAAGGGGTGCTGTTCACATGGCTCCCCGTGGATATATGCTCCCTTGGTCTATCAGTCCTCTCCCAGGTGAGGGCTCAGCAAGGCTTCAGGTTGGCGTGATTAAGCAGAGAGCTAGAACCTGTGTAAAGGTAAATCAGATCACTTATCCACAATAGTGAGGCTGTCCTCTCCTAGAAATTTTTCTTTAATCTCTTTCTGTCTTCTGGCTTCTTCTCTTTGAGCAGACACTCACACCAACCCTCTAATCCTTGTGTGCGGCTCTACCAGACTGCGAGAGAGAGAGAGAAACAGAAAGAGAGAGAGAGAGCAACACCATCCACGGGAAGAGAGGGGAGGAGGGAGAGCAGCTGAAGAGAGAGAGAGAGAGAGAGGCAGAGAGAGAAGGGGAGTGCTGGTGAGACAGAGTTAGGGGGGCGGGATGACTTGAAAGCAACGATGGAATCAGTACAGTGAATAGGAGCATGGTGGATGATAAGGTTTTTATAGTGTCATCTCTTCCGCCCTTATTTCCTTTCATGTTACTCTCTTTCTTAAGTCTATTATCTCTTAACTCTTACTCTATCACCGTCTAATTCTTTTCCTCTCTCTCTCTCTGTGGGTCATTTTACTCATAGTTGCATCTGTGCCCCTATGACCCTTTCCACGAATAGGAGGAAAAGGATTTAAAGATCAAAATTATTATAAAATCTCATTAAGAAGCTTCCAATAAATGCAAAAAAACGTTTATATCTTAAACGTCTATACATCACACCTTTAAATGTTTATACCTTGGAAAAGACTGCTGGATTTAATTCTGCCTTCTTCTCGATTTGCACGTGTACATGAATGTCAGACAAAACATTGTCCAATTGTTGAAAAATGTAATTTAATAAAAATAGATATAATATATATATGATTGATTAAAACAAAATCACAGTTCAGTGTAGTAGCTGTTCTTTTTTCTCAGCAGCACGAGTTTTCCAGATGTTACACAATTGTAGATTGTAGTAAAATTTTAAAGGAGGTTGTTCATGGCTTAAAAAGTTGAGACTCATTTGTTAGATTTTGTTTCCGAATAAACACCTAGTTGTAAAACAAAAGCCGTTTAAAGGCTTTTAATAGAGACAGGAGTGTTTTTTACATTGTGTCTAAAGGCTCTTAACAGGAATTTGGGAGGAATTTATAAGTTTAAGGTCATCATCGTATGATGGTCACTTTATGTGCTGCAGCTGTTTCAGCACAGGGTCATGAAGTGTGATTATATTCTTAACAAAACTTCCGCAAATGTACAGAAATTTGTTTTCACAAATAGGACTCGACTATCACTTCAACTGAAAATAGCGAGTGAGGGAACCCTTGAATATTCTCTTAAATATTTGTTTTATTTGAGGCATATTTCGGACACTTTCAAGGAAACTTAGGATTAAGGTGGATTTAAGAATTGGTGAGAAATGGACTGGTTGACACGATTGAAGGAAAACAGTCATGGTTTTGGAAAAGTAATGAGAAATAAATCGAGGCCACGCAAGACAGAAGAGCAGGGTCTAATTTCTATAATAAACATATCATGTGGAGTCCAAACCCGCTTTAACAAAGTACATAACAGGGAAGATTATTTAAAAAGGTCTGTCCGTTTTCTTTTTAGTTCAAAGCATTTGTATACACATATTTTGGATGCTTAGGAGAAATATCTACATAAATTCCAATTTTCCCACAAAGAGTATAGCTTTTGAGATGAAATCTACCGGGTGAGGAAAACACATGCTGGCAGTTAACCTGCATAGTCTGAGACGGATCCTGTCTCTGGTAAAGTCATTCACATCAGCAAGACGGGTCACCCCCCACACCCCTACCCCCAAGCACGCACACACACACACACACACACACACACACACACACACACACACGCCTCCTCTCAATCCCTGCGAGCCCCCTGCAGGTGTTTTAGTGTGAGTGGGCACCTCCTGCTTCCTTTCAGGGAGTGACATAGCAGTGGTGAGGCGATAAAAGCTTTGATAAACGGGAGTGCTGATGTGTCAACTTACACACCCTTAGACACAAAAACGAAAACACCAAGAGAGTTGGTCTGATATAGTGAGGATGGTGAGTGTGTGCTTGTGATATATAGTTACCCTCATATTCCAGCACTCCCACCAGTGCAGCATTATAAAGCATACCTGATCTGATACTGTGTGTTTTGATCTTACATCAAATTAGAACCTTTAGACAGGGCATTTGGTACATTATTTCTGAATAAAGGACATATGTGCCTCAAGCAATAAAGTAACACCAGCTTCAAAGGCCAATGCCAGTTTTTTGGTAACTTTAGCCATCAATCCCTTTGCTAAAGAGCCAGAGGTCGAAACCTCAAAGGAAAAAAAAAAGGAAAAATATAACATTATTATCCAAATGATGTGTCTATATTCCTGCTTTGACTTTAACCACCGTACTCACCATTATGTTACATTTTTGACATTATGAACATTTTAAGTTTGTTTGCATTCTGTTATTACCAAATAAATTAGTGTCTTATAACCTTATAGATCTTAGCTTAACTTGGTGGTTTCCACAATCTTAATATAACTATGGGTAGCGACATGGGAACATGAACCACCTTGTAATAAATGTTTACCTTCAAGTTACTGGGGAAAGTTTGATAGGATTGCTATGTGGTTTGAAATGAAAAAAACACTGCTTGTCTGTCCTTCTAGCTGTTGAATGTGTTTGCACACATGCATCCACGTCTTTCATTGTGTAGTCACTTCCAAAGCCATGGCATGCACATCCCCATATTTCAACATCCCTTTTGTTTAAACAGCCTTTTTAGCTGTTTACCCAAAACAAAAAACATGTGTGGACAGACACATGAAAGTACCATCTCCCCTCACTCAGCCCACTCCATCACCCTATGCCTTTTTCTTTTGCCCTTATCCCCCCCTTCATCCCATTTATCTGCATTAGCCAAACTAATAGAAGCCTGGCTACCTGCATCGATCTTCACCACTGGAGTGAGATGTGCTGTAACACGCCTTCATGGGTTGTCCTTTAGGGAGTGCAGCAACAGTCCAACCTATGCATGCCGATCTATTTGTGACACCCCCTGGCACCACGGCAGGCGCAGTGGTCATGAGTAATGACGACTTAATAAATGGTGACACGCCGTTGGCGGTGGAATGAGACGCCCATTGACAAGGAGCTTCCAGAGGCTTTCAGCACCTGCTGGTAAAAATAGAAGAGGACACAAGACACCCTGCTTATGAGGACACAGCAGTTAGGGGATAGGCGTCAGACAGGTTTGTGTGTGTGGCGACTGTCAATGTGCTGTTACTGATATGATGGTGTATCTTCATCCGGCGTCACGGGAAGCACTGTTAATGTTGTGTGTGTGTGTGTGAGACAAAATGATTACGTGACCCCAGTTATCTGTTTTACAGAGAACACTGGAAATGTTCCACCCTGTATTTCGCACACACTGGCCTTTGGCCTCTCGTGTTCTTTAGCAAACGCCTACAAACCATCCTGTTCATATCCTAACTGACCCTATGTCCTGAGGCCATTGCCACTGATAGAGAAGAATAAGTAATTACTGTCCCGATAATCAGCATATCAAGTTCAAGGTAGGGACAGTCATCACTTCCCTTTACTGCAGAAGCTGCTCCTCCTATTCTCTTCCGGTTTGCAAACACAACCTCAGACTACGTGTTATTGGAGCTCACACAGCAACAACCTTACTCAGCATGTGGCATGTCCAGGAAGCAGGACTAAGATAGTCAGGAAGGATCGGAGGAGGTACAGAGGAAGAACTGTAGCAACTAAAGGGTGTGCACAGCTCTGTTTGTGCGGTGATGAACCGTTCACCAAAGCCCTAAAGCTGCTCACATCACATGCCAAAACAAAGACGCTTCGGTGTGTGGTGTGTGTTTTTGTATGCTCCACGTCTGATGACACTGTAAAAAAACGTAGTAAGTGATGACAAATGAGGAAAGCGAAATTATGAAACACCAGCACATGGAATCAGAGATAGAGATGACTTTTACAGCCAAACAGAGGATAAGAGGAACATAAGTTATGGAGATAACAGTGCAACTCTGAACTTTTTCATCACACACCTCTTGCTTTAAAAAGATCACCTAATAACTCACCAGTTCCACAAGTAATACAGCAAACCTTTACCTGAACATGTGGTCATGGGAAAATAATAAAAAAGGAAAAGAAAAAACATCTGTCCAAGCAATCATTGTAACTCTGTAAATCTGTCTCTCTCTTTGAGAGCTGTACAATAAGCTATATATCACAGTATATGAAGCCTGAAAGTATGTCTCCATGTCAGCTCAGGGTTTCTAATGTTTCTAAAATACAGGGATAATTTTACCAGAGAAGACCTGTGGAGTGTGATGACAAGAAGGTCTGGCAGTTATGTGAGTTAAGGCACACACTTTAAACTCATTTCAAAGTTGTCACAATCACAAGAAAGATGAAAATCGTCCCGTAAGTTGTTGTCTGCACAGTCAAGTGCTGACACCTGTTTCTGCTCTTGCATGCTCTTTTTGCCCTCCTCTCACTCTTCAAACAAAGTGGCGGTTTCATTAAAAAAACATTTTAGAGCTCATTAACAATGCTTCCTCCAACACCAGAAGGGTGGAGGGAAATGGGAGGTTTCCCTCCATTTCATTGCTTCTCAAAAGGTCAAAGGGCAGCCTCCAGGTTTACAATGGGGTCACGCAACCCCAAAGAGTGCATGACCGATCTTGGGTAATCTCTCCCAGCGAGGCATTCCATCTACACCTACATACACGCAGCTCCATGCGTGCAAATCCAGTTTCCACATCCACTCAAGGCAAGTACCAGAATGATAGAATAAGTAAACAAAAGAGGAACCACGCTGCACCATGGGAGCAAAAAAACACTACAAAGCTTAGACGTGTAGCAACGAGGGATGAACGGAAGTGGTTGGTGTATTTATTTACTGCTGATTCATATCCATTCATCTTCTGGTGACTAAAGTCTCCTGTGGAGCTTTGTCTCACACAGATGTGTCCGCTCTGCTTATGTGATGATGGGGGAACAAGGCAGTTCAGGAACCGTTTACAGGAAGCAAGGAAATGTGACTGAAACGTAACACTGATTCATAAAATGCAATCACTTCCTGCAAAGCCTCGTTGCTGACGTGGGGAAACTCATTGCTGGCATGTGGGAGGAGAACGTGGGAGTCATTTCGCCTGATATCAGCTGGTGTGCACTTGTTGAGCAACAACAAAATAGTGTCCAGAGCAGACGTGTAATCTCTTCTTTGGAAGTAAATTACAGTACCGTACGCTACATGTCAAACAGCTGGATTTTTTAAAATCAGAGCAGCTAAACGTCAAGCATGATGTTACACATGAATGACTGAGCAACTTCCAACTCCGGGATGAAAGACTCCTAAGTCGTTTGAGAGCAAAGGAAGCTCATCATGAAGCGTCACTGATGCGGAAAGGACCAATAGAAATCTTAAAGTGAGGGAGGGCATGGGGTAATCCTAGACCTGAAGGATTCTCTTAAACCGTATGTATATGTAAATGCAACACACACCATTTGTGAATGGAGGTTTGTTGGGGGAGGACTTAAGTCCCCGGTTGGGGTGAGACAACAGTGGAGAAGCTCATTATTCCCTCCATATAGCCAAAGCCTGGAGCTTCTAGTGCTCTGAGAAATCTGCTTCTCCTCACCCCTGCCTCCCATCTACACCCACTGTCAACACCAATAGGATGTGAGAGATCTTTCAAAGAGCATTAGTTTCTCTGCCGATATTAAAGTGAAAACTAATTGAGTGGTAGGGATTTGTTAAGATGGTGAAGTAATGAGACTGAAGAATGGTGGAAGAATGGTGCCTAGGCCTAATTTATTCGATGTCCACTCAGATTTAGATTAAGTTGGAAAATCCCAATTTAGTGTCTTTTTCCGAATGTGTTCTTAAAAACTGTCTGCATTTCTTCTATTGCAGTTTAAGTTTAACATCAGTTCATAATCACAAAAAATCTGGCATTGAGTCATTGAGTCTTACCACACAATGTTCTCCCATTTGTTTTCAGACTGGTAAGCACTTCACACAACTCTCACTGCAACCGCTATGTTATCATTTAAAAATCTTCTGTTTTAGTTTCAGACACCAACGTTCTTCCAAGTTTCTCTATTTTGCTCCAAACAGAAGAAATACTGTTGCTGGCATTCACCACCCTTAAACAAGTCATTTTATAAAATACTTTTCAGTGCTCTAACATATACAAAATCAGTGAATACAATGTTCCTATCCACTTTCTTGTGTAAATCAATTGAAAAGATATTTCTTCCTATTTTCTTGTCCATTTCCACCAAAGCCTACCGACATTTATTTGCACAAAGAGTGTTTTTGTCAGACCAGCACTATTAAGGTTAAAGACACTGACACTGACTAATAAACAAGAAAACCAGTACATTTTTACAGTAGAAGCTACAATCAGTCCACTTTAGGGATGTGGGGTTTAACAATAAACAATCAATCCATGCTGCCTGTATTGTTTGTCTTCTCAACAACTGTTGTGTTTTTCCTTCTTGACTCTGTAGACAATTTTCAAAAAGTTTTGCAACTCTATCTGCAATTTCTGTAAGAAGCAAATTAATTATCATCATAAATATTGTTCTCCACCGAGAACGTCACTCCACTGGCATCACATTATTGTTAATCCAACTTTGATTATTTGTTGAAGTCTTACACAAATACTCTGCTCTTGAGCTGATTAGGATCTCAAGATGAGCATCTATAAAGGGACTGGAATGCCTGTGGTTTTTAAAAACATGGATAAAGAAATGCTTAAAAAAATAAAATCTGACCTCCCACCATGCTTTCAAAGCATACGGTATGCAGAAACAAAATACCAAACATACCCCCAAACATACATTCCAAGCTTGAAATGCTGGTAGTCACCATCATGTTTCATACATATCAATTTGAATATCTTCAGCATCTATGCCAACTAACATCTTCTGCAACCATAAACAGCTTGTAATATCCACGTCTAGGTTACATCGTCCAAGAATTCAACTGCGACAAAATATGGTTAAGAATAAAACTTGTACATGAATCCATTGGCTGCTCCATAAATTTCTCCTGTCAGGAAGAAATTCTCTCAGTATTACTTGCTGTACGTCTGTATGGCTGACAGGGCAGGAACAGTGACACAGCACTCAATCCTGCTCTTCTATTAAATATTTACACGCTTGTGAAACATATTAAACTAACTGCCGGCGCTCGCATTACTGCTCAGCAGTGGACTCAGATTTAATATGGCTCACATTCGCTTCCAAGAATACGTGTGTTAAATAAGGTGAGGTACTGTAGATGCAAGCAGACAGAGACTCAGACAGAGACACAAACAGACAGACAGAGAGAGAGAGACACCCAACTGCATTTATGCTACTGAGTGTGTGTAATGGTCAACTGACACATCACAGTACATGTGTCATACATTTACATACATACATTTAATACAAATTTGACTGATTTAATAGATTAGTCGAAAATAATGCTACAGAGTTTTATCTATCATCATAAATGCTTTTTTTATTTTTAAACAGAAACATGATTCAAATTCAGTGACTAACGCTTGGTGGCTTTAACATCAATCACATTGACATTTAGGATAGAGAAATAACATGAGACTCGATAAAATTACTTCTCACTGTGTTGAGCAATACCACAAATAACTTTGTAATTCAATGCAATGGTGATTCAATTTTAAGTGTTATTTGGTTAGGTTTGTCAGGTTAAGTATCCTTTAGAATGGAGTATAGGAGTCTGTAAATCCACAAGCTTTAGCTTTAGCTGTTTCCAATTGCATCTGTTGCATAGATGAGAAAGAACACAGATACATCATCTTTTTTTTAAAATGTAAAAGTACTTTTTGTCCTATTATAGAATTAATTACATATTGGATGTCTGCAGTATTGCATTTAAAATTGTTTCCCGATCATTCACAGGGAAATACAAGTGGGATAACCTCTTATTTAGAGGTATAAGAAGAAGCAGTTGCCAATTTCGGGGTTAGACTGTAACAAAAATTTGTGTGACATGCACAATCAATCACTGCTTGCAGAGAGAAATAAGCATAATGATAATATTCCTTCTGAAATGATGAATGTGAACAATATATTTTTGGAGAAGTGAGCCCCACACTGATCATTACCATATGATTTTAGGCAAAGTTATCTGAAGGTAAATTTATGTATTTTAGCTTGGTTGCTGAAAGTCTAGTAGATTCACTGTGGCATGTGAGTGAGTCAGTCACTATATATTTCTCTACTGTGATTTACCCCAGCTGCATGAAAACACTAACACTTCCATATGATGGGAAAACATTTCTGTGCTTTATTAACAGAAGAAAACTCCCCGCAGATTTGCAGCAGTGCTGCTCAACCGGTACCAACTTTATTACTTAACTCTGTTTTTCCTCCTGATAAGAGACCATCCTCCTCAACACAGTTTGGGCCCCGTTTCTAACATGATAATTAGGTCTTTTATTTATTGTCCTAGTCCTAGTTCTCCTGAAGAAATTATCACATTATTATCAGTTCAAATTTATCAGGGTCATAATGCAACCTGAAGGAACCTTAGGCAGTCTTTGTGCCCCACTGCATGGGGTAAGTAGTTCATGTCTGTTGTCTTAACCTTTTTTTATGAAACCCCATGTAACCCTGAGAACCAAACTGTCATGCACTTATTAATCTATGCAGACAAATTCATTGTATTCTTCTAGCTTTACAACATTCATATAGGGCCTTCAGTGAATACAAACCATCTGTGTAAACACAGACTTCTGTCAGGCCTGTGTAGTGAGTGATGAGTCCCACCTGTACAAAAAGAAAAAGCCTCCCAAACTTCTGAAGCAGTTATGTGCTTAACACAAGTGACACAAACTCACGCACACTAATGCAGACTCTCAGCTTATACCTGGGACAGGTCGCTCGTGATAAGAGTAATGACTGAAATGAATTTCTCCAATTCGACAAGCAATAACTAAAGGACATCCCGCCATGTTAACGATATATTCTGCTATCTCCTGTGCTCTCAGTGGAATCACTCGCTCTCAAATTGATGATTCCCATTTGCTGTCTCTTTGCTGACACCCTGTAAATCAAGTATAATTGACAGACATAAGCGATTAAAAGTGGTACAACCAAATGACACCGTCCCAGAAGTTCCAATTAAAACTTCCGACAAGTGAACAATAATCTTTCACACTTGCTTGGCAAATATCAGGCAGGTAGAAACTTACCAGCAAACTGTCGGTTGTACAGTTTGGTGTAAGTCAGTAAGCTGTGTCTCAATTCATCTTTCAAAAGATGTGTCACCCCACTGCAGCAAATCTGTCCTATTTCAAAAGCTCCTTAAAAAGCAGTCGACAAATGTGCCCTTTTTTCCCCTGGCGGTCCACCCTATCCCAACATTCTTTGCTTGTCAACAATGAAAAGGGAATGTGGTGGCATCCGCTTGACACATGATGAAAAAAACTAGGGTGTCTTTAAATAAGGTTTCATAAAAATGTGTTACTGTACATGATGTTACCTAAATAGCTAGCTGCTACCTGAGCTGCCTGGCTGCCCACATCCAAGAGGGAACAGCTAGTGACTTAAATAGGGAATCATTGAAGCCGTGTCTCGTCAGTTCATTCTTCACAGTCTGCAAAGGCCACGTGCCTACAAAGAAAATGTAGAGAACTTCCTTCGAAGTTTGTGGTCTCTGATCTGAGACCAAGCTATAGTTCTGTTACAGAAATGTTACAGTTCTTTGCATTTAATATCATATAACATTATATGAACAATCAACATTATATTAACAGTCTTGTGTAGTAAAAAGAGACGTCAGAAGGCTCTGTCACATCTAAAGTGTTAAAACATTAGCCAATCAAGAAAATGTTAGACTCAACTGGGGTATTACCTTCTTCTATATATGGGCATTTAATTCTCAGTACTGTGCATTATTTTATTCAATAAATACAACCAAAGGGTAAAAAAGCTTAGCTCAGGTGCTGTTGGCTTAAAAGTGTTTCCACACTTTTAGAGGACGTTTAACGGCAAGTTAAAAAATGTTTTAAAAGGAGCAACATTTTTACTGTCTTTTAACAATGAGTCAAATTAAGTCAAAGTTTAACCAAAGTTGAACTTATTGCAAAATAAGTTTGACGGGATTACTTTGTTCCCACTGGTGAATCAGCTAATCATGAGGGTTCCATTAAAAATAATTGATTTTTCATGTGACATGATCTTAGAATTATGCACTGGTCTGCAGTGTGTGTGTACTATATTACAGCTACAGTGAAGCAGATTTACTCCAAATCCAAGAACAAAACTTCCATCCTTCTTTTTCATCTTGTCCCAAGGGTGAAAAAAGTTCAACCTACCACTACGGATCTCATCATCATCCACACACTTCAATCCGTTAAGATGTAAAGGAATACCTTCCTTGCTGACAGCCTGAAGACCAAGAGTAATTCTGTTCCACAGCTCAACTATTAAACCACTGGACAGATAGATTCAAAGCACTGTCCACAGGGTGATTGGGTTTCATTATGGCAAATGAAACACCCCATCACTCTTTACTGTCTTATAATAAATGTGTATAGAGAATGTCTGTCCCACTTGGAAAAAAGACTGTAGAGATCAGGAAGAACGACAATGATCAAAGTGACCTTCTGGGTACTTCCTTTGACCGTGAGAAAACAAGAGAGACAGAGGAGGAGAAAAAATGGAACAGAAATGTCAGCAGTTTGTGTCTCTACAACAGGCTTTGTTAAAATAAATAAGTCAGTGTGTCATTTGTATACTTTTTGACCAGCACAACACAGTCCATCTGGGGTCTGAGAGAAAATATCTTGAGCTCAAGCTTAATGATCTGGCTTCACCAGCCTTGCATCTGGCAAATTAGAGGGAGAAGACAGAACATGCAATCAATTTACAAGACAGATATTAAAGCTATAAAGCTTTGTTCCACTACTCAACATAACAAACAGGACTTTCATGTAAAATTCTAACAATGCAGAGGCAACCAATCCCCATCTAACAGGGTAATCCCGATTTGCACCACATACAAAACAACACACACTGCAACCCAGGGCAGTGTGTTTGGACAGTTCTCCGGAAATTCTGTTATCACTGCATGTCCAGAAATGAGTGTAGGGAGGGTGGACAGTGGGTGTATCGGGAAGAGTTTGTGGGGGCAGGGACTTGTTGGAAAAATCGAGTGGACGGTGGCCCCCAGCTGATGCTGTCTGGCAAAGGATCAATCTCATTCCTCTTCAGTTGGAGGCTCCTTTTCTCTGACCCGTCAGTCCTGACGTCCCAGAGAACTGATGCAAGAAATGCAGCTTTAAAAACAGCCTCTGGTCCTGCTGGTGAGAACTGGGCAAAGCTCACCCCACACAGGCGCACGCACACACACACACGCACACACACACACACACACACACACACACACACACACACACACAAACATCATGCAATGGCATACAGCCTCACTGTTTTCTAGCCATCTTGCATTACAATAAGGAGTGCCAACAAGATAATGTATGTTGGTGTGGGTGGGCTTTGTAGGTGGTGGGCCGTTGGTTGATGATAAAAAGAAAAGATTAAGATGATACCAATGTATTAAATATCTCAAACAGCTGTACTGCATATGTGCTGGAACTGAATCAGGGCTTTGAACTGAAGCCTTTGTAATAACTGTAAAATAAGATGTAGAGCACTGACTGTCTGAGCAACCACATCAGTCACCTGAGCAGTGAATGGTGCATAATGGGGCACTGTTCAAATTAGCCAAGCTTTTACTTTCCTTTTTCCTGCACAACTACAATCTACTTTATGACTACACCCTGAAGCCTGAACTCTATTCAGAGCTTCACATCAATGCTCATCATTGACAATACTGCATTTGTGCCAACTTTTTCACACACTTGTCTGCTTCC
This sequence comes from Channa argus, assembly GCF_033026475.1. Classification (NCBI taxonomy): domain Eukaryota; kingdom Metazoa; phylum Chordata; class Actinopteri; order Anabantiformes; family Channidae; genus Channa; species Channa argus. The sequence goes on from NC_090217.1 coordinate 8,013,480, forward strand.
AAATGGAGCAAAAAAGCTGAACACATGAAAACATTTGTGTGAATGTCAACAAATGGAGCAACTGTTTGCTCCAATAACATCACAAGTTTCCAGGCTGGAGACACAGTGGTTCGCTAATCATCCCAATCATAGACACTCATGATATCCTGTTTTTCCTGTCCTAGCAAGGTTGGACAATAGCAGCACATCTCGTCCCTCTGTTTTTCTTCGGGGTGGATTCTTGTTGGATGATAGATGAAGCAGTGTCCTCCTGTTTCTCTCTGATGCTTAGGCTCTGGATTATCCCTCAGCTCAATGTGGTTGTTTTTTGTGGATTCTTCTCTAATCTCATGTGCTTCTGTCACACTGTGATGAAAGACAGCCTGTTGGTATTGGCTCAATGCTGAAGCTGACTCACAGGCACAGGTGCACCATAAGAAAGAGAGGTCACACTACAAGCTAATCCTTACAGTGCATTTGCATCCTAAAAGTCATCAGAATGGTAAAATTATACAAAATCGTATCTAAAGAAGATTGAAAAAACGAATTCTTCCAGGAACAAACACCTCATTGTCTCCATAGCAGAAACTTGATTTTGCAGTGACTAACCAGACATTTTACAGGAGTCCGCCCTTTTCCTCTCCTCTAATCCTTTAAAACGATGGAGTCGTTAAAACAAACTACTCGCTGTCTTATTGGTGTCAGGATTTTGCTAACCTGACAAGTTTAACCTCCACAGAGCTTTTGTGATTAACATTTCTTCAATTCTATATGTGAGATTACCTTAAAACAACACTTGTCAGCGGAAATATGTAGACAAGCCCAACAGAGCAAAATAAGACATGTCCATGGCACAATACGTACCTTTGGAATCATCTATTATTATCTGCACCCACAGTGTATCGTGAAACCATGCTTTATACACCTCACAGCCACGACATGTCTACTAACATCTGCACGCCAGAGGGGTAATCAAGTGCTTTTAAGAGTCATGAGTCTACATTGACTGTATTTTGTTATAATAAGCTTTTTAATCATTTGGCTCATTTGACACAGACATTTACTTTTGACCTTAAGGGATCCTTTCAGAGTTCCTAGTTTTTCTTTGGGTATACTAATATTGTTTTGCCCAGGTCTGTTAAAAAGTTTGAGATTGGCAGTTCAGTTGATTATACAAATAATCTGGCTGTGCTGGGTGCAAAGCAAAAAAAAAATAGGTGGTGCTGCTACACAGCATGAGGCCTCTAATCCTGCCAGACAACTCCTATGTTATGCTTGACCAGGGGACAACATGTTTTAATAACGGTTATTGGACACCACCCATCAGAACATAGATTAATTGATGTCGGGGCCTTCTTAGGCCTTCTACCTGCTGGGCAGTGATGGGTAAACAGTGGCTCTGATAGTGGCTGGTGGTCTACAGCCTTCAGAGTTTTACTGGGGATTCGCTCCTCTGAGGAGTAGCCCTGAAGAGGAGAGGATTACCTCAATCCTCTCTCCCTTCTTCACCCCTTCCAACTCGACACTTCAGATTCAAACAAAGGCTCAGGGACTGTGGGCCTCAGGCCCCTGGCGCACTGCTAATCCCATTCCAGCTGGACAACAATCCGTCTGGACGGTGGCCCTTGTGGGGCTGTAAGCCTGCAGTAAGAGGCTTGGAGGAGAAGTCAGACAGCTCGTCAAGGATGAGGACTTAATTAGCCATGCAAAGTCAACCTGGCTAATTGAAAAGATTCGACGTGAGTGCCGCCACAGGAGCAGAAGAGTGCTTTTTTTAAATTTCTTTTTTTACTGCACTGTTTAAGGTGTTCTGTTGCCAGGCAAAGAAGAATGCCAGGGATGAGGTGCCCCTGCTGCTTCAGAGTTGGCAATGTGAAAAGGGGCCTGCTTGTAAGGTTAATTGGGCTGGACGCAGTGCCAAGAAAAAGTATGGGGGAACATGTCTTGAAGTGTTTTACTGGATCTGAGCTTAATCTCTCATGACGGTGGGGTCAGGAGTGTAGCTCTGGGAGGGATTCTGCAAGGTGATTTTACAAGTTAAAAAAAAAAAGAAAAAAAAAAGAAACAAAGACTGGATGTGCATCTATATGTTTTTTCACATTTTCAAGCTTAGGTGAATGTATTCATGTATCTGAGTGTATATTTGTGCCAATAAACCCTCTAGGGTGCTTTAGGTGACATGAATCACGCCGGGAAGTTAGTATATGTTTGTATACTGTGTTGAGCTGATGTCAAAACTCACTCAGCACTCAACGGGCAGACAAAGCACACAAACCTTGCGGAAATAAAACAGAAACTCTCTTGACCCACCCTCTCTCCACTCTCCATCAACACTCTGTTTAAGTATGTCATCGCTGCTCCAGCATAATGTGTTTAGAATGTTGCACTCCCTCAACCTCTCCAACTCTGTAATGCATTTTGCTACACAACCCCCATCTCTCCTATCCATAATGTGTTTGAATACACCACCTCTAGCCAAACACAGTGTGTTTAAAGAATGCCACACTCTACCTCTCAAGCTCAATCACTGTATCGTGTGAGCACAGGCTCCCTCTCTTTTTGTGTAATTTGTTTGACGATGCTAGCCTTTCCGACGCCTCTTGCATCTAATGCATTTGAGCATTTACAGAGTCAGACACACACACACACACACACACACACAAACACACAGTTAACACATGCAGAGACATTTTTTTTTCATTGACTATACAACTGATTAAGCCAAATTTATTGAGGAGGTTAGATAGAAGCAGAATCTGCCAGCAATAACAGTCGTAGGTTTAATTAAACATTATAATTTATAAAATGCCACAATGGCGTAAGGCCCGAATAAGAAATTACAATGAACATGAATAAAAACATTCAACATTTAAAGGATATTTTATGCTGTTGTGAATTTTTACATATAGATTTTTTTCTCAATGTTCTCAACATAATAGATCTGTAGTTTATTATGTTCACCACTAGGTCAAGCATGAAATATCTCCACCCCTACTGAATAGACCAGGGGCTCTCAAACCTGTTCTGGACCCCTGCTCTGCTCGCTTTCCAACTAAACCTGCAATACACATTGCTGTTTGCCTGGATACGGTGTGCCCAGCAAATGGGAAGATGGAAGATACCATTTTAGGTGAGGGTGGAGTTGAGGAAGACAAAGAAAATGTTATCTTCCAGCTTCTGATCAACTGAACACACCCGATCCAGGTAATCAACAGAGTAGGGCATGGTTAGTTGGAAAACAAGCCGAGCAGGAATCCTTGAGGACCAGGATTAAGGACCCCTGGAATAAACTACCGTGCATATTAAGACCTCCATGATTCCCAGACAACACATTTGTCTATTACTGATAATCCCTCAACTTTTATTTTCTTTGCACCACGATGAGGTTAACATATGACATCCCAATCATCCTCAGCTACTAATCAGCTGCCATCTTTAAATTTTTCTGCTTTGTCAAGCCAAAAGTTTCCTTCAGTTAATCCCCTTCTGTCTCTTTCTGTCATCTTTCTCTTCTAAAATCCTCACATTGATGCACGTCTTTCCTACTTCTGGCCTCCACCTTGCTCAGAGTAAACTTAGCACTGACCCTGAGCTGTAGAAACTGATCAACCACAGCTATGATGCTAATGGTCTTCTTGGGGTTATGATACTGTGCACATTGTGGTCATGAGGGATTAGCACAATTCTCTACACATGGACCATCACTCATGGGTGAAGACAGGACAACCCTAAGCGTAAAGGCAGATTCAACTGAAAATGATTTAACAACCTTAGAGCTGCTTTGAATTCTCTTTCTTACTCTGGGAGTGCATGTGGTTTTCTTGTACCATGGTTGCCACATTAAAAAACACAAGGTTTTGCTTTATTATTTATGTCTATCTTCTTAAAGTTATGTCCATTGCTAATCACAAGAATTAGAGCATATACCATTCACATGTACAAAAAAATCTCCTGGCACAGACTTTATCATCACGATAATCTCTTTTCTGTTTAATATCAAATACAATGCTTCTGAAATCAGCTGAAATAACACCGCTGGTGTTTCAAGCAATTAACCTTTTCCACTGTGTAAATGGCTCAGGGGGAGAAAGAGGAACTCAAGTGAGAATGAATGTCTGCGTGTGCATTTCATCCTCTCTGGGAGAATGCATGGCACGTTTCAGGGAGGCCCCAGCTGAGACAGGGGTCGAGCAAGAACCCGGCACAGCTTGTGTGTGTGTTAAAGAGTGGGAGGAAAATGTAAAAGAAAACAGTATGGTCTCTAAAGCACTGTTCAGAGGTAATATACTGTAAATGGGGGAGGGGAATAATGTTTGGATGGTAGTGGGGGAGAAAGGGAGGTAAGACATTAATAAAAACCAAATCAGTCAGGCTTGACATAAACACCCCTTTGTTCTTTGACATAATGGCAGCCACCACGACAAGAGCACGATACATCATGCACAGCACCATTTGAAAGCAGTTCCCCAACCTCACCGTCCCTCTTCTATTACTTCAAGAAGACCAAATAAACTCACGTTCTCCTTCGCTTTGTCACCAGCCATCTCTTTCTCTTACACACACACACACACACACACACACACACACACACACACACACACACACACACACACACACACTTAGAGGCTTAATATCCCCTACCTAGGAGCCTAATATCCAGGGCTTGATAATAGAGCACTGTGTCTGATTCGTGTCTGCAGGAAGGAGCCATGAAATTACCTTCCTATGCAACAAGGGCTATGCCATAAAGGTGTACCTCAATCACCCAGAGAATAAGGCCTATTGTTACAAGCCAGAGCTTTTATGAAAGTAAGTGATCCTACTTAGAAAAAAGAGAGAAGATGATAAGATTTGATATCCCTGAATGGTACGACTGTTGCCTGGAGTTAGAGCTTTACAAAAATCCAGGTCAAGCCCCCTCTGTGTCTTTGAGATCTGGGAAGAAACTCTTGAGTGGGTGATTATATATTAACCTCCAAGTGCAGGAGAACCTCTGTCCTTATGTTCAGTGATGTTTAAAAGTAGGTAGGTTTTCAGTTGGTTTCAGTTAAGGGTTGTGCTTTTGTCTTCTTAGCAGCCATAGTTTAAGTTGGGTTGAGGCTATGAAACGTGGCCACAGCAAATGGCAACAGCAATCATGCTCTGTTCAAATGATATTATGGCATGTTCTGCACTGAAACAGTGGCATTCAATGACCCTGAGCGCTACAGGTAAAAGGGTCACAGTTTCCCTTTTGGTAGAAAGGCCCCTAATGGCCAGAGGTCAGTGAGTCATGTTTGTCCTGCCTGGAGTGAATAACAATAGAGGACGGTGGCGATGGACAGGGGCAGGCAGGTAGACAGATAATTAGATGGATGAGTAGACACAGAGCTGAATCTTATCAGCAAAGAACGACAGAGAAGCAGACAGTGCTGGATTGCCATGTCCTCATCTCTTTGATGGATCCACAGAGGCAAATGCTACATTCACAGTGGGACAGAACTAAACAATACAACACCAAAACGTTAAATCTGTAGTTTGAAAGTGTGTAAAACAAATGTTTTATTTGTGCAAAATAATGTTTCATTGAAATTAGTATCTCAGTTTACAAAATGCAAACATTTTTATCTTACTGCATGACTACACGCCTAAAAGGAAGTACTTTTCTATATGCACCAATCAGAAACAAAATCATTTCTTTTTGGGCCATCTGGACTGGCTCTGATTCTATGGAACAAAACAATCTGAGATTATTTTTGAATAGTTGAAATGTATTAACAGGAACTGGCCATCATTTATTTAATTTTAAAAGAAGAAAATTAATGAACCAAGAGGGTAAATCAGGCACTCGGAGCAGAAGCTATTTTTGTCTCTTGTAGTTCTGGTGAACAAAAACAAATATGTTCCTTTTAAAAATTATTATAGGACAGAACTCAAAGAGGTTTTATTAACATGTAAACATTTGTTGATTAAATATTTATTGATAAAACAATTTTAAAATGAATGTTGATGACAAAAAGATTCATTAAAATAAATTTAATCGCAGTTTTGCAACATGCAATCCATTAGATTATATGTTATATTTCATACTGTTTTGATAAATATTAGTTTGTCGCTTTGCCTTTATTAAATACATAAATACTTGCATCAAGCAGTTAAAAACGGTTATCAAACTTTATGTTATAAAAGTGCATCACCACACCAGAAAAAGGTGGAGAGAAAGTTTTATATTGATAATAGAGGCTAAGATTTTCACCCTTGGATCAAATTCCAGCAAAAAGTAATGGTCAGATTAATGTTACTGTTTTCGGTCAATGACTTTAGGGGAGTTGATGAGTTCTGTTGTGACAGGATTCTGCACAAGGATCAATCGGGCACTTACATTAATGCCCGGGACAGGTCGATCCCAGGACTGACATTGACCCGGTTCCCTCTCTGCATGAGCCCAAGTCCATCATCACTGTCATCAACAGCGAAAGGCTTGAGGGCAAAATGCGTGTGAGGTTGACTGCACATGCAGTGTTTAACTTGTGGAGGCACTGGACCTCATCCAAAAACCCCACATTCATTACTAAGGAGCCTCCGTTATCAATTCTCCATTATGGTTAAATTAAAGCCCAGTTCATTTCCACTAAAACATCTCGCCTCATTAGTGATGTGGTTGTTCTGTGATTTGAGTGAAAACATACTTGACTTTTGTCTCACCTGAAAGTAGAAATGGATTATAAGAAGAGTGTAAGTGTTTGTTTTTTTGGGAGTAAAAGTCAATCCAGCTACTCTGCGGTTCTGATTCAACACTCGAGTGCTAATGTTTTCTCTTGCTCTTTGTTATAGGTCTTGCCAACCAGCTAGAAATTATGTTTACATATGATCTGACTAAAATCTCACTGCAGCAAAAGAAGTATTTAAATGTCTGAAACAAATAGCAATACGTTACTGTGGTACTCATAAATCACTATGCCAACTGAAAATGGTCAAACAAGAAGATATCAGGTTGCCTGTATGAAAATGACCTGACAAAATGAAATCATATTTTTAGACGTAGCGCAGAATTTCTCTCACATACATTGGTTAACCTTCCTCATTCTTATCATCACTGCAACTATTTTTGCCTGTCAAATCAACACGGTTTACCGTCTTGTACTATTTGTAGTTCGCACTCTAATGCGATGATCTGAACAGAGTTTACCTTCTTTCTCTGTCAGCAACATCCTCCGCCAACTTTCCCTCCTCCCAAGGGAGTCACTCCAACAGACAGGACCAATTTTCTGCTAATTGGGCCTCAGGAAATTGCTCCTCGCTTTAATTTACTGTTGGACAGCTATGAAGGCATGTGATCTACTGCTGCTTTTTCCCTTCCCCTCTTCCTTTTTTCCTATGTATTGAGTGCAGGTGAGTTTATAAGAGAGGTATACAAAAAATATTATGCAAAGGCAGAGAGTGGAGCCAAGTCAAAGGTTAACGCATTACGGCACTAAGAGGCATTATACATGATGCGGGCAAATCTGTAGGTCAGATATTCACACAGTGGGGGAATGATTTAAAAGAGCTTTTAAGACTTGCTTGGATACAACAATTATGAGCTATAACAGAGCAGGTATTGTGTTTCTGCCATTCTGGCCCTTTTACCAAACAATCTGTCACAATATTGTCCACACCATCTATTCATGTTGATCTAATCCAAACAGGAAAGCCATCTATTGGAAAGTGAAGTAACAGTTGCTATCGGGCAATGACAGGTCTGGACTGTCAGATCATCAGGCTCCAAAGACGATATCTAACAGAGCTACTCTGTCTAGAGGAGTGTCTAGATAAGATTAATTGCCACATGGTGACAAAACTAACACAATAACCGTAACTTTAGTGTGAAAGATAACTCTGTTAGCAATTACTGATAAAATATAAAGGGAAATCTACACCACACTCAAGATTTTCAAAGATAGCGATAAATGGTGGAAGCAGATGTTCCCTCCTCTATGGCCACAGAAGAATTATAGAACTGTATTTGAACCTTTTCAAAAAAGGCTCAAGAAAATCTCTTGAAACAGTCTGTACAATACAAAAGTGGCATTTAGTACCGAGAGAAATCAGTCTCAACTTTGGAAAAAAATACAGTTGCCTAGTTCACAAATAAAAACATTTAGAAAACTGCTTTTGAGTAATCTGTGTGGCTCATAAATGTACTATTTAATCGCCAGTCAGTATATCTACAGGGAATATTCTGGAGCCATCTGGTTTTCATTTTATCAACTTTAAAGACTGAAGTTTTTCAAATTCACTGATATTTGTTTGTGGACTGGAAAATGCAACCCCACAAATTACTAACAAATCCTTATTTACCTCTATAAATCTTGTTAGTATTTGTGAATCAGGAGAAATGCATTTGTTTCCAGTACTAAGACTAATTTCTCTCCATCCTTTAATGTTTTTGCCAGGGTTAAATTGTGTACATCTGAATGGATTTTAGTCATCTCAGTTTGACACATTTTAAGCTTGGCCCTAGCAACAAGAGACATTTCTAAGCTAAACATATGACCATTTATTTTACCAAATCAAAGTGTCAACCTTCTTACTGACAGAAGGCATGTCCCTTTCAGCTTCAAGTGCTTGTGAATTAGGGAATGATTCACGGTGTCTGCACAAGTCAAGGGGAAGTGCCTTCACTGTAAACAGGACTTAATGGAAAATTCTCCTCTGTTTTTTCCTTGTTTTTTTCTCTAAGAGTATCTATCAATTTCAGTCCTATCTATAGTTTGTTTGAGTTTTTTGCTAACATATGCAAAGTCCGAAACAAGTGTTTGAAAACTGTGAGGAAAAACCACCTTACTGAACATTTAAAAATCATACCAATGATGCAACATGCAACTTCAGATAGATGTTTGTGGTTAAATTTCAACCACAACCTTCTGAGTCACACATTTTTCTTGGTATGGCTACATTCCACACCACTCATAACCACACAATTACATTCATAGTAAATGTTTACTGCACAATTTTGGCATTGACCAGCTCGTACAGTATGTGGTTGAAATGTTTTAGGAAATTGGTCAACTTTGTGCTCACAGCAAAAACACCAAAATACGAAAAATCCAAATCCTGTTCACTCATTGTGCTACCAAAGTACTAGACACGCACCCATCTTAAACACACATTTTGCAGAATGACTGGATCCAACCTTGGCTGACATTCATACCAATGCATCCACAGCCCCCAAAGGCCTGCTCTGACCCACACACTGCATTCATTTGCATAACCCAATCAATACTCACAAGCATTTCAGTACAGAATCCCTCCATCAATGCTGACATGTTACCCAGGCTGAACATCCATCAGGCACTCTGACACGTTTTAGGCCAAGGACCACCATCTATCAGTGCTTGACTTTTATAAACCTAACGAGCTAATATGAATCAATATGTGATGTTTTCTAACATTTGCTGGGGTCAATATGCAAAGGTGCACACCAGCACTGACCTTAATTCAATAATCCTACAAAGACCTACCCCTATGGAATAATGTCCTTCTGTTATCAGTGTAAAAAGCAATAGGCCACTGTAAACAAGCGGAAAATGAAGTTTAGCTTACTTTTAATAGTGTTCATTGATCTGTATTTGCAGGGATTAGTGAGCAAACAAAAAGCCTGGTAAAGCAGTTACGCCTGATAACCTGCACTGTTTGGTAAAGCTATCGTGTTCTCTTTTCATTGCAATGAGACAAACGGTTGCCTGAATGGGTGTGTAAAATATGCAGAATGCAACAGAGGAGAGACAAAGACTCCAAAAAGGAAGCAACTTACAACTCAGTAACAGTCAATCAAAAATACCCCTTTCTTTCACACTCACCCAAAAGCACACACACACACATGCACACACACTGAGCTCATTACATCCACCCTGCTGCCTGATGGCTGGTTGACAACTTAGCGCCTTTAACTTATTTTCACACTTTCCAAACTTCCTAACTGCTAGGCCTCCGTGCACTGGGGAGCTCATTCACTCGGATCCTCAGCAGACAGAGAGGAAACAAATAACACTGCAAAACCAGTATCCCCCATATCCTCAATATCTTATCAGCCTGAACTTCAAACTTTCCACTCACACTTTGTTCATATACTGGCCAAATATTACTGTTCAGGAATACACCTTAATAAAAGTAAAAAGACTTTTCCCCAAACAGAGAAGGGATTCTCTTGTGACTAAAATCTCCATCAGTCATAGAGATAGGTATGTATCCCTTGAGGGAACTTCAGTACTCTGCCTGTTGTAATAAAGTAAACCTATCAGTCAGGATGGGGCAGACCTATTACAGTCTGTGTGGCCTCTTAATGCTTTACACACTCTGTAAACCTCCTGTTGCTCCTGCTCAATGTGCAATTACACCATTACTTAAAATGTGGATTTAGAAACAGTGGGAGGCAAACAGCAGGGTTTTGATACAAAACAAAGGTAAGTACAATTATAGTTTATAAATTATTACGGTCAATGGTGACAAATTGTATACTGCACTGCAACAGTAATTATTAAAAAATGAGTCCTCAGCATCACATGCAATATTTATAAAATAAATAATATCAATAATGATAAATGATACCATAAGCCTTTTAAATCAGACTGACTGTTTCCAGCTGAATTTTTCTTTTTTTTCTTAACCACAACAGAGGATTAATTAACTGGAAGGACAATGGATAGACACCATCTGCAAACAAAGGAAAACAAAACACAGTACTGCACTGCGGTCACCACAGAAAGACTGGGACTGCAGCAACAACGCAAGGATGCTTATGAAGTACGCAGCAGCACTGCAAAGGCGACAGACGATTCTTCCCCCACAAATCTTTATAAACCGCGACCATCACAACTGGGGTCTCAGCAAACAATAAATTGTTGCAACCATGCTCCAGTACAATGAGACAGTCTTCTGAATAAGCTTTGGTTTATATATGCATCTACTTCTCCAAGTATTTTGCCAGTGAGCAAAGGTTAAGTCTTTGCAAAGCTGAACTATTTGAAAAATGCATGTAACACCCCCAAACGCCATATGCATCATGTCAGGCTACAGTAAATCATACAGTAGCTTGCACTTTCACACAGTACACCTGAGCAGCAGTGCTGTTCGTAGGCTTGGTGATTTTAATGGTGTAGTAGGTCATCTGCAATATATTCAAATGCCCTTGAGGCAATGGAGAGTGACAGCACTCGTTCAAAGACCTCCAGTATGTATAGCTATATATTCAATGTGGGTGGCAAGTAGTAAAGATATAGTGGGAGATCAGTGGGAAGGAATGGTGTGGTTTATGCATGTCAGGTATCACCTGCCAAAAAATGTAGAAGATTACAGACTGAGATCCATTACGAAGAGGCCGGGGCTTGCAAATGAGGTTTCCATGTTTGTGGGTTATGGCACTTGTTTCCTCTTTGTTTTACCTGTTTTTGCTCTCACTCTACTCGATCACTGCCTTTGCTTGGGCCATTAAAAATAAGATGTTTCCGTATAAACTGTATGACTCCAAATACACCAAACATATTTTTATATATGTGAGTCACTTAATTAATATTATTTAAATATTTAATTATTAATACAAGAAGGCTGCGGCCTTTCTGTGTGGAGATGTCATTCTCCCCGTGCTTGTGTTTCCTCCGGGTACTCCGGTTTCCTCCCACAGTCCAAAAAACATGCATGTTACGCTAATTGGTGAATCTAAAATCGCCCATAGGTGTGAATGCGAGTGCGAATGAGAGTCTGTCTGTGTATGTCTCTCTTTGGCTCTCAGATAGACTGGCAACCTGTCCAGGGTGGATCTTGCCTCTCGCCCGGTGACTGCTGGGATAGGCTTCATCCCCCGCGACCCAAATAGGGTAAGTGATGACAGATAATGTTTGTTATCCTAATGTTATTGACTATCCTAAACTCTGTCTTCAAATCTATTGTCCAACCATAGCTTAGTAATGGATAAAAGGCACAGCAAGACTGTCAAGCTTTGTAGTAGTGTGCATAAGTGAAAGTACGAGCACTACTATGTCTAATAAGTTTAGAGGGTGATGTTCCTATTAACCAAACAAAATCTACAAATGCACAAGTGTAAATCATGTATAACACTGTCTTATTTGTTCTCACTTTCAATCATTTCCTACCACAGTAGTGTCTCTGTCCATTTAACTAAGGGGGTGATAGCATTATCAGGTAGTTAACATCAGCTAACACAATCTGCTAATGACAATGGTTATGTCAGTTCAATAGCTCGTTGGTTGGCTGCTACACATGAAAAGCCTGTGTGTCAGGGTTCAAATATTTCATCATATTATTTTGTTAACAATGTAAACTGCATATGTGCTTTGCGAAACCTGACATCTGTATGTACTCTCCAAGTCTATTTAAAAAAGAGGAGAGGCTGTGATTGGGCTGCAGCTCCTGGGATAAGCCATAATATCCCTGATCCCCTGGGCCTCTCCAGTCGAGGCAGGGAATATGCTGCAATTTCTAACCAAAGCCCAAAGCAAATATTTCAGGTCATCTTTTGAAGGACTACCCCTCTTGCCTTGCATCATCATCTACAGCCTTAGAGCTTTGAAGGAGCAGAGCATTGAGGGTCAAGAAAATGCAACAGCTTCATCTTGATACCCATCACCTGTCATAATGTGACCCAGGTAATGCACTTAAGTCTGCCGTCAGATGCCTGAGGGTATTTCTTCGTTTTAAGTACCCACAATCAAACTCTTAAAATATCACTGGGTTCCCCTGAGGCTGGGTGCACCAGTAACCTTTGACCCAAAAGGTCAGGTGACTAATTAGCCAACACCTCTGCAGAGTGCTGGAATGCTCTGCGCCGAAGGCAGGAGCAACAGAAGTGGGATCTGTCAATTCCCTTCTCTGGGACTATAAACACTCGCAGGAAGACACTTGGGCACAGGTGATTATTATGTGTGTACAGTTGCTTCTCGTGTGTACAGGGCAGTAGTGGCTTTTAGTGTCAAGTGGGAAATGATAGATGACAAAGAGGGCATGGCTTGTGAAGTACACTAGTTGTGGTTACACTGACAGGAAATAATTTCGAGTACAACTTCTTTGCTTTTGTGTCCTTGCTTGAATGCATGTCCTTTTTTATCTACACCTTATTTTACTCAAAGGCACCTTTTTCACAAAGAGTCTGTGCTAGTGGGTAATTGAATGCGTTTAGATCCAATTTCTAATGACATCTAATCGCCTGTGTTCTACAGCAGTTTATTAGCTTTTTAAGGACATAATGATTGTCAATGGGCAAGCTTTACTTTTCAGAGCATGTCCCCTTTAGGTCCAATAGGAAGTTTCATCTTCTGCATTCCTGTTTGTAGCCAATATAGGATTCTATGTTACTGTCAAAATGGTCTCTCCACGGTACTGGAACAAACTCCAGGCCACCTTGACACAAAATTCAAAATGATTGATGGTAATTGCTTTTTGCAAAATGCCGCGGTCACCGAAGACTCTTTATTCTCCTTTCTGCCCTTCATAAAGATCAACTAAAATACTTTACCTGACCTATATGATGAAATTGTAAGCACTGAATGAAATGCACGACACATTCAGCTCCCTGCATTTAAACAGCTTAATTATGCTGATGACATGTTGGGATTCATTGGTCTAGTTGGATACAGTGGCTGTGGTTGAGCAGGGCCATATTTAGAAGGGATAAAAAGCCTATTGTGTGTGTGTGTGTGTGTGTGTGTGTGTGTGTGTGAGAGAGAGAGAGAGAGAGAGAGAGAGAGAGAGGATGAACAGGGAAAATATATAAGGAAAGGCATCTGAAACTGAAACCAGATGTGTGAATGACTGAGTTCTTATGTGAGCCTGTGTGTGTGCAAATGCAGGGCTTGTTTCAACACTGCCAGCCATGCCATCGAATGGCCTCTGATTTTTTTCTTTTAGGACTGTGGTTTTCAAAGATCTGGTACAATTAAAGGAAAGAATAAATTGAGTAACACACTAGGGTAAGGAACTTGGGGTAAAAAGTAGAAATTATAATAAAATGCTCTCTTTGACTCAGCAAAATAGGCTACTTTGGAGGAAGTGAATATGTCAAAACCTGGCCTTGTTGAGTGGCATCACTCTAGCAAAGGATAGGCACAATCCTTTGCTACACCCAGGCCTGAACTGAATGAATGAAATGGTCTCAAAAAGAAAACTGCTCTATAGCAGATAAACAAAGTTCAGCCATTCAGAACTGTTCACCCTGTCAGTGTAACAACGAGACTGAGTAGCAGAAAATAAATTTCTGAATGGGAAGGTAATGAAAAGGGAACTCTGGCATAGCTTGTGACAATATAAGCCAAGAGACTCATGTCCCCTTCCATTGCACCTTAACAATTTCCAGCTGTGCCAAATAAAATTGTTCCATGTGCACCTATGAACAGGACGGGCCTGTTTTCCTAAAAGTGGGGCCAAGAGCTATTAAAATGGAGAGGCGTGAATTCAGCCAGGCTTTTGAAACAGCTTTAAGTACTGGCCCATGGCCCCTGTGAAGGTTGAGCGCCCTCTCTCACAATACCAAGCGGTATTTTACTGACAGGTGCCTGCTACCCATTAAAACACAGAGCAAATTAATTCCGTCTCATAACATCTGAGAAATGTAATGATGTGAACTACAACAAACCCAAAATTATAACTGAAATAATTAGCTGATTATTCAATATTCTATTAGTAAATGTTATGTTAATTAATTATTTTTTTTAAAAAAAGGTCAAAATCCCTATTCTAGTTACTAGAAGGTTTACAAAAAGCAGTATGGATTTGAAGTATTACTTTACATTGACAATAAAGCAGACTCTGTCTAAGATTATAGTCCGTGATCAATTGGAAAAGTCTTATTAAAGTGGAAAAAACTCTTACTAACAAACAGATCACAACATTTTTCATTCGCTCCTCCTTCCATCTTGAATTTCTCTGTAAAGCCCTAACATGCCCCGTATCTAAAAGAGCAAAGATTTGTGTTTGAGGTTTATCGCTGCCGGTAAGCTGAAATCTGAGCAGTGGAAAAAGGGAACCTCTAGGTGTGGAAAGGTTTGGGTGAGTAGTAAACTCCCTTTTACGGAACTGATGAGAAACACCTGGGTGTCTGAGCAACATCAGCTGGACAAATCAAAGCCAGAATGAACAATTGAGAGCAAGGCGGCTCAAATCAAGAACTCGTTTCACACAGTCCAGAGCTAAAAAAACGTACACGAACAACTGACCCAGTGATGTTCGGATGAAATCTGGAACACGCCATCAAAGACAACATGGAACAAAAAAGTGAACACATTAATATGATATTCAGTAGTAAACATTCAATAAACAAGGTACATTTTCCATAAATAACCAGGATCCACTTTCTAATGCACAAAGAAATTTGTGTTAACAAACACAAGCAATAAAAATCAAATTTGGCCCTGGTGTTTTTCTTTGCCCAGCAGCACAATGTTTGATTGAAGTTCTCAGAGTGACACCTGCTGAAAACAATCAAATGGAGGGAGAGGAAATGCATAAGGGCTGGAATCTGTTTAATGCTTGGCAAGTGCTGCTAAATGCTTCTCCTTAATGTGGAAAGAAGTGCGTTGGATAAAACTAAAAGCTTTTAAGTGTGATAGGTAATTTCACCTACATGTTGTGAGTCAGTTTGAGTAAAGTAACTATATATTTCCTAATTTATTAAGGAAGCCCAATTATCGCTCGGCCAAGAGTGACCACACATACTTAAATGAAATACAAAGGTCTCACCCGATGTAAAATATGTACTTGCATGTTTCTTATGTAGCAGTTTTGAAGCTATGCTTTATTTCAGAGCATAACTTCCCTCTACTGTACTCTGTGTTTATACAGTAGTCTGTCCACTGTTTGGGTGCTTGTGAGCTGGCGTCAGTACTAATTGGTCTGTCAGATGAGATGTCGCTGAGAGCAGTTGTCATGGCCCAATGTCCAAACTGGCAGCATTCACTTTCCACTACTAGTCCCTGGAGAGAGTTTGACCTGAGTGGAGTCACTACAATGTGCTTTCATGCTGCCCAGTCAGTCATCTAACCCTGCATGCAGACACACGCTCTCTCGTTCTCTCTCTTACACACACACAGCCAATGAAACTCAGCTGGCACGCTTTAAGAGTATGTTAAATTACCTTTTGAGACCTTATTCATTATTCACTATTACATTGTTCTAATTAGCCATATAAACAATTAAATCACAATGTACAAATATGTGTATATGTAGAACAGTCATGCAATGACTAGGGTACATTTAAATTTTATGAATACTATTTTGGAAGTTATTTTGGAAGTTTTACAAGTACAAAGTTCAACAGTGATGTGACAGTTGTCATGATTCACCAACACTGAAAGCAACGCCGCAGAATAATCTTCCTTTTATTTTTACCAAATTACTAAACAGTTATGTGGTAAACACATGAAAACATTATACACCGTTTTCAATATTTTTTACCCCTTCTCATTAAATTATTGTCACAATGTGACAACTGATGAGTATTTCTACCAACTACTTGCATACTTTCCAGCTACAACTACAAGATACTTAGATTAAACTGGTGGCTATAAGTGAAGGTATTTTTCTGTATTTCAGTAGTAGATTTGCGTATTACATTTGGAAATTACCCATTACATCCTCCAACTTTTCCCTGTATTTACTATGCTTAGTAATTGTTGGACTGTAAAAGAAAGGGGGAGAATCGTCTTTTCAATCATCTCATAGTTGTTATATCCAATCCTGCCAGGCTGAAAATAGGGTTACAGGACTAAAAAAGTATACCTTCAATAAGAAATCTAAAGAATGTGCTGGCAACCTCAAATTTCTTTGTGTTTCAGTATCAAGTGTGATGTCATGCAGGTCAAAATTGGAGATATCACTATAGGTTATCTGTCTTCAAACCTTCGCTCATAAATTCCACTTTCCGCAGAAAACGTCAAAACAACAATGGTTCTTCCTGCACAGGGTCAGGGTTTGGCCTACCGCTAGCACAGATATATAATTCCTCCTTGTGCATGCAAATTTGTAAGGTCGCATACTCACAAACACACACACAATTTGTGCAGTCCACACACAGCTCACGGAGGGCTCCCACTTTGCTCAAAGATGAGACTGGGTTCACAATGGAGCCAGAGGACAGAGACCTCAACTGAGATTTAACAGGAAAACAGCATGGCAGCAGGTTGGCCCGCCAGTAGCGATCTCACAGAGAAAACAGTCTTATATTATTCCAACCAGAAGAGCCCCATTGGCCAGTTTGCCTGTTTTGCAGTGAGACCTGTATATTCTGATTTTACAGTAACTACTACTGTCTGTGGTCTACAATAACCACACCACCCATGCTTTCATTGGAAATGAAAGAAAGTAGTGACTTCACTGCATTCAGCTAGACCACCCTTGAATAAAAGCTCCCAGAGAAAATCAAAATGTCAGAGTTTGAGGCCTTATGTGAAACAAACTCCCCGTCAGGCGCCTGTGTTGCGTTTTCCCATACGATTCTAAAACACTGTTTTCGTCTTGAGGCAGGGAGGCGCAGCTGCAGAACATCCGTGTGCTGATGTCTGGATGTGAACGTAGCCATCCAGCAGTGACCACTTTTAATAAGCCTCTGCAGAACGCACCACACATGCAAAACAACATATGCAAGCACCACGCAAACAAACCCACTTGCACACATTTACAAGGACAGAAATGACGACATTGCACAATAGTCCAAATGACCTCAACCTACACATACCTCCATGCTTTTCTCCTTTACCAGCAGTTCTATGAACTAAAAACATATTTATGAAAAAATTTACTTCTCTTCCTGCTGTAGCCATTATTTCTTCAAAATAAATAAATAAATAAAAACCTGCACTGAAATCAAAATGGAACTCATTCATCTCTGTCTCAGGGGCTTCCTCCTAATAGGAACAGCTAGGGCACTGCATTAGGGTGAAAGTGCATGATGGAGATTAAATGGGGGAGAAATGTAATGCTTGTAGTACTACTTGTAACGCTTGTACCTTTGTTGTGTTTTCAGGATAGTGTTTGCTGCCCAGAGGACAAGCAAAAGGCACCCAGTTCCAAATGACTCTCTCGTTGCAATGCAGCCGACTCAGCAGGCTTAGAGTCTGCTTCATTCTGCTCCCTGATTGCATTGGCCTTCTGTCCACTTTGCCATTGATTCCCATGCCCCCTGCCACTTTTCTGTTTGCCTTGCTCACCTTTCAATAGCAACATCCAAAGCTGCCTCAATGCCGGTATTACCATGGTTTTACCTGTATTAGTGCCGAGGTCAACGGGTTTAAGGTGGTTCGTGTGTAGTAGAAAACACTAGCACCTTGGCTTAGGGAATGTGACACGACTTACATTCTGCCGCATAAGTAAAACCGAGAAAGCTTTGAACAAGTTCAACTCTTCACTTAAGAAGATTCAAGTAGAATTATTGCACATGATATCCTCTAAGGAAACACTTCATAAAAGGTGACAGTAGCTACAAGTAAGCTACCAATAATGGTTTTATCCATCTGTTCAAAACATCCAGTGCAAGGTGAACTCTAACTTGCGGAGACATCTGTTTCACCAAAACAAACTAATTTAAAAAAACTCTTCATAACCTTCATCTGCATACGTCCCTGTAGCCCTCACAAGTGAACTTGCTGTGAAACTGATATTGTCTTTTAAAGATAAGTTTTCCATGGAGGCAAACACACAGAAGGCACATTGTCTTTGTAACAAGCTCTCTATGTTATGAGCATGTCTTTGATAATAATCTGTCCAATCATACTGTAATGTGTGCTGCCACTGGCATGGTGAGATATGATCTGGCTTCTCCACCTGAGTTTCAGTACGGCTAACCCTGCACTAGCACCGTCATGTCATTCATGCACAGCTAGGATACAGTTTTCATAATGGATGGAAACATAAAACTGGGGCCAGAGGTGGGAACATTTGCAGACATAAAATATAAAAAACAATAAACAAACAAACAAACAAGGTCAATGCTTTGAACATGGAACCCTAAGCAGGCAGCCTTTTAACAATTTAACAAAAAAAACACAGGTTCTAAAATGTCCAATAGGAGCACACTACTTTCACTTGTATGACACCTGTTTGACTACATGATGGGCTCTGGCAATGTAAGCACAGAAAGCTTGTAATAATAACTAGTTAATCTATCTTTGCATTCATTATCTGCTACTGCTTCTCCTGTTCAGCAAGAAGAAAAGACAGAGTGTGAGGAAAGAATAAAGTGCAGACAGACCAACTAAAAGAATTCCTCTTAATGAATTCAGTCTTAACATGCGCCCAGGCACTTTAATGAAAATCAATAGTGTAATTTTCTACTTAGATAACCCAATCACTTTAAAATAGATTCCCTCATTTCCTTTCGGTGGATCTTCGATTATTCAATCAAGAAGCTGACCCCAGCAGCACTATTGTATGAGGATGATAGTTTTAAAGTCAGTCAACTTCAGCCTTCAGATCAATCTCTCACGAAGGTCATGGTAAATTCCCCCCCGCCCCCCCAACATACGCTCGCTTACACACACACACACACAAACACACACACACAACTTTGAATTCTCCAATTCAGTAGCTGTTTGTTTAATAATTCCCTTTAACTAAGACATGCTTCTTATTTATGACTTAATCACTGCAGCCCCTTCATCCTGAAGGTAAATCAATATGATTACAAAAACCCTGTAAGGATTTTGCAGGTCTTTATTCAGTTGTGCTGACTAAGGAGCTAGTGAAGGTGTAGGTCTCACTCTAGACCTCAATTCAAACTTATCATGTTTGTGTAAGTTGAACAACAATCTCAAAATGTGCCTTACTGGGCTCCTACACAGTCGCGTCTGTTTCTTTACTCTAAGTGGGCTCAGGCTTTTTTCCCCTGAGACATTTTAAGACCTGTAGCACTAAGAAAAACTGTTCCTACAGATCACCTTCTGCATTACATATCTATTTTCACGTTGTTAAAAAGCTTGGATTTGGGTGGGCCCAGTTGTTTTGAGCGGATTTTATTGTGCCATTTGAATTTCTGTTTCTTGCCAGGACAGTGCTAATACTAGCTGTAAATGGAAGGTACAACCCAACAACTACAAATGTGTCTAGACACATAAACTGAGCTCTTTAGGGAGAAACACATACTGTAAAGTAGACTGAAGAAATGTTCATCAAGTGAATTTAACATATTACACATATACATGTTAGCATGGTTCTTAGCAAAGCAACAGCAACATTTGTGTGCTTCAACGACCATAAAATGTCCCAAAACGCACATTTATTTTCTTGTTTCAATCTGTGCTGTATTATTGTAGTACTATCCATGTTGAAATACATTTGATGAAGAAAAACTATTAATAGACTAATATTTGTTTATATTTTCCAAAATAAACCTTGAACCTGCTGGACTCTATAAATCAACTTTTATTATGTGCTCTTACTCCATAAATCTCAATATGTATATGAAAGAGGGGTCTCTGCTGATGCTGGGCCAAAAGCACTTCAGAATCACATGAAAAGCATCAGCATCCAAATGCAGTTAGCATGAGGTTTCTGTTTTGCATTTAATCTATGGTCTGATCTGGGGCTGAGGTAAGCGTGAGCTGATTGCTACCAACAGCTGGCATGTGCTCATTTCTATTGTCTGGGTCATCTTTCCCTCATGGGGCAAGCTGAAAAAGTATAAGGGATTATAAGGTATATAGGTCTTATAAGACATGTCATACTGGGAGAAGAGTGAAAGACAGAAGTAAGAAGAGGACGGGAGAAAATAAGTGACAAGAATGAGATGCATGTGAGAAACCAAAAGAGACAGAAAGAAAAAGTGGGCCTCATGGTACCTGATCAAACATCTTGACAGTGTGTGAACACACATCTGGATCAGATATGCTGCCTCCTTCCAATTATGAAACTACCTCCTCCACATTCTCTCGATGAAGTGATCCTATTAAAATAAGGAAAACAACTTGATGTCAGTGTTGTCATGCTATGTTACAATACATACTGATCAAGAAGAAGACTGACCAAAAGGACAGAAATAAAGCTAAACTAGGCTAATTACATAAGAGTACCACTTTTCAAATGACTCCTTACAGTCTGTGAGCATTTGGCACAGATTTCCCTCCTTTCGTTTTCTTCTTTGCTCTTGGCAGCTGCCTCTCGCTTTTATGAACTGGCCCTTTAATCCTTTCCAACCACAATTGATGCAAACATCACTAGGCATTGGAGTGCACGCCAGGCAATTGCACAAACACAAACATGTCCTAACATTTATAGCAATGATTGAAGTCGAGGCCTAAAACCTTGGGGAGTTGGAATGAACGCATTTCCTAAGAGCAGGCGGAACACGTGTGCCGGGTTGAACACTGACCATGTGTTATTCAAGGAATGACCTGGGCATTATTCTTCATGCATGGACATTTCACATCTGATATTACAGCTGTACTGTAATAATACACCACTTCATCTCTTTGGAAAGGATGGAAAGAGTGTTCTGGATTTCCACAGCCCCTCCTGAAATTACATACCAAATGCTGAGGGCACCTCTTCTGCCTAATAAGTACAGAAATAAAAGCCATTAGTAATGAAAGCAGTGTTGCTATGTATCTTCAGAAGCACCTCACTCTTCAGCACACTAGATAAAATCTCTCAAATGGTCTTGAATGAGGACGTTAGTTTGTGATAAATAAATGTATCAGATGAATTATCAAAGACAATAACAATTCAGTGTTAACTATTTTATGGATATGGTTATGCACAGAAACAGGTAAAATTACTCTATTGCACATCCACATGTACACAAACACGCACAAACAAGCTGTCCTGAAAGCCTCGGTGACATAACCTTGTGTCTGATCATTAAATGACTGTGGCAGGTTGTTTTTGCCCAGGCTGGCCTCCCTGCATCTGTTCCCCATAGTGCCTCATTAGTGGAAATCCTCTGGGAGCTGATGGGCAGGTCAGGAAGAGGGTCCCAGACCTCTGCTGTCTGTGAATCTGACAGAACTGATAGTGTTGAGGTCTGGACAGAACAGGGAAATAAAGGGGAGGCTGTGATTCACGCAGCCTGATCTTCATGCCCATGATTTGATGAGAAGGTGATGTGGATAATGCATCACAGCATGCAACCTCAGTTTTGCATCCAAAGGTCTTTTGCTCAGGCTGATGGTCATGTGAGCAACAGATAATATCAAATCATTAAAGAATCAAACTTATATTTAAATTTTAATAATTATTTTATTATTATTTTCCATAACATTGTTCTTAACTTTGTTTTTATCGTGTGGCATTTTTTAGACTGTTGATTCTAACATTTGCACTATACTGTATGGTGTATTGATTACCCGAGATCATCAGGCCTGTTCATACTTCCATGTGACTATGTGTCCATGTGTTTTATTAATGCACAAAGAGTTATTGGAGATTGATGCCTTCAGCCCCTTTGCGCATTTTAATGTGCATATCGCAATAAACAAAACGAGTGGCTGTTGTTACTGTTTGTTGATCAGTGATTATATTTTTACAGGTTGAGTATGCAGGCGTGATCCAAACCACTTGCTGTTAGTTTCATTAAATTGGCAAGAAGATAATTTCATTTTTTTAAAAAGCAACATGTCTTTCCATACAAAATATCCTAATTGTGCTAGGGAACCTGCAACAGTTTTCTCTGGACAAACAAAAATCCACTGAATAGCTCAAAATATTAGCAGATAAAAAAAAAAACAACTATAGGGTAATGTGGGTGAATTGACCTTTTAAGATCTATTCCATCTCTCAAATTTCAGACTTATCCCTATCATGGGTTCTCTGATCCCCTATTTCCTTTTCCTCCACCAAATCTTTCCTGTCGTATGCTTTTCTCTCACTTTCTCAGCCTTCCTTGATAGCGGTCATGTAATCAGTGCGAGACACAGATAAATATCAGTAAACAGTGAGTGACGTCTCCCAGCTGGTTTTGATTTTACTGCTGTAGAGGGTCAGTCAGCATCTTACACCACATCACAAAACCTGAACATGATACCACGCAAATCCCAGTAGACAACTAGGAGTTTCACAACCGCTGTTCCTAAAGTATACACTTGTATAAATGCACGCACATGTACATAAACACATACCCGCACACTTGTGGTCGATAACAAAGTGAAACTAATAGTGGGCACATCTACTGGGACTTATGCAGGTTAAAATGCACCCCACAATAACCACAACTCAACTCTGAGCCAAACACACAACATTTGTAACGGTATAACATATTGTTTGGCTACTCACTCATATAGGACATGACAGATGTCAACATATATTCTTTATTGTATCAGATGAATTCACTTTAAATCCAAATTTCTATCTGAAGTTAATAGGAGTTACATTCTTAAGCACCCCAGTCCAAGAGTGAGAGAAGTCCTCAGTTCGTCAATGCAAATGAACAGCTTTCACAGGCAATTTAACTGAGCCAGATGTGACGCCAACTGAGCCGCAATCAGCTTCTGTGAGACTTGGAGTCAAAGTAACTCGGCACCATATTGCCTTTGACCTATTGGCAGCACAAAATGACCAGGTACTTAGAGGAATGGAAATAAGTTTGATGGAAAATAAGCTTCCTTTACAACCACACGTTCAGATTTTCTGAGCCTTAAATAAAAAAGAAATAACAGCTTTCTCCACCTAAAGTTTTAGAGAAACGTAACTTAGAGCATCTGTGTCTTCCGTAATCTCACACATTTTTAGGGGAAGAAAAATTTGTGGGCATGGACAAGATATAATGTAAGAGGCAATAAAACACTTCTGATGTGGTTGGATCCCTCAAAAGTGGGTAAATACAGAATCTTTGCACACATTTTTTGATAGGGAGGAGGTGAAACGAGGTTCAGTGCTAGTGTTAATATTTAACACTATGGCAGAATGTCAGCAAAACTATAATCTTAAACTAATCATCTGAATTTCTCTCTTCCCTGTGCAGTGAAACTATATAGATGTTTTTACTGACGTAACCTCACGTGAGTAAAATTTCAATGTTATGTCCGATAGGTTACCTGAGTTATGTTGCTCTTAGTTTTCTCTGTGAAATAACTAAAATTGCAAACAAATGTGCAGCATTAGCCAATGCAATAAAATAAGTCTATGTCCATTTATACGTCAAAAGTTCAGTGAATAATATTTTTTTACTAACACAAACTCGTGCAAAATATAAAATTTAATGAGAAACTGTAAACCAATCTAAATGGTTACAGCCTAGCCACACTGAATGGAGTGTTTCAGATTTTAATGGCAAACACATTCTCGTTTTCAGCCCAGTTCTTTTTAAGCTATTGATAAATTGTGCAGCTAGCAGCCTAATAGCTCATGGCTAACCTTACATTACATACAGACAAGTGCCTATACTGCTTTTATTGTAGCTGAGCCACAGTCTAGAGTGCTACCTAGAAAACTAGTCGACCCTCTCAATATACTCTTTCTCTGTGATTCATGTGGTGTCCTATTTTGCTTTGCCCGTGCACGCCGTTTCCCCATTGCATCACTCAAAAAGAGTGTAGCAAACTATTGGCAGGTACTCCAAAATCTGGTTGGATTTAATGAAATGTGACTGCATTTTATACAGGCCTCAAATATGAAACTGTGCTCCCTCCGCCTAACCCCACAAGGCCACGAATATCCATATAAATATGTCACATTTGTCTAAATCCACAGATTTGACAGCCCACAGTAAAAGCCATCGTTTAGGGCTGACAGACACCACGGTGCAAAGAAAAAAATAAAGAAAGAAAGAATATAAAACAGAAGTTCCATTTTACATTTTCATCTTCATTCTATTTTGGTTATATTAAAATCTCACTGCTTCCCCAGGCCCGAGGAACTGCAGTAGGATTTCTCATCGTCAGCTTAACCGAGAATTGCATCCAGATGTGGCCTGAATGTGGCTCACGGTCAGCCGGGGCTGGAGCTGCAGAATAGGTGAATTGGGTATAGGGGACAAGTAGAACCCACGTGGTTTTCGGCACGCTCCAAGATGCACTGACTAAACATGACCCTTCTGTGACCCTTACTAGCCAGCGCCGCCCTAAGGGGGCTCCTGCAGGTCCTTTAGGTCCTGTTCGAATACCTCAGGGCTGACCTGCCCTATTTCAAACTCAATCAGTGTCCCAGAGGACATCTGTTATATTGCTGCACGGCTACGACACAGCCCCTACACCACAACAAGGGCCTCCATTACAAGAGATGGTGAACCCATATAGCTACAAGGACTCTGGCTCAGCTAAAGGAAAATAATTCTTGCACTAAATTGGGTTTTGATTCTTTTTCCTAACAATATCCAGCACACACACAATGGAGGTACTGAGTGGGTCCCAAAGGATAAAAAAATGCCTCCCTAAAAGGTTATTTTTCATCTTTCTATGTAGGGCCAAGTCTAAAATCCGCCTCACCTTCTCTGTGATGTAATCCTGTGGCTGCAATTGGCCGTCATGCATCAAGTTGCATCATAAAAACAGAAAAAGGAAAAATCAGACTTGTTTATTTAGCTGTCATCCGTTCATTGTGTTAAGTGTGAAACATGGAATCTATCACAAAGTGGTCAAAAATACATTCCTCATTTGCCAACTGGGTTGATGTTTTTTTTTGATGACATTCAGTCCTATTTCATCTCTTACCCCTAAATGACCTTTCTGGTGGATTGAGAATGTTCGAATAAGAATATTCACCTTTTCTCTTAAACCAAAAAGTAAACCAAATAAAAAACCCTCTCACTGTCTTGGGCCCAGAGCAGATGAAACTAACAATAAATGGAGAAAGCTCCAGCTCTAAAAAAAAATCTGACTGAAACACAGAGCAGCAAAATTAATTAATACCATTAAAGCTTTGTCTCAGTGTTGCTTTCAATCCACACATCTAACTCAATGCTGTATTGTCACATCAGCAGCACTTTCTCACATTTGCAGTCTGTAACCTACTTTTGTTTCAGAGCTAGTGGTGACTCTGCAGGCATTATCAGCTCCTTTTAACACCAACACTCACAACACTAGAATCAGCACTGCAGGCACTTCATTTTCACATGCTCGAGAGTAATTATGGAATGCTCACAATTCTTTGGCATTCTCTCTGTGCCATAGTGACTATAATTATCTATTCACGCATCCTATTCCTAGGAAATGTGTATTGATTCCAGCTGTGAATGGGGCTCTCTGCTGCTCAGAGCAATGAAAAACCAACAGACATGTTTTATTAATCCCATCATCCTCAACCTATAAACTCATATAATTGATTTTCTATTTCAAACTGTAAAACAATTGCAAATTCTGCTTAAACATAACAAACTTAAATCTGAAACACACACGTAAGGTCTGCAGCCTGTCATGTTTCATTGATGTTGTTTACAGTGTTAGTATTTTGTTCTCAGGAGATTTTCATGGCTTTGTTTAGTTTATACAACAGATAATTTCTAGGTAATAAGATAGTTGGAATAAAAGCTCTGGAAATAGAAAGGAAAAACCTTCACTGCCAACAGTTTAAATATAGAAACAAGCTTAACGTGTTAAAGGTTAACTTTTCATCTAATTTTTCATCTGCATAAATTAATCAAAATGTCAAAATAATTTGCACTTGGAATTAGATTAAAAACTACCCGATAGCACAAAACCAATTACACATTTGGCTCATCTATAGACTGTTGTATAGAAATAAGCATTTACTTTTCCCATGGCTCATCACTGACTGCTTAATCACAGCAGGGGCATGAAATTACCTACTGGACAACTTTCCTTCTACATACCAGATTTCACCAGGCGGGGAACTTGTTCTGAGGCTGCTACAAGAATATTTGGATTTCTTGTGAAGGCTTTCAATTGAAAACCGCAAACATTTGGAAAGCTAAACCTGAACCCTTAACAAATCAGACCAGAGACTCACAATAGAGTGAATTGTTTACTTACAGGTACTAGAGCAGCAAGTCACAATCAAGCACAAGTGTGTTTGACTCATTCAAAAATGCCCTGTAAAACAAAATCAAAGAATCTGCCCAAAAAGTATTAAAGTCATTAGCTTTCGGATTTTTACGTCTGGGAGTAGTCGTTAAGAGAAAAATCATGCATAGAGGTCAGACTACACTGTGGTAATGCTTTACAACATTGTGCACATGAAATACTGTTATAAAAGTACAACTTTATTTATATAATGATTAATAACCCCATTAATCAGTTAGTTTAAATATAAGATTTCTGCTTCAAACGTTATTGAATGCTTAGTCTCTCAGAATTATATAACAATGTTTGGTTTTAATAACTATGTACATTTCTTATTAAATTAAAGTAAAGCAGATGTTTTCTGTAGCATTCTTGCAGAACAGTAACAGTCCCAAATAGGGAAAATCTGCAGTCTATGAAGTAATTGAGAATAATTTTAGTATGTGCATATATCCATTACTGGGGGAAATTAGATACATCGCTACAGGCTCAATGCTTTGTGATTTAGCCATGTCAATTACTGACATTTAAAGGTCTCTACAAGTTTAAAAACTATGTTGGAGTTGGTAAAGCACCCTTTAAACATTTCACACATGTTTCTAAATGGGTGTGATATCCACAGACAAACCCAGCATCAAAGGTTAGTACTGAAAAGATAAACGACATCTGCTTAAGTGATAGATGCTTGAACTCAGTTGAGTTCTCAGTTGATACCAGCTTCTCTGTTTCTGGTATTTGAGCATGAGATTTTCATGGCATCTAGCCTATATGTGGC
This sequence comes from Channa argus, assembly GCF_033026475.1. NCBI lineage: Eukaryota > Metazoa > Chordata > Actinopteri > Anabantiformes > Channidae > Channa > Channa argus. The sequence continues at coordinate 8,041,143 of NC_090217.1, forward strand.
CCCTTACCTCTTACAATATTCTATGGAAATTAGCACAAATTACATATTATATTAAATATGAGTCTTCATCTTTCACTGGTTATCTTGTATCTTGTGCAACATGAAGACCATTATTGTGCTTTACTAACACTGATCCCCTGCCCTACGAGCCAAAACCACTAATTGAGCTACCACATACACTCTTGCCAGCTTCCCCAAACAGGGCAACGAGCTCAACTCCTGAGAGTAATTCTGCCAAACAATGACTACAGCGAACAATGAGTATCTGCTGTCTGAGGTCACTGAAATTATCTGTCTACAAATGCCTCAGTGGGCTCAAGGTAATGTGAGGCCTCAAGTCTCATGTATGACATAGAGTTGGTCTGAGACCAGGAAAGCATCATCGCAGTTCAGATGATCTCTCTGCAATCCCAAACGCTGACATAGAGGAAAGACGCATCACTGCAAAACACCGGATACACAGCCACAGCTCTCATATCAGATTTCTTACATAGTTTGTGTTATTGAAACATGGCCAGATGGAAACGATACAGCTGGTCCTTTGTCATGTTGTGATTTAAGATGGATTTACACTGAATTTTAAATGTATTTTCAGTCTGTGACGAGCCAGCAAGCAATGACATTAACATTTAGTATCCTCCTACTGATGGTACTTTGTTTTTGTGGATCTATCAAACTGACATGGTTAAAATTTCCTGAGGCTAAATCTGAGGCTGTACGGCTAACAAGTATTAATATAGCAATCTACACTATGTGAGGTGTTCGCTGACATGTCAACACCTGTGTCAGTGGCAAGTCAGCAGGTGTTTGCCCCTGTCTGTTTCCAACAAAGCCAGGCCAGCAGTACTCTCCCACCAAAGATGCTGACCTACAGTGAAAGTTCAACCCTCCTTCACCTTTAAGGCACCTAAGGTCATACAAGTAGGGCACAAGTGGCAAAGTAATCATTATAAAGGTAACATGGAGTTGGGGTTTGGGAGGGAGGCATACACAGAAGAGGGACAACAGGTTTCTCCTTAGACAAACAGGGTCATTAGCACTTTGAGAGGGAGTCCCAGCAGGGGGTTGGGAGTTTGGGAGTTTGATCTCAGTGAGAGTGTCTGAAGCCATGAAATGTGGGGCTGAACCCCAACCTACGGGAAGGGCACAAATGGTAGAACGATCACAGAGCTGCAAGTGGAGCTTGCTTTAAAAGGGGTCAGGTGGCTTTTTCATCTCTGCTAAAGGCGCTTGGCAAAAGTGACATGATGAACAAAGCACAGGCACTGTTTTGATTGACAGACACTATGGGATAGGGTTAATACTATTCTGCATACGCCCATACAGGCTATACAAAAGGAAAACAAAGCCGAAATAAAACGAGAAAAGTGGAGCAGTCGGACTAGTTTTAAGTTTTCCCTCACACAGGAGCATGAGAAACTGGACACATTAAGTGATGGATGCTAAACTGTCAGTTCTAATAGGCAGCAATGGAGTAGCACTGTACTGCTGCTTCATGAATCCAGAAGAGAACAGTCCGATGATCAACACAGGGGAGCCAATTAAAAACCAGACTTTGGCAGAAAACTGGATTACACTGACACTCGTGACACTGGAAACACATCAGAATCCATGGAGAGGGCTTTTTATTTTATTTTTATTAACTGCAAAAACCTACCAAGTATTTTTAGTCTCTACACTACAGGCTATTATTGATCTGTGGTCTCCTGGTAAATCACTGAGACTCCACTTTAATTATTTGTAACTGACTGGCTACAGGAGAGTCTGGTTTCATCCCTTGCTATAGCGATAAGGAATGAATGTCAACATCATTACCTCCTATGATAAGATGGAAAGACAAATGACAAGGTCACTGAGGTGGAGGAGGTAAGGCTGCAGTGTATTCTGAAGATAAAACTTTTCAGCAGAGGGTTCTTTATACCGTTGCCTGCAGAGATCAAACACTGAGGCTGCTTTTTTTGCTCCCTGAGTGAATTTGTTTCAGTTCTCTTAGGTTGTTTTTCTCTCCTTAATTGGAGAGAGAGCTCATAGACAGATGCACCTGGAATTGAGGAAGGTCACTGATATGAAGCACCATCTACTTCTAAATGCTTTAAAATTGTTTCAAAAGTGGTCTGTTTTGTTTAAAAGAATCTCATGAGAGAGTGATTTGGTAGAAATGTGCCAGGTGACAATATGTAAACAGCAAACGTGTTGGCAAAGGAGAAGCATTTTAATAGAGCAGAGATATTTCTCTATGGGAACTTCGACACTGAAAGAGTAATTGTGCTGGAAGCAAGTAATTATATGTTGTGCAATCAATAAACTGCCAATCAAAGCAACATAACAGCAAATTTACAGAGCAGTAAGAGTTTAAAGTTGGCACTCTCATTTATTTTATGACAGGCTGCCACACCTGGGATACACATTAGACATGATCCACAACATATGCATTGGCCCTCACTAAAAAGCGCCTCTTGAAGACAAAATGTGCCAACGAGGTTGTAGCATCCACTGTGTGAACAAAATCCCCAAAAATACTGGACCAAATTGTAATGTGCCTTGAGGACAAATTAGCGGACTGTGGCAGAGATATTGAGTGTAGAGAGCCAAAGGTGTCTGACAGGGTTCATCCCAACATGCATCGTAGCCAACAGGGAGAGTGAGAGTGTCTGGAAATAGCACTTCTCTACAAACCATTGGTCTCTCCTCGTTTTACACTCATATGACCAATGATTCCACCTGACTGACATCCAGAGTGTTAATATAGACTCAATGAAAACAAATAAAGGCTCAGTGACATACTGAATGGTTCATGGTTTTAAGGACTTTAAACTGCCACAGTCAGTCATCCTTGTCTTCTGACAGAGGTGATTCCCTGCATTGCTGTGGTTCATCAGCCGGGGAAAGCAGCCAGTTCATCTATTGCCAACTTTCCCAGAGGGACTTCCTCTTTCATGCTGTAACATCAGTCAAGCCCCATGTCAGATATCTTAGAATGATAGCATGTCACATCTGCAGTGTTCACAATAACTGTAACTCATCTGTGTAAAGATCGGGATATGAAACACATGTCTGTCATTCAACCCTCATAATGGAGAGAGTTACAACATGCTGCTGAGGAACAACGATGAGTTGAGCTAAGATGCTGCTTCGATAAACACTTTCTTCCATCAACACAAAAATATCACTAGTGCTTTCCCTAAAAAGGAGTTAATGCTGCTAAACCTAATGATATGAGAGGCAGAAGGTCAAGGTTCAAAAGGTCAGGGGCCACCATCAATCGACACATCTGTCAGGAAATGCGTTTTGTCCTTTTTGAGTTAAGAGAGTATCTGGTACAGTAGTTATACAAACTCAATTCAAATGCACATGCTTACTGGAATGCAACTAAAGATGTCACAGCTAGTTTAGCCTCTTGATCATTAGTCACACAGATAAAAACTCAAACAACTATTTCAAGGAGAACTGTTGAAATGCTGAACACACTTGTTTTTGAGTTCATCTGAAATAAAATTTAACCCCCTCAGTCAAACTAAATTCAAAACAGTCTTATGGTTGGTTGGTGGTTTTGATTTGGTAAAAATATTAGGACAAGGTTTTAATCTAAGTATTATTCTAAGTCCGGTCAGGCTTTTAAAATCATCTGTCTGTGGGTGGCAGGAAACAGCTCATAGTGAACTATTCTTGGATTGGTCTGAGACACTCTGCAGTCAGAGTCATCTTTCCTATTGGGGGAATGTATGGCCGCCTGGGTAAATTCCTTTTGCCTAGTTTGGGGATTGACCTCCCTGCCCTTTGCCCCACAGATCTTCACATCTACAGGTCCAAGATGGCTGTTCATAGACATCACGGTCCACTGAATGAGACAAAAGGGAGGCCAAAGTTTTCTCAGACACATTCGTGTGTGATTCTTAAAACAGGAACCTGTCAGCCTGCCAACTGAAGGGTTGTTCATCATGTTGCCCCTGCTGTTTATGTTTGAAATATTCAAATTTCACAACATAAGGTGCACATACCAAGTGTGCTATGAAGATGCTGACTCATATTCAAGCTTCTAAAACATAGACTGTATATGACATATTTTTGTCAGTATTTCCAAAGCAAAATTCACCAACTCCAATTCTCAATGCTAAGGCGTTCAAGCTCAAATCATATAAAACTAAGAATTTTCTTTTTCACATTAAAGAAGCTAAACCGGCAAATTTTGTAACTCTTTCTATTGATACAATTGTTACACCCTTCTGTCAATGAACCCTAATAGTAAATTTAGCACTATACAGAAGTAATACAAGCCAAAGTATTGCACTTGTTCAGCTGCTCTCCTTTTTCATGATGGGTTTCATAAATCATGTCTGGCTTCATAACAAACAAGCAACAAATAAAAAAGCAGCAGAAAACAACAGGGGTCAAATATATCACACAATGGTACATCTCCGGTTCTGAAATGAAATCTGTTTTGCTTCGTGATAAGTTGCCTTCCCTCACTACTTAAGACATGTACATTTATCAACAAAGGATCTTTTCTTTTGGCCTGTACCTCTAAGTCTCGCTCTCAATTTAACTCCTGCGGTCCCTCCCACTCTCACCCTCTAATTCTATCACTATGTGCCCTCTCTCTCTCTTTGTCCCTGACAAGCCGTAGCAGTCAAGAGGATAAAATCACTCCATCAGTGAGTGGCGCCTTCACTGTCACTGGCATCAGACAGCTCCAGAGAAGGCCGTAATTAAACAACTCAAGCTCTGGTAATTACACTACAGTGGCCCTAATTACCCTATTCCCAGGGTGATTACAGCCTACAGGGGAAGGGGACCAACTACAAGAAAACCCTCCCTGTCTGAGTGACTGGGGGTAGCAATGATGGCAGCAGGGAAATCGTGTGCTTTTAATCCCATGTCAATGTGGAAATGGAGGCAATGAGCAGGTACACTATGACAAAGGAACTATAAAGGTTTAAAGGACTGGGATGAATAGTCTGTGCCCAGGACAAAAAGCTGTAATTCACCATGGACAACTAGTAGCATTAAAATAGGCTACAGAACCCTTGGGTAAGAAAAATGGGCAGCGGGATGTAGTTGTTTGGACTGTCAGAAAAAAGACCTTGTGTTGTCCATAGAGAGGAACAAACCTGCAACAACAACCACAACAAGATAAAAAGCTGATCACATGCTATGTACTGTACCAATCACCCTGAACCTCAGCCAAAAGGTTACAGACTATCGTGCCCATCATGCAGTGTTCAGTAGTGTATCTTACACAGATCAGCGCATCTCCTCTCTGTCTCAGCATTTTTAGAACAAGAGGGGGCAATGCTGCTCTAAGCATATCGCTCTCTTTCCTCTCTTCTTACCCCCCTGAGGATGTAATAACTGGGGAGGGGAATCAATGCTCCGCTCCAACGGGCACTGGTGTGTCGAATCAGCACCTGGACCAAGGGACATAGTAAAAGAGAAAGAAGTGATATCTCAACTAACTCTGAAGAACTTGTGGCATCTTTTGTGAAGGTGAGTCCTTTTATTGCTTACAGAGACCCTTGGGACCACTGGAAACTGGCTGTGTCCTTTGATAGAACAATGCAGTAAGGTGAGCCACGGCAGCATATGTGCTGCACCACAGACAGAAATGCATCCAGCACTTTCAGTATGGATTGGACTTATTAAGTAATTTTAAATTACACAAACACTCATAACCACCTTGGCTATGCAAATTCCCACAACATGGGTGATGTGGCTCACTAACAATAATAAATGACATCAACTTCAGTCTGGTGATAAGCTGCAGTTTAAACAAATATCAATCATATTAAAGGAAACACTGATTTCTGAGTTTAGACTTTAGTTCGGTGCCAAATACTGTATGTTCTGGAGTGTGTTCAGGGGTTTTGTGTAGATCGATGTGAGAGAAATACAATGTTTCACCCACAAGAATGGGTTGTTTTATTTGGTTTTGTCTTTATTTGTTGCCCGGCTTTTTTACACTACAGTGAGAGAGAAACGGCATTTCGATTCTTCATTATGTCCTGTACATATTGCAAATTGACAATAAAAGCAATCTTCAATTTTGAATGCAGGACAACACCCAACACCTTGCAGCCGTTTGAAGCCATAATGAGGATTTATTTTGCCAAAGTAATAGAACAATGCCATTAGCATGCATTTGGCATCATTTATACTCGTGCAGGAGGATCAGAGTGGGACATCTGCTATGTGTTGAGTGAGTGAGAAGGGCCATTTGAGTGAGAGTGCTGAGGACTCTGATTGATGTCACACACAGTGGAAAGTCCCGGCGGTCCCATTAGCAGCTACAGTCTGTATTACTGTCACACCTGTCAGCCATGATGGAGGACTGCTCCACCACCATAGCCATCAGTAACTTGCCCTTTCTACAGAACGACAAGCAGGGACAAATGAATCGAACACTGCACTTCCCAAATGTACACTGGTTGAAACCAGACACATACTGTACCGGGCTTTAACACAGCCCTTAGTCCCTGCAAAATTCCTCCACATTTCCAGTGGTGTGCATTTGGCATTCATCAAATCGATATCAGCTTTCATGTTGACTGTGGCCTCTGTGAATGTTCTCAGCCATAACTATCCACTTGGGATTAATAAAAGAGAAATACTGTTGGATTACTCGAAAATATTTACATGACAACACAATATGATCTCTTGTACTTTATTTGCTGCAGGCTCTGTGCTTTGTTTTGCTAGAATGGTCCAGATGCAAGATTTCATTACTTCCTTTTTCCCTTGGGTGAGTAATGATATTGGCCTTTTGTACAGGTGCAACTTGGATAAGATATGAATCACCACACAAGTGGTGCTTCAAAGGTCACTCTAACATATGTATGTTTGCTGCACAAGAGTATGCTGCCCCGACTAGAAAATACTCAATTGGCAATTCCCATAGCCTCGGGTATGTCTCAGTTACCCAGAAAGCCCTAAGGACAATGCCATATGTCATACCGGTGCTTTTGAACCCAAATTAAATGCTCCTAATTGTTTAAACAGCTACGTGTTTAACTACACACAATAACACTGAAAAACAAAAGGCTTCTTGCACCCAAGCAGCAAGTCTCTTTTATACTTGTGTAGAAAAATTATTTTAAGCTTTTTACACTGATCCCTTCTGCCCCCAAAGGCTTCCAACTCACTACTGAACTGTTTGTAAAAAGCTGAGTTGGGATTTTAGCTGTATAAGTAACTCAACAAAGACAAAATAAATGGATATTTAGATTGCCACAATAATTAAAGACATGACAAGATGTCTGGGAATACTACTTTTGTCTGAATTTGAACATTAGGCAGTAACACATGTACTGCACTTGTATGCCGCTTGTACAAAGCTAATTGTGTCCTGTTTTATGTGCGGTCGTTTGGGCATTTAAAAGTGTATACATATATATGTAGATCATAAGCAATTACTCTCTATGTGGCACAGATTACTTGAGGACATCTCTAGGATTAAGGGTTTAATCAGTGGGAACTTCAAAGCAGAAGAAACGATTGCTATAGAAAACCTGATAATATCTGAACTCTGTGGCACTTCAATGGAGAAGCACAAAAGGACTGGAGTCATGCCATTCATGCTACTTGCATGCTTTGTATGGAACTGCATGCCCTGTGCTTCATGCATGCCGTAGTAAGCCAACATGCATTTTTGTGTGAATGCTGTTGCAAATACAGTAAGACAAAGAATGCAACAACGACACTCCCACATGCAACTATGCAGGTTTATAACTCCTTAGAGCAGATACCCCTAAAATTCATGCAACAGCTGCACACTAAAAACACAAATTCCATTTAAAAAACATGGCAACTTTAAACCACCCATCAACACTTATGCCAACTATGCCACTGATATTGTCTGACTCACAGTCTCTCAGCTTCTGGCGGACGAGAAGAAGAAAGCAGAAACAGCAGTAGTGTTAGTAATGAGAATGGATAGCAGCTTGGCCACACTGTCTGAACCCCATTGATCACATGGCTGTGAGAGCAATGAAGCTCGAGGTGGGCAGGGAGCAGTGTGCATGTTCCAATTCTTCTGAGATCCATTTTAATTTGGCTCCTTATTGATAACTTCTCCCCTAGAACCTTTTCTAGCACAGTGTAGTGCATGTTAGGGTGCAGAATAGAATAAATGTCCTTTCGCAGCCATTGAGCAGTATTCATCATTCTGCTAAAGGCTGATATAATTGGAGACATTTATAGATGGAGCCTTCTTTAATTCAATTCAATTCAATTGTGTTTATATAGCCCTCATTCAGAACAAAGTCATCTCAAGGAACTTTAGAGTCAAGACAATAAAGATGAAAACCAACAAATGCCCCTTGGACAAGCCCTAGGCAATAGTGGAGAGGAAAAACTTTAGCGGAAGGAGCCTCCAGCAGAACCAGGCTCAGGGTGGGTGGGTTGGGGTGAGTGGTAAGTGGAGAGAGAAAATAAAAGAGCAAAAATAAAAAACTACAACAAAACATTGGGCAGGTTGGTAGGACCAGTAGCTGTGCAATGGAACACACAAAGCCGAGGACACCCGCAGAAAGGGACAGAAAGAGGGAGACAGAGAAGGAGAAAGACAACTACCGGAGAAAACACACAAAGTTAATGTCTTACAGTGGTGACAAATAAATGTGGGGTTTGGGTGAGAGGAGAGGCTTTAAACCTAGACTTGAAAGTAGAGAGGGTGTCTGCTCCCTGAATCTGAACTGGGAGGTGGTTCCACAGAAGACTGTCACCATCATTTGAAAGACCACTAGGTTGTTAGTGATTGATGCTGAGAAAGCAAATGCATGGGCAGCTCATTGTGATGGTGACCTTTCTTTAAAGAGAGCTTACTTTTGCGCACAGGTCGGGCCTCTCACTTTCTTCATAACACAAACACACTTTATCCCTCATTCTGTCTCTTAAAAGGTTTTGTTCAGTGGTAGTGTGTCAGCAGAGGGTCACATTAGATCCAACACCATTACCCTGTACTATTTCCACTTCTTCCATTTTTTACTCCAGTCTATGCCTCATAAATGTCATCCCAGTCTGTCTAAGCATTAATCTCTATGAGACTGGGGCCCAGTGACTCTCCAAAACAAACCCGTCTTGTTGAACTGCACCCCTGCTGAATAGAAGGAGCTTGGCAGAGCTAGAGGAAACTGAGCAGTATGGATCGGAGAGAGGGAGGCGTCTCTTTTTATATTCGGATGCAGGGGTGTGCAACAGCAGCACCAACAGTGGGGTCTCCGGTGGGAAAAATATCAACAGCATTATGGAGTGGAGTCGAGCCTGCCATCACCATCAATGAGAGGAAGAGGCCTGTCAGAGCACATAAAGGAGAAAAGACACACTCCCAGACAAGGAGTAATGGGAGGGATGGAGGGAAGGACAGAGGAAAAGAGGGAGATGGAAACAACACATGAGGAAGGGAGAAACAGACAAAGAGAGGGATTAGAAAACATTCCAATTAGAAATGGGGGAGACAGCGCAAGAAAGAGCTTAAGAGAGCACTGATGAGAGACTGAGATAAAGCACTACAAACACACTGGCAAATTGAAAGAAGGAAAGAAACGATAGGAAGCTGGAAAGAGAAAGACAAAGAAAGACAAAAACAAGCAAGAGTGAGCAAAAAAAGACACAGGCCAACCAGAAATTAATTAATGACTTTGGAAGGAGTGAGGGGAACCGGAACAATAGAGAAAAAAATAGACAATAGGAGACTAAATTAGATGAAAGGGAGAAAAATGTCCTGTCACAATGGCACATCAGAGCCCGCATGTGGCACCACTTGATAAGACACATCTTTGCAACCTTCCATGCTGGCACCCGAGTCCCCCCTCCTCTCTTTCTCAACCATCTGTGCCGTACAAACACACCAAGCTGTCTGTCAGCGACTCCAGCTCACAGCAACACAAGTTTTGTGACATCAGCCCCGGAATCCATCTCCCGATGACAATGAGGGACTCTAGATCAGTGACATCACCAACCCACAAGTAGATGATGCTAAACAGTTAGATCTCAGAGAGGAGGGATTTGAGCCAAGGGAGCTGCGATTTCAACCACAGTGGCCTAATGGTTATTCTGGAAAGGGCAGAGAGTGAAACAGCAAGATGAAAAAAGAATTAACTGGGACTTTGGCAGAACCTGATCGACTTCACGACTCTCAGGTTCCGCTCTCCTCCCTATGTCCTCTGCACTCTTTGCATCTAAAATGGCTGTGAACAGCTGTGGACATTTGAGTTCGGCTTACACACCACTCAGCAGCAGAGCACTTGCTGGCCAGATATGACTGACATCTGACAAACAGGAGAGAAGTGTAGTACACAACATGGTTAAGTTCAACAAATAGGTGAATGACAGGTAGAAATTCTCTCGCCAAGATTAACAAACCTGTGTCCTTTTGACACCAAATGTGTTAAACTGTTGCCCAAATACATTACATTCACCATTATACTAAACAGAGAAAAATAGCTGATTCTCACACAAACAGCTGGAATTACTGTAGATATACTTGGCGTGTTTTACTTGATAAATGTTCTAAATGATGAAATGGACAATATTCTGTCAATTAACTTGTCAAATTGATGGAAATGGCTACGTTTTAAGCACATATGTTAACAGTTTGATGATTAAGTATTTGCATTGTGTAAGTCTTAAAGTATTGACTGCAAATACAGAGCTACCTTAAGGCTACTAATGCATTTCTTTTTCCACTTAACTTTGAAAAGACAAGACTTCATTCTTTCAATCAGTCCTTCACTGTGTAATCATTCATGATGTAATAGAGTAGCCATATGGTGTGCATGTGTCTCAAGAAACCTTTTGAGAGAAACACATATTCAAAGAGTAATAAGGGAAGAAAGTAGTATATTCATGGCAACAATTCAATTATGACACAATAACTAAAATCGGTGATACTGTAGGTAAGAGAAAAAGATTAGACATCCTCAATTGATTAAAGTGTATAACACTACCACCCTTTTTCACACACATGGATACATACATTTACAGCCCACACATTAACACACACACATAATCTATGACCTAACACAAACTTGAGATCTGATGAAGTGAAGAGAGTCCCTGCACTGCATGGCAGTATATAGAAGAAGCTATAACAGCTCTTCCTTAGCCGGGCAGGTATCCAAACAGCCTCTGCAGGCTTTGATGAAGTGTCCTGTCATGATGTCAGCCTCTATTGGTCTCTTGCTCACCTGGGACCTCCCTCACTCTTAACAACTCCTGGCTGAGAGGAAAACAATGAAAAATGAAAGAAAAAGGAGGATAGGACTGGCCCCCTCATCTACAACTTCTTCTCACATTCATACCTGACATCCAAACAACGACAATGAAACTTAAATTAAACAGACATACATTTATTCTTATCTTCCGTGTCTCCTCTGCCCTCTGCTTCATTTCTGCTTTCCTCCTCCTCTCCTCCTTCTTGCTGGCTGTCAGCAGGTTAAAAAATGGCTTGGCACTAGCGAAGGAGACACAATTACTCATGGCGCAGGCTGTATGGACATTAGAAGCTCTGTACTCCTTTGCAATCTAAGAGAATGTGTTTCTAATTAAATGGTGCACTGGAGGAATTATCAAAGCTTAGGATTGCATAATAAGCACTGGCAGAAATCTGCAGCAGGCTGTGACACTTCTTGTCTCAAGAGGCAGACCGTGGGTATATTCAATTAAAATCTAAGTGTGTCAATAAGTATCTTGGAGAAGCAATCTTTTTTTGTGAGAGGATTCCCTGATTTGATCTCAAACAGGTTAGACATGTGTGCAAGAGGTTTGTTACAGCACTATTGCTTTATAGAATACATTAAAAATAGTGGTGAGGCCTTATGTCAAATGGAGATTCAAATTAAGGAATTTGTTGAAGAGAGCACTTGCAAGGCAGTTTCTATTCATACTGACAATTTTGCCTTCACATCCCATGTCTATGCTTGTGTGATGATTACCAACACCTACCCTCTTCTACCATCACGCAACACCAGTTGGCCAGAGACAGACATGGTCGATTTAGCTCGCCAAATGGAGGCATGTTCATCCATACACGGAGAGGCACTTCTGTAATAGATGTCGGGCCAGCTTTTGTGAAACATCACACACAAGCAGGAACGCGCATGTGCTCACCACACAAAGGACACATGCACACACAAACACACTTTAATTCTGGTCTCCATGGTGATTATTTTAGTGCCCATGTGAACTTGCCCCCTGCATCTGTTTCTGTGTTTGTTCCTTGTTTTAAAAAAAGTATTTACTTATTCATAACCACATGACTATTTTCATTTCCTACACAGCATTCTCAGAGCACCATAAATGAGAACAATAAATTCTTCGGCTACAATACAGCATTAAGAAGTAAGTGCAGGGAACAAACAGTTCCTAGTTTCTTTAGAGGCACACATGGTTTTATGAAAGCCTGTTCCTATTTCACTAAAGACTGCTGAAGGCAGGATTCACATGTTTGCCATTGATGCAACCAATCATCACAGCCATCAGCAAACATTCCATGATCATGGATTACACCTCTGACAAGGAGGTAGGCTAGAAAGGGATGCCTGGTTCCTTAGTGCCAAAATGGCCATTTAGACCACTGAGTCCACCTAGTGGATACACAGAAAATAACATTAAGCTCTGTTACAACTAAGGCTTTTATTTAAATGTCACTTTAAGTATTACAAAAGCAAAGTCTTATATTATATTAGTCTTATGCCATCATATGTAAATTGATACATCTGGAGACATAAACCCATATAATTCACTATGAAACACAAGGAAGACAACAAGAGTAATGTGAGGCATGTGTGTCAGATGGTCTACATTGTGTGCTACATGGATCCTATTCTGGCAGAGAAAAAGAAGTGTGTGTATGTGTTTGAATGTCTGCACAGTGGCATGCTACTATCATCCAGAGTTTCTCTCTCACACAAACACACACACACACTCACACTTGTGGTCAAAGCCCTAGTGAAACTTTCCTAGCCACGCAGAAGACACAGCTTACCAATGTCTGCTGAACTGTCTATACGACAAACCACACTCGAAAAATCAAACTGTCATTAATAAATCTTATTCCATTCGTGTCTAGAATTTAAAACATGTGAGAGAAAAAACAAAAAAGTTGACTACAAAAAAGTCATTACTCATTAAAGATCAGATGTGGATGCAGTATTTGGACAGCACGGTGGTGGTCAACACTGCTGCCCCCCAAGTAGAAGGTATCTGGCTTAAATCCCCCTAGAATTTCTGTGTTCTTCCTGTGCTTGCATGGGTCTCCTCTAGGTACTTTGGATTCCCCCCACAGCTCAAAGGACAGACAATTAGGTAATTTGTGACTCTAAATTGCCCATAGTTGTGAATGGTTGTCTGTCCATTGAATGGCCCATAGATATGTACAGTTGTCTGTCTCTGTGTGTGGCCCTGTGATAGACTGCCAATCGGTACAAGGTGTGTGCTGCCTCTTGCACAATGCGAGTTAACCTCCAACAAACCCCTGATGGGGATAAGTGCTTAACATTATGAATGGATGTACATATAAGCCCGAAAGGTCCTACTAACATTGAAATATAACAAACTACGCACTATTAAGTGTTTCATCTTATAGTATTAACATTGTGCAGTATCACAAGATACTAAGAACAAGTCCACACCTGACCTGTTTTTTAATTAACAAAAAAAAATTAAAGGCTATTACTCAAGGAAAAGGCACTATATTTAGTCGCTTGGAGAAAGATCATGTTATTTTAGGATTACTAGCAAAGTGCAGATTTCACTTGCATGTGCAAGTTTTAATAGTGCATGTATTTGAAGGAAAGCCTGCTTATTTTTTCTGGGTGGGAAAATTCAAAACTCATGGCTACATGTAATATATCAAGTGCAGAGTTTCTCCATACCAGCACATTGGGTAGTTTTTACTTCCTACAGGACAGCTACCTTACTTGAAAACTTTGAAACTGAAGTTATATTTGTTTATAAATCACATCATCTTGTAATAATTTTCTTTGCAGATATGCTTCACAGATGGAAAGCAGCAGAATACCAGGGCCAACAGCTACAACATTTAAAATCATGTTCACTGGATAAATCCTGATTTACTGAGACATGTTTCATCCTGGCCAGTGTCGAAAAGGATATCCAGATGTACGGACTATAAAGCTCCCACAGCTGCACACCTTAAGGTCTGACACGCACAACTTTAGTCTGCGGAGAAGAAAATTAACATTGATGCATCAAAAGCTAAATGCATAAACATTATCACACTATCATGAAATAACGCGCAGTGTTTTTGTTTCCAAACCTGCATTACAGCTTCATACATGTCAAAATCATAGTATAATGCTGCAGTGAAACTGTCAATTAGAATCTTAGTTGGTGTAAACACACAATTTGATGGTGAGCCACTGCAGAAAGAAAATACATAGGCTTATTACACATGCTGTTGACTGAATCAGAGGTGGCAAAGGAATGTAGGACAATTCAGGCAGTAAAGATTGATATGATTGATGGCAGATGTTGTATACTTTCTATTGGTGGAAAACACATCCAGTGTTCCCATATAATTTGTGAGCATTAAGGAAAACGAGAAGTATTTGAAACCGGACTTGGATAAAGTCCTGTCTCTGTAAAAATTTATTTTTAAAGGTTTTATTTTTTTCAAGTTTTCAAGTGCTTTATATTTAATTTAAAACAAACAGACTAGGTGACGGGTTCGCAAATTGCTTGTGGTTATGCAAAAACACCATACGGCTAATGCGTATGCCTTCTGAAACAAAAAACATTAGTGCATCACAACATGATGCCTGTGCTTATTCAGTCTAAAATTTCTCTTTAATTGTGTACAACTTCTAAAGTCCAAACATTTTTTCTTCCCTTTCAACTCATTTACCATCTGTCTTTATTGGTTCTATCTTAACTCAAGGACATGTTCTGTAATGGCACAGCGCCTTGTGTTTAAGTGTTTACTTCCTGAAGGGCATCTGAGAGTCTGTTTACTGATTACACATGCTCCTTCTCTGTGTCTTTCTCGGAGCTCATGCCACTCTCATGACTAAGTCAAGGTCGCTCCCATGCTCTCCTCAGTGCCATCAATCTCAGAGGGCAAAGCAGAAGTTCCTCTCACGCTATTTTGTTCCCGTGCCCCCGTTTCGTCGCATATGATAAATACACTCCAGCTCCAAATATATATTCACTTCTTCCTATCCATTCATCTTCACAGCATAAACAAACACAGGTTGACAGACTAATTGTGTTTTATACAAAAGTCTTATTCTTTCACGTCACAGCTCTGTGTCTAAACCAGCAACACTGCGTTTCATCATGTTTGTTATTGACTGGGAAGGTAGACCTACACAAAAATGCACATACAGAACCCAAGAAAGCCTGCACATGGCATACATACATACAAACACAGTATCCATACTCACAAAATATTGTTCATCTTATTATTAAAGAATATTTTTGCTTTCAAATTGTGCCATATTCATACATGAAAGGCTACAAAGCTGAGTGTGTAAATTTGTTTGTTCATGTTAACCACGTGGCAGAACAATCCAAAGGGTAAAAAGTTACAGACCCTGGCTTTAAACAGAAACACCACTTAGTCCATATAAATTACCATCTACAGTATAGACACCAGCAGTAAAAGCCAAACGTGCAAAGTCTCAGCATCCCTCACACACACAAAGCATGAAATTCCATAGCCTTGTTATCCTGCTTTACCACATATAAGCAACACAGCATTCATCACTTTAAAACCCAGCTTTTCGACGCAACAGCCACTTCTCTTTGACTCACCCTGGGAAACAAGCCTGTCAAGTATGACCTTAATGTAAGCAAAGCTGATCACATACCACAAATCACAACCCACCTATTGAATACAAAGAATCGGTAATACACAAACACACTGACACACAAAGCCAGAGTGTATAAGCATGATAATTTAACTGTCACTATTTATCAAAACTGTTGATGCTGGTCTAGTAAACAATACAAGATCACACCGAGTTTTAAACAAAGTTTCAATAAAAGCACAGGAAATTGCATCAGTTTTCTATTTCCATACAAATTCTTGGTTTATCATTACTTCACTAAGTACCACTATGGCATCTGTACTCAAAAACTCAATACATCAGAATGTAGCTGTGTAACCTTGCAACCACCCCCATCATCTGTTTGATATCAATCAACACCCTCATCAACATGATGCTCATCATCATTATAAGACAGCACGCTTTTGAAACACTGTCTCGGAACACTTTCTGAAGTTTGTTTCCATTTAGACATATTCTCCCATGGACAAAGACCCTCCCACACAGACTATGAAGCATACACACATACCTCAAAAACCACAGTTTTCTCAACTGTGGGGGCACTGGGAAGCAAGTAGGAAACATTTAAGGGTCTGGGTTTTGCACTCATACAGTAGGCCCAAATGTCCAATTACTTTGTAATATGTTAGTTAAATAGCACAACATTGTGTCTGGGATTAAGTGTTATTGAATTCACACATGGACAATACAGAAAAAACATTTTCAAAGTGAACATGACACCATGAAAACGTTGCGATCACTACCAACATTCTGAGGTTTGTTAGTTTACACCAGGTACCATCTGTCAAATTCAAACCATAAACTGAATGGTTTGGGAACTTGAAGTTGTCAAATGTGACCAAAATGTGACTATTGTGTAAGAGTGGGGCCAAGATCCAAAGCAAGTTTTGTGCAAAATGCACTACAAGATTCAGTTAACAATCATATGAAACTTCAAAGATCCACTATGCAATAGATTCAATTCCTTTCAAAATAGTGTGTTTAAGAGAGTTTGAACGTGGTTATTATTTGATATTATCCATATTGTTTTGTTAGATAAAACTGTCACAACTGTTCTATGGGAGTGATTCCTAAGGGACCCCCGATAGCCTGACTCGATGTTGTTTAGTGAGAAGCTTGAAAAAACCCAAACCACTTATTTAAGACACTAGTTCCTAACCTTCAGCATGTGGTCTCGTGAAATTAACCACTGTCTTCTTGAACCTCCTTGTCACAGATGGCATTATATCTATGTGAGCTAAAGATTCAAATAGACTTAACTGGCTGCCAAAACCTAATAAAATCTTGTAATGCACATGCAAAGAACAAAGATAAATAAACTAGAAGACACATGCCAGGCACGTGTGATAATAACCACACAGAATGGGAACCACTAGTTGACAACTCAACAACTAAGACCATAACTTAATGTGAAAATTAGTTCATTTTGTATTTTGAGGGGAGGGATTTCTTTTTTATTAAATGTTTTGAGTGCATTTTTTGGGGCCAACATCCTTAGACATTTGAGGAAATGCAAACTAAAACCCTATATCTGTGGATGTATGTTTGTATGTATGTATGTCCATTTTGGTACCACACTAATTGTTGAGTTCCAAATAAAAAAATCTTATCTAACAATGACAAACATTAGATTTCTAGTCTTTAGGGTCCTAAGCCTTGACGTCTAGTGGTTATATTATCTAAAGCGCCATCTCATTGCCTATGCCTTTGATCCCTTAAAAATCTGTCAAACACATTTACAGCCAGAGCTTATGTGTTGCAGGCCCATCACAAACTTTTTGAGAGGTGAGTCAATGAATGAAGGCCATAACAGACTTAGAAACAGATCTGGTTCTGCTCTGGACCACACTGAGCCTTGATAGGATCAAATAAATGTCATAGTAAACACTGAGGATTAATCACAAAATTCCATAATAACATGCCGTTTCTTTTTCTATTTTTGGAAAATGCACCTGCAATTTGTGTATGATGGTTTAGCCTCTTTGTACTGAAGCTAATTCTCATGTTACTTTGAAGTCCAATGCTAACTAATCTGCATCACCTTTGTAGGGGTTTCTGAAATTATAATGGACCTTACTTCAAAGTATCTTTTAACAACTGTTCACATTGTTTATTTCTGAACGTCATAAAGGCTTCAGGCAGGCTTAGCGAGCTACAATGGCTGAATAAAGACCCAATTCTTGGACACTGGTGTAATCCTGGTTTTAGTTCAGGACATGTATTGTTTTCCTGATTTTAACACAAACATGCAGATAGAGGTTGTTTTGACAATCATGCAAATACAAGAAACCTTAACCAGACTGAACACAAAATGCGATACCTTTGTTGGTCATGTGGTTTGCTATCGTCTGAGTCCTTGTGACCAATAGGAAGCTTTACAAACACACACCTGTTGCATATTATTAATGAGCAATTGTGAAGAAGCTGTTATGTAAATGGTGATGCTCAAACTAATTCATGTATGATGTATGTTAACAAATTGAAGCTTTAAAGTCAGTTGTGTGCACTGGAATTTTTTCTAATAAATATTTTGTTACATAGATTGTTTTACCCCACAAATGGCAGTATTTGATCACAACAACTGAGAACCTAATTTAACACAGGTGCACTTACTTAAACAATAGCTTTGCTGTGCCAGAATAGATTTTACGAGATCAACAAGCGCCTCATGAAAGCAATACACATAACTCTAGTATGTGATAGCACGCTGACATGCAAAGGGACATATAAAGAATTGTACAGATGAAAATGCACATAATTAAGTATTGGCATCATGTTTTGTTTTTGCTCATTAATGGAATGCTTTATTCCACTTTAACTAAATCTGCACGTGTTTGTGCGCCTCATCTGTGCAGCTGCAAATACACAGTCGACACATTAATGCTATTGGAGCACGTGTTCTAAGGGAAGTTCTTTTTCTGACCCACTGAAATATCATCCCTACACTTACGACGTTATGAGGATTGAGGATGTATGTGTGCTGCTGAGCAAAGATTCTCAACGTGTGGTGGGTCTCCAGCTGCCCCCAATACTCTCTCAATGGTTCCTACTGGCAAAGAGTGGTTAAAGTTGGATGGTAATGTATAAAACATCTTAATGTGTGTGTGTATCAGTGTGGGACATCTGAAGGAAAGGAGAGCCATTCTCTTATAGCTGATGAGAACAAAAAGAATGACAGGCTCTATAGGCTCACTGAAGCCAAAATGTTGGAGAAATTCCAAACTCTTTTAAAACTTTGTTCATTTTTTTCTAAATGGGAGAGGATGATGCATTGCTCTGAACCAAAACAGTGGCTTGCAAGTAATCAAGAAGACAGAGGAAACAAAGAGAGAAAGTTGTGCTTCAAAGACAGTTAGGTCATATGGTAACAATAGAGCACAAACAATCTATTGGATAGTGTTGGACTTTCCCTCAACAAAACCACACAGAACTGCAGTGGATCATAAATAACTGTGGTTTAAAATAGAAACGATGATTTGATGAACCAAATGATTTTCCGGTATGGAATTGTGGGCGACCCCACACGTAAATGTTTTTAAATTGCCTTCTTATTGAAGAGAACACAATAACGTGTTCAATCTCAACCTGACATCTCACTCCATATCAAAGTAACCATCCAACAATCCAACCCATTTCTTAAAGGCTAATCCTGTTCAGGGTTGCAGGGGCCTGAAGCTTATCCCAGCTGTCATTAGGCAAGAGGCAGCCTACACCCTGGTCAGGTCTCAACTTTTCTGGGGCCAACAGAGACATATACAGACAGACAACCATTCAGATTCACACTCCCACCTAGCAGCCATTTAGAGCCAATTAACTTAATATGCATTTCTTTGGACTGTGGGAGGAAGCCAGAGTCACACTATCTGCCAATATTCCTGAATACATACTTCTTTCCTGTAGACACACACACATATATATATAAAATAGCAGATTTCAAATGTTAAAACAAATAATGAGAATGCACAGGAAGTGTGTGATCAGCAGTAACACTTCACGAGAAATAGGTGATTTTCAACATACATGAATTCATTCAGTGACATGAACATACAGCAGCACCTATTTAATCAAAACCACTAAAACCTGAATATCTGTGTTAGTAGGAGGATCCTCTGTTATTAGACACTGCCATTTTCTGGATCATATTTAGAAAAACTGCATAACTTTTTGACATAATTAACTACCAAAATGTACCAGTGTAAATGGAAAATCTTTGTCTCCCTCTAGTGGTTTAGTAATCTGTCTCATAGATATGAAACATTATATGAGGTCAAAGATACAGCATGTCATATACTGTTTGCTGTACAAACTGCACAGTAAACCTGTCAGTCTGGCCCATATAAATAAACAGACCTAATTTGGCATAATGCCTCCTCCTCATAATCTCATCAACTTGCAACTGTCAAACAACAATCGCTGAATTAGAAGTGTCTTTCTAAACTAAATGTAAATATTTGTCTTTCACACAGCGCAATTTTCTTTTACGTAATAGCATTTAAATAATTATTTGTGACTTTTATATCAGTAATCTGCATAGCACAGACAGTAGTTGGAA
This sequence comes from Channa argus, assembly GCF_033026475.1. Lineage (NCBI taxonomy): Eukaryota > Metazoa > Chordata > Actinopteri > Anabantiformes > Channidae > Channa > Channa argus. The sequence goes on from NC_090217.1 coordinate 8,061,498, forward strand.
CACATGCCAATATTATATCATTAACTTATCACCAAATGTAGCATTCAGAAAAGTAAGAAAATACAAATCCCGTGAAGGGTTTACAACTATTAAGTTTAAACTATTAATTTAATTTTACAACAAAATATGTATTTAACTTAAAAAAATATATGTTGACATCCAGCTACAAACCTTATCATCTCTCGAGTATACTAGCAACAAGGTTATTTGTTAATTCACATATGGGAAAAGAGATTGGTACTGATTAATTTGGACGTGAAAACAACACCTTCATTTTTTTGGCTCAAGGAAACGTCAGCTTTTTCAAGGTAGAGGCCAGAACTGTTGCGTGTCAGGGAAATTAGGAAATGAGAAATTACATTTCCTGGGAGATAAAATCTGTTGGAATTACAATCTTAAATGTATGTTTCATAATATTAACCATTAAAAATACAATTACTAATTATAAATGTTAATTATGTGGCATCACTACAAAGTGCAGCATATATCATACTCGAAAGCAACTCAGTACAGTATGTGGCCACTGCAAACCACTAGGTGGAGATATAAAGTCAGGGATATGGCAACTATCCAAGAAAACTACACTACTGCCTAGTTTATGTAAAATGAAATCTATTATCTACCTCTAATTTACTGCTATTATTAGTAATATATAATATAGAAAACTATAAATATAAAGATAGTAACTATATGTAATATGCTCCTGTTTATCACAGTACATTGTGAACTCCCTTTAATACACAATCATTAACCATTAAAGAGGCACATTGTGTTTTCAAGATACAACCATTCGTTACCATTCCTTATTAACGGTGACACCAGTGTACACGAAAACCTAAAATATACATCTGCACAGTAACTAAAGATGAAAAATCATAATTTGTGTATTAGAATGCACAAGGAGTAAGGATTTTCCTTTCTTCAGTCCGGCTCAAGTTAATGCATTAATCTAAGCCAAGGTAAAGATGCAACCACAAACGATGCTCCAGTAAGAATTGATCACAGTCAGGCATTATACATTTATATGTGAGAATATTACGCCAAACAGTATTTGTACAACATAAACCAGAAATCAGCCTGATTGGTCAATTATCCATTTTTTTCTACAATGTGGGTGACTTGGAACATGTCTTTACACTTGGCTTAGATTAGCCCAGTTTAAGATTCAGAAGTTGAAGTTAGGTGTCAGAAGGTCATTGTTCCATCTGCCTGTTGAGGGTGGTGTGTTGGGAGTCTGGTGTGCTCAGTAAGGGTCCATCTTGATCCTTTTGTACAAACAGCAGGTGAACACCATCCCACAGATCTGAAAACAGGAAGTGTTATGTCAAGAGGTGCTTCTCAGTCACCACTGACCTCTGCAGGAAGCTTGAATGCTATACACTGTGGGAATAAAGAAGAGTTAAAGGTGATGGGATTACAAATTGCTGGAAAGTATGCAGCTAGAAACTATGGGGATGTCAGGAGACAAGCAGCCATCATTCAGCAACATGTCTGTGCACCGGATTGCAAAAGCAGAGAAAAAGTGGAGCACTCGGAGTGGGGTTAAAAAGTCTGCACATCTTACTTTTCTTAACAGAAAAACGAATCTTATCTCTAAAATAAAAATTAAGATATTGGTACATACACACACTACTAAAATTTTGAATGATTTGACTGCACATAAAACTAAACAAAATCTATAAACTCCAAAAATATTCTGCGGTCTGCATTGAAAAGGAAAGCCATCGCTTTGGTCTTAAACTCTAAAATCACCATCATGCTGTATCCAAACCAGTTTCAAATTATAAGCCACATTTTCAAAGGCAGGACAAAAATGTTTTTGATCCAGAAAAGGCTTAACTGATGGGTTGTGACAAAAAATATTTGTAATCTGTAAGTGCATAATTCAACAATTTAAACCAAACGGATTTAGCTGTATAAAACCCATTAACTTAAATATTTTCTGTTTAAAATTCCTCTTAAGAAATGCATGATCTGTTGCTGAATTGTCTTCAGCAAAAGGAGAAGCATATAGAAACTAAATCAATGAGCCATGATTAACAAAAGCACTATACTAACCACTATTTTAGAAAAGAGCAAAAATAAAGTAGATCAGGAACAAATATTGACCCAGTCTATTGTGGCTGCCAGGTCTAATGGATAAACAGGCATGTGCCCAGATTCAATTTCTGAGGCTCTAAAATCTTCTTGAGAAAGCTTCATCAAGCAAGTCAACACTGTGTATTGACTCATCACAGTCTTCCTACAGCCAAGTTTCGGATTTGTTTTTCTCTTTCCCTCAGTGACTGATATGCAGAGGAAATGTAGAAGAGTGGCATTTTGGCAGCTCTACCTTTTTTTTTTTTTTTTTTTTGGAAGGTATATTTAAGAAGAGGCTAAGTAATACTTGTGAGCAACAACTGAATCATGTAGAAACATTTAAAGAACAGCCAAAGAATCTGCTCTTTTTTACCCGGATTGGCAGGTGGCCATTAAACCATGTATCTGAGCACCTAAAACATACAGTAGCTCTTGTGAATATTTGAATCACTGTTCAAGAAGCTCAATGTTCATGTTATCCTAGTCTATTTTAGATTCCAAGTAACTATAGCAACAACACCAATGCATTTTCTTACATGGTAATGTTCCAGGGGATGTCTAAGTACAGAAAATATTTTTTAAAAGTCATGTGTGTGCTGCATTAAGTAAGACAAACCACCAAAGTTATTTGAAATCCTGCTAACAAATAATGTCCAAATATAAGACTAAAATAAACTAATTCAAAATAAATCCACTTGATAAATTCATAATCTACTGGATACAAGGGTACTAGAATGAGGCCCTGCTATATAAAGATATATAATATGACTTTTGCTAAACACATTATTGTGCAGAAGCAGTAACGTTTTGATTAATCAAGCCATTTGCAAGATGTGTTTGACCTTTCTCAAGTTTTCACATCCTTATTATCTGTAACAGCCCATTATTGAAACATGCAAAGCAGCGATGTACAATATCAAGACAAATCCAGGCGGCCGCATGCTTCACAAATATCACAAAAGAAAATAAATACGTGCTGTTAATATACATGTAGCCCACAGACTTTCCATTTAACACAGTCAGTCACACAATAACAAACATGCAGCTATATCAAATTTTCACAGTGCCCTCCAACCTTGTCTCTCCAGTTGATTAAACCACAAAGATGCTCTAGAGCTAAATCACAAAGTACCGAAGTCCTCTTCCTCTTCTTTATAGAGCAGATAGATAAAACAGGCTGTCAAGGCTGCCCCGGCCAGCTACAGTGACACCACACACAAAGACATGTAGTATAACATACCACAGACAGGTTAGTGTGATACAGAAAACAAAAAATTTAAAAGATTAAAACTAAAGCTGGTGTGATGTAACATGAGTTGCATCAGATCTGCACTATTCAGTCTGTCAGCCAGTCAGACAGTTACTACGGACAGAAAGGTATACCAACACTAAGGCAGACTGGGACAGTCAATGAAAGACATACAGAAAGAGAGAAAAAGGTTCACACAGCATTTTGGATTTTTCATGCATGTTACAACTGTTCAGTATGAACAGAATGCAAAATGGTGGACATGTCTTACAAATCTTACATCTATTTGTTCGGTCACAGGTTCCCCTCAAGTTAATTTACAAAGATGTGCAGCACAGCATCAAAAGGGCTATGAGCTTGCACACAATTATAAAAAAGTACCCCAGTATTCCTCAGTACACACTATATGGCTTAAAAGCTTCAGTCCATTTAGGACTAAATTAAATAACAGAGAATATTAGATTATTATGACTGAGTCACTGGGATCAGATGGGAAATAGTGTCATTTGAGAAGTTGTTGACCTGCAGTGGTACAGGTCAGTAACAGAAAAATGCTAAATTTCATCCCAAAGTATAATCATAGCAAAACTCAGAGTGAAGAGTAGTATTCTGCTTCTTCGTCTGAACTGCAGCTCATATATCACTTACCTGCAAACAGGCCACTCCGATTCCCACAGCACCAATTATCAACAGGTGGTCTGCCAGAAACTGCTCCAGTTTAGTGATACATCCACCCTGTTAAAGTCACACTCTGTAAGTTAACTCAAATATATTAGGCAACACATGCCACATGAACACATGCTTCAAAGCTTGCTTTGATTGACAACCTAAAAGGTGTGGCAAACAAGTCACCCTGCAGGAAATATGTACATTTATTAATACTTACTTATCCAAAATACATATTTTGGAATATGTGCCTATTACTTTAGACAGACAAGACAGAGTAGATAACATAGATAACTAGTAATAAGAATAAAAAAACAACTTAAAATGTTATATTCATCATGTATGGCATATGACACTTTTGTTGGTTCAATTGTGAGGGTATATCTATCTGACACAAAAAGGTGGAGAAGCTTCACCTGGGTTCTATGTATAAGTATTCCAAACCTCAGTTTTTATTCCGTTACCAGAGAGATCATTCTATCAAAGACAACTTACAGGGAGCAGCGATTTTCTGTTTCTTCAATAGTAGTTTTGTCAGAAAGCAAAGTCCAGTCAACATTTTTGTCAATCACTTTGTATATTCCAATGTTATATGATAGTTAAACAAGAGTTAGACTAAATATGATGCTTATCATTTAACCTTTTATTTTTCCAGAATGATGTATTCCACTGACCTCCACTTTGTAGATGTTGGATGGGTGGTCTCTCTTGCCACACCGAGGAGTTATGGTCTTACAGCAACTATCAGGCACTACCCTGCCTTCTGCCAGCTTTGATGAAATGTACACACTCGCCATCCAATCATTGGAGTTGTTGCTGCCACAGCATTTAAACTAGAGTCAAAAAGACAGCAAAGGGTTTGCTTTCATTTTGTCACAATCTGTACAAAAAGCACAAATTAATTTTCTTTTAACTGCCATTTTATTCAGATTTATCTCATTTTTAACTCAACTTAAATATAAATATTATGATTCTTGCAGGGGAACAGTGTTACCTTCCTATTAGCAACTTAAATAAAATTATTTCAGCTTCTGTACAGCTGGAGCAATACATTGTGCAAACCCTAAGGATACAAGCTATGAGCAAGTCCTTCTTCTGAATCTCAGTATACTGTAAAACTACTACAACATTTATAGCAGCTGCAGGCTGAATTATGAAAAATGTATTAATAATACTATACTTGACCATCCATGCTAAAGAAAATTGCAGAATGAATAACTAAACCAAAAAAAAAAAAAAAAAAGTCAGTATTGTTTATGTACATCCTGCTGTAGTCTGTCCACAGCTAATGTGATGGCCTCCTTCCCTGGCTGGTCATAATTCTCTGTCATAGTCTGGTTGAGATGCTGCTTCAGCTCATCACTTAGCTGGAAATAAAAGAGCAAAAAGAAACAGACACACAGTGAGAACAGTGGGTGGGTGTATTTATGGAGAGAACAAATTTTATTTTGTAACCACAAGCTGCTTCTTTATTAAAACATGCAACACATTGAAAACAAGAACAGGAATGTGAAAATGTCCAGCAAAGTATACTGTATAAGGTAACTGTGAGTGCTGTGATTGAAAAGAATATCACATTGTTAAAAAAAGACTTTAAATATAACCTTTGATGTGTGTGTGTGTGTGTGTGCACATACACACCCAGAGTAAATAAAGTGTGAAACAAAGGGAGAAAAAAGAGCCTTTATCTTGAAAGTGATTCTATTCTGTGCTGAATCTTTCTCCATTAAAATAAATCTCGGAGCTTGCCTGCAGATAGCATGGTGCTCCCCACAGTCCTTGCTGAATGACAGGCAGGTGTTTGCGAAATAAAAAGACGTTTAAAAATTGTTTAAAAATAAAAATTGTTTAAACTCGACACTCCAGACACTGCACAAAAAACTCAGTGCAGGTGGCACAAGTGGCACAAATAAGAATAAAAGGAACAGCAGCAAATTTAAAATATCTATTGTACAACCCCAATACAGAAAAAGTTGGGACGATGTGTAAAACATTAATAAAAACAGAATCCAATGATTTGCAAATCTCATCAACCTGTATTTTATTCCCCATTGAACATAAACAACATATCGGATGTTGAAACTGAGATATTTTACTATTTCATGGAAAATATTAGCTCATTTTGAATTTGATGGCAGCAACACGTCTTCACGCATGTCTTATGAGACGCAATGAAAACCACTAAGAAGCCTTTTTAAATAAGTTAATATGAAATAAAAAGATTTTAAAAAGGCAGGCACTGCCCTGGAGTCCCAAGGTACAGGAAGAAAAAGAGGATACAGCATTTGATTCCGTGAAAGATTTTGCATTATAGGATTAACAGGGCCAGAATTTCACCAAAGTACTGCCAAAATTGAACTTAGTTTCAACAACTACTGCAAATCTAGCACCTGTAATGTGAGACACTGTGTTCTGTCTTATCTTACTGCATATGCAGTCGGGGCAATGAAAATCTCTGAAAATCTATCACCTGAAGTAAAAGTACTGCAGCTCTTGAAAAGCACCAGAACCCAAAAGGAGTAGCGCAAATGGCAGTGGTGATGCCAATGTTAACATTACACCTCAGGATCCTCAGACAGGAAAAAAAAGTTTTCTCTAGACAAAGTAGTTCGATCGAACTTTATAGCAAATGCCTTTTAGGTTAAATCTATAGAGGACAAATGTCAGTGTGCATTAGTTGCACCTGCATTAATAGTTCTGTTAATGCAAGAGCAAACATTATATTATGGCTCTATCACAGCTCAGCTGCAGACCTTGTTTTGTCTATTATTATTTATTTCTACCCGAATGATCATCATTCTTGCCAGTAAAACTGACAAATCAGGTGAGAATATTTGTCTCCAACATTAAATTCCATGTGTGTTCTCGCTGTAAGTCAGTGAGGAAAGAAGCTTAGAAGAAAGTACCCATCTTTAACACATTATTAAACTTCCTTTGACAATTAGGATGTTAATTGTAGAGAAGCATTCAACACATATTTGTATTAGTAAATAATGTGTAATAAACTGTGGTAACTTACCTTCTGGTAGTATACATAAGCCAGTACTCCAGCCACCAGTTCAATCAAGAAAATTAACAAAAGGCAAAAGAAATACTATGGAAGACAAAAGGGACAGAGACAGAGAGACAAGGGGAGAAAAAAAAGGAAGAGAGACAAAATACTTTCATTAAGACATTTTAGCAACTAATTTGGAAAAGTTGCTCACACTTGTGAAGGCTCAATAAAAACTTCCATCAACTGTCATTGTGCAGCATCTGTCACTTCAAAACACAGATGGCAACATTGCACAAAAAGAGACACCCAGAAAGCAATTTGACAGACAGAAGCATCAGATTACTGTTGGGCATCTTTTAAGGAGCTGTCTGTGCTCCTTGACAGCATTTCCATTACAAATCATAATTAACTTCAAAACCCTATTGTGACTAAATGTTAATTGCAATGATTTCAATTCTAAGCATTCTAAGCAAGTATAAACATTCTCTTGGATTCCTAAGAAAAACAAAGAGTATAAAGAATAACACCCAATTACTGTAAGTAATTAAAACTAAAAATCAGGACCTATGCAGATAAAACAAAAAAAAAATACAATCAAAAATAAGTGTGTAGGTTTAATTGTAAGCTTGTAAGACATCTTTAATGATATGCACAATGGTACATACATACTGTAGTTATGAGTTGTGCAGATTGCCCACACGTTTGGAGTGCTCTGACACTCTGCTGCGGAATAAGTGAGATTAACACTTGAGATTCCCTAGATTTAAATAACCAGTAGCAACTTTTCATTGTTCAGAAAATGGTAGCTACACCCTACACAGACACAAACCACGCCACATACTGCAAACACACACTTATGGCTAATTATAGCAGGCCCACCTGTCGCAGAGTGGGACAAACCAATTTAACAGCATCCACAGCACTGCCTCCCTTAAGACCATCTTGGAGAGACAGATGCTACTAGCCATTGTGCACAAAGCAGAAAACAAGATGATGGCAATACTGGTCAAACAAACAGATGCAAGGAAGCAATGATCTCACTGAATGAAGACACTTAACCATACATCCTTTTCTGTTCTGCTGTTATCACACTACTTGCATCGTGCAGAAACACTGGCTGTTCTGTTTATATTAGTTACAAGATTTAAAAAAAACACACCAATCTATGTTGTATGTCTGCTACCTACGCAAAATGCTAGCTTTACACAGACACAGACACACACACACACACACTTGCATGATGGGATCAATCATTAATCTTCTAAAACTAATCTATAAATGCCATCAATACAGTTGGTATTCAGCCAAACTGCACTACAGATGCCAAAATATCAACACATCCACTTCTTCGCTCCTGCAAGCCTCTTTTTCTCTCCTCTAGTGCTTCATCCGTCAACAGTAGATAGAAAGACCTAAAAATAGTTCTGCGGCAGTGAACGTTCACCTCCTGCCTGATTCTTCCCCACTGGGCCCTGTCTCTGTAAAATAATGAGGACAGCAAGGGCCCTGTCAGAGCCATTTGTCAGCATCCAGTGATATAGCTTAGACCAGGGGGAGGATGGATGGGTTCCATGTTATGCTGTTGCATGATTGTTATATAGCTGTGCAGAGAATGCAAGCCTTGGTGTACATGTGGGCGAGCATCGAGCTTCTTGGTGTACACGTGACAACCGGGGACCGCTAACCAGTACAGACAATAAATGAAATACAGACAAGTTTTTAGTTTTGCTAAATCCAAAAGACATCAATAAAAGGTTGATAGTATGTCATTATGTCAATATATAAAATTCAAGTCGTATACAGTAGTGAGATACAGACTTTGTTTTGTATACACACTGGGATCTGATAGTTCTTAGTAAAATTGCAGTCTGCTTGCCACTGTTCAGTTACAATGTAGCTACTTACTTACTGTAAGGGTGTCGTTACCTGTTGCCTGAATTTAGGCCTTTTTGTTTTTTGTTAATGATTTTAAGTAAGCACTCGTGAACTTGAAATTCAACAAGTCATCTTTGCATGCATACTTCTGTCTGTCATATAACCACATATGTAAAACCAAACTCCTGCTGTAGGTCTCCGGTCTCACCGTAGACAGACAACGCCTCTGTTCCCGGATCACAGCACAGCAGCCTAAGAAGCCTGTAATCACCACCAGGGCACCAGCCAGGATGAGGATATATGCTGAGACAGCAAATGTGCTGGAGGCCAGCAGACTCAAGTAGTCGCTCTTCTTCACCAGTGTCCAGATTCCTACAGCCAAAACAGCAGCTCCACCCATCTGGAAGATAGGGGGAAGAAGCAAAAAATATCAATTAAAGTAAACTACTACAGTGTACAAAGTGACAAATATGAAGTGAGTTCATTCTTTTCAGATGGGTCACTGACACTATAACAAAAAGGAACATGAGAGGACAATGCAAGAGAGAACAATAGGGCATAGACAGGGTAGAAAGGAAAGTACGGAAATAGAAAAAGAAACAGAGGGAAGTGGCCAGGCATTGAGTACAACTGCGATTGGAGCAGTGGGACTTCAGAGTGTAAGCAGGGCCATAATTCCTTTAAAAACAAATTACATAAATCAGCCAGGGTGGTGTCCTCTCATCTCATCAGTTTCACAGAGATAGGAAATGCCTCAGATGGTCTCTCCCCTTCATCCTCCCATCCGTTTCCATCAAACGCTCTGTCCTCTTATTCATTAAAACACACTCCAAAGACACTTGCATACATAGAGCTACTAATGCCCATCCAAATCTAATGTGTATTTAGCATTTTACTTTACATTAAATTTAAAAAGTAGAGGTAGCTCACAATCTGTGTTATTAAGCTGACCGTTCTGTTGATGTTTTGCATTAGATTGGCAAACTGAAAAAACAACTACAGTGAGCAGGGAAAGTCAAACTCATACTTTTCTTTATTTCACAATAATGATGCGCATTCATTTTTATCATTTTACAGCCATTACCTGTTTAGAGTAAGACACATGACCTAGTAGCACAACCTCTCACTTCATCAGAGGACAATTCATTAGACATTCCCGCCAGGAATTTGCAATGTTGCATCTCTAAAAATAATAATAATTAAACCAATCCCCAAAGAATTACGTGGGATCTTGCATTTTAAAGCATCACAGCTCTCACGAAATCAGCAATTTTAGGCCACAGAAATTACATTTTATTATCGATTTATTATCTGATCATAACAAGAGTCAAAGCCACTTTGTCCAGTAAAACACTGTAATGCTCCCAAGACTACAGTTATCATTGTGCGGTGGTGAAAGAAAACAGAACTCTTAAATATGTAGTGAGAGAATAAACATGGAATATAGCCTGTGGTAGTACAGTAGGAAGAAAGGGAGATAATGTGCTGCCTCTAGGGATGAGTTTTTGGGTGATATCAGAGCATCAAATAAAACCTGAAGATAAAGTGTGAACTCTTTCTCTCTTTAACTTTTCCCACCCACCGATCTGCCTCTCTACTCAAATATTTCTCTTTGATTCTGTCTCAGGAAATGTTCCAAAGTGACCCCATCAACACTGCACAGCAGCTTTAAGAGTATAAGATTTTAGCAGTGAACTGCAGTATCACAAAGTGTGGTGCCAGAGAGCAGGTTTGATACACTGTTCCTCACTGTACACTTACAAGCCGTATATCATCTATGACTCACTTTGGTGCCAAGTCCATGGCTCAGCCTTTTCAGCTTCAGAACTCCTTCATCCTCTCTCTGTGTTTCTATAGGGCTCTTTCCCTCTTCTGCCTCTCTGCCTGCAGTTTATAAAGTACACTTAAGCATTTATTTTACTGAATTTAGCACTATTATTATTATTATTTGCTAAAAACAGAGGAGAATTAAGTCATCGTTTTTTGTGTGTGTTTCAGTACCAAACTGCAAGTAAACACAAGTGAATAGATGAAGTGAAACAACTGCCAGGGTTTCTCCCTAAAGCAGTAAGGAGCAGGTAGCTAAATATGATAATCATTGTTACTTATTACTTTATGGCACTTACCCAGAAGAGAAAGTTGAAAACAAAGAGCAGGTACTTGAGACACACTGTCAGCCAGTCATCCTGGTCCTCTTTATAAATAGCTGACATCTTCCTTCCTCCAATTCAGTTCTGGAGGTGCAGTTTTTTTCTTAATACAAAAAGGAGATAATAGTAAATACATGTGCAGCATATATATATATATGTATACAGTACTGTTGCAAGAGCTTTTACTGTGCAGATAATGCTCAGAAAATACATATAGAATTTGTCAAAATAAAAGAAGACTATTATGTAACTGAGTTCCCTGTTATGCTATAGTTCAATGTCTCTACATTGAGGTAGATCTTTGATTTCATTTGATTGATGTTGCAGCACCCAGGTTCACAATATCCTCACTTTTTGTTATATCCACAAGCTACGTCTATAAATTATTCATGTAACTGAACAGCCCATAAACCTCTGAATCATTAATTGAGCATGCAGTTTCAGTACTTTTATAAAAGGCAATGGTGTGGGAAGTACTCAGAACCATAAGCCTGATCTATATGGGATCCCTCCGTTGATGGCACCTAGGGAAGTTTACTGTCTATGGTCCAATAATGCAATGAGGAAATGTGCAAGAGTTTCCTTTGAAGGTTTCCTTTCATCAAAGGGAAAAAAGATCACAATGTTTTAACTTTTCATCAGTCTGAAAAATCCCATATGACACTGGAATTATTTCTTAAAAAAAAAAAAATGTATCTCCAACAATCACAGTTCTGAATACTGTTCTCCTCGGTGGTCTGTGGACCATTTGGGGGCACAGTAGACTTTACACAGTAAACTATTCACTTCCATTATACCGGGTAAAAGCACAAACCTCAAAGATTGCTATGCTCCTTGAGGTACTAGATACTGTTAGGAGCAGAAAGCAGAGTCACTTTCACGTAACTTTTGAAATGGAAAAACCAGAAGAATATGAATATGAAGAACTAGTAGGAAGACGGCACTGAATAAAAGATTTAACACTTAACTGGACAGTGTGACCGTTACGTTGTTCGACTTATGAGTAAAATCACCTGTCAAGAAACTGATTTAACTAAACGTCTAATGACTTTACGTATGCGCCGTTTAACCAACTCACGGACTGGCCCAGGATATTTCATTTAAACCTTTTTCTACACAAATGTAAGTTGTTGGTTTTACCAAGAATCTGCGGTGAGAACTGTCACGTTAGCTTGACAGGTAAGCTAGCGGTTTGCTCCCAATTAGGCCCGAACGGGGGGAACAGCCGTTACGGACGCGCCGACGGTCGTTCAACTACTTCGCTACTGCTCACGAAATGTCTTATTGCCTTCCACGTTTTTTTTTTTTTATTTAATTTTTTTTGGACTTTGAGTGCAGTTGCTCTTCAGAAACACAACCACCGTGTAAATGAGGAGGGGAGGGCAACACGCATTTTACGAATCTGGGCAAACTTTCTTGCTTTCTTGAGGTGTAGCGTGAAGCGCGAGCATCGCCAGGAAACCTCCCTCCACCTGCGTCGTTGATGCGCGCAGCGAAGTTTCATTGGACTTGCATCACGCTTCCATCGATAAAACGGCGTTTAGCCTCATAGTCGAAGACATACTCACCCGCACCAACGTTTAGTTGGTAAAATAACCTCGCTTTGATGCAGCCGCTCCCCACCTCCTCCTCAAAGCAGAGGACACCGTATTGCAGAGGGTCCGGTCAAGCTTGTTGCTTTCAGGCTGTCCGACGGCAGGACTGTGCTGTGCTGCCTTTGAGTGCCACTCGTATTTTAGAAGTTTATACGCGTTTTAGCACTTTACCCTAAGGAACAACAGCCTAGAAAGAAGGAACCAAGTCTTAGAGCATTTGCGTGCATCCAATATAAGTGTATGTAAGTTTTTAATAATAGGTTGCAGGGCCTATGTAAACAGTGACGCCATACAAAGTGAGGGAAGGCTTTGTGCCACATTTTGCTACTATGTACTGTCCATCTACACCCATTGGGCATTTCATTAGGTACACGTGGACAATCTGTGTAGGCTAAGTAGTTATAAATACTGAAAATCCAAACTAAAAAAGTTGATAAAAACAAGATCAAATTGCAATAAATCTTAACTGTGATGCACATTGAGATCAAACATATGCCCTGTCCATACAGAGCATATATAGAAGTTGGTGTAAGCAGCATCAAATATATAAATGCATATAAAAGTCTCAAATTAATTGTTTACAGGTCTGTTATAGATAACAGACTATTGTTAGTAGTAAATGTAGTTTATCTAAATGTAGCTATTTATACTGTGCAACTGCCAAAACAATTTTATAATTTTTCTTTCACAATCGTTTAGAATTTGACGGTCCGTGAAGGCAGCGCGGCGTGAACTTGTGGAAAGGCGCACAATGGGCAGCAGCAGAGGAGGAAATGGAGCAGCTCCCCTGCTCCAGCCACCCACAGCCTGAATACCCCTGCGCTATTCAATGAAAAACCTTGGTTACAGTGTAACTGCATACCTCTTCCAGAATTTCACTCTTTGTCTACGTGAATAAACAGAGATAAAACACACAAAAGGCACAGACTACATTGACAGTTGTATTTGATCTGCATCTGATGTATTAAACAAAACCATAGTTTTACAGTTTGTAGTTTTAATTATAAAGTATATGTGCTTTATGCTAACAAGTATACATAAACATTTTAGTGTTTTTGGCCTATACTTGTACTTACCTAAGTATACTCGACTACTACTGACAAATATACAGAAGAGTTCTAGTACATGGGGCACCTACTGTATGTTTGATGGAGATAGTTGAGGACCTAAAGAAAGGTATACTTAAGTAAAGTATAATCAAGTATTCTTGTCCTGGGGCATCCAGTACAACATTTGTTTGATGTATTTCCACAGCTAGTAAACAACATAAACTAAAAACTAACTAAACTAAACAGTAGGCCAATTTAGTCTTACAGAGAACTGAAATATTACACTTACAAGTATAGTGCTGGTACATTAACATCGGTATACTTATAACATAGTTATACTTGGAAAATATAAGTAATAATTTGTTAGGTTTACAAGCAGTTACTTTTGGCTTGGCTATATCTCATTATGAATTCCATTCAAGCCAGTGAGACTTACAATAATTTTTTTCATTATGTAGACTACAAAATTGAGCAGGATGCCTGCGACCCCAAAGGGAGAAATAGTAATTTGGTATTTTGAAATTGATTTGTCTAGATGTGTTTGCATTTATTTATTTATATTTTTTTCAGATCAGAAATCTTTTAATCACTAAATAAAGGCTATACACAAAATAACCAACAGTGAGATTTATATAAGTAATAGATTTGCCCCAGAAAGTGCATGAAAATGCTTTAAAAGTAATATATTATGATTGTATTTCTTGTTTGTATACCCCATGTTTATGATGCATATAAAAGCCAATCATGAGTCAAAATATACCAATATCTTATACACTGTTGCTCCTAAAATTGGAATAAAATATTTTTTACCTCTTCTCATTAAATTATTGTGACAATGTGATTTATTCTTGATATCAATAAAGTTTTGTATCTTCTCCTGATCTGAAAAAAATAAAAATATCTGTAGTTTTGTATCTTCTCAAAACTTTATTGATCAATCTCTTCCAAACAAATCACAGTGAAACTTAAAACACAATTAACTTTTGCAAAAAGAGGAATGTTTCCAAAAACAGATTTACTCCACCGTTATGGGCAACAGTGTATAAATAGAGTAACCGAACCCTGTTCCTTGGCCCCCCAACCAAAGTGCTGAGTGATTTTCTTATGAACTAAGACTTTCGCTTTAACTAAAACAGACCTTTCATCACGTATTTGCCACTTTTTCTACCTCGGTAATTCAATGAGCGCCAAAGTTATTAGGAGTAGATGATGGCTGCAAGGGGAGGAAATCTGCAGTGGTCACCTGCACTGGCGACAATTAGTCTACCAAGACAACATTACCCTGAGGATGTCATCCATCAGACTAAGTTCTCCACAGTAAGTATCATTCAGCCAGATCATGAGCACGCTACATGGTATTATCATTCTGTGGCTTTGGAGCATTTATATCCATTTGCATAGGTGACACATGGTAGAACAAACAGAAATGTGCTTCTCCCTAAAGATAACTCATTCCTATGTCTAGCCACTGCCCGTGTGTCCAGTCTCATTCTACTGTAGGTGGTTTATCTCCTCCCATGCTTTGTAGCTCACTAAGCTCTCGAAAATGCTTTCTTCCAATGGGGGCTGAGGGGAATAGCGCATGAATGAGCGTGCATGTCAAATACAAACCAGTTAAGGGCAAACTAAACATAATGCACTGGTGTGTGTACGTGTGATGGTGAGTGCCACCCAGAAAAATGGGTCTGCAAGGAAAAACAGAGACAAAAGATTCTAGAATTGAAGAACTGCACTACTGCAACATAACATTTCAGATTATATTTAAGCCTCTATTTGTTTGAATGTGAGAATAGTGAATTGCACATAATGATAATCGTAAAGTTTTAAATAAAAGGACGAAATATGTCTTGCTGAAAAATTTATTTTTGGTTAAAATGATGAACAAGACTTAGTTTTGCAGGGAATGATACTGCTTTCATTTGGTTAGTGCATCGTTACTTTTGTGTATTTTCATATAGAGAGGCAGGTTCAACTCTAAGTGAAACAGAGCAAAGTGAGCTACTGAGCTCCTGCTTGTTGTGCCTGACCTCTTGTGGTTAAACTCACTGGGAAGCCACATGACAGACTGACCATCTCAACGACAGCACAGTGATTTTTTGGCAATGTTACAAATATTTGCATCACAGATTAGGTAGAACACAGAGAATTGTTAAACGGTGCCATCTTCTTTGCCAAGTTTGTTTGCAAAATTAGGGAAAACTAGAATGAAATGAAAATAACCTTCGAGGAGAGATCATATCGCTTCTTGGACAAAAACTAAGGAACCACTACACTATTTTTGTCTAGAAGGAAGTGTATAGATGCCCCTTTTAACTTAAAGCCACAGCCTCACAAAGCATCACTTTATTCAGGTGACAAATGCATCTTTTCTTCTACTGAAATAAGTTGATGTACTAAAGAATTCCTGTAAATAATGTAACTGTTGGAAGGAGCAAGTCTAAAATCAGTAAACGGTATAAAGAGTAATAGAAGGATATGCACAGATACAAAGTGTATCTTTCAATTTAAAAACCTCAATGCTGTTAAGGATAGAGTGTAAGGAGTTACATTTTACCAAAACATGAACTATGACACAGAAAGGGAGGAGCCTCTATGCTATGCTGAAACGAAACTGAGGAGACTCACCACAACTAAGTTTCAAAGTGTACTGTGCTTGTCCTTTTTTTACAGGTTTTTTCTGAATCGCCACGTTACAGGTAAGTGAATTTCTTTCACGTTCCATTTGTGTTTCTTGTTGCATGAAGAGATACATGATTTTCAGTTTTTTGCGTGAGTTTTTAATTCTAGTATTTCCTCTTTGTTCGTTTCCAGACATGGCAACAGCAAGCTGTCTGCTGTCAGAGGAAAAGTTCCTGTGTTCTGTCTGTCTGGATGTGTTTACTGAGCCAGTGTCGACGCCATGTGGACACAACTTTTGCAGTGGATGTATCCACAAGTATTGGGACAGCAGTGACATGTGCCAGTGTCCACTGTGCAACCGGACATTTACCACAAAACCTGAGCTTCATATCAACACCATCATGTCTGAGCTGGCTGCTCAGTTTAAGAACTCTGTTGAAGTCAAGTCCTCAACCTCGGACCCACAACTTCCTGAAAATGCAGACCTTCTGTGCGATATGTGCTCTGGGTTAAAAGAAAAAGCAGTTAACTCTTGTCTAAACTGTCTAATGTCTTTCTGTGAGTTGCACCTTGAACCTCATCAGAGAGTCGGGGTTCTTAAAAGTCATAAACTAATAGAACCTGTGAGCAACCTGGATGAAAGGATGTGCAAGATGCATAACAAGATAAAAGAAATGTACTGTAGGACTGACCAGGCCTCTATTTGTGTCCTGTGCATCAAAACTGATCACAACACTCACAATGCTGTTCCACTTGAGGAAGAATATGAAGTATTGATGGCAAAAACGGATGATGCAATGGCAAATATCCAAAAGATGATACAGTCACGGTCAGAGAAGATAGCTGAGATTACAAAATCCCTTGATATCAATGACAGAGATGCAGAGAAAGAGAAAAAATCCAGTGTGCAGGTTTTTGCTGACTTAATCCACTCCATTCAGAAAAGCCAAAATGAGCTTGTTGAGCTGATTGAGGCGAGGCACAAAGCAACAAAGCAGAAGGGTGAAGGTTTTCTCAAAGAACTGAGGATAGAAGTTGCTGAGCTTGAAAGCAGGAGTTGCCAGCTGAAGCGGCTGTCCACGTCTGAGGACCACCACTGTTTTATCCAAAACTTCCCAACCTTGTGCTCTCCTTTAAACAAAAACTGGACCGATGTTGCTGTCAACAGTGACCTGTCTTTTGAGGCGGTGAGAGGAGCTGTGAATCTGCTGAAACAGAGACTAGATAAAATAATGGACAAGATTCCTGAGCTCAAAATGACAAGAATGAAAGAACATGCAGTGGACTTGACTCTTGATGCTGATACAGCACATTCCTCACTTGTCATTAGTGAGGATGGAAAACAAGTTGCAACTGTAGCCAAGAACCGGACTCTCCCAAACAATCCAAAGCGATTTAAGATGTATCCAGAAGTTTTGGCAAGGGAAGGGTTCACAGCAGGGAAGTTTTATTTTGAGGTGCAGGTAAAAGACAAGATTAAGTGGGCTCTTGGTGTGGTCAAGGAGTCTGTAGACAGACAGGGAGATACAGACCTGTCAGTTTCAGATGGCTACTGGACCATTGGGTTAGATGAGGGTGGATATATTGCATATGAAGATCCAATAGTTGCGATTACACTGAAAGAGAAACTTGTGAAAGTGGGAATCTTTGTGGACTATGATAAAGGAGTAGTTTCTTTTTTTGATGTGGTTACTAAATCACATATCTGTTCTTTCACTGGCTGCTGGTTTACGGAAAAACTTTATCCATACTTCTGCCCTCAAGAAGACCAAGGTGGCAAAAACTCTGCCCCTATCATCCTAACACCTGTAGTTTAATCAGAATAGATGTATTCATTTTGGGTCGTCCTTTAAGAGACACTCACAGATTAACAGAAATTCCAAAAGGTTACATGTGTAATGAAATGTTGTTGGGTTATAAAATGTTATCAAATCTATGCATATACATGCACACGTATTAACAGTATAAAATGTAAAATAATTATACAAAAATTGCACAGCAACATAACCAGAACTTGTTGTATTACCATAGCTAAAACTGTTAATGTGATTTATCAGTATATATGCATATATTTTTTATTGTCAAACTTCATACAGTATGTACTCAGTCAAGCCTCAGGAACCTCTGTGTTGTATTTGATGAATTTCTGTCTGTAGATCCACATTCAGGACAGCTGCTCAAAAACAGTTTTTATTATCTACGAAATATTTCAGAAGTGAGGAAAATGTTGTCCAGTGTAGATTTAGAGATGATCAAACATGTTTTTATCTCATTTGGACTTTTGTAATTCACTCTTCACTTGTCTTAACAAACGTGTTCATAGTCACTTTCAGACTGTTCAAAATAGCAGCGAGGCTTTTAACAGGAACAAGTGGAAGATCCCACATCACACCAGTTTTATATTCTCTTCACTAGTTACCAATGAAATATAGAATTGATTTTAAAATTCTGGTGCTCACTTATAGAGCCCTTTTCTGACAATGCTCCTGAGTAAATTTTTGACCTGTAGGCCACTTATGGCTCGTCCGGAGCATTGAGGTCCTCAGGTCAAAATCTACTCGTGGTCCCTAAAACTCATTTTAAAACTTGGGGGATCTTTATTTTCAGTCTGTGGCTCCAAGACTGTGGACTCCTGTCTCTGCATGTGGCTGATTCTGCTGATTCTTTTAAAAAGCAACTTCAAACAAGCTTTTAGCTGACTGGGCTCTTATGGTTGCATCTTTGTTGTAGTTGTGTTTTATTTAGATGTGAAATTTTTAGTCAGTATTATTTTTTTCAGTTTTACATTTTCTAAAGCACTTTGTGATTTTATCTGTGAAAGGTTCTATATAAATAAATGTTACTTACTTACACTAAAGTGTAACATTACAAAAAAAACAATTAACATATAATTTGGGATAAAATAAAAGGTAGAAAAATACTTCATGTCATTCTCTCCTAAGAACATTGAAAATTACACTCATACTGTGAAAGTGATCGGCAATGGTTAGACTGTTTAAAAATTATGAAAAATGTACAGCTTAAAAGATTTTTATACTTAATGATAAGTGAATCACATTCACAGGAGACCCCCCCCACACACACACACACACCCTTCAAAGACAACATCATGAGGAGAACCAGATCAATTCTTTACAATGAACCAACAGATAAACCAAAAAAAAAGAAAAGAGGAAACTGTTACAAACTCTAGGACAGATTTTCATTACACAAAACAACACAGGCACAGACCTACAGAAACACTGATGGTGTAGACAATCTGTGTATTGGACTTCTGGGATCTCGCAAATGACAATGAAAAAGCGCATCACTACTTTGGGCCAGGCAGAAATATCATTCATATATTTGGCTCTAAACGATTAATCGTAATGATTTTGTAGCGTTAGTGAAGGTCAGAGTTTTACGTCGGTTTGGTAGCCAAATAGCTGCAAAACTATGTAAAATGTTCTTTGTGCTTTAAGTTCCCCTGAAGCATCTTCATTTAGAATTGCTGACTAGCGAGTAACTCACCTGTTGCTGACTGGACTGAGTTTTGTCCGAATTTCTAAAGGACGGAGATTCCTCTGTGGCTACGAGCCGCATTCGAACCTCAAACTTTTTCGCTGCTTCTCCTCTCAGTGGGATGGAGACGTTAGCATTTCGCTATAACATTAACTAGGTGTCAGCATCCACCGAGTCAGAGAACAGAGAACATGGCGTTTGATAGTAAAATGCATGTTTCCTTGATGTTTTAAGTAACTAATAATATAATTGGACTTAATAAAGTGTTATAATATTAGCGTTTTCCATGTAAAGTATTTTTCATTAAGCTACTCGAATCAATATGCTAAACATGCCAAAGATAATGCTGCTTTCAACACGCGTGGGATGTTTGAAATATTGCGAGTTTCAATTATTAAGAAATTCACGACTCAAGTACAAATGTAGCTAAATATAAACAAGTACATCGTTGACCACGAAAAACAATCTAAATAAAATTGTTACAATGAATTTTCCAGTTTGAACTGTTATTCAAATGCCGGCCCATCGTACTTTATATAGAATGTTGGAATTGTCCGACCTCCCAGTGCGGCTCGAATGCAGCACTTGGTGGTACCTGTCATAGGTCAAAGTAGCTTATGGACAAATCAGCCACAAGCTAAGGTGTAATTAGGATAAAATATTTTATAATAATAAAACAGGCGAGTGTGCCTTTAATTACTTTCATTAATTAAATACCAACGCGTTTATGTATGGGGTCGAAAGAGTTAAATTTGACCAGGAAGTAACAGACTTAGTAGGGGAGGTGCCAGCTGCCACAAGCTGAAACGAAACTGAATAAGGAAAGTTGACGAATAGAAATTTTCAT
Source organism: Channa argus (assembly GCF_033026475.1). Lineage (NCBI taxonomy): Eukaryota > Metazoa > Chordata > Actinopteri > Anabantiformes > Channidae > Channa > Channa argus. Next base: position 8,082,123 of record NC_090217.1, read on the forward strand.
TTGTTTTTCCCCTTATGCATCTGCTTTAACCAGTTGCAGCTTTACAGGTAAATTAAATTCTTAAGGTTTTAAATTTTCTTTCAGTGTTTGTTGTTGTACCTAAAAAAAATACACAGTTTCAACTGCAGCTGTTTGTTTAGCCTGTGGAGTTACTGTATATGTTTGTGCGTTTATCTTTGTATTTGTACTTTATTCTTGTCCAGACATGGCAACAGCAAGCTGGCTGCTGTCAGAGGAGAGGTTCCTGTGTTCTGTCTGTCTGGATGTGTTTACTGAGCCAGTGTCGACGCCATGTGGACACAACTTCTGCAGCTCATGTATCCGCAAGTATTGGGACGGCAGTGACATTTGCCAATGCCCACTGTGCAAAAGAACATTTTCCCCAAGACCTGAACTCCACGTCAACACTATCATCTCTGAGCTGACTGCTGGTTTTAAGAAGTTAGCTGAAGTCAAAGTCTCAACACCACACATCCAACTTCCTAAAACAGCAGATGTTCTTTGTGACATTTGCTCTGATATACCAGGAAAGGCTATAAAGTCTTGCCTGATGTGTCTAGCATCTTTTTGTGAAGTGCACCTTGAGCCTCATCAGAGAGTTGCTGGTCTCAAGAGTCACACATTATTAGAGCCTGTGAATAATCTGGATGAAAGGATGTGCAAGATACATAACAAGATAAAAGAAATGTACTGTAGGACTGACCAGGCCTCTATTTGTGTCCTGTGCATCAAAACTGATCACAAGAATCACAATGTTGTTCCACTTGAGGAAGAATATGAAGTGTTGTTGGCAAAAAAGGATGATGCAATGGCAGATATTCAAAAGGTGATACAGTCACGGTCAGAGAAGATAGCTGAGATTGAAAAATCACTTGTTGTTAGTCAGACGGAAGGTGAGAAACAGAAAGAAACCAGTGTTCAGGTGTTCACTGACTTGATCGGCTTCATTCAGAAGAGCCAGACCGAACTTGTTGAGGTGATTGAGGCGAGACAAAGAGCAACGAAACAGAAGGGTGAAGGTTTTCTGAAAGAACTGCGGATGGAAGTTGCTGAGCTTGAAAGCAGAAGCAGTCAGCTGCAGCAGCTGTCACTGTCTGTGGATCACTATCATTTTCTCCAGAGCTTCCCAACTTTTTGCTCCCCTTTAAACAAGGATTGGACAAGCATTAGTGTTGACTGTGACCTGTCTTTTGAAGCACTTACAGGAGCTGTGACTCTGCTGAACCAGACAGTAGATGGATTAATGGAAGAGATTCCTGAGATCAAAATGAAAAGAATAAGAGAACATGCAGTGGACTTGACTTTTGACCTAGATACAGCATATTGCTCCCTTGTTATAAGCTCGGATGGAAAACAGATGAAAAATGTGGGCACAAAGATGACTCTTCCCGACAACCCTAAAAGATTTGAGGTATGTCCAGAGGTTTTGGCAAAGGAAGGATTCACAACAGGAAAAATTTACTATGAGCTGCAAGTGAAAGGTAAGACTAACTGGATTGTTGGAGTAGCCAAAGAGTCAGTTGACAGAAAGAATAATGTACCTTTGTCAGTTAAAAATGGTTATTGGGCCATTGGGCCTGATGATAGGGGTATATACAGAGCATATGCAAAGCCAAGTGTTAAAATCTCACTGGAAAACACACTTCAGAAAGTGGGCATCTTTGTGGACTACGGTAAAGGAGTGGTGTCTTTTTATGATGTGGATTCCAAGTCACACCTGTATTCTTTCACTGGCCAGCGCTTTACAGAGAGACTTTATCCATACTTCTGCCTTGAAGAAAACAGCACTGGCACAAACTCTATCATCATAACACACGTGCAGTACACAGACTAAGTTTGTGAAGTGCACCAGACTTGGTGCTTGTTTTCTATCCATGGACAGCTCTGTAAAAAAAAAAAAATATTATGTTGCATCATCTGTGGGATTTTGGTACTTTGTTAACACTTGCTGTGTATCTGTACATAAAAGTTGCCAGTAAAAGATACTAAAATGTTAATCATAATGTTCTAATAGGATGTTAATTCTGTTGATGTAAAACTGTATAGTAGATGCAACAAAGTCCTACTTTACTGCAAAGTCAAACAATATGTACACACTGACATGTAGAGAAAATAGCAGTACTGAGTGGAAAAGACACTTATGTACATTTTTCATTTTGCTGTTTTTTTGTAATTTAAAGTGGCATGACAATAACCCAAAAAGATGTTTTGAATTTGCAGTGCTCAATAAACTACATGTAGGCTAGTTTCTTTCCTGCCTAGACTTTCCTTCACAACATTAAGCTCATACTGTAGTTTTAAGGCATCCAGAAAACTCTTGAATACATAATGCGGGTGTAATTTATAAAAAATCGAACTCAAACTGGAGAACGGGAGGACCCAACCCTGTCTCCCTCCCTGTGTCATTTTGAAATGAATGTAGATTGGGATCTCCAGTGCCCATGGATGTACAGCCATAGTTACAATTCAAGCTTACACAACAGATTAGATGCTCACGTCTTTGTCATGTCATCACCTTTGTGGGGCTTGCAAATCAATCAATAGTAGCCTTCCCACTGCTTTCACTCCTGACTTCTGCTTACGTGCTCCTGCTCCCACACCACACTGATTGTGTGTGTGTGTGTGTGTGCGCGATAGAGTGGATGCACACATTATCTTCAAGTGTGATGCGTGGGCTGGTGTTCTTAAGCATTATACTGATGGAGCTCATCCATAACTGTGACTAAACCTGGTGTGTTTTATTGTATTTTGTGATTTATTAATGGAACACCAGCACATTTTTCATTAGTGACAAATATCCTGCAATATTATTTTTAAAGTAGTTTACTACAGAATCGTTTAAAAGAGTTGGAAATGAGAGTAATGAAAGCAACAGACTATAAAACATGGAAATTATTTTGGAGAAGGGCAGCAACAACAACTGTGGATAAAAATGATCTGTGACTTTAATCTGAACAAGAATAAGAGATCATTTGTGACCTGAAAAAACACAGACAGAGGGTCAGTGAATATTGGTAGAAGCCAGACAAAAGAAAATCATGTTGTACTTACAGCCCCATGACAATCAGTGAAGACACAGTAGGTGTTCAGTCTGCAGCAGGCAACAAAAAGCAACCTGCTGTGACTTCGCTGATTGAGAAGTAAGAGGTCAACATGCTCGAAAATTTGAACCCACAGAGAGAAGTGAATAAGGTGTTTCAGTTGGGGTAGTTTCCACAAGTTCTTAATACACTACAAAGTGTGAATGGTGGGTTTTATAATGACTTTTAAAACTCTGAATTTGAACACTCCTTTACAAAGCTATTTCTTTTACTTTTGGAGAGTCAAATTGAGGGTTTATGTTCTTTAGGATTAGAGTAAATTGTGTGGAATGGTAATGATTGAAACATTGAAATTGTACATAGTCTACACAAAAATATATGGATAATAACAACATTGAAGTGGACTTAAATTTTTTTGTTTGTTTGTTTTTTACTTTTTGAGAATGATAAGTGAGTAAAATTATTATAATCTCGTTGCTGTAGATTTCTATGAAACAACATGACATTCTCTTCAGGGTGAACTCGTCTCCGAAACGCACTGATTATTTACGTAAAGCCGTTCCTCGATTCTGATAGGCTATAGCTACTGAGCAAACCTGCACACCTGTGACTACCTGAAAATGAAATATAATCGGAAATAATGCTATAATGTAATTATTTCCAACACATTTCTTACGTTATATAAGCAAGCGACTGAGAAGCTCGCTTCTCTGCGTGTCAGTTTTGGGAAGATATTTTTCTTTTCTGTCGTTAAGCTGTGTTTTAATTAATTCATTTCTTTATGTAATTCCCCGTTGAGGGTTTCGTGTGTAATAGCAGTTGGCACATACAGTTTGAACACCTCGGAACTTTCTCGCTGGAAACCCCATCGGGATTACGCAAAGGACTTCCCACAGCGCACGAGAAGAGACGGATTGCATTGAGCCACATGAAGTGGAGGAAAAGAAGCGTTTTCCGCTGTGGAGTTCTTGTTTACGAGCGGCTGGGTGCGTTTCTGGTCTTGGGGGCGGAGGGGGGGGACACTTTTTCTCGCTTAGCAGGTTCTTGCAAGAGGACACCTAAACGGGGCGCACGGTTGTTAATGGACACGCCGACTTCGGCTGGGATCAAACTTGCAACCTTTCAGTCGCAACACGGTCTCTCCAGCCAATGGACGGCTCTGCCATCCCGAGTCCTCCCACTGAAACAACCTGTATCACATTTACAGTATGGATTACTGGACGTTTCACCTCGCGCAAACCCATTTAACAACTTTTGTCGGGGAATGGATCTAATTTATCCGAAACTGTGACACCTACACTCGTTCCTCACGACTTATATCATATTTGCGGTTATTCAAGCCACACAGTCGGTGGCTTAGTGTTGTTTTACTTTTTTTCCCCCCCTTTTTTGACACGTTTGTATTAAGAATTCAGACCCTTCGCACACTTAAAAGAGTTGTAGCCTAAATCTCGTCGGCTCTCATGGGACCCAGGCATTCGTCGCGTTGTTTGTTGCTACGGCGGAAGATGGCGGAGGCGGACAGCTCGGAGGTAGGGACCTTGTGGTGTCCTGCACCCGGTAACCGCGGCACCGGGACACTCACAGTCTGCTTGTTATCGTGCGGAACACACGCATGACTTTACCATCGTCTGTATGTGTGTTTTCATGATTGTAGCCACATTAAGAAAAGTGCATTTCTCCATTGTCCTGCAGATGCAACGGATGATCCACGTAGTCGCATGTACGAGCCAGGCTCGTGTGTAGTAATACCAGTGACCGTGCATGCACAGGACTTGCAGTGTCGTGAAACGCTCCGTCCACGCGTTCGATGCATGGACGTAAATGGCCGTGGCTTTGTCCGCTGTCCTTGGTGCTGAAACGGAACGTGCACCTTTTGCCGGCTCTTCCACGAGTGTCTAATTTGTGCAGGAGTCTCCATCTATGGCATTACAGAGGCCATGCGTTTTAACTGCTGCTTTAACATAATTATGTGTTTCCTATCCGACCTGCTTGTAACACTGGCCCGACATGGCCCATAGAAACTTAAAGGCACATTCTCTCACTTAAAATCACCTTTGCACGTCTGTAATTGCCTAACATGATCCTCAGTCGTCACTAACTCATTGGTGGTATATCCATTAATGTCTGTATTTTCTTATTCTTAATGCAAACCACCACTTACTTTCTTTTTTCTCCGTAACAGCGGCAACAGCCCGTCACATCCGCTCTCTCTCAATCTGCACAGCCCTCCCCACTGCCCAAACCAGTGCCTACTACCCACCATGTGCCCTGCATCCCTCATACGCCTCATGTAGCAGCCCTGTCCACCTGTCCTGGTAGAGGCAAGATTGCCAAGTTCATCAGCCCTGAGGAAATGACATCTCGAGACTACTACTTTGACTCTTACGCCCACTTTGGCATACACGAGGTAGGCAGGTGAAGAGCAGCAACTTTCCTTTGCTTAAATAAGAATGACACTGGAGGCCATCTGGTTTGTTTAACCTAAGGCTCTTTCACAGTCCACCCTGCACTGATTTACTCTCAGCGGAATGTGTCAAAAACCTCAGGTGAATTAATCAAAACAGATTTCTATGAACAGATAGGTTTGGATTTTGGTAGTGATCTACATATTGTCATAACTGAAAACCTTTGGTATACAGACCTTTTATTTCAAATCCTCAGTGGATTTAAAAAAAAAAAAAAACTCACTTATAAGCTGACAGTACACAATCTAAGTTTAATCCCAAACAAGTGGCAAAAGCAACAAAATAATGAATGAGGCAAAGTGTAAATACAGGCTAAGATGAGTACAAAGTCCTCCTTCACTGTCCAAACCGTTTTGCATAGTATAACACAGATTTAAAATACAATAACTAAAACAAATCTCAGAAGAGTAAAATTTAAAGCTGCTTATTCGCATATACAAACAAACACACTTCATTTAAAAATATCAAAACGAGCCAAATCTACAAATTAAAATCAATCTAAAACACAAAACTCAGAGGTCTCAGAGTGTTAGAGATTGATACCTTGTGGGGAAACAGAAAGTTGCTGACTTAACTACTCTACTGGAGCATGTCTCCTACCTAACAAAAGACATTTCCATCATCAGCTAGCACCACTTCAGGTCCACTGTAACAGTCGTTCGCAATGAACTGCTACCCTAACTAATAACCTTCATCTGTGTAGGGGCGGTGGTGGAAACGTTTGGGGACATATAGACCTTTTTTCAAGAGTGTCCATATTTAGCATGTGGGTCAGGTTTTTGTCTGCTTGCAGACAAAGAGAGTGTCCTGATTAGACGAGCGAAAAGCAAGAAAAAAAAAAAGTGGGATATGTGAATGGGCTCTGGGAGATGGTTATCAGGCAGTCCCCAAAGGCTTTGTGTTGTACTCCTGTCTATTTCTAGGAGCTCAGCTGCTGTCATAAAGGTTTTTGGCCTAAATACTGGGTTTCAAATATGTGTTCTCATGTTGATGATGACACGCCACTACGCCATGTTATACTCACTGAGTAGCATTGTGCAACATGGATTCCTATGAGCTTTTTTATGAATCCCTGGGGAGCCTGTAGCAGCTCAGTATAAATTCTGCAGGGGCTTGCATGTGATTCACGACTGAAAATATCATCACAGCTATGAAATCTCCGTTTTGTCTCCAATTTGAACAGGAGATGTTGAAAGACGAGGTGCGAACGCTGACTTATCGGAACGCGATGTACCACAACAAGCATGTGTTCAAGGATAAAATCGTCCTGGATGTTGGCAGCGGCACGGGGATCCTCTCCATGTTCGCCGCCAATGCTGGTGCCAAGCACGTGTACGGGGTGAGGCAGACAGATGCACCCGTTGACCACAAACAAATACTTCACTGTGATTATCGAACAGTCTCCGCTTTTGTTGAAATCGTTTTGAGAGACGAAAGCCACACACCCATTCAGGGTCCAAATTAAACATGGAATCTGGCTCTGCGGCCACATTTTTTATCTCCTCCGTGGACTTTCCTTGGTCCTATTGCACACGTACATACTTACACATACACATACTTTTCCTTTTTAAAATTCATCTGAGGGGCCAGTCATAGCCATAAATTGGTAATGTCTCTCAGACAATCTGGCACATAGAGGCAATAAGAGACATCTGGCTCCCTTTAGAGCAGGGCTGCATATCACAGGTTATACATTACCTGGGGTGTCTTCCACAGTTATGTATGATTCATATACTGTATTACATTTATGGATGGCAGAGCAAAATGATATATTCATTTTCATGCAGCGCAGGGGTTGAGATGAGGGAGCAGGGACATTAGCAGAGTTTGATTAAATGTGTCCTTTGGATATTACCCCAAAGGTCAACCTACTGTATACAGAGAGGGAATATGGTAGATAACGCCCTGTTGGTTACGCACATGCTATAAAATTATTATTATTATTATTATTTTTTGGCAATCAAAAATATGTTTTAACACTTTGATCATAAGGAGTGTAGATATTGCTGCAGACATGAAGAGACCCTCTAACATAGTCTGTGGTTTTGTCCTTGTTCCTACAGATAGAATGTTCAAGTATATCTGAATATTCAGAGAAGATTATCAAATCGAATCACTTACACAACGGTAAGTCAAAGTGGTTTTCAGTTACTAGTATATCATCCTATACATCCATCTGTCTGAATGCAGAGCAGTGCAATGACATCTGGGTTAGAAATAGCGTGAAGAATCTGCATATTTCCATCATTACCTTCACACTCGACAATATTAGTCACGGTTCTGATGGTTAACTGGCAGCTCATCTCTGATGTCAAATAACTATAATCTTGGCCATCAATCAGATCGTGGTTACCATTGTATCTGTGAAATGCCACATTCTGAACTTTACTGATGTAAACCTGGCAACAGACAGTTGGTTTCCTAATGTGCACATTTGAAATTAGGCTGTTTATGGTGCATCTTTTATATTTACAACTCGGGCATTAAAACTCAAAGCCAATCTCTAATGTACAGACCATTATTTTTATAGTAATGACTCTTAATCTTAGTCATTTAATAAGTGTCCGTGCTGATTAGATGCAGCTATAGAAATTAACAAAAACACAGTGGTCCTTAAGGTGTTTGAGTTGCATTATATGCATTAGTGAGGAAATTACATCTTTAAACCGCATAACAGTTAAAAAGGACTGAGTGGAATTTATGAAGACCTCTGCAGAGACAATGTGTTTTCATGAGCTTTTTCAGTTTACTAACATCAATACGTCTTCTGTGTACTGTCTATACATACATTCTTCTCGCAAATACCAAAACAAGATGTCTAACTTAGATGGATTTTCCTTGTTGAAGATAATATATCATTACGCTGCAATGTGTCTTAAAGTTTTCAAAACAATGCAGTGGTTCAACTACTTCCACATATTCTACCCAATTACAGACAGAAGTAATGTTTATCCTAGTGTATTTTTGTGTAATTACCAACCATGATCATGTTGAATCCTCTACTGTATTAGATAAGTAAGTTGTTTTTCTTTATAAAGTCTATCTCCCCGTATCTCTATGGAGGAAAGAGACCAGAATGTAAAACAGAAAAACAGATGTGCGTAAAACATTCAGGTTTGAGATGAGCACAGTAATTAACCTCTAATAATTTATAGTAGTTCCAACGCTTAAAAACAATGTCAACTGAGAAAAGAGCCATTGTCCAGTTTCCATTAATATGACAAAGATGCCGGGAAGTAATTTAGTTCCAGCTGTTTTGTGGCTCTCCACACTGCAGTCATTACCATCTTCAAGGGAAAGGTGGAGGAGGTGGAGCTGCCTGTGGAGAAGGTGGACATAATCATCTCAGAATGGATGGGTTACTGCCTCTTCTATGAGTCCATGCTCAACACCGTCATCTTCGCCAGGGACAAGTGGCTGGTATGTTGACGCAGCTGGAGGCGCCGCCGGGGAGTCTCGAGCTCACTGTGTGTGTGTGGCTTGCTGGACATATATAGTAAGGCTTTCGTAACATAAACACGCCAGAAAGTGATAAAGGAGCAGATTTAATGTGTGCTTGCTTTTAAATGTCTACTGGCCAGATGATGAAGTCATTCATGAATTATCTGGTTTCTCGGCACAGTAGCTGCCGGCAGGCTTTGACCTCGGCACATGTGAACTTAAATTACATGCCATGCATATTGTGTGAACAATAAAGAATATGGACGGGCTTTCTAGTGTGTGCATTGACATTTGAAGTTGCTATTGTGTCCAGAAACCGGGAGGCCTGATGTTCCCTGACAGAGCTGCTCTCTATGTGGTAGCAATTGAAGACCGGCAGTACAAGGACTTCAAGATTCACTGTGAGTAGTTCACTTCCATGTTTTTGCCTCTGACTCTCTCTGTCTCCCTCTTTGCTGTGAATAATTAATGATCACTTTGCAGACAAAGTGAAATCAATATGTAAAGACGTATGGCCTGTTAATAAGCTGAATGTCCGGCTCTTTAGCTGCTCCAAATATATCACTTTATTCACCTATAGTTGCTAAAGCTTTGCCAGGATGTTGTTTGGTGGTAGGTAGTTGGGTACGCGCACCTTGGATTTATGAGAGCTTTTAGATTTAGTTCCTGCAGCTGGAAAGCAAATCACTGAAAGTAGTGAGACTTTGCTAAAGGATACTAAAAAAGCTGAGGAAATACATTAGCCTGCTGTAATGTATTACTGCAAACTGTTTAATGTTGGTCAATAGAGTTATCAAATTTGGGTTTGTAAATAATAATATGTTGAAAAATTGACTTGCTCTGCAGACTTTTTGTACAAGTGATCAAGCAACAGGGTTAACATTAACTAAACAGACTAAGCAGGGCAGGCTACTGTAGGTTATAATGCCAAAAAGTCATTTAAACGACGTTTAAAATACATATACAACATATTTGGTAAACCCAGAGGGGGTAAAACCATGTAAACTAGCGGGTTAAGTTTATGCTACAGTGCATTCTCTGCTCTAAACTCACGCCATGTGCTCAAATAGCTGTCACAGCAGGACTGCTGTGCTTAACATTGTGATCCAGATCAGAGTCCCAGAATTAAAGGTTCCACTCTCCCTTGCACAGCAACATAGAATGTGGGTCAATACCTTCTACTGAGTTTCCTTTTACTGCACATGTGGCTTTTTCTGTTCTGCTACATCTAGGCGTGCACATAAAGGTACCTAATTCCACACACATTCCTAAAGAACGAAGTCGACCCAAATCCTTGTGCTGTTATTTTTAGTTTCCTTCTGCGTCGGTGGCATATTGCACCTTCTCATCATACAGTCTTAATGTTCGGCCCCCTGACAAAGCAAGGTTGAGTGGAGGGATGGAGCCCAAATTATAATAAAAAGGCTGCCAGACATGCTGGAGGAGGTGGAGGAGGCTGGAGTCTATTTTCAGGAGGGCTTGTCTTTCTCCACGTAGGCCCTGGATAGACAGAAAGACAGCATGAGCGCGGGAATGTCCTTCCTGGCAGGGTTAAGCGCTCTCTTTTATTTTCTCTGCTACCTTTTTTGTGCTGACAGCTTGGCACAAAAAGAGAAAAATGAGTTTCGCAAAGTGCAAGAAAATTTGAAAAGTAGAAATTCAGTGAACACATACTGCGTTCATATATTAGCATGTCTAGCTGTGTTTTAGATGTTTATGTGTGTGTGTGCACAGGGTGGGAGAACGTGTATGGGTTCGACATGAGCTGCATTCGCAACGTGGCCATCAAAGAACCGTTGGTGGACGTGGTAGATCCCAAGCAGGTGGTCACGAACTCCTGCCTCCTAAAGGTCAGACTGTGTGTCCATGCAAATGCACAGCTCAGTCTTTCATGCTGTATTGTTTTATACTTAAAACCCACATCCAAACAAGTTTTTCATCATTTGTTTTCTGCCACACATAGATGAATTCCTAAAAATAAAAGTCAGAGACTGCTATCAATCCCTCTCAGTCTCAGAATGTTTTCTGTTTGCTGGGACTATTTTCTAGTACATAATAGAGTTTATAGAAAGCTGTAAGTCTTTGGCTCTGTGTCCAGGCTTGAAGATACAACAGGGGCTCGTCTTTCATCTCACAAATGAACAGAGGATAAGAGCATTCAGAGTGGTGATGGCTTTCGTGTCTGTTCCCTCTACAGTACCTTTACCTTTCTTTTCATTGCTTTTTCATTGCTTTTCCTCTTTCGTCGTTTCTTCTCCTGCTTTATATCATGATGTTTTCTATGTTTACTATCTAAAATCTTCATTGCTCGTTCTCCTTGCCTCTTTAATTGCATTTTTTTTCTCATTTCTTTTGTAGCTTTTCTTCTTAATCTCTGACTTCTGCTCAGCTTCATCATCTGTCACATTCTCTGATTGAACCAATGTTGGGCTTCACTAGTCTGAGTGAATAGGGAGGTCGCGCTGTCCTTCTGTGCGATGGTGAAATGTCAAATAAGAGCAAGGATTGAGTCACAGGCAGGAACAAACTGGGCTCTCTGTGCCCTGGATCAAGCATGAGCCCTTGTTCTGTGTTGAAAAATGTTGTTTTACTTATTTGTTAGGTTAGGAGGTGGTTACTAGTTGTTAGTGACATGCTATGAAATGAATTCTGCCTGCCTGCATGTCCTCCACTTGTAAGTATTCAGGGCTTTTTCACCCATTCCCCTGCTGCCAGCCATCGCACCGTCTTAATTCAAACCGCCACTCATTCCTCACACTCTAAAATTACAAAGTTCCTCCCAGGGGCAGTTTTTTTCCTCCCTTCCTACAATTTGCTGTATATGATACTGGCCTGGTATCATTGGAAAGGACAGAGGTGTTAAATCACAATCTGTCATGCTGACACCACACGGCCGAGCAATCCGTAGCCCAATAGGAGGAGAGAGATGAACAGTTCGCAGTGGAAAATCTCCCTCTGTCTTCTCAAATACAACATCATCTACATGCAAAGCAGAAACACACCTGCTCCTCTTCTATTTTGGACCCACTGTGACCTGGCAGGTAGCAAAATGTGATACCTAAATTTGTGGCCATATTCATAAGGCAGTGCTTGATATAGACACTGCGTTTGCTCACTCTCTCTCACACACACGCACACAACCTCCCTCCCTTGTAGGCTCGAGTGAGGACACCCACACAGCATGTGTACTGCGAGCAAGCTTCATTCGCCAGCCGTGATTCAACCTGTGGGCTTTCGCACAATTCGCACACACACACACACGCACACAAAAATGATGGTGAATAATTAAGACAGATTGACATATACAGTAAATGTATTGCATGTGTGTAAAAGATGACACGTTAGGAGTGACAAAGTGTGTTTTGTTTGTAACTTTAAATTACTGTGCTGCTGTTAAAATTGTCCTTACAAAAAATAAAAAAATCACCAAAACCTTTTGCATTTTTCCAGGAAGTCGACATCTACACTGTGAAGCCAGAGGACCTGTCCTTCACCTCAGCCTTCTGTCTGCAGATTCAGCGCAACGATTATGTCCATGCCCTGGTTACTTATTTTAACATCGAGTTCACGAAATGTCACAAGAAGACCGGCTTTTCCACTGGTTAGGCGAATGGCATCTTCATCGTGCCACCCTCACACTTCTGTTTCACCCAATTATAATTTCTTATTAACCCTCAATGCTAGTATGACGGGGGCCGAATTACTCATGACGTGCTGCCTCCACCCTCATACAATGGATATAAATAAAGGTTCTGGTGTTTATATAGTAGAGCTCACTCTGTTTTGTACTTGTGAAGTATAAATAGAAATAGATGACCACACTTCCCAGTATTGTCTTTCAGCACTTTGCAGGATACCAGACATGGCAACAGCATAATCTCCCCACAGTAGTAGAGAAACAGAACATTCACAGGGTCACTCCTGCATAAATATTCAATATTCAAATCCTGATTCAAATGAGGAAGCAAATGTTCAAATAGTTCCAACACATTTTAGTTTAGCTCATAAAATAAAACTCTGTGTGAAAACACAGAACATGGCTTTTTATAGGAGAGCATATGAATTCTAGATCTCATTGCAAAAAAACAATTGATGAATTGTAGTAAGACGGGAAAAACAATGGAAGTACATGAACCCTGCAGACACTTGTCCGTCAAGCTTCCAAAGCTCTTGAACGCACATTTTTTTGAGCGTAACATCCGTTTCGATTAAAAATACACCCTGCTGGTGTTACATGAGCCAATCTGGTGTTTGCAGCAGCAGAATCACCAAGTGCTCTTGTTAAGGTGTGGTTGAGCTAAATTGTTATGTAACCTTATGTTAATACATTCATGCATCCAATGCTTACATAATATTGTGTAGAGGAGGTTCTATGTTTGGCTGTGTCCGTTGGGTGTGAGGCCGAGCATCACTGAAGGAGTTCTCTCCTATCAGCTTCTGTATTTCTCCCACTGGGTGAGCGAAGTTTAGCCGCTTTGCTGTTTTTTGCTTCTATGTCAACATGCCAAGGCAATTTAGTGTCCACCAGAATGATTCAGTAAAGCTTTTAATTTCCCATGTCCCCCTTCCCATCCTTCCCTAGTTCATCTTCTCTTCTTTTATCACTACCTGTCACGATCTGTCCTTCACATCTACATTATCGTCTTTTTAAAACAATTTACTTCCTGCTCCTGCACACACACACACACACACACACACGTTATGTTCCCTTTCTCTTATGTTCTTCTTTCTATGCTCAGCTCCAGATGCTCCCAACACACACTGGAAGCAGACGGTGTTTTACTTAGAGGACTATCTCACTGTCAAGAAGGGAGAAGAGATCTTTGGCAGTATTGCAGTGAGGCCCAATGAGAAGAATGTGGTAAGACTCATCACAGACGTGCACCAAATTATCAAATGTTTAAATTGGAACAGTTTTCGAGGGGAACAGATTGTTTACTAGGGTAACTGACTCAGTTGAGCAGTTTAGCCGTGTTTTTATTCTTTGTGCTAAGCTAAGTAGCTGCTGGATGTCTCTATCACTCTACTTATGTCTTCCAGAAAGTGAAGTATGGTTCCTTCAAGTAAAGATGACAAATTAGCATTAGCAAAAAAAGTTTTAATTTTATCAAAGTAATAGAGAAAATTTGAACATTAGACTAATATACATTATAGACTGTATTATTGTAGTAGTATTACTGGTATTGCAGTTACTTTTAGCCATTTAATACTCTTAAATAGTTTATAGAAAATAAACAATACAAATAATTGTACTTCCATATATTCTGTATGCGAATCCTAATCTGAAAAACAGCTACGACTCTCAAATGATTGTAGTGCTGTAAAAAGTTTATTGAATGTGATATAAACTTAAAGCACAAGTGCCTCATATCTGTTGTTAAGTACACTCAGCTGCTGTCACTTCTGGATTAAATGCATGTGTTGTGTGGCTGTAGTTACACAAAGTGGATATTTCTGCCCATAATTTCTTGGTTCTTGTTCCATCTTTGGTAGCGTGACCTGGAGTTTACCCTGGAGCTGGACTTTAAAGGTCAACTATGTGAGGCTGCCATCTCCCATGACTATAAAATGCATTAGGAACAACAACAATAACAACGAGGCCCCGGTGCGGACCTTTCCCTCAGCCCCTCTGGTCCTGCGTGGAGAAGGGGAGGGCACAGGCTCTTTAACAAGCATTCCAGTCAGCCAACAACGGCGAACAGACACATCTGATTGAATGCCACCACGCCAGCACCTAAGTGATGTCATCAGATTAGGCAAACACCTAACAGCAATAGTGCCATCATGTGTACCAACTTGATCGACTCGGGCACATCGTTGAATGTAACATCCTAAATGAACTTGATGTCTTTCACTAGTTTCTCGGGAATTTAATGAATTCAATGAGTATGAACTGAGAAGCATTTATGATTCTTTATATTGTTAGTGCAGCTAATTGAAAAGCATTGATCTGTGAGATGTCGAGAGGGTCCCAGTAGTCTTTTAGTCGTTTAATATTTATTATGCCTTGTATAAATGTATAGAGAGTACAGTAATTAATTGTGTTATTTCATAATTTACTTGCATGTGAACGTGTGTTGCTTCATTGACTGCGGGAAGATGAAATATAATTTATTAATTTCGGATCTATTTCAACGGATGATAATTAAAAACGACTGTACTCTGGTGCAAGATCAAATATGAACAATGCCTCAGAACTAACAAATGCTGTTGCAGTATGTGAAGAACCACTATGATAAAGACTATAAAAAGTGTCAAACATGATGGTGAATAAACTATGAAGGAAATATGTTTCCTGATTTTTTATTTAAAACTACTACTAAAGGAATTTCAAATAATTTATTTCAGTTTTAGCTTCAATAAAAAATACAACTACATAACATTTAGTGTACTACAGCGGACAAGTGCAGAGAAATTAAGATTTGAAATTAACCTTGTTTAATCTATGATCAGGACATTACACCAGTCTAACACTGATACCTCTTTGAACACTTAGTCCAAAAAGGATTTGGCACCTCGGAATTAGTTTTGTCCATCACTCACGTCTTCACTTGCAGCAGGCTTTCTTCTTCATTGGATGAGCACTAAGGATGACTGTTGGGTCTCTCACCCTGTCCTCCTGCTCCATTAGCACTCTTATCAAAGACAGTATGAGAAGGTGAACATTGGTCAGTTTTCTGTCCGGGGTTAGTTAGTTTACACACTGGGTTGATTGGTGTTTTGGTTCTTACCTAGCTAGGTGTGTCAGGGACTCTGTGACGTTCTTTCCTGTGTAGGCACTGACCTCAAAGAACATCACCTTGTTCCCCTACACAGGGTACGGGAACAAAAAAGTAGTGGGGGTCATGTGCATAAGTCAATAACTCTTATTAACTTATATTATAGTATTAGAATTATATAAAATGTAAGTGTGTGAGTAATAAAAACACGTTAAACTATTTAAATCAGTAATATGTGAGCTTTTAGTGAATCTCACATAAGCCAGCTGCTCAGCGTCTTTAAACGACACCTCCCTGTCTCCTTCCATGTCCATTTTGTTTCCCAGCAGGAGGATGGGTATCCCTTCTCCTGCAGCTTCCTGAAAAAGAACAATCCAGGAATTCACTATTGGGGTGGTAGCACTGCATGCTACAGTTCCCACAATGCAACTCAACAGCGTTACTTTGACATATTACACTGCTGAAATGCAAATTCAAATTCATTTTTGAATAATAAAAATGTTCTGAAACCCACCAAGTAAAATATAGCTACGTCAATCCTCCAGCTTCACGCATAAAAAGAAAAAGAAAAAACAGACCTCGCAGAAAGTCAGACCTGAACGTTGATGAGCCAGGTTTGCACGGCCTTGAAGCTCTCCTGCACTGTGACATCGTACATCACCACCACACCATCGGCCTTGCGAAAGAACTGCTTGGTGATGCTGCGGTACCTGTGTCACATGACAGGATTCACACTTACCTTCTGTACTGCACCTACTGAATGCTGTAACGCTAGACTGAAACGATGTTTCCAATTCGAATTTCTCTACTCACTCCATTAGGCTTAGTTTACTTTAAACGTATAGAGAAATACCCTTTAATTGCGGTTACATTTCGAAAAAATACATTAACATCCTTATGAACAAGGTTTACCTACACGTACATAGTGTGAATAAAGAACTATTACTATAGATGTATTGTATAAACAATAAATTGTTTTTTTTGCACTGGCAATTTAGCACCAAAAAGTATCTCATTATTTTGAGATTCCAAGTTATGACTTTATGGATGTCATTATTTTGACTTACTGTACTAAATTATTATTTATTTATTATTATTATTATTAATTGGACCTAATAAGTCATATATGATCTTTTTTTTCTCCCCAGTGGTAGAAACAGGTCTCCATAAATTTATTTTAGTAATTTTCAATTTTTTTTCAAAGTTACACATTGCATTATGTTTTTATTTATATTATCTTATGGTTGTATTTATTTTGTATTTCTATCTAAAAAAATAAACAGTAACTCACCTTTCTTGACCTGCTGTGTCCCAAAGCTGCATGGCTACCTGCACATTGTCCAGGGTTAATGTCTTCACACTGTAGTCAATACCTGGTTTGGTATAATAAAACACAATTATGAGATCAATAATAATTATAAATGTTTTTGCTTATGTTCATTGTTGGAATATTACAACATGTAGTAACTTCTAATATTACATTTTTCTTCCTTTTTGCCAGAGTGAACTGACAAAACAAATTGCCACCAGGGGGTCTAGTGAGGTGGGATACGGACTTTGCCTCATTTTGGAGAAGGAGGGGGGGGGACAAAGTGGACATAACAAGGCTCTAGTAAAGATTAAGAAAGATGAAAGCAAATGAAAGAACTTCATCAGGAGTGACATAATCTGCAGCATGTGTGCCAGGTCGTTTAGACAGGCAGTGTGACTTCACAAAGCCCTTTCATGTGATGTCGCCCTGCGACGTATTCAGTATTACAGTTTGAATTAGCTCGACAACCAATGAAACTTTGCAATGCACAAAATATAATAATATGTCATGTATTTTATTACAGTGTCTATCTTACCCACAGTAGCAGTTGTGACAGGGTGGAAACGGCCCTCACAGAAGGAGCGGAGCAGGGAAGTCTTGCCAACACTAGAGTTTCCAACCAGGACCACCTTAAAGAGACGGTCCGGAGCAAACAGTGCTCCTTCTTTTGCCTTATGATGTAAAGAAAACGCAGGCACAGAAGAAAGATCAATGAAGTGGCCTTGGTATGGTTCACCTAAACAATGTTGTGTTACGGTAATGTGCCAAAGCTGTGGACATACATGCTGAGTCTCCTTCCCGACAGGCTGTCCTCTGGGAGATGTCGGCGCCTTCTTTGCCCTTGAAAAACGAGATTTCCTTGCTGGAGGAGCCTTTGCCAACACTGGGAGGTGATTTGACGGTGGGACTGCAGACAGGTCAACAGCCATGACAGTACTTGTTTCAGAATCACTTTGGGCTTTTTCTTCCTCCTCACTGTCCTCCTCATCTTCCTCCTCACTGAGCTGGTGCATTAGAGGCTGGGGACCACCTTGGAGCAGGTGCGGCAGGTGATCCTCCTCAATGGAGATTACCCGACGGAGAGGCCATCCATCTGGAGGGGCGTCCAACACCTCCTCTTCCACCTCTGTCTTCTTCCCAGAATCCACTTTGTTCACTCTTTCTCTGTCTTTCCCCGTCACCCTCTTAGCAGCACCCACCTTGCTTTGGGATTTTTTGGCCTTGGGCTTAACGTCGTGCACTTTGGGTGGAGTGGAGTTGGCGCAGACGTTGGCTAAGCTGGAGTTCTTCTTTGCCGTAGGGCGTTGTTGACACGTTGAGGGGCTAACAGTGGTGGTGAAGGAGGGAGAAGTGATGGTGGTGTCATCCTCACTGCAGGAGGAGGAAGCAACAAACACGATTTGAAGGTGCTCTATAGGTAAGGCCTCCAGAGACTGGTAGGACCCATCCACCAACAATGGGGCTCTTTGGAAAGGAGAAACAGAGGATATACTGGATGAACTCACTCGACTGAGATGTGATGATGCCAAAGCTCTCAAATGTCTCTGATTTTAATAATACGAATAATTAAAGTGAAAGCGGTTGATTTTTGGGAGAGTTTATAATCATGTATCCTCTGTTTTTCCTCCTTTTGCATATGATTTTAAATTGCAGAAAAGAAGAAATTCTTTGACACACAGGAAAGTGTCTGGCAGGTGATTTGACTGTAGGGATGCTAAATAAATCACCTTTTTGGTGGCTGGCTGGTGTCATCAAATGCATTGGCAAGGCCAGCTCTCTGCTTCTGCTTCTTTCTGAGTGAGGTTCGAGGCTTGTTGAAACAGAGGGGATGTGTTATACGGCTTTTTAACTAGCCAGACAATACCAAGTCAGATGCTGCTGCACTGCAGCTCGATGAAATGCATACTCACCACACCACAGCACATGTCTCGCTCATCTTTTAAATGTTTGTTCATCTCTCTGGGAAGAGAGAATTTAAATAGAAAATACCACCGTCTTACTCTGCAATCAGATTTCTGAATTTGCCAATTAAGACTGCAGCAGCAGTGAAAAAGGCTTTATGTCCTTGTTGTACCTGAGGAGGTCGAGCTGCTTCATGAGACTCTGCTTCTCTCTCTGCAGTCCCTCAGTCACTCTGTACATTTCCCTTAAACACAAACGAATGGCAGACAGTCTCAACAACAGTATGTATTTTGCAAATCCTATGTTCTTTCAGGAATAAGCTAAATACTATGTAGGGATCTGAAATAGTGTTAATACAACAGACACCAAATGATGTGCAGTGAGTGTGTGCACCCACATCTCTTTCTCCTGCTGCAGCCGGGCTGCCTGCTCATGTAACGTGGCCAGCTGTCCCTGGGCCAGCGCCAACTCCTGGCTGGTGCTCCGCAGTGCTCGGGACAGCTCGTCATTGGTCATCTTCAGCTTTACGTTTTCCACATGGCTCTCCTGCTTCTTACTGTTCAGCTCGTGGAACTGGAGCTCTAACTAGAGAGGAATGGAGATACTGGCTGACTATACTTACACTACGTTATAACACCAGGAGTGGAACAGTCCAGCTTCAGGGAAAGTTAAGATTTAATAACACAATCACACTATTCCACATTTGCACAAATTCTGAAAAATAAGACAAACTGTGCATGTTTCTGCAACGTCTTTACCCCTTTCTGCTTCTGGAAAAGCTGTTCGAGCTCTCTCTCTTTTGAAATCAATTGGTGCTCCAGGTCCTGACTGCGCAATTGAAGACGCTCAGTGTCCTTCTAAGACAGAAAAACAAAAGTTAAAGTCCTGTGATTGGGGTTAAAGAACCTCTCTTGACTTAGTTTAAGACACACATAATACACAATTATTAAACAATTATTCAAAATGTATTGTTTAAATCACAGAACAGTCTTAACTCTATGACCAGTGGTTATGTATTACAAATGTCAACATATCAAACTTGTGTAAGTTTCTGAGTAACTTTCATATCATAATTGGCTTACATGCTAGTTGTGATGTTACAAAATCCGCTTGTATGTGTATGTTACAGACAGATTTAGCACAAATAAACATTTGTGAATTTGAGAGCAGCCTTGTACTTTTAAACAGAGAATATACAGTAGCTCATTTTGCACTGTCAAGGTTAAACATTTAAGGGCAGTAACAAAAACAAAACACATTAATCGACAAAATGATTTTGCAAAGAACAGGAACTGATTTCTCTGACATGTTTTTGTTGCTTTGATGGAGTTTCATTGTGTTCCTTGTACCTTCAGCAGTAGTCTGTCTTTCTCAGTTTTGATTTGCGCCTCCATCGCTTCATATAAATGACGGATCTCACTGTCATGTGTTGCAGACTTCCTGTGAAGAATGACAGTACAACTATTAAAATAATGGTAATCTGATGAAAAACCTGCAGTGTGACAAGACAGTGTAGCTGATATAGGAACAAAATAGTACTTGTGTGGAGGTTAAGCTTAGGTTGTTTCAATTTCTCTGCACCTTTAATTACATGTAAATACTTGAACACACAAACACACACACACTAATACTAATTGGTATTTACATTCCCTCTGACAATTGTTAAGACCCAGCAGCCAATTATTACATTCTAGAGGAATAACAAGCTGTTACACAGTACCATACAGTACCATGGGAAAGCTACTATATGCATATTTTATAACAGACCTACATTGAAACTCACAGTCTGTGTACACACACCTGCAATTTGACACCCTGCTCTGCATATTATAAGAATAAAGCTTCTAATATACTAACTGCTGTCCCCTCAGACATGGAATTAAATGGTTTCCACGCTGGCTGAAGGTGGTCAGACCCTGCTTCCAGATTACTGGTCATTTGACACGGATAAATGTTCTATAGAGAATTACACATAAATCCATGCGAATGGTCTCTGGCTGCAGGCCCAGCATGGGGAAGCAATCTAAACATGCCCACTCTCTTTCACACATCAAGACGCACCGGCTAATGAGATAGAAGAACAATTGCTTCCTGGTATCTAAAGCACATGTGAATGCCTTAGGCATGGCAACAAACTGAGAAATGTTGTTCATCATCACTGTTACTGCATTTGTTTGTGATCGTCCTTTCTGTGAAACATATGCTAATGTTTGCCTTCACTTTTTATTCCTTACCTCACCTTTTTTCTTATATGCCTGTCTATATAGGCCTAAAAAAATCAAGTCCTTCTTTTTTAAGTAATTTAAGGTCTATGTATTTTGTCCTATACCTCTGAAGGGCACTCTCCATCTCCTTCTTCTCCTGGTGGGCTTCTATGATTTGATGGGTGACCCTGGCCAGAAACTCCTCAAAGTTGGACAGGAGGTGAGGCTCATCTCGCCTGAGCTGGGCCCAAAGACTGCGCACGTCACCTGGACTGGATACGAATGTATGTTTTTACCCACAGATTACATGGCAACACGAAATATATGTGTGTCCGTGGATGCAATGTTTACACTCACTCCTCAAACACATTACTGGCCCCCAGGCTTTCCATCAGCATACAGAAGTGTCTCTCCTCCTCGTCCTCCTCTCCTGACAGCTTGGCTTCCCATTGGCTCTGATATAAAGCTTCCTTGGCCCTGAAGACAGGCCCCGAGGCCTGATTTTGGTCATCGGTGACAGAGATTCTCCGGCCATGCAGGAACTGACCTGAGATAGACCCACACAGAGTGATGTATGGATGCATTAATGGGGGGCAGCATCAGGAACATTGTAACAGAAATTTTAATAACAGCTTGATGGAATTTCAAACATTTATGGCCATTATCTAAACCACTTATCCTGTCTAGCCAGTCTATCTCAGTGCAGACATATATAGACATACAGAGAAAGCCTCTCACTCTCACATTCACTTATGGGACACTTTTGTATTTTGAAATCATATCACTTTGATAATGCAGGAGAGTTGAATCAGAACAATTTGTTGCAAGTCAGATTGTTTCCTCTATTTTGCGTCAGATGACCATGAAAAACATGCAAAAACATTTTAAAGCAGTGTGTTGTGGATAATGTTAACAAACATTACTGAGTCAATTCAGAGTGATTATCACTGTCATAATGTACTGTTACAATGTGTTTTAGCGTGTGCAGTGTAATTATGTCTTAATCTTGAATATTCACAAATGCCATTATTTTCAGTGCCTCTCTGAATTAACTATGAGTCCACAGTTTCCTTGTGGGGCAGCAAAGTGGTCGAGCGATTAGCGCTGCCGCCTCACACCTAGAAGTTTGAATGTCAGCCAGCCGTGGCCTTTGCGTGTGGAGTTTCCATGTTCTCCCAGTGCTTGCGTGGGTTTCCTCTGGTTTCCTCTCACAATTCAAAGACATGCGTGTTGAGTTATTCTGTGATTCTAAATTGCCTGTGGGTGTGAATGTGATCGTGAATGTTTGTCTGTCTGTGTATTTCTCTCTGCGCTGAGACAGACTGGAGATTTGGTTAAAGATAACTGGTGGGTGCTTGATGTCTAGGTTTTACTTCTCAAGATATTTTCATGTAGTTTGTTTTCAAGTTAAATGACAAAGAGTTTTTTAGACTTAAAGCTACAAGGTGTAATTTTGGGGGATCACACTAGCAGTAGGATGACCTTCGAAATCAATCCCCTCTGCTCCGCCTAGGCTTCCCTTCTCTGCTCTGCTAAACTCTACTACAGCCGAACATGCTCCATCATTTTCTGCACACTCTCTCAGGTATAATTGTCCCTGTCACAAAAATTACAATAAATAAAAATCCTACAAAATGTACTAGTCAAGGACAAATAATTGGTCTACTCTGACTGGATTGGAGCATATTTCTACTTTCCATATTTCCATACTGTAGCTTTAAGATCAAAATAGTATAACGCAAAAGGTCTCTGACAGCAGGAAACCTACTGAATCCAGAGGAGAATGTCTCCAGCGTGAGGTAACCAGTGTGGTCTGTATCCAGAGAGTCAAACACATCCTCCAGCTCCTCTGCAGACAGAGGCAGTTCTCTGTGGAGCCTCTGCCAGGAAAAAAATAAAAATAAAACGAACACATTCACACAGGCTATTTAAATGCTGTTGTGTTGAATGTCACCTGAGTGATGAACAATATAAAACATGTGGTGGACTGTGAACATGGTTAGTGGCTAAATAAAATGTAAAGTTAGCTTTAGTACAGTAGAAGCACTACCTAAATAAATGATTGTCATATAAAAATCTGCCATCAGTGTTGCTGTAACTCAACCCTTTCATAGAATAAACACTGACACAAAGTGGCTGTTTCATGTGTCACGGAGCAGAGCTTTTCTTGGACACCCTCCACACATACAGTAGCAACAAAAGGCACGAGGCTCAAAAGAGCCCTTTCATAATTATCAGCGAGCACAGCTCGGACACCGTTAATGCTTTGAAGAGGCCTGTTTGTATTGTTCCTGCCAGTGTTCTTCATGTCAGCCAGTGAAATCGTGTGCATGTGTGAGAGTGGGGGAGTTGAACCTATACTCATAAACATTCCCATCAATGGTGCTACTCCACCACTTCTCCTGCTGTTAGGAGAGTGTGGAGTGGGTGAAGTGCTTCTTTAACAATGCTGATAAAACATGGGGGAAAAAAAGGCTGAGAATCAATCTAAGTGTTCTCTACTTGCCATTCACAGCCATTACAGCGCCACAGGACACTAGATTATGTCACAGGTAAAAGCGTGTTCTCTTGACCTATCGTTCTTCTCAGTGCAGGCTTAATGCATTTGTAGAACATTTGTGCATTTTAAGAGAAAGAATGAGAAATGTTAAAGAATAAGTGTATCTACGGAAACGAACCACTGTAAAACTAGATTTTAGAAGATTCCTGGATAACAGAAACTACATAAATATATATTTGTTTGGACATAGTGAGCACTATCAAATTTTTGTTACTATTTTCTGAAAATATCAAGACCTCACAGATATTCATCACATTCAAGTACTCAGTAGCTTAAAAGGAAATATGAGCCAATTATACACATTAGTCTTTTACACATCACACTACTACTACTACCACACCATGTGAAGAAAGTTGAATAAATAGTTTTGTAGCTCTGAAAGGAACTAGGTGTAATCTGATCTACTGTCTGAAGAGATATCACTTCAGTTGGTGTGGATTGGATCCAAATGGGGTTTGAAAATCTAGAAGCACTAACTGAGCTACTTGTGGGAAATGTAGAGTGGGTGCCAGTTCTGATGAAACACTTAAAGCTTCATCCCCTCCCAAACCTGACACACTCATACACACTCTCCTTTCCTGACCCTCATATCTTTGCGGGTGATGAAGCCTTTGCCCTCTACATCACAGGTCTGGAAGAACTCCTTGGTTTTGTCCAGCGGGG
Source organism: Channa argus (assembly GCF_033026475.1). Classification (NCBI taxonomy): domain Eukaryota; kingdom Metazoa; phylum Chordata; class Actinopteri; order Anabantiformes; family Channidae; genus Channa; species Channa argus. Next base: position 8,106,433 of record NC_090217.1, read on the forward strand.
TGATGTAACCCCAGTCTGAGTCCTTCCTGTCTGGGCGTATTTCGTATCCGTTAGACCTGTCCTCCTCCTCCATCTTTGGGACTTTTTTAAGGACACTTGAGTGGCACCCTGTGCAAGTAGCTTGGACATCAGTGGCATTCAGGAGTGGGATCAGACATCAGGCCTCCTCACTGACTCTGTATCCAGTGCCTCAGGGCTATTACGGTCAGCACGATGACAGAGACAGGAACTGGCATCAGATGATGAGATTAGAGGTCACCTATGAATGCACTCAAAAGTGGTTGCAGGCTCCTGTGAGATAGACAGAGTTGTTACAAATACATGTTCGTACAGAAATGGTAGCATTTTGAAAAAGGTAGCGGAAAAAAGGTTGGTTACACAATTAATCAGAACATTAATGCAACTATAGTACTTCCTTTTTCTAATAAGCCAGGAACAAGCAACTCACAGAGGTATGTAAACATGCAGTGAAGGATTATTTTAATACCCTGCCATACAGAACACACGAGGGCATAATCCTGCAAAAGCCATTACCGATTACCGGCAAAGTCACAGATGAATTCAAGGCCATATTCCCCCACTGCCTTCACAAATGCTTGTTTTCATCTCAACTACATGTCTCAAATAAAGTTGTGAAGCACTGACTTGCTTGTTCTGTTACTATCTTTGGTGCAGTTTGTGTAGCAAACGTTGCAGGAAGTGAAACATGAGAGGCAATTGCAAGAAGATAACCTCTTCAGATAGAAAATGTTAAAGCAGCAAGAAATTAACTTATACAAAAATAAGACATTAAAATGATTAAAATGCTCATCAGGCTATTTTTCTTTTAATGACTCTTATTAGTACTATATCATGTGTTTCACCCTGTGAGGTAAGACCTTACTTACTGCTTACTTGGGTCTTCTTTAATGACACACAAAGCTCTTGGAAAAAGATTTCTTCTACCACACATAGTTCCTTTCACTATAACATGCAAATTGCTTCCTTAAATACAGCAGAAACAATAGGAAAAGACCTACCTTTTGCAAATGATGAAAGAAAGTGAGGTCTTTTTGCTGTTCTCAGTATCAACTGATCACTGACCGCGCTGTGTTTAGGAAGTCTTGCCTCACAGATGAATGTTAGACAAGTCATTCTGCAACCATGTGATGTCATGAGGAAGTGGCCTGAGGCTTTGCAGCCTGCATCCAAATGCTGCTCCTAAACACACACACACACACACACACACACACACACACAAAGGGCTGCAGACTGAATACTCTATGCAAGCTGCATGTATGGAACATATTTACATTGCCTGTGACTATGACAACAGCAGACTCACTACTACCCTGTATGTATTTGTAAGGGTTGTACGTCTTGATAAAAGCAATATATAATAATAATATAATAATAATATAATATTTTGTGTTATGGTCATTTTAAAAAAGCTAGTCATTTCAAAATAAAACTTTACAGGATAGTCATGTAAATTTATTGACAAAAAAACTTCTTCTCATCTGTTGCATCTCTTCATAACTTACAACGCCATCTTGTGGTGTAAGATTACAATAGGTCGCAAAATCAGGTTTTTCAGGAAGAAAAAAAACTGTAAAAATCACCATACATCAGTAAAAGCGCTCATCAAATTTACCAACAAGACAATTCTGAACTCAGAGGCATGTTGTGTTTGGAGCAAGTCATAGCATAATTCACATGCACCTTTCATCAGGCTTTTATGGTAAGTCAAATACAAACAAATCCACATTTTCCCCCATTCATTCCTCAGTATCAGCTGCAACCGAAGAGTCATTTCTTAGGTTCTTGAATCTTCTGTAGCAAATACTCCATCTGAAGGTTAAGATTTGGCTGCCCTCTCTTGGTCTTTTTGCTCAACATCTGATATGTCTCCTTCTTTTTCTGTTTGTACTTCTGCAAGGCTTCTTCTCTTTGCTGCTTGTCCCTCAGGTACTCCTTGGATTAAACAAACAAAATGAATTTAAAAGAACAAGACACGTTGTCAACAGAAAATCAGACTACAAGTCAAGTACATCAAAATGTGTGACAAAAACAGAGGGGGCCTTATTTTTTCATGGAGAAACATACTGTAGGAGAAACAGCTCACCTCTTTCTTTTTTCTATGTTTCTCTTTAAGTGTCTCAAATTCCTCTTTTGTCCTCTGATAGGATGTCTTCTTCAGCATTTTTTTCCTTTTGCGGTTGCTAATTGGAAGACTAGAAGAGAATATTACAAAGAAAACATTACTACATTTCCTAATCTGCGTAATAGTTGAAAGCTAGAGTGTACAATGAATAATACCATCACACTTTAGTTTCCAACCTAACAGAAAGTCATTCAAATCAAATTAATAAATGGTCTGCACTGATAAAGCGCTTTTCGACCTTATTGGAATAAAACTTGCTTCTCATTCACCCACTTACACAATCACAAACACAATCACACACCAATGGGGCCTGCACTTACTGGAGGCAACTAACTTGGCATTGAGTCTCTTGCTCAAGGACACTTTGACATGTGACAAGAGGAGCTGGGAAGCGTACCAACAATGCCAGGATTGATGGATGACTGCTCTGTCTCCTGAGGCACAGTGGCAGCCATTTTCTGTATTAACAAATATGCAGCAGTAGAGTGCTAGAAACTAAATAAACAATAAATCAATCTTAGCCTACCTTTCCTTCTCCAAGACTGAAGTTGGGTCAGGGTCCCCAGTCACAAAATCTGTCAGCTCACATCCACCATGAACTTCTGGATCGTTGTAAGCAGTTTCAGTTTCTTGTGAGGCAGCATCATTTTCAGCTGTAGTTTCTCCCTTCTCCCGACCTTTCATTCTCAACTTAGTTCTGTTCACTCTGTTTGCCCAGGCCTCTTTTTTCAGCTTCTCTGCTTCTTCCATGTAAAGATGTCGGAGGTGTTCTGGATATTCCTCCTTGTATAACAGTTTTGACTCTGGATTTTTCTTTTTCTCCTTTCGCAGGAGTTTGTTGTACTCATGTTTGACTTTCTGCTTCCTCTTGTAGGCAAACCCTTGACCTGAGTCGTAAATAAGGATTTTGATACTGCAGTTAAAAATTTGTGTGTGATTAGTGTATCACTTACTTGCCGATTTTACTTTGTATGTTTAAAAAGAAACTCTAAAATATGTTTACAATTATCAAATTACGTCATATAAAATAGCCACGTCAATTAGATTTCTAAGTTCTCTATATTTCTCATATTAATAAGCTAACTACTGTTTTTTACAACTTTACCAGTTTACTAAAAGTTACGTTATGTAAAACGTACCTTCCTGAACACTGCCTTCGAATAATTTGTGCTCTGGGATCCATTTCTTCTTCTTTTTAACACCCTGTGCGTTATTTTGGGGTTTCTTCCAGCTACCATCTTTCCCTGTAAGCTTCTTATTCTTCATTTTCTTATCTGTTGGTGCCATTAAAATAAATTCTTAGCAGGATAAGTCCAATGTTTACAACGCTCATGCGGGATCAGGCTGCATGCCATTTCCTCATAGACGCTCGGTGATGACGATTTGGGACAGACATGATAAGTCGACTACAGAGTAGCTAGAGTCAAATAATATCTATTTTAATATTTGACTCGGTCAATTTAATACAAGGACATTCCTAAAATCGTGCAATGTGGGACAACTGTGCATACCAGTGGGTTTCCTAAAAACTGGAGGAAGAGAAACAGCAAACCAAAGAAATGCACCTATGACGTGAGATGATCGAACAGTATTTCGATTGTTAATGCCTAGACGTACACCAGTAGCGGAGACTTGCTACGTGCCTGGCTCAGGTCTGCTTTAAGGAGCTTTTAAACATGTTATCCTCTTCTAAGAGTCTTACGGAAATTCAACAGAAGATAAACGAAGTGAAGAGGTTTCTGTCTGTGACTCTGAGCATCGCTAATGCTCACACTGTGGAGTTTTACACTCACGACGTGTGGAAGCGGTTAGTGGCCGTGCCGCCGGAGGAGGTCCTGTCAGCCGTGAGCTCCTGTGGCGACCAAAAGGGGGAGCCACAACACAAAGGCAAAGGTAAACAGGTCTCAAGCCCTTTGGTTGCCAGGTTGTGAACAAATCCCCCTTCTGTGTCACATAAGGGGAAACCAAAAGTTGGTTGACTAATTGATGATACGTTGATTAAAACATTTCTTCAAAAATGCATGCAGGATTTGCTTAATTAACTCTGTATTAACGCTGTATTAACCCAATACAGCGGTTCTGTATTGGGTTGCATTAGATTGAATTCTACTTGTTGATAACACCACAAACAAAAGTTCTTTCAACCCATTGTGTTGGGGTGTCAGTAGCAAACTAATACTAAAATGTTCTTCCTTGTAATTTGGTTGATCTGTCCATTAAGTGATTTCCTTCCTTCCACCAACCTGAGTTTGTAACTCAATTGCAAATGCAACATTTTTGTACAACATTACCAATGTTTCTATGTCTTTCTCTCTAAGCAGGGCAAGCTGGCAACATATTTGGGTTTTGCAGTCATACAAATCGGCTTGTTGATACCCATGAACTTTTGCAGATGGCCAGGGCTCACTCTCTGCCTGGCCTTGGATTCTGTTTAAGTAGAGATGAGCTACTGCAGGCCTTCAGAGAGAACGTGTCTGAGTCTGGCGCTCCACTGGTGGGGACAGGTAGGAAGCTGCAGACTGTCTGAACACAGTGTTTCATGCTGAGAGTAGGAAACCAGTCAAGGATTGTCCAGGAATGTCCACCTCAAATTCCAAAAATAACTTTTGTTCTATTCCAGGAGCTGAGCTTGAACCAGATGAGTTTATGAACTCTAAGAAAGCTCATGAAGTTCAGTCAATGTCTGAGGTGGTAGCCTGCTTGGCTCGGTGCTGTCGGGTTAAACAGGTAAACTTTTAAAAAGTTAGTATAAATGCCTTAAAGACTTTGTCTAGGAGCTTTAGAACTGCAAGCAAAAGGAACATGATTTACCTTTTCATCTTTTTCACAGGTGATAGATGTGGGCTCTGGAAAGGGTTACCTGAGCTCCTTCCTGTCACTGCAGTACGGCCTTAAGGTTTATGGCATCGACTCCTCTAGCACCAACACCCACGGAGCCCAGGAAAGGAACAGGAAGCTGAAGAAGTTCTCCAGAGCGTACCAGAAACACAGCAAAGCAGTGAGGCCTCAGGAAGAGGCCACACGTTTACCTCTGGAGGATTTCAAAAATATAGAGACTGGCACTAATGGAGACGGTGATGTTCTATATGGTGATGAGGCAGGAATTGTGTCACAGGAAGAGAGGAAGGTGTTTGTCGGTTTAACAGATGTCCACCTTGCGGTGGAGCAGCATTCAGAGCCAAACCCACAAACGGAGGAGCTCTTCCTCAGTGCCCTTGCAGCAGATGTGATACAGACTACACCCCCCAGAATTCCCCCTAGTCAACTGAGTGCTGCGGAGAGGGAAAGGAGGAAGAGGGAAAACCTGGAGCGGAAAGCTCTCAATAGAAGCCAAAGTGCCAGTGCTGTGTTTTCACCCCTCACATCTTATGTTACTGCGGACACAGAGCTCAGAGAGCTTATTAATGAGCTGGAGGTGAGCAGGTCAAAAAAAAAAGCCAACAGTAAATGTTGAAAATAGATTTTTGTGTGTCAAGTGGCGGTGCAGATATGAGGCCTGTTGTATAATAGTTAAGCACGATTCCCACAGCAGCTCCTAAAGTTACAAGATTGTTACAGAGGCTGGACTGTGCATTACTGTGGCGAGCCGGAGCCAAATGTGCAGCACGTCATCATCAATAAATTTAACCATCGATCTCCACCCTCCCCCTCCCTCTCTTCTGTTCTCTGCTTTCTCTGTATGCTTTCTCCAAAACTCTAGGATGCAGTCATGGTCGGCCTGCACACATGTGGAGACTTGGCTCCCAGCACCCTGAGGATGTTTGTGGCTAAGCCGGAGCTGGCTGCAGTCTGCAGCGTAGGCTGCTGCTATCACCTGCTGTCTGAGGAGTTTGACCCTGCCGGACAGGGTAATAACACACACGCAGTGCTGGCAATGACACACTCGAGAGATATAGATCACAGCCAAGGGCAGATTAGTGTGTTTGTGTCGTTCTCTCTGTGTTTCGTAAAGCAACACACACAGCACCCCATCTGTTTTGTGAAAACATAGTGTCTGTTCTTCAACAGTGAACCATTCTGAAATAAAATCTCATCTTTCCCTATAAACACTTATATTCCATAGTAAACAAGTCAAACGTTCCACTGGGAGACTGCAGGCATTGCCAAGTTAGACTGGTGGTGATTGAGTTGAGCTTGGGAACCCACTCCAAGAGCCATTAGTGTGGATTTATGGATTTAGGATGGCGGTTTAAAGCTGCTAAAAATGTGATTTATTTTAGCCTTTTAATTAATCAATTGGGAGTGATGGAAGTCGTTCTGCAGCTAGCATGTAGTATTTCATTTTCAGTGGTTTTTAGTTGGGCTTGACTTCGGCATTGCTAGTTTTTCTATGGTTCATTCAGATGCCAAAATACAGGATAACAGATTGATATCAGCCCTATTTCATACACTTCACAGTTTATGAGGTATGAAATCATCTACACATGTCCTCGTTCTGCGACTGTAACCTGCGCAAATCTATAAGGGTCCGCGCTGCAGTTGAGACAGTATTGTGTCATCTCCTAACTGTGTGCGCTTTGAAAGAGACCATCGCAGCAGCATCACAGAGCAGAGAACTTTATCGTGCCAGCTGATTGAAAACACTCTCACACACACACGTTCTCTCCCCTGTTGGCCTTACATTACACTCTGGGATGTGGGCCAGCTCCAGTGGTGGCCTATCTCATCCTAAAAAGGAGCTGAAAGGGTTTGTTATGGAAGCTGTTTTACATGTACATTTAGGTGCAAATGTTTGCATTCCCTTATTTTGAAGTGGGGAAAAAAAATTTTTTTTTTCATCAGCTTAACTTTTAATAAACATTCAACTGCTATATAATGAAAATAATGAAAATATATATCAGTAAAGTTTATTTTACCGATATATATATATATATATATATATTTTGGGGGGGTCCTTTCTGCTTATCCCATGAGTTCAGGGACGGCATTTGGGCACCATACGGAATTACTGAGTCCAGTCTGATGCTATGTACTCCCCCCAAAACAGCTTATTATAGATGAGTACATAGAGGCGTCTAAAGTCTGGAGAGCGTTGGTGTACTGTTGCAAACAAGGGTATTAGAAATATTTGTGTTTCTGATCTGTAGTGCATGTACGTGGCCACTTCTGATGTGAACTCTGTGGTCAACAAAAGGCTAGTTTCTATAAACATGTCTGCATATGTACCGTAATCGACCTGTCAGAGTGAGGAAAGGCTTGTCCATTTCAATTTCCTCAGTGGGCCATTGTCAGCAAGCATATGCCATGCATAAGGAAAGCTAACCTCACTGCTGCATTTCCAAAGCAGGTTGCAAAAAAATAAAGAAGAAGAAGAAAAAAGTTTGCATTTTTCAAGCTTCTTTCGACTATAACCTACTGGATTCACTGCACCTTGATCTCAGTCGTTAAAAGATGCCAGGTTGCATAGTGCCTGGGGGGGAATAAATGTAGTAACGATCATAAAAAGATGGTTTATTCGCTTTGAATGGTTTTAAATGTGCTGGTATGGGTTCATTTCTTTTTTTTTATGTATTTGGACACTTACTGAGCAGTTCTGTAATTATGTACAATGTTTCTTCTGGTAACTTGAACTTTCCGTGGTAAATGATGAGTAATCATGAGTAATTCTTATCCACTCTCTAAAAGTTCATCCACATTTTTTAAAAAACCTGTGCGTGTGTGTGTTCTTCACAGAGTGTTCGCACAGTGTGTGTGGTTTCCCTCTGAGTCAGTACCTTCGCGAACAGTCCTGGTTCTGTGGCAGAAATGCCAGGATGTCGGCCTGTTTGGTGAGTTAGTATTTAATATTAGTATTTAGACTGTTATGACTCTGTAACAAGTGCCTCTTTTGAATCGATGGTCCTTCTATTTGCTGAGGGACCTGTGAATGAAATTGTTATTCATTTAGCTGATGACTGCTTTACTGTTTTTCTAAAAAAAAAAACAGGCTCTGGAGAGGGTTTCACTCAGCCAGGGGGTGAGTAATACATGCATACTCTTTTTTAATCAAAATCTTAAACTAATAGTCAACATCATGCAAGAATGGCACACACATGAAAACAACTCGGATTATTTCAATCAACAAATATGGGCGTTCACACTCACTCCAGACTGTATTATCTTCATTGTTGATCATCTACATGCAATCGAACAATCACCTCATTAGTTTCGCTGTTGTTTTAAGTCTGTGATTGACTACAGTGTACTTATTTGAAATGTAGAGCACAGAGCTCCAGGCCAAAGCTGATACATGATACCAGCAGGCATTAATATGGAATGTGTATAAATATTAATGCAATCACTGCAAGATTGATTACTGTTAGATGCTGGGGTCTGAATCCCAAAACAGGCTTGATTGCTTGCTTGTGTTGCATCTTGCTTGGAAAGTGTCAGAACTATTTATCAAGCGTTCATACACAAACTGGATGAAGAGCAAGACCAAAACCAATGTTTCATTGTACTGCAACATACTGCATTATGTTGAATAAAGTTACCTTTATCTTTTTCTATAGATTCAGATGGAGTCTCTGTTCTACCGTGCAGTCCTTCACGTTATTCTCAGAGACCACTACAGCTCTTATAAAAGGTACGGGAATTAACATCTGGAATTACTTCTGTGTGATAAATTATAAGGGGCTGACGCGTTCAGTTTTTTTTTTCTTTTGCATTGAAGCTGTGAATGTGGTGTCAGAGTGTTCACATCCAGTAGCAAGTGTCTTGTGTTGGAAGAAGTTAGAACAGGCTAACGAGTGTTAAATAAGTGTTAATGTTTTTGCTTCAGATTTATTTGGTTTACAGATGAACCAAGACGTGCAAACAACAGTCATATGCAGACCAGGTTTTGGTTGTCAAGCCCAGGCTAATGTATCACAGACTCCAGAGATGAAATGAATACTCATTAAGACAATGAAAAGTTGATAGACACAGAATTATTCGACGGCAAGTTTGAAAATCGCTTATTTTGTAAGACTTCAGCTACTTTAACAGTTCTATTAAGCTGTACTGGAAACACCAGTCCTGTTAACTCAAATATTAACTGGGGCCTCTGAGTGTTGAGGTGTAACACGTGACTCTGAAGGTAAAGGGTTAGCAGGAATATCATGAGCCAGGTGTGGTGGGGATGTCTCATAGTTATTGGGGTGGTTTTGAGTGTGTGGTGGCCATCTACAAGGTGGTGCCCTATATGTTGAATTTATTTTATCTGGTTCGAAGAAACTTGTAGAATATTTATCCCCCAAAAATTCAGGTTCATGGAATATTTTTCAAATCTATTAGGACAAAAGAGCAAAGGGAGAGTAGTTCCAGTCCACTGTTTTGGACATAGTTTGGATTTGTTTCTAAATCGTATTTTACTGGTGAAGGATGAAGCATCCACATTAGGCGAGGCCGCGTCTTTGTTCAAAAGTGAATGTCCACAGGTGAGCAAGGTTCCTAAATTGCCTCTGAAGCTCCGCCCATACAGGAAGCAGTTAGACCATGTAGAGGAATGTTGGAGTGGGAGGGGAGTTTTGGTGCTTTACTCCTGCTGCTTCTGCTTTCATGTTCATGCTTAGCAGGTAAAATGTTTACCATGTTCACCATCTTACTTTGGCATGCTAACACTTGCCATGCAGCTGTAAACAGAAAGTACAGCTGACTCCACCTTTGGGGGACTTTTGGTGTTGAAGCAATCCCTTTAATAGTCAGTGAGTTATTTCAGTCCACATAGACATTGCCAATCGTAGACCCACACTGCTTTTGCAGGGGGAAAAAAATATTTCTGGTTTCTCAAATGTGATTAGTTTGCTCCTAAACTAAGATAAGGCTTTTATTTTTAGTTTGTATGATGTATGGGTTTTGGACTGTTCAGACAAAATAAGCTATTTGAACAAGGTGTCACTATTTTTAGGGTTTTACAGACAAAAGTATGATCATAAAATATAAAACACAGATCATACATAACAATAATTCATCATGAACACCTAAAATCCCCCCTTTTTATAATGTTTGCCAATCTGACCTCAATAATAAACACATAGTAGAACCATCACCTTTCTGACAGTTTCAACCTAAAAACTGAGAAAGGTGGTCGTAATGTTAGGTTTCCTTTTCCTTTTCACACAGCTAGTGCATGAAACAAGGCAGACTAAGCTGAGCTTGTCTATGTGAGACCTGTTGGTTTTTGTCCAGATATTTGGTGGATGATGGTCATTGCTTTTCTCTGCCTAATTATCTTAAGCCAACTGTGCAGATGTCAGGTCTTCATTTAGCCCTGATCAAATGTGCTCTGTGCAGACGTGATCAAAGATTCCTAAATAACACTGAGCATTGCCTGGTCCCCGTTGCCGTGTGACCTTCAGTTTAACGACTAACATCAGATCAGGATTGAATACCCATTAGTGTCCTCTAAGCAGCAGCTATTCATCACGGTTTGGTCCTTTTCAAGTGTTTGGGTCTGGTTGCTAAGGCATGATTTACAAAAGAAGAAGCAACATTCGTGAAAAACCAGTGAATTTAGCGACTGAGAAAATATGTATGTTTGTGCATTTGTTCCACAGTGAAAAGCGAGTTGGGAACGTCTACTCCAAGGCTAAATCATTTGTGGACTACGTACGTCGAGCTCTACGCAGACTGGAACTGGATGAATCAAAGGTGAGGACCACAATATTACAGTCATGTAACAAATTCTAGTAGCAAACTGTGGAAACTGAGCACTTTGGAATAAATGCTCATTATTTTGGCCTGGTGAAAGGGGAAATGTTTGCTTCAGGATGTTTCCAGACACCAGAAGTTTGAGGGGTTTGCAATCGCATTTTGATTCGTCATATGTTGCTCACAACTTCAACTTTTTTTTAAAATCAGCTTTCTGACAGCGACATCCAGGATTACCAAGACACCTACAGGCCACGAATGGCTGAAATGCATGCCTTTAACATGGTGAGTGCTTGGCGGGATTTTCTAACTGGAAACCACTAGAAATGAGCAACATCCAGGCTTTACAGCATCTGACACCACAACAACTAGTTTCAGCCTTAATTTCTATAAAACATTTAAATTGCACATCATTAAGTGAGATCATTGTAGTGTACAAGGAAATAATAGAGGAATGATCGTAAAGAATGGGAGGAAAAGAGTTTTCCTGCTGAGGTCAATAATTGTGGTGTCAACCAACATACCAATTTTCTTTCATGACATAAAGCAGTAAAATGGATTTTGGGGACCTCCCACTAGCAGCTGAAAAGTAACCAGTCTGGAGTTTATATGTTGGGAGAAGTCTACAAAGGCCGTCTTACTGTGAAAAGCACGATTTTCATGTTTCTTCTTTCGTGACAACTCCTAGTTGAAGGTGACCCTGGCTCCCTGTATAGAAGGTCTGATTCTCCTGGATCGCCTCTGCTACCTGAAAGAACAGGTAAAATCCTTTCAGTCACGACACGCGATAAGGTGTCAGACAGCTAAGCGGTGTTGTGTTTGTGTGTGTGCATTTATCAAAATAAATATATTAAATAAAATAATGGTAATTTGTACATATCACGAAAAGAAAACTTTGTTCTTTAGTTGAACCTATTTCTCCTATTTGTAATACAAATAAGCACCAATGCTTATCTTATTGTGGAGAAGTGTCTTACGTTAGCATTAGTTTACTTCGCACACTGTGGCTTTAACCTGTTTCTTTGCTTGCCTGCAGCACTCAGTTATTCTCCTTCTCCAGCTGAGCTCTTTATTTTCTATACCATCATTGATTCTGGTTGGACATTTGCATCCTAGATAATGAAAGTGAACATGCAGAAATGTCAGCTAACATCTGGAAACCATTTTTCTTATTCAGATCATTGACAATAATATAGGTATTGGCTAAACGAAAGCCAACAAGAGGCTAATCTTTGGTCTGAGTCGCTGTGAAGAGATATGTACAAATCATTTGCTTTGAACTTCTGATTACATGTAAGATGTATGTCAGATGGGCTTCCTTAATAGAGCTGTGCAATCAAACCATATAACATTAAGAGCTTTAGTCAGCTTTGAGAGGTCTCCTGGAGGGGAGGAGCAACGTGCAAAAAAGGAGGAGGTGATGGATGGATACAAATGTGATCCATGTGATGATAAGTGTGCTGGCATTAAAGAAGGACATAAACACAAACAGACCACATTCTGAACAAGAGTCATTTGTTCAGAATCATACTGTCAAACAAATATTTGTGGTTCCTACAGGATAGATTTAGATTTTTGGTAATTCCTTAATTTTCCATAAAGTGCCATCAACAGGTGAGAATAGGAGAAATGGGTTTGGAGCCAATAACTGTAAGAATAAATCCAATTGGTTTCATCTGTAATTTAGGTTTAGTTGTAACATGTAATCTTGTTAAAGAAAGATAATAAACAATAGCAGCTGAACATCAACGTGTTAGCGTATTGATGTTAGCGTTGAGCTCGGCGCTGCACTGTGAGTACTGCCACGTTCACATGTTCAGACTGTATCTGGTTTCACTTGTTCAGAAATATGGAATAAATATGTAACACAGCAAAATAAGGACATTTAAGAATTATATTGTGCTGACAACCATATGGCTTCGTAGAGCCGGTAGCATGGCCGTTGGCTCTAGTTCTGTACTAAACATCAAGGACAAACTTGTTTTACACATGAGTCCACCTGGCATAATATTTGTACAGATGTGTCTTCTCTGGGGATTCAATAGAGAAATCTTTAACAAGAACATCACACAGCAGAAGATGCCAAGGGTTACAAAGTCAAACTGGGATGGGAATCCAATTTTTTATGTCCATGTGTTTCATATTTATGTCTTATTGTTTTGTGGGCGTGTGTTTTTGTGTACTGCAGGAGGGAGTTTGGTTCTCTGCACTGGTGCAGCTCTTCGATCCCCTGCTGTCACCAAGATGTTATGCTGTCATCGGACTAAAGACTAATGGAAACAGAATTACACACTGACAAAATTGTACATATGTATGTGCATGATTACATTACACAGAAAGATTGCACATTGTCAGCAATTATACTGATTGTATTCTGTCTTTCCTTGTTTTTAAATATATGTCTCATCTAACTGTTTAATTTATTTGTGCTGTTTCTGCTGTCACTTTGATCCTTTTGCTGTTTCTGATTAAAACTACATCTTAAATATCTCATATATTTTCACCGCTCAGTCCTTGACTTTCCATAGGACGACTCATCCAAACACATGCTCAAAACACCTGGTATAAACGTCAGCCATGTTTGATTGAATTATATCCATCCCAACCTTTTGTTTTTATGACTCTTGAGAAAACACTTGTTTTTAAGAACCACCCAGGGACCTGTAGGGTATTGTGGGATTTAGGGAGGCTTGAATCACCTCTGTCGACAGATCTGGAAACACAATTTCTAGACTTCCAAACCAGAGAAAGTAGTGAAAATGACATGGGAAGAGGTGACATCAGTCTTTTTTTTTTTTTAACTTTTTCACATTTCTTGGTAATTTAATAAATCATGCTCCTCTTACGTGTTTGAAGACAAATGTTATACTTTTGAGTGTTAGACTAAAAGGGGCCTACAAAGAAAGGGGAGGTAAATTCAGCATCTCTGGGACTAAGAAACAAAACTACTTTAAGTGAGACTGTGATTACCTGTAATTTGATTATGAAATCATAGTATTTGAATACTGTCAAAATGAATTGCAAAAAGTCTGATTATACTAAAGGTCATGGATACTGAATAGATAGGTATTTAGCTAAAACTTTGGGGTAAGTGGTGAAAAAAATAGCCGATCAACGTCGTTTAGACAATATAATATGATATACTCTTTTACAACATTAATAGTTAAATAATATACAATCAGAAATTGATGCAAATGAACACGTGGAATGTGACAGGTGGTGGTACTTGTACTGATCTCTTTTATGACGAACATTAAATTTGTCATGTATATGTCCCTCCACAGAGTGGGCAATGCAGTATTTGAATGATTTCATTAAAGCTCTGTTGGCACACCCACCTCATAAAACTATAGAAACTGTCTGGAACAGACCAGTCAGCATAAAACAAAGGGAATTTGATATGTTTGCCACTGTGCTGCAACCCACTTCACACCCTTCAATCACATATTTCATGTATTATTTGTCCCTGTAGCTGCTGTGTCCTCCACATCTGGATGTTACCACGATGAAACTGTCCAGAATTTTATTTTTATCACATAAAGACAGATATTGAAGGTCTCTGCTGCATCTGGGCCACGTTTGAAATCCGCACCATGTTTTGCAGTGGCCAAACCAGAATGGCACAAAAACAAGTGAGCAAGATGGGAATGAAGATTGTTTTGGGAAATGTTTTTGTGTTTTGTTGTGGCGGTGTGAGTCATGTCCTCTTGACCAGTCTCATCCTTGATGTTTGCACGCACATTTGCTCACATATACATATATAGCACAAACACGCACTCTTGCCCCTTTTCATGTGCCCACAGACAAGAAAAGAAAAATAGCATGATGACATGACATGTTCTGCTTCCAATAAACAAACCTGCTGTAAACAAATGAGCAAACAATATCCAAAGAATGCAGTAATAAAGATAAAAAAACAACAACAATTTCCTGACTTTACACTTAACAGAAGACAGGAAAAAGGTTGCAGGATGTGATGAAGGGTGGGAGAACTTGTTTGCATGCGCAATCATAGCAATTCAACCTTTGACACCTTTTCATTGCATCTTAGGAAGGATGAGAATTTTAAGTGGGGGGGGCGGCACCACTGTTTCCCACGGTGGTGTTTGGATATTATACAAGTTCCTGTTACCCTGTATGTAAAACATCATCTCACATCATCCAATTCACAAACAGGAAGTGAGCAACATTTGCACTTTGTAGACAATTTAGCTTCATCTACTAATCTTTAAGTAGTTATTCTTTTCTGGTGAATGTTTTGTTGTGGGAAACTCTTAATGAAGGAACCAAAAATAATCAAAGAGTATAAGTGGCAGATTTTTATCAAGCATCAACAAAGACTGGAAACGAGGAAGAGGAGCGGGATGATGGTGCAGGCTAGTTTGAATGAAATTATTTGTTAAATGTGAGATCTCTGTAGTAATTCACCTTTTCCTTTACCTGCACTGGTGCTCCATTTCTCTGCCAGATGTCCTGTTCGTGAGAAAGAAAGGATTCAGCTGGACGTTGCTCCGGGGCCACGCTGCTTGTTTCAGATTAAAAATCATTGTCATAACCCTAAATGCCTGCAGATCCATTCTCCAAAGAGGCACATGGATAAAAAAAAAGCACCTGTCAGAGATCTATCTGTGAGATGCGTGGAAAGGACTTTAAGCCTCAAAGAGTGTCACAGTGAAGAAAGACTTCAAAATGAAATGCTGTTACTAATGTGAATCAAAGTCATTACATCTGAAAAACAAGCCTTGTCCCTTTGATTCAAAATTTCCATTAATCTCGCCCATTTTTGTGTAATGTTATCCAGATTAATATCGAATTAGATCAATCTAAACCATCTGCCAAGTCACTGAAAACAGCCAGAGTAAACTAGCAACAATGTTTTGTGTGGCTTGTTGAAAGCCACACAATTCCAACCTCTGATGTATTTGGAGAAATAGAGGTGATTTATTTACCCTTATATTAATTCATTAAAGCACTAATGAACCCTGCTGAAAAACATGAACAATCTGATAACCTGTACAACATATTGTAAAACACAATTCCTGTAATAGTATGTACGGCATGTTGGGACCAACGGCAATGTTTAATGGAAGTGACAGGGGAAACTGAAGTGGAACTCCACTCTGATTAGGAATTTATATAACATTGTTCTTGTTGAGTACAACAAACTACTTACTAACATCTACTGTCATAACTTTGCTGATAGAAGAAAATGCTTTGAGTCATATAAATCGGATTTATTTAGCATTGCTGGTTCTGACTCAGGAAACATCTAGATATGTCTTATTTAGCATCACTCCAAAATATGTGGAATTACATGATGATAGCACATGGTTATTCTGCATTATGGTGAACGCATCTGACCAATTCAATTCGTATGTTATATGGTGTCTTTTATTTTATTTACTTTTCCAAAACAAAATCCACTCACCTTGATTTTACAGGACATCATTAATGTAAAATAACAAACACCCATTAACTTATCTTTCCACACTCAGCATCAAACTCAAACAATCGTCAATCTCAATTCTGTTTCCTGACAGTTCTATTTGTGCTTTTCCTGAGCCAAAAAAGGAGGTGACACCCAAAACCCTGGGTGGAATCGGTTTGGCTCTTGATTGGAGCTCGTTGAGCTTCATTGTGTATATTAATACGATCAGCCGGTGCCCAGGCCAGGTCCTTCCAGCTGTGATTGTCTGTTTCCTGTGTGATGTTTATCTGCTGGGGTGAAGAAGCAGTGGTTCCGGAGTAAATGGCACAGGGGAATTACTATAAGTCACTTTGCATGGCTCATAAAGGAGAGGAAATAACAGAATCAGTGGAAATAGAGCTTTTGCGCTTGTTGCTCAGAAGTGCATTTTGTTTGCTGGACTTGGTATGTGACTTTTAGAGGCCTGAAGAGCTGATTGCATTCATGACTTCAATTAAAAAAGCTTAAAACTAAAAGAAATACTATGAAATACATAGTACCCTCTATAGTAGTATATATAGGGACTGGAAATCACTAACTCACTCAGGTGAATGCAAACAGATGCCACATTGCTGCATGCCCGTGGAAAACCAAATACATCTGCAAGCAATGTGGTGGCCACTGTGCAGCACACTGCTAGTATATTGTCATATTAATACCAGTCCTGCATCCATACAGAACTATGGAGACTCACAATAATGTTCTTCTTGTTGGAGATGTTTTAATACATTGACTCAGGTTAGTTGTAAGCTTAACAGTCGTGAGTTGTTTGCTTATTCAGGCCTAAGCAATAGGCCTTTACAACATTAAATGTGTGAGAATATGTTAAAATAAACAACATAATATAAAAATAAATTATTGTTGAATCAATTTAACTGATTTTTACATTAAGTTCATGCTGTTTCATGCTGAGTGCTTGGGTGCATGTAGTCCACGGGGTTGGAAATGTCTGAAAAAAAAAAAAAAACTATTTGAATGTTTTTAATGCCCTAAGATTAATAACACTTAAGGCAAGAATCGTGACCCAGGCTTTCATAATTCATGCATTGGAGGGCACTTTATCTTCTTCGCTCAGTCGAGCAGATGAAGACGATGCAATGTCTAGAATGCATCAGGTGCCCATTATATGATGATGTCCCTGGTACAACGCAAACACAAGTCAGAAAACTGAGTGTGTCGTGTGTAAGAGATAAGGACTGAGCTACAGACGTCTGGTGAGCTCGCTTTGACAATATACAGACTTTTTTCATTTTCTAATTTGTAGTCTTTGCTGAATCAAGTGGGGCAGTTTACCAGGTTTCTCTCCCAAACACCTGTCAACAAACTTTGATGCCACAAACTGGTGGAGTTCCTCTTTAAATCTGCAGAATATGTACAACTATTACTTGCTTAAGAATGCAGACTGACACGGGCCTTTGGTTAAGGGCAACTTAAGTATGCGGACTTGTCAAAGAGCAAAACAAAATGTGGTTTTAATAACTGCCAGTTCATAAAAAAGAGAGAAACCAAATAGGGAATGAAAGAAGGAAAATACATTATTTAGACTCGAATTCTGAAGCAGAGACATGCATGTCTAATGATTCCCCAGCTTCCAGTTTAAATGGGACACCAAAAAAGGGGATTTTATTTAGGAATGCTGCCTGTTTACATGTAAAAAAAAAAATGCACTGGGTTCATTACGCTACTCCACAGGTAATCAGTCGGAGAGAGTAAACACTTTTTTCCTAATGTGTTTGTTTTGCCCTGGGCCTGTTTATGCTCTCTACAGGAATATTTGTTCCTACTTTTCTTCAGCTAAATCCTTTAATCACTTGTGCTGCTGCTGCAAGACAGAGCACCTCTTGTCCCCATGGGGCAGAGTGTAGGGCACAGTGTTCACCTTATTACAGAGTTTATGCTGCGACTGTGGGGCAGTTTAGGTGATTGTTGTGACCGGATTTGCTTTACAACTGGAAGGATTTAGCAAAACTTACAGCAAGACGACCATATTACGAGGTCATCTCGGAGATACATTGTCAAAAGGACTGGGTCCCTTCTGACAGCCAAACCCACCCTCACATTTGTTATCTCTAGACACTGATGAAAGCTGAAGGAAACAGATCAAAAAACACAGCAGCCTTCCGTCCTAAACAGTCCAAAGGGTTTCAAGAGGTCAAGGACAGGCCTCGTTCAGAATCAAAGGCACTGTTACAAATGACTCTCTAACCTCAGCTCGTAATGCTTCGTCACTGTCTCACCCATCAGCGGCCAATGTCCTTACACTACACATCCTTTTCCATCTGTTTTTGCTTCTCCGCTGCGGTGCACTGGCTTTATCCTTTTGGAGGCCCAACTGCGAGACAGGCGTTGGTCCAGCTGGTAGTCAGCAGGATCGGGCTGAGTGTTTCCAACTGACGCCCATATGTATGCTCGCCATAGGGTGAGGTACAGCAGTTCATCAATCACGCCTACTCTCTCAGTTTACTGTTCCTGTGGGGACGAGTTGGTGCTGTTGGCTGTTGGCTGTGTAGCGAATAAATCAATGGTTTTAATTTGTGGTTGGAATTAGATAATGCGGTGCAGCAGCACAGGACGTCTCAGCATCAAATATGAACTGAATATCAAACACAAGCTTCTTACTTGGTCATAACCTGAGTAATGATCCTTGTACCGTTAAACCATATCAGATCAAAACTTAAAATAAAGTCAGCAAAAGCATTGAGATGATGCAAACTAGGCCATGGTTTAAATGTTATAACTGTGATATACATCATCATCAGTAAGTCATCATGTTTTGCCAGAACTACAATGCAGTCAATTTAATTTTAGACAAGAAAAAAACGTTTTATCAATGCTCATTTCATTTTATGTCCGCTAGCATATATATTTTCACACTAAATAACAAATTAATTGTTTCTGTTCTCCAAATCTCCAGCTTAGAAGGTGAAGCTATTTTTTATGTCATTTGAATGTGTGCAAAATAAAATAAATAATGTTGCCATGGTACTTTGGATATAATCATGCACCTGACTTCCTGTGTAGGATAGATTACTGAGAATTGCAAGCAGAAAAGCTGTATTTGCCACTTATGCCTTTTCTTTTTCCTCCAGTGCAGTGGCCAGTGCGCATGCTCAGCCTGCTTGAAAACCACATGCGTCTCCCAGCTCTGCTCTCTCCGGTGCCAAGGCGGCGAGAGATGCGCACCGCGACGCCGCAGCACAGAAATGCGCCCAGCTCGGTGTCGAACCCGGCGATAGCTCCGCATCCCGACGCCCCACACCCGCGTCTCATTACAATGGGTTAGAGGGAACATGGCCAACTTTGACACACTTTGCATGTCCTGCGAAATGCCCTGCGATGTCTGGAGAGCGGTGGTGCCGAGCGGCTGAATTGAAAGCACAACAACACAGAGACGTAACAGCGAGGAGGGGACTTGATTCCAGTCATTTTCGATCCCACTTTGGTTTTGAGAGATGATCACGGAGCTGGTGTGCACCGCCGTGGCTGTGGGTCTCTATCTGAACACGCTGGACGCAGATTTCTGCTACGATGACAGGTACGTTTCGCGCAGCACCAACACCACCATCCTCTCCTCCGCTTGACATGTCATCTCGTTACCTCCGCGCGGAAGCGGAGGGGTTGACGATTCGTTGCGCCCGGACGCTTTGCATGTGCTTTTTTTTCCGGAACTGGTAATAAATCACTGCTTGTTAGTAGGCTGCGGTCAAAGGCACAAAGACAGGGGATGGAGAGTGTGGCAAGCTGTGAAATTGGAGTGGTATTTCTAAAACATGCCTCCATCAAACTCTTGCCCCCGCTTTTTACTACTCACTGAGTTTATTTTGGTGAATTGCAGTTAAAGCTGCAGTTTGCGACTCAGTCCAGCGCCAACCCTGTCGAGCTCTTTCTCTCCCTGCTTTGCTTCCCACTTTACTCTTCACAACTGCTCTGCACAGCCCTTCAGGGAACCATGGTGAACAAACTAAAAGAAGTAAGAATGCTGATAAACTTATTAATCCAGCAGAAATCTTTGCTGTCTTCTGATTGGTCAGTAGGACGAGCCTCACTAAGAATAATTTTGGGAGCAAATATCGCTGCACTTTCAGGATGGCCACAGCGGATCATTGTCCACATGTTGATTTGGTACCTGACGCAACCCTCCCCAATTTCTACTGGGCTTGGACCGGCACTGCACAGCTGGAGATGGTAATGGTCTGTCGGGGGTTCAGTGTCTTGCCCAGAGACACTTTGACATATAGCCTGGACCAGGGATCTGTTGGCGCATATTTGTTTAAAAAAGGGAAAAACGTTGCTCACTAACTTTAAAGTCAGTTCTCCAATGTACATAGTAAAACACTCACTTTATAAAATCAATATTTAAAACATGGCTAAGAATATTAATCCATTACCACAGAAATTCTGAGGGCAGCCTTGGTCCTGTTACCTGCTGTGCACATGAAAACCCTCAGATGCTACAGCATTGATGAAGCACGCCTGTCTGTTGCAATAACCTATACCGGGGGGGGGCAAACAGCTGAATAAACATGTCTGTCAGGTTGTGGAGAGTCATTCAGAGACAACATCATGGAAAAGGTTAGTTTATATCTACAGAAGAGGTGGACAAAAGTGATAAAAGTGATAATAATATTATTCAGTAGGATTCAAAGCTTGTTGACCAGTGTTTCTCAACCTTGAGGTCAGGACCCTCCAAAAGCGGAGTGATCACAAATCAACTTAATCACTACTGGGGACTTAACATGTGATGACGAACCACAGATCCCTCCACATCACACACGTGTTGTGTTTCACTCACAAAAAAAACAAGACTAGGCTTTTGCTTTTTTTATTTTTTCATTGTTGAGTGTGTCTTCCATGCATGTGCTTGCGAGAACTATCACCCTTTATGCACATATTTAGTCTTTGCAGCACATACGGCTCATGGGCATGAGGGGTTTTCACTCTGTTAAAACTGATTATTCTCCCCTTATCAACTATTAAATCATAGGGTTGAAAAAACTCACTGAATTTAAGGTATGTGGTAAATTTTTCTGTGGATTAAAAGAATGAACAGACAGTGAACCGGTCGCCTCCCTTTCGTCCGCAGCTCGGTCTGGTAAGTATCTCCAGACACCCTCTTAAAGGTCAAAGATCCCTCCACTTTACTTTTCAGCACCGGCGTTGATTTTTCTGTGTGTGTGTGTGTGTGTGTGTGTGTGTGTGGAACTGAAGGACAAGAAGCAGTTGAGAAGCAGTTTGGTTACAGTTACATCACAGTATCCCTGTGAA
The DNA here is from genome assembly GCF_033026475.1 of Channa argus. Classification (NCBI taxonomy): domain Eukaryota; kingdom Metazoa; phylum Chordata; class Actinopteri; order Anabantiformes; family Channidae; genus Channa; species Channa argus. Next base: position 8,127,918 of record NC_090217.1, read on the forward strand.
GCACCCGGCAGTTGTTCATCCATCAGCCCCATTTGTACGTGTGATTGTGACACAGTGAGCTTGTCAGAAAACCCTCCCTTGACAGATTAGCCGCAGTGCTGTCCTGCACGCTTCAGCCCGCGTTCGCACTTCATCTGCTCCGTGTAAGTTCAGTGTCCGCGGAAGCTGTGTATCTATCAGTGTCACTACGTGGTAATTTACCCTCTGGGGGGACAGACACTGGCGTTTTGGTTCAGTGCTCTCAGATTGGAGGAGGCTGAACACCAGTCAAAGGTCTGAGCTTCCCCTGGTTGTTCATCAAACGCCATCCTTTCTCGGGGTCAAGAACGGTGTGCTCCCTGTCTCGTCCCTTTGGGGGTTAGAGGTGAGTTATGAGCAGAAGGTGAAGGCAAGAGGAAGATTAAGCCGATAGAAGTTGCACTAATCATCCTGCTCTCTGGATTGGTCTAAAAAGATTGTTTTAGTGTTCATTTTTTTAAAAATCAGTATTTGTTCTCCAATGACGAAGACAATTAGAAACTGACGTGGGGAAACAAAAACTGCAGCTCCATACAGTTACATTCACATTAAGAAGAATT